>NC_044994.1:20639249-21839249 GCF_008728515.1 Papio anubis
CTTCCTTCCTTCCTTCCTTCCTTCCTTCCTTCCTTCCTTCCTTCCTTCCTTTCTTTCTTTCTTTCTTTCTTTCTTTCTTTCTTTCTTTCTTTCTTTCTTTCTTTCTTTCTTTCTTTCTTTCTTTCTTTCTCTTTCTCTCTTTCTCTCTTTCTCTCTTTCTCTCTTTCTTTCTCTTTCTTCCCTTCCTTCCTTCCTTCCTTCCTTCCTTCCTTCCTTCCTTCCTTCCTTCCTTCTTCTTTCTCTTTCTTTCTTTCTTTCTCTCTTTCTCCCTTTCTTTCTCTTTCTTCCTTTCTTTCCTTCCTTCTTTCCTTCCTTCCTTCCTTCCTTCCTTCCTTCTTTCTTTCTTTCTTTCTTTCTTTCTTTCTTTCTTTCTTTCTTTCTTTCTTTCTTTCTTTCTTTCTCTTTCTTTCTTTCTTTCCTTCTTTCTCTCTCTCTTTCTTCTTTCTTTCTTTTAGATTAGAATTCTGTTGCACCAGTCAACCCCATTTTAAGGTTAATAGCTATTTATACTGTCAACTTTGAAATTTTAGGCAGGGAAATGCCACTCACAGTGGAAAGGATGACAAAGATGGAAAGAAGAAAAGATATCCCCTGATTAAACATATTCAGAAATACATCTGCCCGTGAATAGAATAACCTTTGTAGAAAAAATATAGACCCATTAAGAAGGGTCCATGGTGAAATAAAAAATAATAGATGTTTAAGAACAAGGTTTTCAATTTCTTCATTGAAGTCTGCATTGAGTTCAGCTATTGAAACCATGATTAACCATAAAAAGAACATTTCCCGTCTAATGTGATATTTCCATACATGTTTTCTCAGAAGACTAATTTCAGATCATTTTACTGGGAACTGTGCTGTTTCGGAGAAATATTTCTTGCAAAGTTTCTTTTGCAAAGTATTTTCTCTCTAAATGCTAAATGCCAAAGCACAGGTGGAATAGATAGATGGTTTACTAAAGTTTAAAGTGAGCCAAGAATAGGCATTTTTGGAAAAACATCTAATTTGGAAAGTTATGGGTATAAATATTAAAGTTATTATAATAATTATGGGAAATGGGAAAAAATAAAAAAGTAAAAATGTTATAGTAGCACTTTATTTTAGATCTCATATTCCTTTTGACCTGCACCTGTTTTCCTGGAGAAATACTTACAATTATCATTAAATACATGCAAAAGTACCTAACCTGCAATTGCCTGTGTCTTTCTTTGTTATCACTTTAGATAGCTATGCAATATACTACTTTATTGATGTACCATGATTTACCCAACACCCTGATTTTTGGACATAGAGTTACCTTCAATTTTTCAAAATTATAAGTACTGTTGCCAAAAAACAAACAAACAAACAAACACACACACAGCAAAGAATACTGACCTAGAATTCATAATTCTTGAGTTCCAGCTGTTTTATTGGGAAAGTAACATTGGAGAACTCACTTATTCCCTTAATTGCTTCACTTGTCAAACAAAAACAATAACGCTTGCCTTTAACAGAATTTTAGTGAAGATCAAATATATGACTACTCTTTAAAAATTGTAATTTACTGAAATACGTGTATTTATCTTTAGGATAAATCTGAAGGATGAACCATATAGGATGAGGCTTGTTGTGTAGAAACAGGATTCTTTGGCCGCATGCCTTTAAGCTTTAATGAATTTCAGGGTTCTCTGCTCACTCAAAATTAGAAACAAGAGCTGTAATTGACTAGTTTTAGAACTCAGTGGAGGGTAAAACCAGGCTGTTTACCTTCACTAGTTATAGTTTTACCCTAGAGCCACAAATACTTTGGGGCATGAGACCTTACAATACGATAACACTTTATAAGTACATATCACTTTGCTCATTTACAATGAGCTACTGACAATGCTGTTTTGCTATTTACAATGCATTTTTCACGTACATCATCTCAATAATTTTTAGTATCTTGTACAGAAAGTTATGAGTAGTATGTTCACTTTATAGAGAAAAGGAGCTAAGGCTATGGAAGAAAAATTATATATAAGCTCATAAACTTCATGATAGCGATGAAGCTTGAACTCAAATCTTTTAATTTTTGAATCCTGGGTGCCACAAGAAACAGACAGGACCTAAAGCAGTGTACAGTATAATGAGAACAACTTGAAACATTTCTGAGTTATTTTTATGAGACATACTGCATTTCTATTGCAAGGCCCAATCAATCCTCAACACAAATATGCAGATACACACAAATGTATGTGTGTCTCAAGGGGGGAGGACACATGTTTGTGTGTATTGTGTTCTCTTCCCTTTAGACATTCAATAAATCAACATTTTCAATTTTTAAATCTCGAAAACTTCAAAACAAACATGAACACAAACACTATTTCTTTTGGAAACTCAGTAAATAAAAATTTTAAATTATTCTATATTTCAATTTGAGCTGTAGAGGTGGTCATTACTGTTTCAATTTTTATTTATCAAATTCCTAATGGTGTTAAAGATATTTTTATAAATCTTGGGTAACAGTTTTTTCCGTAAATCACCTCTTTGATGTTTATCAACTGTACAGTAGTGTTAATTATAATTATAATTCTGTAATACTTACCTACTGCTGTGTAACAGATTATCCCCAAATTCACCAACTTAAACGTTTATTACCTCTCAGTTTCTGTGGGTCAAAATTCTGGGTGCAGCTTATCTGGGTGCTTTAGCTCAGGATTTCTCATGAGGTTTCAGTCAAGTTTTCATGAAGGATACTGTCTAATCTGAAGATTCAACTGTTGGGGGAGGAAATCTGCTCCCAAGCCCCCTCATGTGGCTGTTGTCAGGCCTCAGTCATTTGCTGTGTATCGCCATAGAGGTACACATGACACAGCAGTTGGCTTCCTCAAGGGTGAGAGAGACAGTAAGAGAGTGTGCTCAAGGCAGAATTTTTAATCTGATTTTGGAAGTGACATCTGTCACTTTTGATACATTTTATTCATTAGAAGGGAGTGATCTTGTAGAGTTCATACTCAAGGGGAAAGAATCATATAAGGGTATGAATAACAGAAAGTGGGATATTAGGTGCCATCTTAGAGGCCACTTGCCACATATCTTTGACTATTTTTTGTCTTTTCACTGACATGGAAGAAGTATTTATATATTAAGGTCATTACATATTATGACTATCTGTCCTTTTAAAAATATATAGTCTTCCAACTTAGAATATAACTTCTATATTTCCTTCCTTCCTCCTCTCCTTCCTTCCTTTCTTCTTTCCTTTCTGTTATGTGTAGTCAACTATTTTCAAAGATCTATCTAGATGCAACTTTGATTCATATATCAGACTTGTAGTATAGGTAAATCTTTGCAGAAAAAGTGAAAAGAATGTTGTTAAAATTGTTTCTATGAATAAAAGACTTCGACGAATCTTCTGACTTATTGCTGAAACTTAATATAGATTTAGTTGTAGTTACAATTATTAAGATTTTTAAACTATATTTTCTAAATGTATCAAAGTTATTAACTTCTGTTCCACTTTTATTTTTAGTGACTAATATAGTCTGGGAGTGAACTAGAAATGCATTTGGAAGTTTCTACCATATGACGGGAGGAAAGGTCAGGTGAAAAGAAATAACAAGGCCATGTTTTCTCTAAAAATTAAAATGGGATGAATGGCTTGCATTAACATTTTTCAGTTTACTCTTTAAATAGCTTTATGAATATGTAAGTGATTTAAAATTGAATGAATTTTCTTTTGATAAAAAATGTTTCTTCTTAGCCTAGATATTCAAGTAACACTGGAAGCATCTATCAATGAAGATGTAGAAACAGAATCTTGACTGGGGCAGGAAGTTGAACATGATGATTACCAAGATCTCTTACAATCTAACACACCTCTAATATCTAAAATTTGAAATCTTGCCTGGTTACAGGTAAAAATTGTGTTGTGAAGGCATTCCTGATTTTCTTCCTTTTCTCATCAGAAAATCCTTTATCCAAAGAATGTTATTAATATCACTATGAAACATATCAGTTCAAATTCTCATTTTCTTCCTCTGTAAAATGAAGAAAACAACATTCACTTTAGATTTTTAAAAGAAGATTGAATGAACTCAGATTTTCCCAATGTGTTATAAATTGCCAAACAAACCTGTGTTGTTTTCGCTGGTTCCTGATTGGACCAGATAAAGTACTTGCCTAGAACAGCCTGAAGCCTACAAAGGGGTGAACCTAACACACATATTTTCTCCATGAGGCACTTCAGAGTCTTCTTGTACTCAGGAACACCAGGCAGCATTTCAGCCCTATGCCTGGAAGCCATCTTAAACGTTGAAGTCACAAGCAAAAAGCACAAAATGCCCAAAACATGACACTAAATGGACCATGACAAGGATAGACGGTTATTTAAAGTATGGGAACTGAAACAAGATGGCAGAGGGTTACCTTGTTCAAGCTCAGCTGGGAACTTGCCCATTAGGTGACACAAGTCTGTTGCCACTTTTCACATGTCCTCAAATGACTGTGAAAGCACTGAGATCATGGATTTGGGGGTTATGCTTAAATTTAGTGAGTAGGCGAATTTGACAATATGAAATCCATTAATAATGGGGTTAGATTTTACCTGCTGCAGGTTATACAGGAAAAGAGTTATATGGAAGAGCAGGATTTCAACACTGTTAATAATGGCTTATATTTCAAGGACATTGGCAAATGAATCTTTTTAATGCAAATGGCATTTTCACTGATGTTAATATGAACAGTGGCACAAAGGAACCTAACCCACTATTTTCCCTTGGAGTAGTAATTAGTATTCACTAATTTATTGTTCGTGGTTACTTTATAGAATATACTACTGTGAATAATGAGAAATGACTACATAGTCACCAAGACAACAACAATGATAATATTGGATTATTCGCTAAGAACTTTCTAGTCCTGTACTAAGCACAGGGTTAAGCATTGTACAAACATTTTACAGCAGACAACTGAGGACTCTGTATTATTCATATTTTATAGAAGGTAAAATTATAATTCAGTAAATTTGAAGGTCTAGTGTAAACAAAGAGCTGAATTGTAATTCTGAAGCTAATGATCTTTCTGCTACTGTATAATGTCCAACTTTAATAATGAAGTTGATTGAGTATATATTGCATGTTAGACCAGCTTGTAAAGCCAATGAAACGATCTGATTTTCACTGTCAAAATTCCCAAGGATAAATGTAGCAATTGGGAGGAAATCTCTCATCTATCAACAAGTTATTGTTTCTGGCAATTGTTACCAAAGAGATAAATCCACTGCTCTTCTAACTTTTCTTTGTCTTTCTTTATCTTTATCATCAGTTATACTGTGGGCACAGTAATGCTATATTCCAGAACACTTCATTTATTTGGACATATCCTGTGATCTGTTGACTTAGATTATTTTAATTTACTAAAATGATTACATTCATAAAAAATGCAACAGCAAGTAACCATAATACTGATTTTGGAATTGCATAATTATGAGAATATAAGTTTTCAGAACTAGAGTTAGGTTTTTTCTATCATTTCTGTCCCATTTTTCATTTCTACTATTGTTCATAGAATAAAATTTTAAAGTGTGAAAGTTTCTGATAAAAGTGAAGCAGTGTTTTGTTTTCGTTTTTTCATTTTTTGAGAAATTAAAAGGGCACAGAAATATGATTTTCAAGGAATGTTGCATAGAGATAATGATATGTATTACACTTCTTGAAAATAGATGACCTTTCCTTGGATCTTACGTAGGGGGCAGGAAGATGTAGACAAGAGATAACTCAGGAAGGCAGCTTATAGGAATGAAGGGGCAATATGGCCCTCCTGCTTCGTTGGGTGTGTTTTCTATAACTTGCAATCCAGAGCTTGTATCAATGAGTTCTCTGCCATTGATTTTCCTCTTAGGAAATTCATCAGATTATTATGTAAATTGTACTTGCGATGAAGAAATCATATTAATCACTCTATATCCTAACATTGTGAAAATATTTATAAAGACATCCAGACTCTTATGTTCATTATTCTACAACATATCATAACACAGTCTTCTGTGATGATATTATAAATGCATATTTGGGGGTTATATACAAATGAACATCTTAATCTTAATCATTCAATGGAAAAGTCTATGAATATGTGGGAGGTAGTTTCAGTGAATGAGTATGAAAGAAGGGTTGTGTTCAGGAAAGATCAACTGACTCCTCCACAGTTTTGCCTGAGCTTGCCCTGCCTGCCAAGAAATGCAGAACATAATTCTTTCTTTTAATGGTATCCCTGAATACCTTGCAAATGAATTTCTAATCACTGTTACATAGATATTCGTTGTAGATGTAAGTCTTATAACTTAATACAGGGTAAAACCTATGAATTCATAAAATATGGTGGCTATAAATGACTAAAATATATTCCAGCTTTATCTGAAATATGTTCTCTGGTTTTCACTCAGTTAAGTATATGCTACAATTTTTGATACTTAAAAAACCTATTTCATTTCATTAAACAATAAGGAATTATATAAGCTTTTCCATAGTGAAAATATTTGGAGATTTCCTAGTACTATTTCTGCAACATTCAAAAACTATCATCTTGGAGTCTTGGTGTACTGAGGAGATATTAGAACAAAATTGTGAAAATACCTATTTTTAAAATGCATACTAATCATGTAAGAATTATAAAAATTATTAAAAAGTTTAAAGGCAAATGTAAAGAAATTGCTAAAAGTTTACAATCTAGATAAAGGCATAATTAACATATATTAATCATTTTTTTCTTTCCCTGTCTCTCCACACTATACACACACACAAGAGTGGTGAGCCAGTTTCTTTTTATTTATAGTTTTTATTTTTTGCTGAAATTCTTTCTCTTCTCTCATTAACCACTTTATTTTCTCATTATATCTATAGATCCCACATGCTATATGCATTTACAATAGTTATTTAAAAATATTTGTTTACTAATTTCAAAATCTGTGTTATCTTTGTATCTTTTTCTATGAACTGATTTCTCCTAGTTATGGGCCATAAATTCTTGTTTTCTTTATGTCATATTAATTGTCTGTTGGTGCATAAAAATTATCCTAAAACTTAGCAGTTTAAAGCAATGATTACTTACTATCTTATACAGTGTCTGAGGGTCAGAAATCTGGGTGTGGTTTGGCTGGATTGCTGTGGCTTAAGATGTCTCATGTGGTTGCAGTCAAGTTGTGCTGCAGTCAAGTTGTGCTGCAGTCATCTAAAGAGACTGAAGATGTACTTCCAGGTTCACTCATTTGGCTGTTAGCAAGCACTTTGGTTACTTGCTACATGGCCCTCTGCATCTACTAACATGATACGATTGCTGGATGCTGTCAGAGCTAGTGATCTCAGAGAGTGAGAGCGGGTGAGGAGGAGAACCCAAGATGGAAGTCACAATATTTTATAACCTAATTTCAAGTGTGACATCCCATTACTTCTGCCTTATTCTATTTATTAAAAACAAGTCACCAAGCCCAACTGAGCCCACACTCAATGGGAGGTGATTACACAGTGGGATGAGTATCAGAAGGTAGAGATCACTGGGGGCCATCACTGAGGGTACGTGTAGAAAATGTCTAGTAATTTTTTAAGGAACACTGGACATTACAATGTTTTTTTGGTTAAAGACTCCCTTTGTTTCCTTTAAAAATTACTGAGTTTTATTTTGGCAGGTAGGTATTTTACCGCTGGATCACTTTTATCTCATCATGATGTTGTTAGACTTGTACAGAAAGGGGTCAAGTGTATTGTTTCCTCTAGGATTAGAATAATCGGTTACTGCTGAAGTGTGGTCTTTCTAGAGTCTCAGTGCTCAAGTGGTTCAGCAGAGTCTCTGGCTTGATAGATTCCATGGACTTCTGAGGAATGCTAACTCTCATATGCCTAATATACACATACGCATATATGTGCATATATTTATTAGGTATGTATATGTGTATATTTACACTAATTTTGGACCCCACTGTGTATCTATATTGTACAGTATGCTCCATTCATATAGATATTGTGGAAAATAGCCTCTCTCTTCTTATTTGTGTTGTCATTCACCTATGTTAAAAATATAGCTGATGTGAAAATGAATTGGAATACAGATACCACATATTTAGTAAGTTAAATAATGATTTATAATTTTGATTAAGTGGTGGAGGACTAGAGAACAATTGGAACGGACATGCAAGAGAATGAAAACAATTTGGAAATTAATCTTTTAGTGTCTACTTTTCATGCTAGTAATACAATGAACTGGGTTTCTATTCAACTGCATTAACTTTGTGATGTAATTTATATATAATTTTGGATAAATTGACATAAATACAGTATATTCAACATCTACTGAATGAAATAAATTTTATGTGAAGTTGTATCCTCATGCCTTCATCTGAATTTATATTTGCAGTTTTATTAGGCTTTCATTGTGTTTATACACATACTCATTTTGTCTATAGCTTTCATGCAGTAAAAAAGCCTAAAAAGGCTTTAAAACATGAAGCTTTTGCATAAGGAGATTGTGATGTCATGTTAGAGCATTTTTTATTTTTCTAAACACCTTGGAATTAATTTCAAGGTTGATGAAATCACCAGGATTCCTTGAGGTATGTTTAAAAAACATATTATGGTAAAAAAAAGTCTTAAATTGTGTATGATATGGACACTAAATTATATTTATGATTGTTAAGTACTGTTACCTTTAGGAGTAGGTAGAACATCTATCTCAGAATAGATTTCCTTGTAACAGTTTTCTTAAATGTCAAAAAGCAAAGGAGAGAACTCTGCATTACAGCAAATTTATATTTATGATTTTTTTCTCCAAGACAAAGTTAACATTTGAAGAGCTACAAGGTTTTATTATTCTAAACACAGAGCAGAAGGAGTGTTCATGGAGAGTGCTGGAAATGCTAGATAAGCTCTTAGTGACTGGCAGTGCCAATGCTAGCTGTACTTAAGTTATCTTGTATGCTTCCTTATTATTTTGCCGTGTTGTTGCTGAAGGGGAAATCTATTAACTCAGAGGAAAATTCAGACCAAAGAATCAATTACTTCCTTTTCTATATTCATCATGATTAATCTACCTTTATTTTTGTTTATGAGGACACAGTTTCCAGTATAAATCATCTGAACATTCAAAGATGCTTTACCTTAAATAAAATTAGGTATTGGTGACCGCAGTCACAAATATAAGGAATAAAGGACATATGCTAAATCACTTCTTTCTTACCAAATACATTCTTCACTCTGCCCCTGCTGTGCTAGTCCCGAGTTATTCCGGAGACTGGCTCACCAGCTGGGCTTTATTATACCAATTACAATTGCTTTGGCTCATTTTGAAAATATAAACTGATATGATCAATGGCTTGACAATGCACATTATCATGCATACAAATGTCATTCCTTCATTCAAAAGAATGTATCTCTGACATTATGCTTTAAAAATATTTAAATTATTAGTGATTATTCATTGATGAGATCAGCTGGGATTTTACACTTGGAAGTGTAGAAAGTTGAAAATCTGTCATTATCCTCTAGAAAACAATTGCTTTAAACTCCACAGGCCCCCAAAATTGTTAGAGTATAACAAAACATATTTACAGTATAGCACAGTGGATTAGAAATAAGCTTTGAGGTTACCTCTGCCACTTAAAAGATGTGTGACCTTGATTAAATTACTTAATCTTCTTCCTTCCAGTTTCATTATCTTAAAATAAAGTTAACAATTTCAATATTATGGTACTGTTATGGGGATTAACATGAGATAATTTATGTAAAATACTTACCTTGACTGGTACATAGTGAGTGCTCAAAAAATATTTGTTGAATGGATACATAGATGAATATTCTTCTAAGATTGTCTCATTAAATCACTTTTCATTACAAAGAAAAACAAAAATGACATTTTTTCCCCAAGCTACCTTTATTAATTTGATTATAACTCCTTACTGACTGAAATGTTCTTAATCAATCATTGGCTTTATTGAATGCACTTGCAATTCTAAGCACTAGTTATGTACCTACAAATTCCAAACTGCAAGGAACAATACAAAATTTAAGGAACAGGACATTATGTATTATGGTGTATTACTTATTACTACAAATGTACAATCTTTATATTACTCAAAATTCTCCTAAGGAAATGAGTACTCAAAAATCTCTTACTAATTTTTTTCTATCTACCTACCTATTATATAAAATTTATGGGCAAGTATCTACATTTAGAAGTATGTCCTAGAAGAGGGAAAATAGAGGAACTTCTATAAAGGATGAGTTTAGAGTTCAAAATTTCATATTTTCATTTCAAATGAGTTACATTTTTAGTTCTGTGATTGTAGACAACTCAAATTTTTCTGAGACTTATTTCTTTCATTCACTGAGAATACAGAATGATAAATAACATAACAACTTGAAAGTGCTTGGTGGACCAGAAAGCGTTGGCCCATCTACAGAGTTATGGGACTGTCATCCATCACTGCCAAGAGGGCATGCAACTATCTCTATTGCGATTCTCTGATCAGAAGTGTGGGAAACTTTTAATAGGCTGTCACTATCAGCTCCCATTTCCGCTGTAACCTGGTTCTTTGTCACAGTCCCAGAAAATCTGAACAGGGACTTAACACAGTGGGTCATTTGTGAGGTCTCAAAGAGGGGCACCTGCACACACTAATTTATTCTGATCCTGTTTCTTATAATGAATCTTAATGTTCATTTATCTTCAAATCATTCTGCTGTATACCACATATTTATGCCTGTATGTTATTTTTTTTAAGCAGTTCTATTAACCTAGATCCTCAACAGAAGCCTACAACTTGCTCAAAGAAAAGTTAATATGAACTCATCCATCACATCTCCAGAAGGATTCTCTGGAAATGCCTCCCTTAGAGCCAATCTCTCCTAATTCTCTGCTCCCATATACTTTTATTTTTGTTGTTACCGATAAATAATCTAATTTTTTTTACATGTCTGTCTGCCTGATTAAACTGAAAGTCCTGTAAGGGCAAGAATGATAGGTATACCTTTTTTATAAAAAGAAAATCTACCACTGTAATGATAGGAATCAACATAATGTTAAAATAAATACTAAAGTGAAATGAAAGAAAAAATTTTAAAATAAGTTGTATCTTTTTCTAAATATATGGTTATTAAATAATACTTAGAAAAATGTAAAAGAAAAGACATTAAAATACAATCACAAAAATAATGAGATATTATTTTAGAACCACTCTATTGATAAAAATTATAAAGATTACGAGTATTAACTATTGGTAAAGATAAAGGAAACACCATAGGAGTATAGGTTTGTTAAATATTCTACTGGAAATATCTATAAAATCAATATATGTAAGTGTACCTTGTTTTATTATGCTTTGCTTTGTTTTGTTTCACATATATTGCATTTTTTTAAAATAAATTGTGGGTTTGTGGCAACCCTGTGCCCAGCAAGTCTACTGGTATCATTTTCCAACAGCTCGCTTTGTGTCTCTTTGTCACAGTTTGGTAATTCTGGAAATATTTCTATCTTGTTGATTATGATTATATCTGTTACGATGATCTGTGATCACTGATCTTTGATGTTACTATTCCAGTGGTTTTGAAGGGCTACAAACTGCTCCCACATAAAATGGCGAACTTAATGGAAAAAATGTTGTGTGTGTTCTGACTGCACCACTGACCAGCTATTTGCTGTCTCTCCCTCTCTTTCTCTCACCTGAGCATTTCTATTTCCTAAGACACAACATTATTGAAATGAGGCCAATTAATAGCCTCTAAGCATTGAAGTGAAAGGAAGAGTCACACATCTCTCATTTTAAATCAAAAGCTAGAAATGATTAAGCTTAGTGAGGAAGGTGTGTCAAGAGCGAAGATAAGCTTAAAGCTAGACCTTTTACATCAAACAATTAGTCAGATTGTGAATGCACAGGAAAAGTTTTTGAAGGAAATTAAGAATGCTACTCCAGTGAACACATGAATGATAAGAAAGCAGAACAGCTGCATAGCTGGTATGGTGAAAATATCAGTGGTCTGAGTAGAAGATCAATCCAGCCCGAAGAGCTGAGATCTCAAGAAATTTTATCTTTCACAAATGTAGATATATGAAAAGGACATATTTTCATTTATTGAGGAAGTTTCAATGTTTTTAAAGATATGCACAATGATCACATACAAAGTCAATGTTGTGATAATGTACTTTCATGGGGTCAAATTTCTGATGTCCAAGGCAGCAGAAGAAAAGTTTGTCCCAGATCTCAGAGAGAAACCGATTCTTCTTTTGTAATTGTTATCTCTGGGCCCCCAGCTGATGGGATGGTGCCTGCCAACATTGAGGGCATATCTTCTCCACTTAGTCCACCCAGACTCATACACTGAACTGCTCCTCTGCCCTCACAGTCACACCCAAAATAATGCTTCAGCAGGCTTCTAGACACTCTTTAGTTCTGTCAAGTTGACATCTAAATTAACTGCACAAGTCCACTCGTGGCAAGTTGGCACCTGGTATAGTCTGGCTGTGTCCCCACTCAAATCTCATCTTGAATGGTAGCTCCCCAGATTCCCATGTGTTGTGGGAGGGACCCGATGGGAGATAATTGAATCGTGGGGGCAGTTTCCCCCATACGGTACTCGTGGTAATGAACAAGTCTCACGAGATCTGATAGGCTTAAAAGGGGTTTCCCCTTTCACTTGGCGCTCATTCTCTCTTGCCTGCCGCCATTTTAATGTGACTTTCACGTTCTGCCATGATTGTGAGGCTTCCCCAGCTATGTGGAACTGTGAGTCCGTTAGATCTCTTTTGCTTTATAAATTACACAGTCTTGGGTATGTCTTTATCAGCAGCTTGAAAACAGACTAATACAACACCCATATGTATCTCCTTAAACCGTATCTAATTTCCAAATAAAGACAGTAACAAGGTAATAGTTCCACTGAAGAAGATGCAACTATCCTGTGATTGATTTTGGGGATTCTGTATGTTTGGAATTTTAGACTTTAGGGATTTGGATATGTCGAGGTTTCAACATTTATGATTATGGTATGTGAGATTGTATCTCTCAGGATTATGGTATGAAGCCTGTGGTTATAGAAAACATAGCTATTCAGTGTTGACCAAACAGCCTTATATTGGAAGAAGATGTTACCTAGGACTTCATAGATAGGCAGGAGAAGTGAATGCCTGGCTTCAAAGTTTGAAAGAACAGGTTGACTCTCTTGTTAGGGGCTAATGCAGCTGGTGAATTAAAGTTGAAGCTAATGCTTGTTAACCATTCTCAAAGCCCTAGGTTACTTAAGAATGCTGCTAAATCTTCTATGCCTGTGTGTTCTCTATAAATGGAACCACAAAGTCTGGATGATGGTACATTTGTTTACAGTACGGTTTACTGAATATTTTAAGCCCACTGTTGAGAACTACTGCTAAAAAGAGAGATTCCTTTCAAAACATTACTGTTCATTGACAATTCACTTGGCCATCTAAGGACTCTGGTGGAGATGTACAAGGAGATTAATGTTGTGTTCATGTCTGCTAACACAACATACATTCTTGCAGCTCATGGGTCAAAGAGGAATTTCAATTTCCAAGTCTTATTAACATTTCAAAAGGTTGTAGCTGCCACAGATAGTGATTCTTCCTGTGGATATAGGAAAAGTAAATCGAAAATCTTCTGAGAAGGATTCACCATTCTAGGTGCCATTAAGAGCATTTGTGATTTATGGGAGGACATCAAAATATCAACAATAATAGGAGTTGGGAAGATGTTGATTCCTGTCCTCATGGATAACTTTGAGGGGTTCAAGACTCCTGTGAAAAAAGTAACTGCAGATATGGTGGAAATAGCAAGAAAACAACAATGAGAAATGGAGCCTGAAGATGTGACTGAATTACTGCAATCTTGTGATCAAACTTTAATGGATAAGCAGTCGCTTCTTATGGATGAAAATAGAAAGTGGTTTCTTGAAATGGAATTTATTCCTGGTGAAGATGCTATGAACATTGGTAAAATGACAACAAATGATTTAGAATATGACATAAACTTGGTTGATAAAGCATCAGCAGGATTTGAAAGGACTGACTGCAATTTTGAAAGAAGTTCTACTGTGGATAAAATGCTACCAAATAGCATTGTATGCTACAGAGAAATACTTTGTGAAAGGAAGAGTCAATCAATGTGGCAAACTTCATTATTTTCTCATTTTAAGAAATAGTATGGCCACTCCAACCTTCAGCAACCACTACCATAATCAGCCCCCATCAACACTGAGGCAGGGCTCTCCAGCAGCAAAAAGATTCTGGCTTTCTAAGGGCTTAAATGTGTTAGCATTTTTAGCAAAAAAAAAAAAGTCTTTTAAAATAAAAGTCTGTACATTGTTTTTTACACATAACACTATTGCACACTTAATAGGCTGCAGTATTGTGTAAATATAACTTATATGCACTGGGAAACCATAAAATCTGTGATACTCACTTTATTGTGATACTCGCCTTATTAAGTCAGTCTGGAACCAAATCTGCAATGTCTCTAAGGTATGCCTGTATCATATAACACTACAATTGTATTACTAGATGTGTAACCCAAAAATCTCTAGCATGATGTATTCAGGAAGTCACATCAAAATATGTTTAATTGTAGCATTGTTTGTGAGAGAAAAAGTGGAACACAACTATATTCTGTTAGAGAAATAATTGAGGAAACCCTATACAGCAGGGTAATGAATGAATTAACTCTAAATGAATGAGTATAGATAAGACTTTTAATTATTTATTTGAATGCAAAGAACAAATTGCAGAAACTTTCCCTTGTTCATATCATTTATGTTTATTCAAATCCATACTGATACTATACCATGCTCTATTTGGGGTGTCTCTCTCTGTGTGTGGAGTGTGTGTGTATTTCAGAAACGTAGACTATAAAGAAAAACATAAACTCCATGATGTTCTCCTAGGGAATGAGGAAATGAAGATGTATGGGAGGAATGAAAATTGGACTAGGGAGGAAAAGTAATGTTATTTCAAATTTATAAATAACATTATAATAAAAACAAAAATAATATGTTGATATATTTCTTCCACTTCTTCTCAGTGTATTACTTCTAGTGTCCTACATGTATAATTTAATAGTTTAAACATAAAAATAGTTATTATTATTTGTTCAGATCTTAGGAGATATCTCTTTATATATCTGTGTTACATACAACTTGAAAAGTTTTCCAATGGCATCTGTGTTGTGTGGCATTTAGAATGTATTACAAACATTTGTTGGATCTCTACTTCATGCTAAGTGGTCATTTAGATTCTTCACAGGAATGAGAAACAGTATCTAAATTTCAGTAACCTAATAAAAATTAGCTATCATTACTTTCAGCTAGAAAGTTTCCCATAGTAATTATCACCAAATTAGATTTTCTGTATTTATATTTTCTGTGCAATTTTTATAGTAACTTCCTTAAAAGCATACATTTCCCAATAAACAGGTGAATAATGAATACACAAACCATATAAGTACAAAAATATACATAGATTTCTTTCTTATTGCCCTCTTGATACATTGCTTTCTAAAATAAATCCAGAATGGCCATCAGTACAATTCACATTCGCTAGCAAAATCTTTCCTCTTTTACTTGTTTCTGCTACTCCAGAGCCTTTCCAGTTTTCAATACAATAGTGCATACATATGAAGGAATCTATTTAATTGCAACTTATTCTCAAGACAGTGAATCAGTTTTTGAAGAGTCTTGGGTATCTGTTGATGTTTCTGAAGTTAAGTGAGAACCAAGTATGTCTCCTACAATTTTTCCTTGTGGAAAATTATGGTGCCTGTTATACTGCTTGTTTATAACAAGCTCTAGTATAAAGCCACAGATTATGTCTGTAGGTGTTCAGGTAGGGTTTACAACCAGCAGCTGAAGCAGAAAGAAGAATACATGCCAATTTTACTACTTTTAGTGATAGTCAAGGAATGTTGGATAAAGCAAGTTTGTGTCATTATTTTTGGAATGTGTATGCTTTGTTAAGTTATACAAAAAGACAGTTCCTTAAACTTTGAATATGAATATGCTTTCTGATCATGATATATTCTCAAATGAATAATACGAATTGTGGATTTCATGTGACATGGTCCGTGTGATTTTCTACATCAAAGGGTGGATGTCTGCAGATTTGGAGGTGGTGCTGGCGCCTTCTCTTATGCTAGCATTTCCATTGCACAAGAGAATTAGAGAACACAGTCACTGAGATGGGGTTGATCTAGGGAAAAAAGAAGCCGTGGAACATATGTTTTTCAAAATGGAACTCACATTCAAGGGTGTTCTTGGACACTGACAATGAAAAACAACATGAGAAAAGATGGGCACTAAAAATGAGTCATGAGGGGGTAACAGCGAAGTCAGTCAAACTCTGGGCTTCTGCCAAGTCTGACAGGCAAGCAACTGGCAGAGACTCAGGGGAACTTAGACAATAATAGAAGTAGTAGTGGCAAGGGCCACCTGCTTTTCTTAAGAGATTAACTATTGTTAAACCCTTGGCACTCTGCAATGGAACCTTGTATCCACAGGCAGGAAGCAGAGCACGCTGTGATATTAGTCTTGGGAATTCATGCCAAATCAGAGAGAATCATCCCTGCTTTCCACTGAGGGAGAAGAGAGCATGCCAGACCAGCTGAGACATCTGCTGTCGTGAGAGTTTCTTGAAGGACTGAAGCTTCCATCAGGCTATATATATAGTTTGTATACACACACACACACACACCCCTTTATATACATACATAAATGCATACATATATACATACATAGTTTTATATATATATACACATTTAAAATACACACACACTCACTTTCAGTGAGGAAAAACCTGACTTAACAGGCAAAGCATCAAACCTGGTGCTAGTCCCTTTGACATTCCCTCATTTTGTACTTTTTTTATACAAACGATTGTTCAAGATGTAAACAACCTTCTCAAAATTAGCCCAGAGAAAATAAAGAACATGGAGATGATTTTGGACACAAATAGCCATATTAGTTCTTAGAAAATAGCTGTTTGCAAATGTAACATTCACAATTATGAGCAGAAAGTCATTAGATGTTAATGTCTCTGAGCAGCTACAGAGGAGAGATTTCATGGTGTGGCACAGGAAGTGTCACAGAGTCCTCATTTCTGCAATGACATATCCCTTTCAGCTCAGATTTGAATCCAAAAGTGACTTTCCATGCCAAAAATTGCTTAAAATATCTTTCTGATCATCATAGAAGCACCACATGCTGGTCTCTCATTTGAAAGAATACAGATAAAGAGTGATTAGATTAGAGAAACTGTCTTGGAGAATGTCACAGTGCTCTGGCATAATAAGAAAATTAGGTAAATAGCATTCAGTGGAGTTTATTGGTGGGAAGTAGAGCCTTCCGTAGCAGCTATTACCTGATGAGGGCTTGTCCTTAATAATTGTCATTTTAATGCACAGATTGCCTGCCGTTAATAGATCCTAAGTAGATCCTCTCTACAAAAGGAAAATAACATGGGACTGCCAAAGAAGGCCTCAAACAGATTAGAAGTATTTGTCAGCTGCTCTGGTTGAACATTAGTATGAACTTCTGAGTGAAAAGAAATCTGTAGATTAATATCATAACTATAATATAAATTGTATAATTTATTTTCTATAATGGTATATGCTAAAATGCATATATGGTCTTCCTCATAGAATAAAAGTTTAAATATCTACAAGAAATCTTGAATTTATCAAAGGCCTCTATGTGAATGCTTGTAGCCCTAGTTAACATTTACAGGCATGTTTTTAATGTAGTTCTGCCTAGGTGGACCTAAAATTGGTATATGATATATAGCTACATAATTTATAAGTAACAGCTAAGGGCTTAACCTCTGAATGATTTTGCATATAAAAAGTATATTTATTAAGCAGAATTGCGAGAAAATGTTAAATAGTGATTATCTGTGGGAAGATTATAGCAAATAGTGCTGAAAACCTCATTGCCAACAATAAAAACACACTGAAACCAAACTCAAAGTTTATTGTTTTGCCATCATTTATTTTTGAGGGCCCACATTGCATACTCATTTGCTTATATGAAACTTTAATATTCTTACCTTCTCACTTCCTCTTGAGGTCTCATGATGTTGAGCATACTATCAACTTTTTTGATCAGGAAACTATATGGGAAGTGGAAAAAGCATAGTGTTTGGAGTCCAAAGGGCTTCAAAATGTAGAATTTAAAATTTTATACAGATTATTACTATTACTTCATCTCAAAGTGCCCCTTATGGTATAGAGGCTTGGAGAATGCTTTACATACATTGCCTCTAGACCCAGTGTAAGCCCTGCAGGGCATATGTTATTATCTACATTTGTTAGATGAAAAAACACAGCTCAGTTAAACTAAGATTTGGCTTAAGGTATCACAGACAATAAGGAACACAAGTGTCTTTCAAAACTAAATTTCCCTGGCTCCCTATTAAAGAGTCTACGCCAGCATTGTCCAAAAGAAATAAAACACAAACTTCGTATGTATAAATTTTCTATTAGCAATATTTTTGAAAGTATGGAGAAATCCATGAATTAATTTTTATAATTTTAAATTAATCCAATATGATTTAAAAAATCACTTCATGTTTTTACAGATTTTGCATTTGTGGTTTTTTTGGTACTAATTCCTTGAACTCTGGTGTGCATTTGAAATGTATAGCACAAGTCAGTTTGGTTTAGTCTGATTTCAAGTATTCAACTATCACAAATAGCTAGTGGCTACTATATTTCTACTATTCTAGTAGCTACTATACTACTCTACACAGTTCAAAAATAGAGTTGTGATGCAACATTAGATCAAAAGTGCAAGGTTTCTTTGATTGCTGGCTTTAACTACTTGCCACCTGAAGCATACTGACTGATAATTTAATCTGAGTCTTTCCTTACAAGTGTGAAAATGGTGTGATAATACTTAACCCATAGAATTGGGAGGGGTGAATTAGATTATCAGGTGGGAAATATCTGGCCGATTAAACATAATCCTACATTTTTAGCTTATTATTTTCTTGTTTTTTATTTTTGTTTTAAACACATATGAATGTGTATTTACACAGTGAAAGACTTAGATTTGCATGTTTTTTTTTTTACTTTATGTAAGTGCAAGCTACTGTACAAATTATTCTGTGACTTTGCACAATACAATTTTTATGAGATACAAGAAGATGTAGTTGGTTCAGTTTTACTATATTGTGTATGATAAGACTATTTTAAGATGATTTGCTTTTCTATTGTGGGAGTTTGCATTGTTATCAAATTCTTGCTGTAAGAAACAATGCTTCTGGAGACTTTTTGTTTGTCTCTCTATATCTGTATACATGTACAAATATACATATGCACACCCATTTATGTACATATGTGTACATACACAAACACACACAAGATTTTCTATGATATATTTCTGTGAATGAAATTTCTGGGTTTTATAATATGTACATCTTTGTATTTACTAGACAATACCAAATTAGGTTCCAATATGACTATACTAATTTATATCTCTATAGGGCAATAATGTTTAAAATACTTTAAATGTTGACATAGGATACATAAATAGATTAATTGAACTGAAATTTAGAAACTAATTTATGTTAACGTAGGTATTGATTTATGAGAGTGATGACATTACAGATTAATAAAAGGGGCAGAATAATTGGTAATGCATAGAGAGAAAAGAAAAAAACTAAATCTTAATTTCTGCTTCATATCAAATACAAATATCATTTCCAGGGGATATTAAAGAGTTAAATTTACAAAACAATAGCATAAAAATTTATCAACACCATATAGAAAAATAATTATATTAGCCTAGGCCAAAACCATTTCTTAATGAAGACAAAAGAAGTGAAAACTACAAAGGAAAATAAACTTACATGGTCTACTGTATATTTTGCTTACCACGGGACACAAAAACAGGGAAAGAAAACAGTAAAAACAGACAGTGGAAATATATATCTTAAAAATCCTAAATATCACAAGTTGGCCAAATAGCAATAAGATATACATGGATAAATTTAGAAGATAACTAAGAGATTTCCTAGCAGGGAGTATTCAAAATTTTTTTGTAAATGGTCAGATAGTAAATATTTTTGCCTTACTTTGTAGACTATACATACTCTCTGTCACATATCCTTTATATAGAGAGAGACCTCAATGCATAAATAAAAAATTATATATATATATAACCATTTATATATATATATATATATAATGTATTTAGAGTAGGAGTACATGTAAAAATATTAAAACTTGAAAAAATACTGTATCCTTGTATTCATGGATCCTGTGGACATATATTATAATTAGAACAAAAGTGTGTCCAAACTGCCTCTGGTCCAGCAATCATACCTTACCAGCGAGGAAATTAAGGTCCATAATGGCCCAGAGCTGGTGACCAATTGGAAGGGGTACAGAGTTTCTAATTTCCCCCAGTCAGCGCTGCTGTCTTTGGATAGCATAGCATCCCTCTGTTTACAGTAGAATTCACAGGTCATGTTAGGGCTGATAAGACTTTATTAATGTAAGTCATATTGTCGTTAGGCAGGACATGACTTGTTTGTTAGCGCCTTGGAACAGAGGAGAGGCTAGCTCATCAGAGCTACAGGAACATTCCTTTTTATTAAACCTATCTTTCAAAAAAGCCATAAAATGAGCAATTTTATCAACAGCCTGTTCTGAAATGGACCACTTTAAAAGGCGATAGGAACAAGTCTGGCAGCTGAGTTATCCTGGAATGTTTCACTGGGAGGAAAGAGCCCCATCAGCACCTTCTTTTAAATGAAAGCCAGAGTCATTGTTGGGGAAACTGCTGGCTTCCCATATGCTCCTGGTCTTCTTCTAGAAAATCCTCCTGGGAACACTTTCCTAAGCTCCTAGCCTCAAAGCAGACTTTGTAGAAACTTTTAGTTAGAGTAAAATTCAGTATTACAGAATTTCTATTTATTTCCAATAGATATGGAAAAGGTTAGTAGGTATTATTGACCTGAAGTGTAATAATGTCCCTCAAGGCTAACCTTTAAATCTTTATGTGTTCAGTAATTCAAGCTATGTAGAGCATCTTTCTCTGTCTTTAGGAATATTATAACATTCTGTATAGCTATAATAAAAAGAGTAGTGGAAAAGGGCAAAGGGAAATTACCTCTTTCTCCATAACAGCTCTATAGGGCATTCACATACTCAGTTTACTCAAATGAGGTCCTTTTAGCAGTCTGCAGAGAGTCTCCTAAAAGAAATATTGCAGAGCGGTATTAACCTGAAATATTGAATTCTTTTCTTAATCCGAAAATCAAATTTTCATTAATAAAATAGAAATTAACGTCTTAGCTTGACTGAGAGAAAAACTTTTATCTTTTTTTCCTGCCAATAGTGTTTATTATGAACATAAGAGATAATTTCATAATGACAGAATATTAGTGTGTTATTTTCACCAGTTTTTTATAGTGCCAATAATTATATTATTTAAGTTACTGATATAATAAATTATAGTTATTAGATGATGCTAACTTGCTAATTCTCAGCTCTTTTGACGACTGATGCATAAAATTTTGACCTAGTGTATTAAGTTTTAAGTCATTATTGCTTCAATAATTTCTAACTTGTACATAATTCTAAGCGTATTGTATCGCAGAAGCTTTTACATATGCAAAGAGACATTCCTGGAAGCAAAATATATCACAAAACTTTCCTAATAATACTAAGGATAACAAAACTGCATTATTAATCCAAAGATTATATTTACTCATATATACAGATTATTAAGCAATTTAGTTAGGTCAGTTGGAAACATTCTAAACATTCATACAGGTAGTGAATAACTAAGGTAAGACCACTTCTGTGTACTCTGTAGTAATTATAGTTCCTGAAACCAGTGTCTTCACAGGTAACATCGGAATTGAGCTGGTGTCGTGGTTCACTTAAGGCAACATTTAGTGACACAATGGGAGCATAACATAGACACATGGACAGATGCAACAAAAGTTACACAAATATAATAAGGCTTAGAAAATTAATGAAGAAGAATCTTTCATGCTATCAAGAAGTCTATATTTTTAGAAATATTAGATGCAAATCAAATTCATGGAGTAACATTAAAAGTCTTCTAATTAAATTTTAAAAAGACAAGGGTGCCCTCTGATATTGCTTTTATTCTGCATTGTTCTGGAAGTTTCAGCCTGCAAAATAAGATAGAAAAAGGAGTAAAGCTATATGAATTGAAAAGAAAAAGGCAAAATTGCCTTTACATGCAAATAATGTATGATTAACTGTGAATGACACAAGATAATTAACAAAATAATTAGTACATATATGGCAGTGCAACCAAAGCAACCAAAGCAATAAGAACCCTAGAATACCTAGGAATATATTTAGCAATAGATGCGTAAACTCCTTATAAGAAAATTACAAAGCTCATTTCTAAGACATTAAGGAATATCTAAATAAAGTATGAGACGAACAATGTTCATGAATCAGAAGACAACATTGTAAAGAAATCAAATTTCAAAACTTAATTTATAAATTTAATAAGTATTTCAATCAACAATGTAACTAATTGTCTTCTAAATTTGACTAAATTATTCTAAATTTGCTATGAAAGAGCAAAGTGACAGCTTCGAAAATAATTGGACTAGCCAGGTGCTGTGGTTCACACCTATAATCCCAACAAGTGGAAGCAAGACTTGAGCCCAGGAGTTTGAGACTAGCCTGGACAACATAGGGAGATCCCATCTGTATAAAAGAAAAAAATTGAACCAAACCTCCCCACAAAAGCAAACCAAACAAAACAAAAATCTAGGCGATTCACCCTAACAGATATTGACCCATTAAAAACTGAATCTAATTATGATAATGTGGTATTGATAAAGAGACACTTGTAGCTTTACCAAACATATTGGAGAGCTCAGAAAATGATAAATGACATTTTCACATGTATAAAAATTTGAAATGTAAGAGGGTCACTTGAATATTGATGGAAAAATGGAATACTTAATAATCAACCTGATGGGTCAGTATCCTTAATAAAAGCGAATTCCATGTGGATAATGATCTTCATGTGAAAAGTTAAACGTTAAAATCTTTGGATGATTATTTAGGGTAATTTGTTAATAAGTGCCAGATATAAAATATGTTAAAGAAACTACAAAAGTAGAAAGGAATAGTTTGATAGATTTAAATGTTAATTTAAATAATATTAAATTTCCTATTCAACAAAAATATTCTAAACAGAGATAATAGGTAATCATATCCAATGGAAAGAAGATATGGTTCACATATATTGCCACAAGGAAAATTATGTTTAAATTATATAACCAATACTTATAAACTTATGCAACCAATAAGGAAAACATAAACAAAAAATAAATCCTAACACAACTAAAAAGTATGGCAAAGTAGTCATAAAAGCATTTTAGAAGAAAACTGAAATGAACAACAATATGTTTTATGTATAATCTACACTCATCCCTGCTAGTAATGAAAATGAAAGTTAAAACAAAGATACCATTTCATATTAGGTAAATAGTCTCAACTCTAGCAAATTTTATTGAGGAATGCTCATATGCTAGCATTGTAAATTCTTGCATCTAACCTTGGGCAAACTGACAGTTTCTAATAGATTTCCAGTTGTAAATATTTGTCTCAGAGATTCTGATTTAAGGTATATATCTACTCTATCACATGTGTGAAAAGTGAAATGTAAACAAATGTTCATTGTAGCATTTTTATAAAAAACTTTAGACATGACTAAATTGTTTATCAACAGGAGAAAATATAAACTGTCATATATTCACTATGACATACTATACAGCCAATTAGATAAATGAACCAGAGGAGCATTATCAGCATGTTTTGATCTCAAAAACACAATGCTGAGTGAAAACAGGAAAGTATGAAAATTACATGTCCAATATATTTACACCAAAAACATTAAAATATTATATTTTCATAGGTAGCCAAAAGTTTTGGGTACTGCTTAGGACCTAAAACATCATTCCATAGGCACTCAGTAAATGTTTTTTGCACGATTTTTTAAACAATAGGAAGGAAATAAAAGCAAGGGAATTGGTCTCATAAAATTTTAGGAGAATGGTTACCATGTGCAGGAAGGAAATAGCATGAGATCAGGGAGAGTTATCCAGGAACTTAAATTATACATGTAAATTTTTTTGACTGAAAAATCTAAAGCAAATATGACAAAACTCTAAAATTTGATGAAGCTCCCGGGCCCGTTCAAAGGTATTTTTTATTCTCTATAATTGTTTTGAACATTAGAAATCTTAAAAAAGTAAAAAAAAAAAATGACTAGGACCAGAGATTGAAAATGTAGATTACCAAAATATTTTAGCTACACACTCCTCATTTTTTATTCCTCTTCCCTCTCGTTGTGAATTCAGTGGCCTCCTTCATTATATATTATACTCCTATTATATTAGAGATCATAGGGAATTTGGATTTGAGGACATTTTAGGATTTTACAAAATATCTACTCCTAATTTTATAGCAACTTTGAGGATATAGAGAAGATAATCAAATATTATTTTGACAGATTTTTCTGTACTCAAAGCTATCTCCTGAATATAAGTGAAAACCAAGATGTTATTTATTACTTTGAATTTATGATGTTTCAAATTAGCTACTTGGTAATCAATTAAAGGAAGACAGACTAAGTGTGACTAAGTGTAATTGATTGAATTACTAAAATGATATTGCAGCTACAAAAGGTTGTCATATTCAGAGAGACTGTTTGGGCTATATCAACTGTGTGTTAAATTATACTTTGCAAAGGGTCTTGCTAGGGCTTGAAAGCTTGTATTTCACCGTAAGGGCTAGACAAGACATACATGTATGGTAAAAAAAATAAAAATAAAATAATAAATAAAAATAATAAAAATAAAAAAAGATAATGCCATAGGAAAATGAGGTTTCAGCATACACAGGAAGTTCAGCCCATGAACATCTTAAATAGAACATTGTCTTTTAGTCAAGGCAACACATACATTACAGCATTTCAGTAAGATAAAGGATGAATATGTTTATGAAATGTAAGGGACAAAACACATATGAAGAATGAGAGATATAAATATGTACAATCAAAATTTGCATTATGGATTTTAACCATGTTCTTTATTTGGCAAACAATTTTAAAGAGCGAGTAGCCAGAGCCTTACAAAACAACAAGAAAACATTGGTTCTTACATGAGGACGATGGACTGTAACATTCTCTTGGTTGCTCTTAAGGTCCCATGAACCCCCTTAGGTAAGTCAGTTTATCTTAAAATATTGAAGCTTTGATCATTTAATGAGTATAATCTAACCCCTTCTCACTTGCATGTCAGATGCAAACACAAAGTGTTTTCCTTGTCCACCAACAGCTATAGCAAGAAACTGGAAAAACTCATACAAACTTAGTGATACCTTTTCAGCTGAAAAGAATGAGTGTAACCAAAAAAGTGTACTCTCAGTTCTTTGGAGACTTTTCCATAGGCTTTTCTTTGTAGTATGACTAATGATGTTTCTAAAGGCCATTTTGCACAAATATAAGGAAAACCTTTTTAGAAAACAATGCAGGTCAACCCAAGTTACATATCCTGCCCAGCATGGTTAGAAGAAGCTCTTCATCTCTTCTGGAAAAAGATCATACCTAAACTATATGCCACATTGTCATTTCCCCTTGCCTTATTAAGTTGTTCATTTAATCCTATTACTATTTCTTTCATTTATTCTCAATAAAATAAAACATTGAGTTTCTCTATTCTGTGCCCAGCAGTCTGCCAGCTATTTGAAATTAGTTACCTGTTGAGTTCACCAGTCATTTATTCAACACATACATTTTGTGTGTCCACCATGTGCTGTGCTCTAGAGAGAAAATGACTCATATTTTACACTGTCATGAAACTTGTCCCGTAGAAGGTCAATATGGATTAAATTGAACTCTCCTTTAGCACTGTATCGTCTCTAATGGCTTTGCACTTTGAGGTAATGAGATTATCCTATAGCATTACCTTAATTTTCCTGAAGTTGTGGAAACAGAATGCACAGAAATCATTAAAAAATTGCATTGTAGGTATCTTGGAAATATATTATTTATATTTTGTCCACCTTTCTAGATATGAAGTTTTCATATATGTTTGTTCTATATGATACCTCTAAAAAAATTAAGGAGTGCCAGCTCCAAGGGAGATGAGGGAGTCCTGTGGGTGATCATGTTGACAGAAGGACTAACAGTAAGTCTCTGAGTAAAGTTAATTTGCTCCTCCCTCAATTGACTGACTTCTCCCTTTGTTCCCAAAGCACTTTCAGTTATATGAATTTCATTTCTGCAAAACTTGTGGGTTTATTTATTTTCTTTGAAATCAACAGAAAATATGAGAAAGGAATCCTGGATTTTCACCTGGGAAGCCTAGAAGGTCATTCTTTTAAATCTGTGTGTGCCTCAAGAATTATGTTGTAAACAAGAAAGTCTGATTTTGGATTACTAACCAAAAAAGAAATTAATTCCTACCTGGAGTGGAGCAGATAACAGAGTAAATAACTAAATAATATTTTGAGAATGTGAGAAACTATACCAAAAATTAGTGGCTTAAAACAACCACCATTTTAGTTGCTCATTAGTCTGTGGGTCAGTGATTTGGGGTGGGCTCAAATTATTTAATTTCTTGCTAGGCGTATACCCAAAATCATACCAAGGTTTTATCAGACATAATTATTTAATTATCAGATGACAACTTAGATTAGGTTGACAAGGTTATTTTTCCATTTAGTTGAAAGTGAAATAAGAAACAATCAAAAACTTAGAAACACATGCATTCGATGTTGTTTAGAATTGCTGATATATGTTTTTTTCTTTTAAAGTTGAGTTGTTGAGGTCACTTAAGTGGCTACTGGTGAGTGGGTCTGTTGGGTGAGAAATGGTCTCAATCACATGTCTTATGTTGGTGGTGACTGTCTGCTGGGTCTCTCTCTTCATGTCATGTCTCATCCTCTAGGAGAATAGCTTGGGTTTCTTCACATGGCAGTGGCATTCCAAAACAGTGGAGGGGAAGCTGCAAAGTTCCATGATGACTAGACTTGGAATTTGCAGATCATCATTTTAGTCACATTCCGTTGGTCAAAACAAGTTACAAGTTCAGCCTAGATTCAATGGGTGGAGAAATAACCACTTCTCATAGGAAAGGATTGCAAATAATTTATGGTCATTTTTAGTCAATCATGCTTAAGTATCAAGAACAATAGAGAGTTTTCTTTGGAAAACTGTTGAGAAGATTTACCCCCCAACCGTTACCAATTATAGGGAGAGGTTGCTTATCCTGGTTTGAGACACATACTTATGCTTGGCTGAGGAGGACAGTTTTCCTTGAATGGCAGTGTTTACAAGACTATAGCCAGTGTAGGAGGGCTAATACCTCCAAACAAGGATAGGATGTCATTACCAAAAGGAGGAGGAGTGAATGCAGGGCAGACAAAAACAGTGGAGGCCATTTTACTCAGGGGCCTTGGGAAAATCACTTGCCATTTTTTGGGTCTGTGTTTGGTGGCTTCTTTTGTAAACTGACAATAATAAGAAAGCTCACAAAAGTTTCTTCTAGTGCTGTGATTTTGTTGCTCTGCTTGTCTTCCGCCTCTCCATTTTATACCACCAATTGCCAGAGACTATCGATCATATGCTGCCCTTGAACTTCATGGCAAAATAGAATGTCTGCATTAAGGAATCAGTATCTTCCATTAAACTGTAAGTTCTATGAATGCAGAAAATATGTCTTGTTCATCTCTGAATCCTCATCTTCTGATGCATTAGGTGCTCACTAAATATTAATTTCATGTTGGAAGAATACAGTGGTTATGAAATCTTCAGAAGTAGCTTATCCTTTATAGACCTCATTTTGGTTTGATATGGCAGGAGGTAATTTAATTCAGTGATATACCAACTGTATTCTTTCCTAAATTAATGTTATATTAGCTTTTTACCCTTTTCACAATCATTCTTCTCAAATGTATGAAGGTAAAGCCTATCTTTGACCTATTCTGTATCTGAATCACATGTGTTGCTTTGGGTACCAAATTCCTCTGTGGTACCAAAAAGACAAATGGAAATATTAGAGAAAAAGTTTTAAAAGTGAATGACTCTGATGAACAGCTAACATTCATTTCTAAGTAAGATTGTTTCCAACTCTTCACTTTCAACTAAATAAAAGAAGAGCTTAAAACAAGTTGCTATGCACATTGGCATAATTTGTGGCATAAAACTAGGAAAGAATTAAAATAGTGCAGTAAAATGCCCTAATACAAATTTTTCAATTCTTAAATACTTATCTATGTTGATTAACTTTTATTTAAGTTTCATATTTCTTATTAAAAGGAATTACACTGGGCCGGGCGCGGTGGCTCAAGCCTGTAATCCCAGCACTTTGGGAGGCCGAGGCGGGTGGATCACGAGGTCAGGAGATCGAGACCATCCTGGCTAACATGGTGAAACCCCGTCTCTACTAAAAATACAAAAAAACTAGCCGGGCGCGGTGGCGGGCGCCTGTAGTCCCAGCTACTCGGAGGCTGAGGCGGGAGAATGGCGTGAACCCGGGAGGCGGAGCTTGCAGTGAGCCGAGATCGCGCCACTGCACTCCAGCCTGGGCGACACAGCGAGACTCCGTCTAAAAAAAAAAAATAAAAATAAAAATAAAAATAAAAGGAATTACACCATATTATGTCTGGAAAGAGAATGGATGAGGGCAACCCCCATGTATTTCTGTTCTTAGTGATTTTTAGAGGCTATAGAACACACACACACACACACATATATACACACACATAGATACACACAAACATATACGTATATGTGTGTGTATATATATTTAAATTTTATATATATATAAAATTTTTTTAAGTAAAGAAAGAAAAAAGAAAATGATCCAATCAGTTTCAATGGCTAATGTGAAGAAACATTCACGGGAAGTAAATAACCTCATGGCATCACAGGACAAGTGATGGAATGCCCCACTGAGTGGGTGATGAGGTGTTGTGGCTGACATTTGCAATGGGAGAGGGTTTCCCCTTTGCAGGCATCCTTAACAAAGCATGATTTTTTTTTAAGGAGTTGAATAGTATTCAGAGAAAAGCAAGACCACTACGTGCCCAAAGACCAGGACCAACTACATAATTCATGGGCCCAGGCAAAATGAAAATGTTGGACCCTTTGTTCAAAAATTAAGAATTTCCTGATGGCAAAGCAGAACACTCTGTCAAGTGCAGGCCCTTCTGAGCATGGGGCCCTGTGCGATTGGAAAGACAGCATTTCCGTGAAGCTGCCGCTGCCAGAGAGCCTCGCATCAGCAGGGCCCACCATGATGAGATTAAACTTGCCAAAAGTAGGGTGAGACCAGGGACACCTCCCTACTGCCAGTTCCTGTGGTCAAGTAAGTTCACCTCTGCTGCCTCTATCCTGACATCTAGCCGCCAATCCTGCAGAGATTACTGCCCTGAAGAGAAAAGGGGGAGGAACTCTTTCAGGGCCATGCCATGCCTATTCCTTCCTCTTTACTAGCTTGTGGAGCTTAGTGCATTATTAGTCTACACAGTGAGACGGAGAAAATGAGTTTGACCATTGTTTGAGGTAGATGTTTTCATCAACTGAAAACATAAAACTGAGCCTTACATGTTACAATGGGCCCACGTAATGATACTAACTGAAAAATGTATGGCATCTTGCAAAAATGTAATTAACAGACCCACTAATTAATGGGAAAGGGGAAGTTGATAAAGGAAAGTTCAGTTGAACTACAGGAAGAAATAATACAGTTTGATGCATATGCATGATAGAGCTGAGTCTCCTCAATAAAATAATTACCTAAGTACACTTATAGCTATTTTGGAGGTAAAGTGAGAAAACCCAAAAGATAATAGGCAGATAGAGGCAAGAGAGATGATGAGGTGTGGGGGTATTAGAAGCACCACAAGAAAGAGCATTTAGATTGGTTGATGTAATCAGTTATAGGTAGATGTTTTATTTACAGTTAATTACAAAACGGTAAATCAGCCAATGATATTTTATTTTTAGAATTAATATCTAAAGTCGAAGCTATAGATGATGGATAAAAATAAAACTTTCAGAATAAAATTCAGAGCTTGCATAATTCATGATTTTTCATAAAAAGATTGAAGGTAAGAGCAGTATGTTTTCTTTTGTGTTTCATGTTAGCCTGTGATGTCAAAACAAACTAGGACTGAAGATCAGGAACTAGTTTGACAGACTTTCAGGTGGGCCTATGGGAATATAACCCAATAGATAAGAAGGGATTGAAAGACACAGGGGGAAAAGGCAATGCTTGGAAATAAAAATGGTGGTGGCTTTAGGGAAGAGTGATTGAGCATAACTGTGTAAATGACACAGTGGAAGTATGCTGCTAATTTTCCCCTGCTGTACATATAAATTATGCAGAGAATATTGGATTGGTAGCTTCTCTGTAGTGAAAACTACCTGTTCTCTTTCAGGACCTGGCAGAGGTGAAAGCAGTGGTGAGAGGAATTAGCACGCAATGAAGGAAGAAGAAACATAAAAAATTACATATATCACGGAGGATCCTGGAAGACTACAAAATATAAACATGCAACCTGAGAGCCAAATTAGGGAAGATACACATTTTATTCAACGTGGGATTTCAGGTTGGCAAGTATAATAAGAAGCTCCTTAAATAATTAACAACTTTAGCTAATTGCTGGTTCCTAATGAAGTTAACGGGTCTTAGTTGATGTTTTCTTTGCAAGCTTTAATAAGGCTTACTTAAACTCCCTATTTTTTCTTTAAAAAATTGCCAGCAATGCATAAAAAAGGCAGTAATGTACAGAACACTGGCAAATAAGTGTCTTCAAGACTTATGTGGCCTCTTGACAGTAGTTTTGACATATATTTTTCATGTTTTAGAATGATAAATGCAACATCTTCTTGGAGCATAATTTGCAAAAAAAAAAAAAAAAAAAAAGGCAGATGAGGAATGCAAAATGTCCAGGACAGCTGCTTGTCTGAGGTTACTGCTAGGTTTTTCACTTTTTACAAAACTGTCGTTTGGTTCACACTCCCTAGTTGCTTTTTCTTAGTGGAAGTAGAGGTATATGTTAAACATTGAGAATATTATAAACACTTCACAAAAGAGGCTATTATTTCCTGAAAGTGATTCTTTGATTATTTATTTAAAAACATTTGCTAACTACTATTTATAAAGCAGTGGGCTATGTTACCTCTATTCAACAGAAACATAACGAGAACTCTAAATGTAAGACATTTGTTCAGGGGACAGTAGTCTGATGCAAGCCTTACTGGGCTAAAATCTAAGTGTCGGGAGGGCTACATACCTTTCTGGAGCCTATAGGGAAGAATCTGTGTTCTTGTCTTTCCAACTTCTAGAGATTGTCAACATTCTTTGACTCATGGCTCTCTCTCATCTTCTAAACCAGCCATGATAGGTTGAGTCTTTCGCACAAGGAATCACTCCAACTCCCCCTCTGTTCCCCTTTTCCACTTTTAAGGATCCTTGTGGTTACATTGGGCCCAGTAGTAAGTTCCATGTTTTAAGATCAGTTAATTATGAATTTTAATTCCATCTGCAACTGTAATTCTTTCTTGATATGTAATGTAACATATTTAATGGTTCAAGGAACTATGACATGTGAACGTCTTAAGGAGTCAGTATTCTACCTATGCATATAAGGTACTGTATATTCTGTTAGCACTGCTGTGAGGATTAAAAGAAGCACTTTGAAGAGATACTGGCACATAATAAGAGAGGTAATATTATGATAGCCAGTGGGAATGAATAGTGAAAGAAGGAGAATGAGTTGGAACACTGCAACTGTGCAAATTACAAAGTTTAGGAATCCATTTAGTGCGAATGTCTAAGTGAGGAAATAGTGCTTTCTAGTCTGAGAACACCAGCTGTAGAGGATTATAGTTGATCACAGTCACTATACTACAAAAGAGACATTATACACAGGAACGAACTTAGACTGAGAATAACAAGGATCGAGGGTCAACCTGAGCCACCTTATACAGGATGTAGTATAGAGTAGTAGTTAAACCCAAAGATAGGACTGATATCATGAGCATGTGAGCAGTGAAGTTTTACAGCGGGGCTAAGACGGGCACCATGCTTGGTTTTATGCTGTTCTGCAGCCATCTTGAAACACTAAATAATTTCATCTTTGAACTGGTGTTTTATTGAAGTCCTATGGGAAAACAGAGCCTGTGTGTGAGCAGAGAAGATACGCACAAAACACATGTACACTACTTTTTTCCATGCATTTCCCACATAGCATTTACAATACATCATGATCTCAGAATTTTGGTAGACCCACAATGCATGAAAGTACAGCCTGATTCAAAGTGAATGTAAAATAATTATGTTACTTGTGTTTACAACTGTGTTTAAGTGCAGAAGCTGGAAGCCAAGAGAGGCCACACTGTCCATATGGACCAAAACTTTCTTCAATCATAAAAAGGCATAATGACTCCTAGATATACAAATGACAAAGGAACCACATCATATCCTTTCTTACTCATGTTACTTGCCAGGTATTAGCAAACCACTCACACTATGAATGATGACATAGAAAACAGTGGAACTAAAAAGATAACACATAGTTCCCATTTTTCTCAATCTTTTCCTTACTCATACATAAGAGGAAGGTAGAGGATGTTGATATAATATATGTGTCTATCCAGCCAGGCATGGTGGCTCACGCCTGTAATCCTAGCACTTTGGGAGGCTGAGGCGGGTGGATCACCTGAGGCCAGGAGTTCGAGACCAGCCTGACCAACATGGAGAAACCCCGTCTCTACTAAAAATACAAAATCAGCAGGGCATAGTGATGCAAGCCTGTAATCCCAGCTACTCGGGAGACTGAGGCAGGAGAATAGCTTGAACCCAGGAGGTGGAGGTTGCAGTGATCCGAGATCATGCCATTGCACTACAGCCTGGGCAACAAGAGTGAAACTCCATCTCAAAAAAAAAAAATTTATATATATATATATGTGTGTGTATATATATATCTCCAATAAAATAGAAACAACTGAGATGTTTTTGTGAAGAATCTCCACTGTTTTGTAATAATAAAATACAAATTTTATGATTTAATTGATGCTGCATATGCGCAAAATGCTGTTATACTTGCATTTAAAACTGATATTGTACAATATAACGACAGATACCTGTCATACTAATAATTTAAAATCTAATTTTGCTTTCTTAGAATCACATTAAATCTCAAATTAAAAATAAGTTGAGAAAGAGGACACAAAAGAAAGAAAAGTACTTTGTATTTTAGTATCTTTAACAGTGCTTTTTATTGCTTTTTGAACAAATGGCCTTGCATTTTCATTTTGCACTGGGCCTTGCAAAATATGTAGCCAGCCATGCATGAGAGGTCTGGAGTTAGATCGCATTTGAGAATGCAACCTTAGATTAATTGTTTAAACTCTTTGTGCTTTAGCTTGCCTCATAAGGGAAATGAAGACTTGATAGGGGTTTAGTACAAAATAATTTGGTTACTCCACATATTGTACTTAGAATAGTATCTGCCTCACACTGCCAGAATGTAAGCTACACAATAATACGGTTGTTGTCTACTTTGTCCAAGCATCTAAAACCATGTCTGATGCATAATTGGAAGTCCATAAATACTTTTTGGAGGAATAAATGCACTCAGCAAACTAGATCATTAGTTCTCAAAACTGGCCAGGCTAGCAGTACACTTTCTATTAAATGTGGATTTCTGAGTCTTCTATTCACAAGTTCCAGATTCTCTGCTTTTTTAGTAGAACCCAGAAATATAAATTTTAAAAAGCTCCCTGGATAATTTTAATGGATTCCGGGTTTGGAAGCCATTGGAATTTTAACACACTTCCACATATCTATGCTTTTCCTTAACCCAATCCCTCTGCCTGTTTTTCTCATTTATTTTCTTCTTACGGTGAAATTATACGTATTCCCCTGTGCCAAGCTCCTCTTGTCCATGCTCTAGGACAACGGAGTGCATAATTCATTTGAATATATTTTTGCGAAAGCTTGCTGTGAACACTGAATGTTATAAAAAGGCCAGGTAAACATTTTGTACATATTTTATACCCAAATGACCTAACACATAAAGGTATCTCAAATGGTTATGAACAAATTATTAATTGCCAAATTCACTGCTCTGAAGAAGGTCCAATGGAATTAAATTTGAAGGCAGGACTCAACAACCAAGATGAAGATATGCAAAACTTCTCATTTGAAGTAAAAGTTGAGGCTGCTTTTATGTTACAATAGTATGTTGTATTGAGAACGGCAAACCTGATCCAGGAGTTCTGTTGGGTGTGTATGTGTGATGCATTGTGATAGTTGTGTGACGTGTGGGAGGCATTTGACTACTATTGTCACTTTTAAAGGAAACTTACCTTAACTACTGAATATGCCTATGAAAGAGAAATAAAGAAGGGGTAGTGTATTGGTTCATTCTAACATTGCTATAAATAAATACCCGAGACTAGGTAATTTATTTTTAAAAGAGGTTTAATTGGCTCATAGTTCTACAGGCTGTACAAGCATGGCAGCAACATTGCTGAGATTCTAGGGAAGCCTCAGGGAGATTTTCCTCATGACAGAAGGCAAAGCTGAAGTAAGCGCCTCACATGCCAAAAGCAGGAGCAAGAGAGAGCAGTGGGAGGCACCACACGCTTTTCAACACCAGATCTCTTGAGAACTCACTCACTACCATGAGGACAGCACCAAGAGGATACTGCTAAATTATTCATGAGAAATCTGCCCCATGATTCAACCACCTCCCACCAGGCCCTACCTCCAACGCTGGGGATGAAAATTCAAAGTGAGATTTTGCTGAGGACACAGATTCAAACCATATCAGGTAGCAACATGGAGAGTGGGTTAATTTTGCTGTAATTTTGAAGTCTAGCATATCCATATCAGAAAAAAAAATAGATTTGGAAATGGGTATATGACTTTAAATAAAGTTTCATTAGGGGAATAATAGTTTCGGTATCATTTTATAATTGTATATTCAGCTAGAATATATGTGCTTCTCTTCCATGCTGTAAGGACATTTCGTTTTACAATAATAGAGAGTTATAATATTATTCTTGTATTCGAGGTATTAAGGGACCACCTCCATATTATGTGAGGGATGAAAGACCAACTCTGCCCCAACATATGTGACATCTATCTGTAGAGCAGATTACCAAAAATTCTATCATCAGAAATCATATTTCGAGATTAAGCCCCAAATACTTCACCTGATATATCACTAACACATCAGTGAGAATTAGGTAAGTTAGCAGACTCTAATAAATCCCTTCAAAAGTTTTCCTTCTGCCATTATAGATTAGGAGAGATCCAAAGGCACTGGCTGCCAGTGAAGTCCTATTTAAGCAGGGAAGGAGTATCAGAAAAGAAAAAAGCACTGCAGATAAACTGCATCTCCTGCACAGTCATACTTGGCCTGGAACCTGTTATAGATTTGTTAACAGAGAGTAGATCTTTAGTGCATTTCTGCTGTGCCCAGTTTGAATAGATTTAATTATGCAGACAAATGTGGGACGTGCCTGCATTTGTGACCACTGCAGCTATTATATTTGATTTTGTTCAACAGTAAAAAGGGAGAGTGGAAGAGAGCATAAATCCCATGGTTTTGCTTCCCTTGTGTATACGCAGTTGTATTGGCAGCGGCAAAGGTAGTCCGAGGGAGAGCTTTTCTTTTGACCAAATGTCACTATTACTTAATAGATCATGAACAGCGCAGTACAATTGGAGAGACATAGTTTCCCAGTGAGTGAGCCTTGTAATAAGAAGCAAGGTCCCTGCAGACTTCTCCAAATTAACTAAACAAAGAAAGATGTCATAGATTCTACCTAATACAATACCAGGTAGGCTTCCTGCAGCTAGAAGGGAGGGCCCTTACAGGCATAGTTCTGGCAGAAACACGTCTTTCAATCAGATATACAGCTGCTGAGACCAAGTGAAATTATGCATGAACATTGAAGGAAAAAAATGCAATACTAACTGGTGAATTCAGAGAGCATAGATGTCACTCCTTGCCCTCATGCCCCGCACCATGCTCACCCCTGGCTGTATAACAAATAAATCAATGTGATATTTCTAGAAAAGGAATGGGCCAGACGCTTGTCCTAATTCTTCCATATTGACCTTGGGTAAACTTCTTGACCTTTCAGTGTCTCATTTCTCTTACCTGAAAATTCAGATTACAGATCTTGCCCTGATTAATTTTCAGGGTTGATTAAGAACCAAATGAGATTCTGCATATGAAAAAGCCAGAAAAAGAAATAAACCATAATACAAATGCAAGGTCAGCTGATATGAAAGCATATCCTTATATTTTCTGGGGTTAATTACTCTGATCCCTGATTTTAAAGAAAGAAAGGTACCTGGTCAGCGATATGCTAATGACTTTTTCACAGACTGTCTGAAGTGGTATTCCTTTAAAATTTTTGGTTAACTGTCTTGTTCATTCAGTCAAAACTGCTGAAGGAGTTATACAGAGACATGGCCGAAAGAATAGGTCCCCGTGACCTAAAATTATAAAGCATGACTTATGTCATCTGTGTTATAGCATATGGCTGTATACATTCTAATTCTCAATAAACATCTTAGGATTGAAAAGAATAATTTGTTGTGCGTTAAATGAACCTCACATATGATTTTAGTAAAAGTTACATTTGAATCAATCATTAAGCATTTAGCACAAAAGAAACACATGATCACCACCCAGTTTATAAAACTGGGAGAGCTAGTTTAGATCCCAGACATTGAGGATACGTGTGACAAATCCAATAGACGCCAGATAGCTTATGGCATTCGTTCTGTAATGACTAAATTCTGAGAGTTTTACTCTTCCATGAATATGTGAGGTGCCAATTGCTAGCCTTGTTAAACCTGGTTGCTTAGAGACAGCTGACTGATTAGAAGATAGTTGCTATCTGCGTCTATAATTATTGTGATTACTATTACTGTGGTAGCCCTCAGTGGGATCCTGAAAATGGTAATATGGTGTAGCATTTCACAAACTTAGGCCTATAAAAACTCAATATATATCCCAGTAAAAAAGATTTATAATGTCCCTTCCTTGCCATTTCAATGGGCTCATTTAAAGAATAATACAATTATTCGCTCTCAGCTTATATAGTTGTTTCCTTTCAATTCTATTATGAAATAGAATCAGGGGTTATTACCAACAATGAGCGGAGGAAAACAAAACCCTTCTGAGAAAAGAATATCAGAGATTGATCCTGCTTGGGTCTCAATCTCATAATTGAGTAAATGGCAGCTTAAAAAAATTCCAGTGTGAGAAACGTGGAGGCATTTTATTTCACTTGTGATCATATTAGTGAGTAATAAATAGCATGAAAATATATTACATTTTTATTTATTTGTGCTGAAGCTTAGGACAGACTCATCAAAATTGGCCCTGTGAGGATACAATCTGCGTTAGTTTGAAGCAAGAGTTTAATCATATCTCTTTTGTGCCTCAAACAAATGAAGTCATAACAAACAAAGGCAGAATACCTGCCTCATGTTGCATATACACCAGTCACAAACAAAAAAATTTGTAACTGGCCGGGCGCGGTGGCTCAAGCCTGTAATCCCAACACTTTGGGAGGCCGAGACGGGCGAATCACGAGGTCAGGAGATCGAGATCATCCTGGCTAACACGGTGAAACCCCGTCTCTACTACAAAAAAAAAAAAAAATACAAAAAACTAGCCAGGCGTGGTGGCGGGCGCCTGTAGTCCCAGCTACTTGGGAGGCTGAGGCAGGAGAATGGCATGGACCCGGGAGGCGGAGCTTGCAGTGAGCTGAGATCCGGCCACTGCACTCCAGCCTGGGCAACAGAGCAAGACTCCGTCTCAAAAAAAAAAAAAAAAAAAAATTGTAACTAAGAGCCACAAGCACTGGTGCAGCAATTACAGTGGAAGAGAAAAGGGTTTATAGTCAACCATGGAGACAAGGTAACAGAAAGCAGGCATCTCCTGTTCTCCAGTTATCACAGCATACATTCCTAGCACAATGCCCTCATATCCCATCTCTGGTGGATGTGGGATCTTGTTTAAGGTTTCTTTCTGAGAAGCCAGATACAGTGCATATTTGACACTGTTGATGTTGATATTGACATGTAAGGTGTATATATACACTATTGCCCTGTTCTGAACTCTTTCTTTACTATTTATCTTTCTTAAAGTTAGTTTTGCCTAGGATATGTTTTTCATTCTTAGAACCTTTATTTCACTCACGACACACTACAACTTGTAGCAGGTTCTTGGCCAGTTGCAAGAGCTATGCACAGAATATTTTGGAGGAATTGTATATTGTTTTAAGGTGCACATTATCTGATTAAACAATGTCTCATTTGTTAGCCTCATACCTGTCCCTAAATTCATCCTATATATGCAATGAGATTGTAGAAAAATAAATAGATCACTTAAAGTATTTTGATGGACTCATCTGAAAGTCTGCATAATTGCAGTCATGCACAGAATAATAATGTTTCAGTCAACTACAAATACAAGAGTGGTTCCATAAGATTAGAAATAAGCTGAAAAATTCCTATCTCCTAGTGATGTCATAACTGTTGTAATGAAGTTGGGCAATACATTATTTTTTCTATTTTTAGATATTAGAGAGACAAATTGTTATAATTGTGTTACAATTACCTATGGTATTCAGTACAGTAACACACTGCACACGTTTGCAGCCTAGGAACAATAAGCTGTAGCATACAGCCTAGGTGGGTCGAATGTCACACCGTCTAGGTTTGTACAAGTACGTTCTGGGATGTTCTCACAAAACTAAAATCACCTAACGCCTTTCTCTGAACTTGTCCTTGTCATTAAGCAACGCAATACTGTAAGTCCTGTGCTTTATATGCCAATATGGAAACTATTTCTGACAGTAATTTAGACAGCTCTAGGGACAGAGATGGATTTGCTTGGACTCACCTGTATTCTGCCTGGTTCTGAACCTGGAGATATAGAGAGCTCCCTCCAGGTTACAAGACCAGCATTTAGCAAAAAAAAAAAAAAAAAAAAAAAAAAAAGCACTCATATTTTATGGCTAATTTATTGGATTTCTCTCCTTGCGCTTTGATTACAGATCTTTGCTGGTCTCTCTCTCAAAACATCTTGTCCTTATCTGATTATAGTGGCTCTATTTTCCTCTTTGAAAGCAGTATTTGACTTTGTTTCCTAGTTATGATTTGCAGTTGACTCTTGAAAGACTGAAGCTGAGAGAGAACAGCCACTAAGACCTTCCACACTGCACCATAAAAATATTGCTCCTGCTATAGGCTCAGCCCAGCTCCTGGAAGAAGGGCTGAATGACTCATTTTTGCCATTCCTCCTTGTGCCAAGCGAAATTAACTGCGAGACCGCTGGCTTGGTTGGTGAATACCTAGTAGCCAGGAAAAACAGCAATGGTAAATAAGTGCATGGTTTTATTTCACGTTGTATCATGGGACTCTGAGCAACTAATGAAAATTGAGAATCCACTTTGTCTAGATCAGTATGTATTTTAAATAATTGTAATTAAAATGTAATATGGAGTGAATGCAGAAAGAGAAGAGTTGACCGGAATCAGGGAATCTTCTGCCAACTGTGTTTCCTCTTTAAATCGATTTATCCACTCTAGAGGTGGCCTAAGAAGAGATATTCTCCTCACCCTCACAAACACAATAAGGAAAATAATTCAAAAACACGTAGGTTTTCAAGATTTCTAAAAGCAATTTTAAATGCTTTGTTCATAGGACAATATGTGGCCATTATAGACAAAGATGATTTCTCAAAAATAAAAAAAATAACCCATAGCCCCAATATACAGAGGGTAACAGGGAACTGTTTGGTATTTACTGTTCAGCTCATTTATCTAGTTACCCAAAACTTCATTAGATAGCAATAACAGTTTGAAAAAAAGACTCCTGTATAATACCAATTGCATCCTTTCTAAATAAAAATATTATTAATTTCTTTCTCTTAATATGACCCTTAATCTTAAGTTTGATTTTCAGATTGTAATTAGTAAACTGTGTTGATTATTTCAACGTTAAGTTATTAGTAAGAGTTAATTGGAATTCTAGTTGTCAAAAAGGTGAACAAAATATTAATCACAAATTCCAGAAGTAACTTTAATTTGATGTTGCCATTGATATCAACATAACAAAAGCTTTTTATATTACATATTGTTCATCTGTATAATTTCCTCATCTCCTGGGGGCTGTCAAATGTGATTCCTAGTGACAATATTAATTTGCCTCTAACAATCAGAATTTATAATGCTATTAACATAAATATGAATAGCTATGTTAGATCTGTCAGCATGGAGAATCACATTTTCTTTGCATGTTACATATTTTTTCATATATCTATAAGACTTAGTTAATAAGACTCATGCAAAAATGTTATAAAATAATCAGAAAAACTACTCTCAACATAGCACTTTATCTTTTAACTGTCATAAATATCAAGTTGAATCCATATCTACTAATTAAAATTGTTCTGCATACCTAAACTGAAAATTATCACAAAATTATATGCTTGTAAAATTATTTTAATTACACATTATATGATTTAGTTGTGATATAGCTCATTAGGAGGGTTCATATAAATAAAAATAACAAAACTAAGGAAGATTTTATTTGGGTAAAATAGATTTTTGGAGGGGGAGCATTTGCCCCTTGTTATAGACATAAACATAGCATCTAGGTAGTTTAGAATATCACCTTCTTGTCAAATAATACATTGAAATGTTTGTCTCTGAAGAGTTCCTAGGATACAGAGAATGGCCACCTGTGACTGGGTTGGAGGTCATACTGCACCAAGCCAGCCAGACTGTGTATTCAGTTATGAGGTGTTTCTGGCAACTTCCTGGACTCAAAATAACAATCTAGTAACTGTCATTTCTCCATCAAAGTGCCTTTTCATACTGAAGGCTTTGGTCATCTTACTAATTATAACATAATAGAATCATCTTAATTTCTCGCACTAATAATTTCTCGCAATAATTTCTAGCACTAAATAACTGAGTTTTCTCTTTGCATTTTATTAGGGATTGGCAAAAAATTGGCCATTCATTATGTTTCCTATATAACAAGAGGAAAAACTCATAATGTAGATCCAAGTGTAATCGTTCCATTTTCCTAAGTGCTGAATCCTACACCCTGTTAATTTAAAGTAGAACAGTTCCTCCCTCTTCAACACTGGTTTAATGCTCAGGTAATAATTTTAAAGCTAGTATGTGGGCATCACAACTGTGTATTTTCTCAAACCTACATAAATGCAGAATGAACTCTGATTGCCTATTGGGTTATCTTTTTTGTATACAGAAAAAAATAGATTAAACCCAAATTATTTCCTAGTCACATGTTCCTAAGGCAGGGTGTTCATGCATGTGTGTATATTTGTTTAACCAGTGATTTATCATAAATTAAGTAGGACATATTCATACTTTTAAGTGCCTACTCTGTTTTAAGCATTAAGCTAGGCCTCAGGGGCTGTAAAAGTTAGAGTTGACACCACAGTACCTGTTTGGAAGGAGCTTCCAGTTTATCATAAGAAATAGGAACATCACACACCGGGGCCTATTATGGGGAGGGTGAAGGGCGGAGGGATAGCACTGGGAGTTATACCTGATGTAAATGATGAGATGATGGGTGCTGACGAGTTGATGGGTGCAGCACACCAACATGGCACAAGTATACATATGCAACAAACCTGCACGTTGTGCACGTGTACCCTAGAACTTAAAGTATAATTAAAAAAAAAAAAGAAAGAAATAGGCTGTCAATCAAACCCTCTCTCAATGAGCAAGAAAAGACTTCAGAAAGGAGGTAAACATTTTAGTAGATGTTCAAAAGATCAATGGGAGTCATCCAGACTGATAAGGAGGTGGAGCTTTCACCAGGTACAGAGACAACCATGCCTGAACATTTTGGAAAGTAGATTGAGTCTTGAAAACCTTAATCTCCCCTGAAAAATCAATACATTTTAGAGTTGCAGGTGGTGCTTTCAAGTTAAGTGATTTCCTGAGGTCACATTGTTATCCAATAACACAGTAGGAGTGAATCCTAGGATTTCTGATAGTTTATTGTTGAACGAAATTAATTCCTAACACAAAGGGTCAATGGAAATGCAATGGTAATAAACTATATACATAACAATGCATTCATAGCATGATAAGGAAAAAAATCTTGCAGTGTTAAACTAGCTTTAATTTTAGTTTATGAAGGGTAGACTTCTTCTGCACCATAGGCATAAAAGCTTTTCACAGTACAGGTATTTTCTTGATGTGTGAATTAAAATGTAATGCTAATTAATACTATTAGGTCACAGGATTAAATATATAATTCATCCTGTCAGTTATAATACATCTGCAGACAGAAGAGAGATTAGCCTTATGTTTAGAGGAAAAATGTGTCTTTGAGACTCAGAATATAGATTACATATTAAACCATGGGAGCACAAAGGAGTGACAATATCCTCAAAATATACATGCTATTGCGGTTTAAATGATAGGGACAGCGCCGTTGTGAAAACTATGTTCAATAACACGTCTCCGAAAGGTTTGCCATGGTTGAAGAAAGAGGTCATCTTGTTTGCGAGATGGCCAGCTTTCAGATGGCTGCGAGAGTCTCATAATTGACCTAAGCAATAGTAGTTACTCTCCTGGTAGCAATCATTGTGAGACTGAAGGATTTCTGGGAGAGTATTGATACTCGGGCTCTGCTCTTAATTAAAAATGTCATTCTATTTCAAGATATGTTTTCAAGATGAGAAAATATCTGTTTTTATTCTTGATAGTTCACAATAATAATTAATGTATAATGAGAAAATATACCCTAGTTTGAAAGCATGTTCTGGAGAAGAACTTGAAAAGAACTTCAAAATAATCATCTGAAAACATGCAGCAAAATTATAGATGCAGAAAATAGATCAAACATATTAGAAATGAAAATACATAGAAAGTGATACATTTTCCCATGAAGAAATGGAGGTTCTCATATTGAGAGAAAGTAAATCTACCTCTATATGATATATAAGTGAAAATATGTATCACATAATATTGAAGAAAAATATCAAATGGAAGTATTAATGCCAGGGAAACTAAAAATTAAGGTGAAAATATCAAATAAAACAGTTATACTTGCAGTAATAATTATTATAACTTACCAAAAAGTTTACTCATCATTAATCATCATTTACAAAACAATACAGCATCAAAATGTATAAAGAAAAGACATAATATAAAGAGAAAATGTAATAATAGTTATAATGGGAAAATTCAAGATACTTTCCTCCAAATATGGCAGATCCAATAGACTGAAAAATGATTAATGGTAGGAAGAGATTAAAAGGTATGGAAGTTCATTTCAAACACGGTGAAATTAATGGATACAGAGTTGGGAAAAGATGCATAGTAGAAAGTTGTTATATAGCATTTCTATCACACAGTTACAATAATTGTAAATAATGTCAAGAGCGTAGATAATAGTGAAATGTAGTGAAATAATTAAAAATGATAGCTTTGAATAATTATTACCATGCTGATAATATAATTTATTAAACTATAAAAATTCATTTTTATTCTTTTTCTTAACTTTTAGGTTCAGGAGTATATGTGAAGGTTTATTACATAAGTACACTCTTGCCATGCGGGTTTGTTGTACAGATTAAGTCATCACCCAAGTATTAAGCCTAGCATGGCTATGTTTAATGGCTGTGTCTAACAGTTGGCTTTCAAAATTCCTGAAAATTGGAAAAATGGAAAGCCAGGAGAAGCTGGCTGCAGAAACCAAAGTTCTTTCTGACTCTAAATCTTATTCTGGGGCATTTCTCTCAGGCTGAAAAATGTTTGGGGCCACCAGAAAAGAGACAATCACAACTACTTTTTCATTCTTCTACAGGATCAAAGAAATTATCTCTCATAAGTGAGAGTTCTATGTGATCAAAGAAAGAGAGTTTCCATCAGAAATATTAAATCGCATCATCTTATTTGGTGCAAGGAATGAAACTGTAGCCCTGTCTTTCCTATCCATCTGTTTGAGAATTAGAGTTGAGGAATGAAATGTTTATCAAAGGGACATGTTTCAGTGCATTTACTTAAAAAGAGATAAAAAGTCAGACATTTTCTGATGGAAACATAAGAAGTCTTAATATCATAAGGATGTCAATTCACATCAAATCAATTTAGTTTATAAAATCTGAATTCTAATGTGAAGAAACTTTTGAATGAGATTTAAGAAGATAGTTTTTATATTTATCTGTATTAGAAAAAAGAAGAGTTTTTTCTCTTTCTTTTAAAAAATCTATTATTATTATTATTATTATAATATTTTAATTTGGGGGCACATGGCGTATAAATTTATGGGTGATATGAGATGTTTTGATACAGGCGTGCAATGCAAAATAATCACATCATGGAGGATGGGGGTATCTATTCTTTCAAACATGTATCCTTTGTGTTGCAAACAGTCTAATAACACTCTTTTAGTTATTTAAAAGTGTACATTGAAGTTAATATTAACTATAGTGACCCTGTTCTGCTTTCAAATATCGAGTTTTGAAAAGAGAGAACAATGACAGTTATGAAAATCAAGCGGGATGCTACATACACAATGCTTTGCTCAGAGATTGCTTAAAAAATATTACCTTTTTATCCCCCCACCCGAGATGGAGTCTTTTTCTGTCACCCAGGCTGGAACGCAGTGGCACGATCTTGGCTCACTACAATCTTCACCTCCTGGGTTCAAGCAATTCTCCTGCCTCAGCCTCCCGAGTAGCTGGGATTATGGGCACCCGCTATTGTGCCTGGCTAACTTTTGTATTTTTAGTAGAGACAGAGTTTCACCATGTTGGCCAGGCTGGTCTCAAACTCCTGACCTCGTGATCCACCCACCTCAACTTCCCAAAGTGCTAGGATTACAGGTGTGAGCCACTGTGCCCAGCCAACATTACCTATTTTTATATACACATCAGATATTAAATGGATCAAAACAATATTTATACTACATATGCATGGTGCAAAATATCAAAGTATAATGAAACCCACATACAGACCACACATCTAAAAACAAGGATTATTACCATTCATTTAGAAGTTGCCACTTACGCTCTTCCTGACCCTATCCCTTACCTCTCATCCTGCTCAGATGTAACTTGTATTAGTCCATTCTCACGCTGCCACAAGGACATACTTCAGACTGGGTAATTTATAAAGGAAAGAGGTTTAATTGACTCACAGTTCAGCATGGCTGGGAAGGCCTCAGGAAACTTACAATCATGGCAGAAGGCACCTCTTCACAGAGCGGAAGGAGAGAGGATGAGTGCAGAGTGAAGGGGAGAAAAGCCCCTTATAAAACCATCAGCTCTCATGAGAGCTCACTTACTATCACAAGAATAGCATGGAGGAACCACCATCATGACCTAATCACCTCCCATGAATTGTCTCCCTCAACACATGAGGATTACAACTCACATTAAAATTCAAGATGAGATTTGGGTGGGGACACAGAGCTAGACTATATCATAGCTACTACACTAAATTTTGTCTTTTTTATTTTTTGCTTTTCTTTATAGTTTTTTACACATGTTTGTATTCTATAGTAATTTATTAGGTAATTTTGGAAAATTTTGAAGTTTATTTAAATGAAACCATACTTATGTATTTGCCTACATGTTTTTATTTTTTCTGTGAGAATTTTTTGGGATTGAGTCATGCTTTGTATAGCTATAATTGATTCATTTTTACCATTGTTTGTTATTGCATTAAGGAATATCCCAGACGTTATTTACTGATTCTATTATTCATGCTCAGTTTGAATATTTCTAAGTTTTTTTTTTGCTTTTACCACCAGCACATCTTTGAATATTTATGTCTATCCACTTGTGTTAATATAAAATTTTCTCTATTTCATCAATACAAGTGTTAATGGTAGGATCAAGCAGAATGTTCATTTTCACATATATAAAATAATGCTAAATTATTTTCCATAATGTTTACATATACTAATCCTTCACCAGAAGTACATAAATATTCTATTTTGTTTTCTTTATACCTTTATTGATATATAATCAGATATTTTTTATTTATCTCAAACCTGTGAATACACAAAGGTATCTTGTATTATTCTTGGCTTATATTTTCTTTATTAATAATGAGGTTGATCATCTTCTCGTATGTTTATTTACCATCACGTCTTCGGTGAAGTGATAAACTTTCTCAGTTTTTTGACTGAAGTTGTCTTTATTTGCCCTTGTACTTGAAATACTTTTTTCCAGCTATTGAATTCTTGGTTGACAAACATTTTCTCTTAGTTCACTGAAGGTATCTGACTTCCATTATTGTTGTTAAGAAGTCAGCAGCTGTCTAATTGTTGCTCCTTGAAAGATTCTCTCTTTTTTAATTTTCTCCCAGGATGCTATTAGAGATCTTTTATGTGGTGGTCTGCAGTGCTTAATTGTGAATTTCTTTTCACTTAACTTTTTTTGGATTTGCTTGGCTTCTTACCTGTGTCTTTTATCATTTCTGAAAAATTTTCAGCCACTAGATTTTCAAACGTAAACTTTCCTCTCCTTCTGAAACTTTGATTAGACATGTGATCCTATTATTTCATCTTATATCTCAGTATTTCTTAACATCACTTAATATTTTCCAGTTCTTTTTCCTGTTTATGTGACTACATTCTGGATATTTTCCATCAAATTATCTTAGAGTTCGTTACTATGTTCTTTAAGTATGTCTAATTTATTGTTGATTCCATCCAAAATTTTTTATACTTCTTTATAAATTGTGAATTTATACATTTCCTAAAATTAAATTAACCTTGCTCTCCTGGGAGAAACTCCACTTTGTCATGGAGCCTAACATATTATTTATTATTCGATTTACTTCACTAACATTATACTTTATGTTTCTAATGAGATTGTATTATAACTTTTCTTTCTCCTACTTTCTTTAAAGGTTTGTGTATAAATAGTATACTGGACAGGATTTCTCAACTTCAGTGCTGTTGGTCATTTGGACCAGATCATTCTTCATTTTGGGGGCTGTCCTGTACATTGTAGATGTTTAGCAGCACCCCTGGCTTCTACCCACTACATGTCAGTAGTATCCACTATACCTGCAGTTATGATAGCCCAGACATGTCTCCAGGCAAGCCAAATGAACCCTCAGGAGGAAATTTGTCCCAGTTGAGAACTACTACACTTTTAAAATGATCAGAAAGACAAGGAGTAAAGATTATCCTACAAAATGTATGGACCATAGTCTTTCTAGCTGTCAAAGATAAGAAAGAGTAGTACTGTGAAACTGTCAGAATACAAGAAACAAAATCAACATTATATGCATTTTCTTGGATGGGATCCCAGAACAGAAAGGAAAGAAATACATTTTATGAAAGTTGTGATGTTGTATGAGTGTTGATTTTCTGGCTTAAGTGTTAGAGAGGGTTAGAAGAGTGTCTTTGGCCGGGCGCGGTGGCTCAAGCCTGTAATCCCAGCACTTTAGGAGGCCGAGACGGGCAGATCACGAGGTCAGGAGATCGAGACCATTCTGGCTAACACGGTGAAACCCCGTCTCTATTAAAAAAAATACAAAAAACTAGCCGGGCATGGTGGCGGGCGCCTGTGGTCCCAGCTGCTCGGGAGGCTGAGGCAGGAGAATGGTGTAAACCCGGGAGGTGGAGCTTGCAGTGAGCTGAGATCCGGCCACTGCATTCCAGCCTGGGCGACAGAGCTAGACTCCGTCTCAAAAAAAAAAAAAAAAAAAAAAAATAGGAGTGTTTGGGCAGCAGAGTGGTGATGCATTATATCTATGGCTTGCTTTCATTTGGGTCAGAAAATTACTACTACTATTAATAGTAGAGATAGTGGGGAGAGGGAGAGAAAAATATTAAAGTGAAATATTGACAGTAGAGAAATTTAAGTGAGGTTGATAAGATAGTGCTTTGTAGTGTTTTTCAACATTCCTGTAAGTTTAAATTATTTCCTAGTAACTTATTTTAAAAAAATGTATGTTTCTTATTTTATGGTACATTGAAAATGGGTAAGTAAAACTTAAAAATTAGTATTACTGATCTCTTATATCAGATATTAGGTAATAAATGCCAGCTGATGAGGATCATCTGGTTTTGACACAAATTTAGTTATCTTAATTCTACAACCAAACCATTGAACCCACTTATAAACAAACCTCCAATGCAAAATTTCTCCGAGATGGTAAACAAAATGGTTAAATGAGTCTCTGCCTCTGACAAGCTACAGTTTGAGCTATGGTTTGCAACTATTAGCTAACTTTGGGAACATTACATTACCACTCTAAATCTCAGTTTATTCAGCTGAAGGTAAAATAAAAATAATACATATTTCATGCTTTTTAGCACTAAAGATAATATACATAAAATTTCTTTGCACAAGGCAATTCACAAATTGCATACAAATTTCACAGATATTGGCTATTAGTTTGTGAAGGTCTTTGATTAAGCAAATTTTTTCTTTGATAATACTTTAATCTTAACAGGAAAGTGGAGCTTTCATCTCCCAACTAGAGAAGTAATATGTTGAGTTCATTCACTCCAGCGTATAAATTAATCCTTTTATATTATTTTATAGAATAATTTATGGTAGAGAACAGGTGACTGAGGGTCTCCTAGTCCCTGAAGGATATCTGGTCACTTACCATTGCTGATGGAAATCTTTCCAATGTAGCCTATTATCAATGAACTACAGAATTCTCAAATATCAAACTTACTTTTCTAGACTTCATTATTCCACTCTGTTGCCATTTTCAATGTTCAGTTACACTGAATTTCCATTTCCATTCTGCATACATGTTGTCTTCTTTTCTTTACTCACAATCTGCTGCCTATGTGAATTTTTCTCTCCCGCCTATTATCTTCTTTTGAAAGCGCACCCTTGTTCAAAGTGTGACAGGTGCTGCCAAATCTAACCAGCCGGGATTACTCTCTTCCAAGCTTGCTGCCATAGTACATTCGGTTGCATAGGATTTCTGCACAGGAATCATGAGTAAGATCCTCAGTGGTAGGCAGGTTTCAGTTTACAAATGACTCGTGTTCCATTGTGTGGAATGATAAAGAGATAGTATGAGTCTGCCTAAGCATCATCTGTGTCATGGTTCATATAAACAATGCATCCGTTCACTCCTGCAACCAGGGCGTGAATTCACTCATTTGACTAGTACCATTACAGGGTGAAATAATGCGTCCACGTGAGGGCATAATACGTCAAGTGAGTGAAGATTCAATTGTGGAGTTTCTCACTTGTACCATCTTTATGTAAGACTGATAATGCTTGCTAAAAAAAAAATTCTATTGTGCATTTAGCTTCAACATTACTTGTGTCTTATTTGTCCTACTCTCTATGAAGTGCTTAAAGACAGCATCAAAATCATATAATAAGCAATAATAACTGAGGGTTTACTATATGCCAGTCACTGTGTGAGGTACTTTATATGCATTATGCATATGTAAATAATCCTCGTTACAGCCATATTAGTTAGGTACCATTATTAATCCAAGTTTTCTAGTGAGGAAACTGAGTCTGAGAGATTTATTGTTGCCCAAGGGTTGATATACACTAATTATCAGAAACATGCTGGCTAATTACAAAACTCAAATATTATCTACCACGTTATTCTTCTATAATGTTTATAAAATTTGATTGGATTCTTTTCAGGCCATGAAAATCAAATTGTGAAAAAATTTATTGTATCATTTTAGCAGAAACATTTTACAGTAAATGTGTTACATTAATGGTTGCTAAGTTTGTTGAATTGCAAGGATTCTTTATGCCATGTTTATGGTTAAAATTCCTTGAACCATAATTGATTCATGTCTAAAGTCACGAACTATTCATTGTCTAAATTATATAAAAATTGGTTAAACTCAAATTGTGATTTATTGGCTCCTTCCATAAATGGAATCAGGAAGTTTTGACAAATCTATATCTGTTAGTCTGTAAGACATTTCCATTTATGTCTCAAGTAAATTGAGTAAGCTGCATTGATTGATGATATATGGTTTTTAAATATAAGACCACAGAATATAACATCTAAGTGATATGGCAAATATTTCAGAAAAAAAATAACTGAACAAAATACATTCCTACTTCACACTATTGTAAAACCAAATTAAAATAATATTAGAGGAATTGCAAATAGGGAAATGCCCCAAATTTTAGTTTTATCTCATAATAACATTCCTTTTTTGAGATTTTTCTAGGCTTTTAATATTACCAAACTTCTTTTGCCTGAATAGTCAGTATATGTGTATTTATATTAGTTCTTAAAGTAATCCAACAAGCATGCACACAATTGATTAGTGTCATTAGAATCTATTTTATAAAACTGTGATTACACCATTTAAAAATAGGTATTTCATACTCAGCTCATGGAGCACAATTAAACCATTTTATGTTAATATTGTGTAAATGTGTGACTGAAATTTCTGCAGCACTCACTAATTATTTTATTGTCTATTAAAAATTCTAATGAACCACTTAATTGGGTATATATATTTTAAGTTTAAAAGGAAAACATTATGGCATACTTTGAGGAAATTCTATTCTTCTACTATATATATATATATATATATATATATATATATATATATAAAATAACTGTCTAGGTAAGCTACTTTAAAGCTATTTAAATTGAACTAGCTCAAGTCAATTGCACCATACATTTAGATAACAGAATTTACAAATGTTTTGCTATAACTAGATTAAAAGGAGGTTAATGCTTCCATACAATGACTAAACTGGCAACAATTTTAATAGTAGGATCCACTAGGTTACGTAAGTCATTTCACTGTACAAATGTTCTTTGACTTAAGATAGGGTTAAGTCTTGAAAAACCCATTGTAAGTAGAAAATATAATTTGAAAATGCATTTAATACCTCAATAAATGCATCTTATGGTCAAAAAATCAAAAGTCAATCCATTGTTTGTTAAGGACTGTCTATACTGTAATTGGAAAGACAAGGTATAACCTACTTTCAATCTTGAATATTTACACACCTCTCTCTGGCTATTTTTGGGTTTACCAGAAACATAGTTTGGCTACAATACAGACTGGAAATAATTAACATAAAATAAAAAAAACTACTTTTATTGTTAAAAATCTTGTGAAGTTTGGAAAAATGCTCCAAAATAATTTTTCTTTCTAACTAATAATGTTATCTTCCTTTATCACTAGCTGCCACTCATTGCCAACTATGCATAGAATTTATATCTAAAATTGGTTCTCATGGGTAGAAATTGTATCAAAATTAGAAGTAGCAAATGACGAAACTTTACATGCAAAATGGCTTATTACCCCACCATTCTTTTCATTCTCTGAACTCTCAAATCCTATCCTAGGAAGATCAGGATCAATAGGATTTTGTGCTCCTGATAAAAGGTTTCTTGTGCAGGTAATGGGGATCCAGGATAGAAATATGAATATAATTTGTAATTAAGGATTATCTAATCATTTACATGATCAGAATACACTATGTTTTGCTAACTCAAATGCACTTTCACTGAAATGAAAATACTCATTTATTGGTGCAGTATAGCCATATTTCTCTGAAATAAGAATACTGGTGTGTCATTTATATGTGTATTTTACTCTAAATTATCACCATCAATAAACCAGGCTATTGGGTGCTCAATAAATATTTGGTAAGTTAATATTTATAATAAGACCTTTTCTCCCAGGAAGATAAACAGGGCATCATTTTTTTTTTTTTTTTTTTTTTTTTGCTCAAAATTTCATACAGTCCTATCAGCAAAATAAATTATAAAATTTTAGGTAAAGCAATTTTCTCTCCACAAAGCAATTTTCTCTCTATCAGTCTGTTCCAACTCACACTTGGTCTTACAACTAGTAAAAGGGCCATTGTGGTAGCAGAAATAGTAAAACAAAGGATATCTGCCCACTTTGATTTTATACTGAGAACTGTATTGTTAAACAGAATTACAAAAGTATTTTGAAAATATCTTAAATACTTCAAGCTACAGTTGTTGTAATTGCATAAAGCACAAGTCCTGCAAACTCAATTCATATTTTTACATTTAACATCTTAAGAATATTGGCTAAAAATAGAGTTTTGAAAAAAATCGTTGATAATGGAGATTGAGTGCACATCGAGTACACTGCAATTATTCTTCTCAAAAAGCTGCTTTCTACTAGCATCAATATAATGAGGTGATATAAAACCATTGCTACCTCTGATTGGAACAATTTATTTGGCTTAGAAGCATCAGAGTATAGTGTTCTGGAATTTATAACTAGGTAGAAGCAATTTTATTTTTATACTTAAAACCATTGAAAGTCTTACTTCACAAGATTATGTGCTTATGACAGCTCATGCACTTGTTTCCCACCAACTTTTCCCGGTGATTTGCCATCCATTGATAACCATTGCTTGGGTCCTTGAAGCAGTCATTTCACTAGAAATTGCAAAGTGATGCTTTTCTAATTCCATTATTTATCCTTAATTTATTCTCTTGAAATATTCTACATACAATAAGTTTCTTTCTACTAGAGCTATTCTGCTAGCCTTAAATATTCATTCTAGAAAGCCAAAATAAATGCTTATACCTATCCATTTTGTTGTAGACTTTCAGGGTAATGGGTTGGTGCCTGTAGTAATCTCCACATGAGTTGTCCCCTTCCTTTTGTTCCCTTCCCTTAACTACTCATCCTCGTGAATCCCTCATTCTTTTTTACTAATGAATTTACAATTTTTATAATATATTTTATATGTTTAATCAATTTAATTATTATTTTCTTCAATGTTCTAAGTCTCTCTATTTAGATCAGCATAAGCTCTTTGTGATGGCTCTCATTATTTTGAACTGGCTTCTTTAATCTTTGGTATCTTTCTTGTTTTCAGAAACAAAAAGATGGCCCAAGCTCACCTTATGTGTGTGTGTATATGCATGTAGGTATTTATAACTAGATTTTTATACTATAAAAGAATTCACTCACTCAACTTTGAGTTATTATGATGACTGAAGTAGTCAAGATTTTTCTTAATTCATTGAATAGATGACAAATCTCAACTTATGGTAAATCACTGGAGTGGAGGGCATAAAAGGGGGTGGTATCTTGAATTGGAGAAGACAAATTTTGAGACACAATATGACAACTTCCAGTTTCCATTCTGAGAGCTTGAAAGTCATCACTCATCCTCACAAGAAAAAAGCTGAACAAGCCAAAATGACTTAAAAAGTCTGTCAGATAATTAAAGTAACAGGACCAACAGCATTCTCAAAAATTGGAAAAAGAAGTGAATATATTATATACAAATAAGATTGCCAGAAGAAGAAGTCATTGGAACAGTTAAACCAAAACTTCAAGAAATTCCAGAGGGTGTGTATAGACTAGCTTGAGAGTTACAATCTCCCCCAGATGCCTAATCTAGAGAGATTTCTGTACTTTCCCAGGATTTACCTCTAGGATAAAACCCACCAGATTTTCAGATGAACAGGAAAAAACTCCAACATGTTTGGTCAGAGGGAAGAAATAGCAAAATTTTCTGAAAACCTAGAGCTTTGTTAACAATGAAGGCCAACTTAGCAAGGCAAAGACTTCATCAGAGCCTAGTGATTTCCAGCATGAAGGAAGGTGTTAGTCTTCATGTCTCATCCAAGGGAGACAGGAGGAGTCTGAGATGCATTTCTGAAGGTCACAGCCCAGGGACACACATCCACTGAAAGACTGAGATCTAATCTCTCCATACACCTTACTGCCCCCATCAATAAGGCTTCTGTAAAATAAGAATGGATTACAGTTAAAAAACTGAAAGATTCTGATTCTATTTAAGGAAGAAAAACCCAAAGAAAAACCCAAAGATGGCAAAACAAAACAAAAGCAAGGATATTACAGAAACTGAATCCTCTGACAAATACAGACACAGTGAACAGCAAACATAGCCTGTCTTGTAGCCAGATAAACATAACACTGCACACTAAAAGCACAGCTATTTCAGTTACCATTACTCAATACAGTATGTCTAACTTTCAAAAACATTATAAGCATGATAAAAGGTAAGAAAAACACAATCTAAAGAGACAAAGCAAGCAACAGAACTAGACCCAGACATGACAGATATTTTGGAATTATCAGATTGGGAATTTAAGACAACTATGATTAATATGCTAAGGGCTTTAGTAGAAAAAGTGGACAATGTTCAGGAATTGATGGTTAAAGTAGCCATAGAGATGGGAGCTCTAATAAGGAATAAAAAGGAGAAGCTGAAAATAAAAAGCATAAAGAATGCCTTTGATGAGCTCATCAGTACACTGAATATAGCCAAGGAAAAAAATTAATGAGCTTGAAGTTAGGTCAATAAAAACTTCCCAAACTCAAATGCAAAAAAAAAAAGAAGTTGGGGAAAAAAACCCTAGAATATCCAGGAAGTGTGAGACAATTACAAAAGGTACAACATATGTATAATGGGAATACCAGAAGATGCAGCACAAGAGAAAGGAACAGAAAAAATATTTAATTTATATGGCTAAGAGTTTTTAAAATTAATGACAGAAACTAAATAAAAAACAAATTATCGAAAGAAGGCATAGGATAAAACATTTTACCAATAGAAGAATAAGGATATTTATATCAGACTTTTTGATAGAAACCATAAAAGCAGAAGAGACTAGAGTCAAATATTTAACACATTGAAAGAAGAAATCTCTCAACCTAGAATTTTATATTTATTGAAATTATCCTTCAAAGAGAATAGAAATATAAAGACTTTCTCAGACATTTCTCTCAAGACAGGTATACTAACAAGAAATGACATACCTGTTTTGAGAGAAATTTTAAAATAAGTTCTGAGAGAAGGAAAATAATATAGATCAGAAACTAGGACCTACATAAAGAAAGGCAGAGTGTCAGAGAAGGAATAAATTAAAGTAAAATAAAATCTTATTCTTATATGGTCTAATAGAGAACTATTTTCTCACTCCTACCACATCTAATAGATGATTGTTTGTCTATAGTAGTAACAGGAACAATGTGTTGGGTAATTATAGCATATGTATAAGTGAAATGAATGACAGCACTGTTATAAGGGATGCAATGGCGGAATTGGAATACTCTGTCATAAAAGTACCTGCACTGCCTGTGAAATGGTATGTCAAAGCAAATTTATATTAGTTCCAAACGGGCATTTCAAACTCTAGGGCAACCATTAAAAAGGCCAAGAAAAGCTATATAATTCATATGGTAAGAGGAGAGAAAAGGGAATCATGTAAAATGCTCCATTATACTCAGAGAAGGCAGAAAATGAAAAAAGAGATGCCATGTTAGCATTTAATAAAAAGAAAGCCGAAGTAGGTGTATTAAATTCACACAAAATCAACTACAGAACAAAAAAATTATCAGTGATGAAGAGAGGAATTTTTCATAATAAAAGTCTTAATTCTCCAAGAAGACATAACAATTCTTAACATATATGCCCTTAACAACAGAACATCAAAATACACGAGGCTAAAACAAATAGAATGGTAAGGAGAAGTAGATGAATCCACTATTATGCTTGGAGATTTCAGCACTCCTCTATCAGTATTGACAGATCCACTAGGCAGGAAATCAGTAACACATTGTAATACTACACAGCATCCTCAGCTTCTTTAAAGTTGTAAGATCTCAGAGGCAGAATTAGCTGCATGGAAATGAAAGGGTAGTCCCTGGGTGGTAGTGTAACCCTCATTTGTTTGGATCAATCTCTCTGAAACTGACCCAACTGTCCCAGAGAACTGATGTCTACTGTTTTTTATTTATTTATTTATTTATTTATTTATTTATTTATTTATTTATTTTGTGTGTGTGTGTGGGTATTTTGATAAATATAGAAACTGACTCCTCTGGTCTGAAATCTTGAGACTTACATTTGTCTTATCTGTGCTTCTTCCTCAGGAAACCCACCCATAGGCCTCTAAGATATCAAAGGACTGAAACTTACCAGATCACTGTATCCTGACAATGAGTTGCAAGACCCTTAATTCATCATAATTCCTGTTTACAAACTCCTCTTCCTTACCCTTCCTTAATTCCTGCTTTCCCACACATAGTTACATTTCTTCCCTGCTATATAAACCCCTAAGTTTAGTCAGTCGGAGAGATGGATTTCAGAATTACTTCCCTTTCTCCTTGGGTACAGTACCCGAATAAATCCTTCTTCCCTAGCAATACTTGCCGTCTTAATGATTGACTTTCTGTGTGGCAAGCAGCAGAACTTAAACTGAACCTCTGGTGTTTTGGTAACAGAACGAGGTGAGAGAGGATCCCTATGGAGGTGGGATTTATAATGCTCCACATTTAATTATCTCCTGGGTTGGACACTGAGACAACAGTTTGAATAAATACATAGATTACTGAAAACTACTTTCCCTTAATTTATCTTACCTATTTACTGTAGACTTAATGGAAAGAAAACTCTTCCTTTTTACTCTCCTTTTTTTAAACTAACCTTGATTTCTGTTTTTTGTTTGTTCTTAACAAAGTTTTATTTGAAACAAATAGGCCCAATATACATCAAGTAGAAGGAGACAGTCTCTAAATTTAGAAAACGTAAGTAATGTCTATAAACCCTGGATTTTCAATCAACATGTGAGTCTTAGCCAAATGCAATCTACTGGAGCCTGTGTTTAAGTCCATATTTGAATTATTATTATTTTCAAAAATGTGTTTGCTCTAAATATTTACCTCACAAGAATTCGTACATCAGTAAAGCCTAAACAGTTAAACTACTACTCTAACCTGATTGATCACTTATCTTTGCTAGGTAACTATCATTAGTCTCTTATCTCACAGAATTAATGTTACTAATATTAATTAAAGCTGAATAAAATTTATTGTTTTATTTGGTTATTTAAGCTTAATCTCTTAAAAGTCTATTGTGAAAGCAGGCCTTATATAAATGATAAAACACAAAAGCAAAAATTAGGTAGGCATTATTCACATTTGAGTCAATCTGATTTTCAATTGCATGATATAAACTCTTCAACTCTAAATTTCAAAAAATAGAAAAAGTGTAGATGGTACAACTATGCATCATTTATGATAGTGTGAATCCCTATGTAACACACAAACACACAAAATGCATAAAGACTACAGCCATTAGTGTTATCTTTTAAAAAATGTAGATAAATGTTATGGGTAAAGCTTTAGAATCGTGGGCAATGATGTCAAAAAGATAGATAAATTGCTTGTAGACTCCTTGATAAAATATGCTGATACAGCTAGCTGTCAGTGGATGACACTATAAGATTTGGAAGTAGAGGCTCCATGTCTTCTCTATATTTTTTCCAACCATCTCTCTAAGATTTGCATAGCAGTGTTCTATCTGGTGTCCTATACTGTGTGGTCATTCAGACACTACATATTCTCACCACCTGATCACCATAAATATTTGCTGCTGGAGAAAATGTTTATTATTTTGAACTGTTTGGACCTACAGCATTTATGACTGCAGTAATAAGTCATAACCTAGGATTTAGGCAGAATGACTGAAAAATTTCAGCTGTTTTCACAATCAATTTCAGTAGCTAAGGTCAAAGCAATCATGAGGGACCTTGGACTGCTTGCTAAGGCAGGCAAAATTACTTATTTGACAACACAATAATCTGTGCATTCAGGTGAGGTCTCTAGGTCACAGTTCAAGCCTGGCTCTTCTCTTGACTGCTTAACCTAAAAATATCTTATAATTTATATAGAATTTTATAATGTAAATAGTATGACTTGCAATTGTATAATGTGAATTTTTTAAATAAAATACCACTATCACTTAAAAAATATATACATTCCAAAACAATGCTTAAGACTCACATTTAGAAGTGAGTTCCTCAGAACATGAATTAATATTTTGTATGGGATGTTCTAATTCTAGACCAAGAGGGGCAGGCAATGACTCACACATATAGTTGGGTCCTGGATGCTACAGTGAGCAATGTTGGAGACAGGATCCCAGAGTGAGCCCAAATAAACACATGACGTGTACTGCGAGGTGAACACCCAACATCACACAGCTGGTGAGTGGCTTTCTGGATTCAAAGTTCTGCTATGTAGTATTGCAGAAATGAATAAATCTGGCTTCCACTATGAATTTATAGGATATCTCTGGCATTGAAACTGAGAGTATGAACTAACAGCATAGGAATTTTTGTCAAAAAGATGCTGAATAAAGAACTGTTCAGAAGGTAGATGAGAAAAGAAGATAGTACACTGTATAGGGAAAAATAGACACCTGCTGTATGAAACCTTACAAATAGTAAAATAACTGTTTACGCGTATTTCCCAATAATATTATTTAAGGCATTATTTCAAATACTTCACTGAATAATCAAAATATAATCGTAGTTTTTCATGATCCAAGGCTTTACCTTGAAATTCAAAATACACTTTCTTAATTCTATTTTAGGTTCTTATATTTTATTTAGTACTTTGATTGCTAAATGTTTGCTCTTTACATAATGTTATCTTAGTTAACTGCCAAATTCTGATTGATAAAATTACAGATAATTTTTCCTGACAGAGGATAGGATTATCCAGATGTGGAATCCATGAAGTAGCAAACAATAAGTTAAAAATATCAAATTGGAATAATTTTGTGCATTTGTATTTTTAATGGGCAGTCTCTCCTGTGTTTAAAATATTGGGCACTGAAGTCAAAGAGACTTTTGATTAAATACAGACAACTTACTGACTGACCTTGAGCCAGTTACTTCCATTCTCTTTGCATCGGCTTTTTCATTAATGCAACAGGGATTTAATAGTTTCTACCTTACTTTATGTTGTGAGTTAGAAATGAGATAATTTAGGTACTTGATATGTACTCAATATAACCTTAGTCATGAAAACGGATCAGCAATTTTGAGATAGCTCTGTGTTCAAATTATATATAACTGTGTGTATTAAAATAATAAAGTTTGAGAGTTCTTTTAAAAAATTATTATTATTATTATTTTAAATGGGGTCTCACTCTGTCACCCAGGCTGGAGTACAGTGGCGCAATCTGAGCTTACTGCAACTCCACCTCCCAGGCTCAAACAATCCACCGCCTTAGCCTCCCAAATAGTTGGGACGACAGGCATGTGCTACCCCAGCTGGCTAATTTTGGTATTTTTGTGTAGAGACTGGGTTTCACCGTGTTGCCCAGGCTGCTCTCAAACACCTGAACTCAGGTGACCCGCCCTCCTCAGCCTCCCAAAGTGCTGGGATTACAGGCATGAACCACTACACCTGACCTTAGAAAGTAAAGTTATTTAAGTTATTTATAACTTTTTAAGGTCGGGTGTAGTGGCTCACGCCTGTAATCCCAGCACTTTGAGAGGCCGAGGTGGGAGGATAAACTGAGGTTAGGAGTTCGAGACCAGCCTTGCCAACAAGGAGAAACCCCATCTCTACTGATAAAAACAAAATTAGCTGAGTGTGATGGAGGGTGCCTATAATCCCAGTTACTTGGGAGGCTGAGACAGGAGAATTGCTTGAACCCTGGAGGTGGAGGTTGCAGTGAGCCAAGATCACATCACTGTACTCCAGCCTGGGCACAAGAGCGAGACTCTGTCTTAAAAACAAAAAAGTTATTTACATATATCCTGCATGTGAAAAAATATAAACTCTAAAGGCAGAATTTAAAGAATAATAAAATGAGCAACCATACATACATTGATAGGCTATTGTAACACGTAAACCATGCTCAGTGTCAGAGAAGCCTGAATTCACTTACCTGAGAGAATTCTCTTTTATCCTCAAAAGTAGCTGCAAGCCTGAACATTGTTCTATTCATTTCTTCACTTTTCCTAACAGTTTTATTACCTGTGTACACCTGCCTGAGAATAAAACTTTATTTTTGTCTTTTTTGAACCTACATGAATAAAATTATATTTTTCTCTGATGTTTACCTATCTGCTTAAGAATACTGTTTAGAGCTTCATTTGTGTGAATATGAATTGTTCCAGAGCACATGTTGGCAAAGTCTTTCTATGAAGGGTCAGATAGGACATATTTTCGGCTTTCTAGGGAAGGTAGTCTCTGTCACAATTACGTATCACTGACTGCAGCACAAAAGAAGAACTAGATAATACATAAATGCATGGCCATGTTCCAATAAATCTTTATTTACAACAAATAGGTGGTGGGCTCAAGATTGTGTTGGCCCCTGTTCTAGATCATTTATTTTTCACTGACATATAGAATTATTTCATATTAATATATTGCAGTTTATCTCTTTCACTGCATGGAATGATATGCTTGCATTTCACTGGAGTCATGGACTGATATGCTTACATTTCACTGTAAGTAAATTACACTTAAATGTTTAAAGAAATAGATAAAAGGTAAAAAAAAAAATTGAACATTTGCAATTCAAAAACCCTTTAAGAAAAAAATCATATTTTATTGAAAGATGGTAAAGAAAACCCAAAGAAGTTAAGAAATATTCAGATACTTGGATAGGAACACCCAATTTAGTCAAGCTTGTATTCTTCAAAAAAATATTGGATTAATTCAGAGCAATTCCAGTACCAATTGGTTTTTTTGCTTTCTGGGATTTTTGTTGTTGAGGAAACTAGACAAGCTGATTTTAGGATTTTTATGAAATAGCAAAAGTAGAGAACAGCCAAGGGACTTGTGGAAAAGAAGTGGGGAAGAGAGTATTCTACCAGATATTTAAACCTTTAACTAAGATAGAATAGTTAGCAAGAGGTTTTGTTGAGCCTTTCCCAGTGTCTTTGGATGTGTAGACACTTAAAATTTTACAAAGTCTAATTTATTTAATAGTATTTCTTACGGTTAGTGCTTTTGTGTTTCATTTAATTTTTCCTCACTTTCCTATCATCACAGCTGTGAAGATACTCTGTTTTCTTCTAGTAGTTTTATAGCTTTCTCTCTTAAATACAAACCCTTCATTCATTTCAAATAAATATTTGTATATAATGTTTGGTAGGGGTCAAATAAACATATATAGTGATTACTTTTGCATATGTTTTCTGCAATAATAGTTGAAAAGATTCATGTTTCCCTATTGAAATGCTTTGGCAACTTCATCAAAAATTAACTGACCATGTAATTGTGGGGCTACTTCTGGACTCTCATTCTACCCATTGATTACTTTTGTATATCTGTATACCAGTACTACACTGCCTTGTTTATATAAGCTTGATAGTATGTTTCTTCTTATTAAATTTACTAAACAGTTGTTATTTTTATGTAGAAATGCAAATTCTTTTGTGTATTGATTTAGCACTCAGCATCATTGTTAATCTATCTTAATAATTCTAATTCATTTTCACTGGAATCTTTTGGGTTTCTATGTAGGTAATTTTATTATATGATTATAATAATAATACTTTTGTTGCTTGCTTTCCAAATTGTGTATGCTGTAATTTTATTTTTCTTTTCTTGTTTTTGAAGCTAACAATTCTAGTAATGTTGGTAGTTTTGATGACAGTGGGCAGTCTTGATTCTGATTCTTGGGCAGTCTTGATTCTGATTCTGAATATGTTGTTTTCAATATTTCACCAGAACAGATATTTGCTACCAATGTCCTTTAGCAGAATAAAGATGTTTTCTTTAGTTCCTACTGTAAGAGATTACGTCGTGAACAGATGTAGAGGATGTCAGCAATATGTGGGGTATGTTTTACTAAAAACTCCCTCCTCCATAAAAGCAATGAGATAACTGGAGACATTGTAAGAACAAACATTTTCCGGACTTTGGAAATTAACCAAAGGCTTGCAGCAACCAAGTGAGCATTTTTTTTTTCAAGATAAATGATGAAACTTGATAAAAATAGACAGTTTTATTGCATTTTAATATGCCTTAGTTCCATCTCCCATTTTCCACTACTCTGTGGCAGCCTTGAAAAATAACTGCTGTGTGGTGTTGGGGCCCTTTCAAAGCTTCATTCCCAATCTTTCTTTCTTTTCTTTTCTTTCTTTCTTTCTTTCTTTCTTTCTTTCTTTCTTTCTTTCTTTCTTTCTTTCTTTCTTTCTTTCTTTCTTTCTTTCTTTCTTTCTCTTTCTTTCTTTCTTTCTTTCTTTCTCTTTCTTTCTTTCTTTCTTTTCTTTCTCTTACTTTTTTCCTTCCTTCCTTCCTTCCTTCCCTCCCTCCCTCCCTCCTTCTCTCTCTCTCTTTCTTTCTTTCTTTCTTTTTTTCTTTCTTTCTTTCTTTTTTTCTCTCTCTCTTTCTTTCTTTCTTTATTTCTCTCTCTTTCTTCTTTTTTTTTTTTTTGACGGAGTCTAGCTCTGTCACTCAGGCTGTAGTGCAGTGGCGCAATCTCAGCTCGCTGCAACCTCCGTCTCCTGGGTTCAAGCAATTCTTCTACCTCAGCCTCCCTAGTAGCTGGGATTACAGGTGCCTGACACCACGTCCAGCTAATTTTTGCATTTTTAGTAGAGACGTGGTTTCAACACGTTGACCAGGCTTGTCTTGAACTCCTGACCTCATGTGATCTGCCTGCCTCGGCCTCCCAAAGTGCTGGGATTACAGGTTTGAGCCACTGTGCCCAGTCAGACTTATTCTTTTACCAGTTGGATGGTTACCTGGAAGACCCCATTGGCAAGATTATCCATATTTGATCTGACTCAAGCTTTTCCCCAGGAGACATTTGGTGAAAACAATTACAGCAAAGTGTTTAACGTCATGACTGCTTGAGGTGGTGGATAGCGGTTGGGCAAAAATAGACAAATCAAAAAACTTGAACAGAACAGTTGAAAACTTAAATATTCATATGGACTTGGAAAAGCTCCAACATTTTTTTAAATATCTAAAAGACTACACATATACATAAGGTTGTGAGCATGCATAAGGCTATGCACATGCTCAGGGTTGTGCATATGTACCCAAATGGCCTGAGAAGTCCCTACATTCTGATCTTCACTGACTTTGAGGCTCTGTGCAAGCAGGAAGAGAGAGGTAATACAGAATTGTCAACTGCCTGGTTGAGTGTTAATTACATGCCCCAACAGATATACAGAACCCCTGGTAAAGACTGGGAGACGTTTTCATTCCAGGCATTAAGACAATCTTTGTTAGCTCGCTATTGAACTAGCTAGGGAAAGATCTAAGGACCACATGTGACAAAATATATAGACGTTACAAATTTAGTGCAGAAAAGTCACTGAACAAACAGAAACTATAATAAGTAATGACAACAGCAAACCCCAGATTTGCCACATATAGTGTTTAAAATGTTCAGTATTCAGCAAAAATGTGAAACATGCAAAACAAGAAGAAAATATGACCCACACACAGAAAAATAGTCACTCATTTGAAGCTGTCCCAAGGAAGCCCAGATATTGTACTTACAGATGTTGTAAGCTATTCTAAGTGTTTTCAAAGAGCTAATAAAACTATGTCTAAAGCAGGGTTCCTCAACCCTCAGCCCGGACTGGTACTGGTCCATGGCCTGTTAGAACCTGGGCTGCACAGCAGGAGGTGAGCGGTGGGTAAGCAAACTTTGCCACCTGAGCTCTGCCTCCTGTCAGATCAGCAGTGAAATTAGATTTTTATAGGAGTGCAAACCCTATTGTGAACTACATATGAGAGGGATCTAGCTTGTGCACTCCTTATGAGAATCTAACTGATGACTGATGATCCGAGGTGCAACAGTTTCATCCCGAAAACCACCCACACCCCTGCACCCACCAATACAAAGATTGTCTACCAGGAAACTGTTCCCTGGTGCCAAAAAGGTTGGGGACCACTGACCTAGAAGAGAGAAAGAGAACTCTTTCTCGCTAAATAGACATCAATAAGAAAATAGACACCAAGTACATACGAAGCCACATATATACATTCTGCAGTTGAAAAGTAAAATAACTGAGATGAAAAATTCACCTGAGAGGCTCAAAAATAGATATGAGTAGGTAAAAAAAAGAATCAGCAAATTTCTACAAAAATATGGAAACTGAAATTTAAAATATAGTAGCAAATACAACCACTTCAAATAAAATGAAAGACTTAAATCTAAATCTAACAAAACATGTGCAAGATCTTATGCTTTCGAGCAGCTCATGTTATATGGAATCAGTTTCTTGCAGGTAGAATGTTAGATCATTTTTAAAAAATCTACTTTGCCAATTGCTGATTTTTCATTGACGTGTTGAGACCACTGCATTCAAAGTAATTTTTAGCATATTAGGGCTTAAATATTATTATTTAATTAATAATATTAAATGGGGTCTAATAGTAAGGCCCTGTTATTATTGGTTTTCTGTTTCTCCTGTTTCCCTTTTCTTACCTCATGTGGTTGTTTAATTATTTTTAAAATTGGATTTTGATTTAATTAACTGTGATTTGGGGCATAGGATTTTGTATGGTTTTAGTAGTGGTTGCTCTAAGTATTATAATTTACAAATGAAACTTATCGCAATTTACTAAACTCAATATTTTACCACCTCATGTGAAGTATGAAAAGTTTACTTCCATTTAGGTCCCTTTATCTGCTCCACTTTTAAAATATAATTGTCTCAAGCATTCCTCTATATACATTAAATGTTACATCAGAGAATAATTTTTGCTTCAACAATCAAATGTTATTTAAGAAATTCATGAGAATCATTTAATATATTTATCTCAATTTTACTAATTGTTTTTTTTTTTTCTTTTCTGAAGTTTCATTTCTATTATTCTTTTCTTGAAGAATTTCCTTTTGCCTTACTTTAATGATATATTTTATTACGGACAAATTCTCTTAGCTTATCTTTATCTGAGAATATATTTAATTTTCTCTTCATTCTGGAAAGATAGTTTCACTAGGTATAGACTCTGCATTTGATAGTTTTATTTTTTCAACTTCTTTCAGCACATGAAATACCTTGTGCTGCTTTGGGGTCTGTATTTCAGATGAGCAATCTACTGTCATTCAAACTGGAGTCCTCTTGTAAGTACTAATATAGTCCCTCTGTATCCGCGGGTTCCATACCTAGGGATTCAACCAACTGCAGATTAAAAATATTTGGAAAAAAATCAATAAAAATAAAAATAATACAATAATACAAATTTTAAAATAACAGTACGACAGCAATTTGCACAGTATTTACATTGTATTAGATATTACAAGCAATCTAGAGATGATTTAAAATATATGAGAGGATGTGCATGGGTTATATATAATACCATGCCATTTTTATAAGGGACTTGAGCATCCATGGGTCCTGGAACTAATCCCCCATGGAAATTGGTAAATTGTTTCTTTCTAACATATTTTAAGATATTTCCTGTCTTTAGTGTTCAAAACTTTAAATATGATGTGTCTCGACACAGAGTCTTTGTATTTATCCTTTATGGATTTTACTTAGCATCTGTATCTACAGGTTTATACTTTTCATTAAATCTGGAAAATTTTTAGTCATTATTTATTCAAATATTTTTTCCAGTCCCAAACTCTTTCTCCTTTCCTTCTGTACTTCAATGATAGGCATGTTAGATCTTTTGTTATTGTCCCACAGGTAATTGAGAGTTTGTTCATTTTTTACTCTATTTCTCTGTTATTAAGTTCAGATAATCTCTGTCATTCTATCTTTAAGTTCACTGATTCTTTTATCTATCATATTTTTGCTGCTATTATGTCCATCTGTTAATGTATTTTTAAAAATTTAGTTATAGTTTTCAGTTCTGTAAATTTGTCTTATTCTTTAAATAAATTCTATTTTTTGCTGAGCCCTTCTATTATTTTTCATTTCTTTCAATATGTTTTAAATTGCTTGTTGGAAAATTTCTATGATGGCTGCTATAAAATCTTTGTCAGATAATTCCAACATCCGAATTATCTCATTGTTGGTATCTATTGATTTTCTTTTCTCACACCAGTTATTTTCCTGGTTCTTAGTGCAATAATTGACCTGCCATTGTATCCTGGGCATTTTGTGCATTGCATTGTAAAAGTTGGATCCCATTTATTTCCAAAATATTTTAGTTGTGAGAATGAAGACCTGAGAGGAATGGGCCTCTTCCATCTTGGCCAGCACCAACAGTCAGATTTATTTATTAAATCAAAACCATTTTTGTGTGCTTTAAATAATCCTAATATAATCATGCTATATCAATAATTTTTACATTGCTAGATTTTATTTGCTAACTTTATGTAGGATTTTTAAAACTGTCTTAATAATCAAGATCGCCTTGTTATTTTTCTATTTAACAAATGTTAAAAATGGGACCAGTAGACATAGATTATGAAATATCAATTCAATTCCTTGAATGGGTTTAGGACAATAAATAATTCTTTAAAATATCTTTTTCTAAGTAATTATTCACTTTATATAGGGCTTTAACTTATAAAGGTAAAATATTTATAACATTTTATCAGTTTTAATGTGTCTTTATTTTGTTGTATCTCCATGTCCTCTTCTTTGACTTTTCTTTATGTTTTACCTACTCTCTTATTTTTGGTCAATCTTCTCAAATTTTCCTACTTTATTCATTTTTTTTCCCCAAGTGCTGACTTTCAGTTCTGTTAGTCTTTTCTTTTATATTGTTTGTTTATATTTAATTTAGTTTTAAATTATTTTCTTTGGTTTTATTATGTTATTTTCTTATATCTTAATTGGGATGCTTGTCTCATTGATTTACAGCCTTTCTTCTTCCGTAATATAAGCTCATATGACTACATTTTTCCTGTAAGACTATAAAATTCCTACTTTTTATAATATTGCATATGAAGTGTCTTAATAATCAGTTAGTTGTAATTATGTTTATTCAATTATGAATTGTTTTACTATTCCAGGAGTTATTAAATGAGTTTCTACACTTATAAATTTATGGTTTTTAAGTAATAGCTTCATTATTTAGGTTTAAGTCAATTGCATTTTAGTCAGAGAATATGATTGATATGATAACAAACCTTTAGGATTTGGATTTCTGAAAATATGGCCAAGTTTTATAATGCATAATGTTTGCTTGAGAGGAATGTGTATTCTATTATTGTTGAGTGTAGGTTTTATATAAATATCCTTAGACAAATCTTTTAAAATTTTCCACGTTCTTTAGAATCTTGTGCTGGGTCAATGACTTTGAGAGCTACATTTTAATATCTGTGAGACTTGAATTGTCAATTCCTCCATTTGGTTCTGTCAAAATTTTTGCTTTATATATATCAAGACTATGTAAATAACCACATTACCATCTTCATGAGCATACAATTTGTACAGTCACACAGGGCCCCATACTTAGCAGGACCCATGATTGCTTTAATATTCTGCAATAGCCTTCTTGAAATTCTTAGAAAATTTTTAAAGTAGGTGTCCCACATTTTCATTTTGCACTACACCTGAAAATTATGCTTTTGGTCATGTACGTTTATAACTTTTTTGGTTCTGTTACATTTTTGCTTCACATATTTCAAGACTGTATATGAGGGGATAAATTTGGCTACTGCTTGCAATCTTCCAACTGTCTCGACACTCAATATCCAGCTGCCGTTTGATCTCATAAGACATTCAGCACTGTGATCCCTTCATTTTCTTCAGTCTATTGGTTCCTTATTGGGCATTAACTTTCCCTACATCGTCTGGATTCTGTTTGGTCTCCTGAGATGTTCCACTTAAAGATCTATATTCCTTGATAGACCTGTATTTCTGGGTGCATCCTTCCAGAAAAACCTACGAGGAGGCAAGCATGACTTGTTTTTAATCTATCCTTATTTGCTCTAACAATGTCTAACACCTAGTGGCCATTTAACAGATATTTAGTACATTAATGTTGATTGTTATTGGTCACATTCTCCTTGATGTTTCTCCAGATTTCCATAACATTAATTTTGCCATGTTCTTTAGGTTTAGGATTATCTTCATCTTTTTTCCTCTGGCATTATCTTCTCAGTATACACATTAAATTTTAGGATTCCATGAGAATTTATTTTTGGTTCTCTTATTTTATATTCTTCTTTCTCTCACCAATCATTCCCATGCATTTACTTATTGTTTATAATTCACTATATCCATTTATATATTCTTTTACAAATGATACACAAATATTTAATTAAGTTTCAGAGCATTCTAGATCCCTGGTGAAACAATTCTGAAGTGTTTTCCACACCATTTGTCTGAGGGTTCTTGAGGAAAATTGAACCCTAGTTGTTTTGACTGTTACCAAAGATTGCCACAGGATTTATTGGCTCTCCCTTCTTCTCTTTCACATCTCCTTATTCCTTTGCAATGTGACCTGAAATCATGTCCTAAATGAACTGCTTTCATACATTGCTGTCTCAAAATCTGTTTTTTTTCTGAAACCAAAACTGAGAATAAGCGCACAATACGTATTTATTGAATTAATGAATCAGTAACCAAATGAAGATATCTAAACATTTTTTAAATTGTATTACTGACACTTGAAGGTGTGACCTTAAGTTACTTTCTTGGTTTCCTCACTCATGACTGCACCTTGTATAATTATACTGAATGCACTGCTTCTTGAACCTAGAATGTCCTTTCGTGGACATTATTTTGTCTAAAATGATCTTTCTCACATTTACCTCCTAGAAAATGCATTTGTGTCTTGAAAACCCAGGTCAAATGTTACATTCAATGGTTATGTAGTGCTTTATACATGGTAGATATTTAATAAGTGTTTTGAAAGATGAAAGAAACGTTTTATTGAAGCCTTCTTCAACTTCTCTCTAAGGAGTCATATCAAATATCTGAGGCCAACTTAAGTTAAATGTATGGTATTTTTGTAGGAAAAGTCTGAATTAAAGCCAGGAAGTTATTTTGAAATGTCTTTAAAAATGTGAAGCATTATTTGTATATTTAATTTAACACAGTGTTTTAAAATATAGTTAATTCAAAGAAGAGATATGGTCCCTATTCCCCACCAGATAACTTTGAAACCCATGGGCTGATCTCATTATGTCTGCCAAACTTAACCTGTCCTTGCTTTTGGTCGCCCACTTTTTATTTTATTTTTTAAATATTTTTTACCCATGTAGCTGAAAGCACCACCATTGACTGCTGTAACTTAACCTTCCCTGGCTTTCTTATAGATAACATTTATGTGTATAAATATTATACTATGGTGATGATAATATATTAATCATATGTGGTATTATTACCATCACCATGGGGATTGTCACTTACGTTGTTTCTCAGGAACTTGTGGCACCTCCTGTTCAGTTTAATCCAGCTGAGACCACCGACCTTTCAACTGGGCCGGAAGAAATGCCCGAGAGTTGACCTTTCAATATCGGACGGCCAGAAACTTCATCCTCAGATCATGCTAAGGCCACCATTTTCTGAACACGTGTTTTGTTAAGAGGTAAATTCCCTGATTAGGCTTGCACAGATCACTGATTGCTTTTTCCTACTGCCAAACACCTTTCTCCACACCTTGGACCACTCCGCTTCTCTAACCCGTGCATATTCTTAAGCCCTGTCTTCAGGGAGGTTGGTTTGAGAGCTGTTCTTCCTCCTCCTTGCTTGTGACTAACCCTTTTCTCTTTTGCAAAACCAACCATCACAGTGATTGCTTTCTTCATATGGGCACAACGAACCTGGTTAGTATCAGCTTTTATTAATTAAAAAATTAATACAAGTTAAAGTTGAAAATATTGAACCAATATACGCAAGTATAAAATGAAAGTGATACCTTCTCTACTCCACCTAGTCCTACTTCCCAAAGGTAACCACCATTAGAAATTTAAGAGTCAGTTTCCTCTTAGAAAATCAATGTGTGTGCCCAAATATATGCATCTATGTATATATTCTTTCACATTACCCCCGCCCTGCAAAAGATCATACTCCATGTTCCAGGATTTTGCTTTTCCTCCTAAAATTAAGGTCTTAGATATATTTCCATATAAATACATACAACTCAACCTCAACCTCATTATTTTTATGACTAATTTTATTCCATTTTATGTATATACTACAATTTATTTTTAAGGTTTCTTACTGATGGACACCGCTTTATGTCTTTTAAAAATATTATTACAAAAAGTATTGCAATAAATATCTTTATGAAGACATCCCGAAAAGATTTTGCCTGTATATCCTTGGTTTTAATCCTTGAAATAGGATATGTAGGTCAAAATGCATGTACATTTACAAAGTTTTGGTTAGCAGAGCTAAACACAAACACTTTTTTATTTTAGATACTTTAGATTTATGCTGAACAGTGGTTTGGAGGCACGTTGCACAGCGCTGCCAAATTTTCTCACAAGCTCTCTGATAATTTTTTCTAAATGTAGTAGTGTCCAAATGGATGGGCAGGCTGTTTATTTTTTCCCTTATATCTCATCCATGCCATAAAACACTCCACTATGATTACTGTGAGTCTGCTTTCCTTGTTCAGATTCACATCTCCTTTAGCTTAATGACAATTCACGGCTTTGGTAAACTTCACTTACCTCTCCACCAGAACTATAAGCCAAAAGATTTTAGAATTGGATGTTTCATGACCACATCCTGCTAGTCTATGTCAGAAATAACTTACATATGAGGCTGCAAATTATTTACTAAAGTAAGTACAATGTATACAGCAAGTCTAAAGGAAATGATTCTAAAGCAAGTTTGACCCTGTTTCATTTCTGTGGACCTCTTATTAACTTAATATTGATCTCCCAGTCTCATAAAAGTCACAATGGAATTTTAAGTCATTTCGTTTTATATTGTCATGCACAGTACATCATGATTAGATGGACATTTTCAGTTCTAATTAGTTTATGTTGGGCTATTTTATTATTTCCTGGTGTTTTCCAAAATATTCCATGTTCTGCATAGCATCACTTCTTTCTCATATTCTTCTAATAATTTAGCAGATTATAAGTAACTATTGTAATAAGTTATGAATAAGACATTTTTTGGATGTAATTTTTCTTGTGAAAAGTCAGGTCATTCTAACATTTTAGGGTTTTCCCCTTCTCATTATTCCTTGACTAAAATAAATAAAATAGTTCTGAATTTTGTCATATTACTTTTGATTCAATAAGTGTGCTAATTATACTAGAAAAGACAGTAATAGCCCTAAAAGTATTTTGTTACTATATACAGGTAAATATATTATGTACTTTCCTAGGCAACAAAACTACCTTCACGGCAGCCAAATGTTGTAATCTTAATTTTACGGCCTTTTACTTCTATCTTTTCTTTCATGTTATGTCCTACAATCCTGGCAATGTACACATAGTCATGGAAAATATTAACCTGTTCATAAAGAATCTCCTATGTTTGACCTCTCAAAAATATCAATATAGCTTTTCTGCTTAACTTATTTGTGAGGGAGGAAGCAGAATTTTTAGAATGTTTATTTCAAGCCCCCCTAATAATAAGAAAATTTAAAACCATATATTCTGTCATCCTGTACTTTAGCTTTCTGCTATCGTATAATAATTCTAATCATTCAAATGACTTAAAACAACAACCACTTTCTAATCTCTTCCAAGTCTGTGGGTTGACTGAACTCTGCTGGATGGTTCTTCTACTTCAAGTCATCTGGGGAAACAAATGAGTTACAAGCTTAAAGATGGCTCCCTACTTGGCTTGCAGTTGGCTAGGTGCTCAGTGGAATCTTTCAACAGGAACACTTTGGTTCTCCTCATGGCATTACCCTGTAACTTGGGCTCCTTGCAGTTGTCAGTTGGGTTCCAAAAAGTGGAAAATGGGAAATTTCAGCTATCCAAAGGCTTAGACTTGAAAGTCCCAAAACATCGTTTCCACTGTATTCAACTTGCCAAAGCAAGTTTTAAGGCAGACCAGAGTCAAAAAAAGGAGAAACCAGCTGTACTACTTGACGTCAAGAGTGGCGTGCACATACAGGATGGGGAATAACTCTTGGAAGCTGTCACTAGAAACTAAGCACTACAGTCTACATTTATGGAGCTCTTGGAGAAAGGAAGAAGGAGTGGGTAGGCAGAAGAAATACACAAGTAATAAGTTGTAAACTCGCTAATAATTTTAGAACCTAGTGGCCTGTATGATGAAACAAAATCATCTGGAAAGAATATTGAAATAAATACAAATATGTGTGGAAGAAAATAGTTCTCTAGAACAGCGGTCCCCAACCTTTCTGGCATCAAGGACTGGTTCTGTGGAAAACAATTATTCCATGGACATGGGGCAGGGGGCACAGGTGGTTTCAGGATGATTCAAGTGCATTAATTTATCATTAGATTCTCATAAGGAGTATGCAACCTAGATCTCTCGCATATGCCGTTCACAATAGGATTTGAGCTCTTATGAGAATCTAATGCCACTGCTGATCTGACAGGAGGCAGAGCTCAGCTTTGCTCTCTGCTTGCCACTCACCTCCCTGTGAAGCCTGGTTCTTAACAGGCCAGAGGCAGGTACTGGTCTGTGGCCCAGGAGCAGGGACACTCTGCTCTAGAGTACCTGCTCTCCACAGATAATCTTTTTGGACCACAGAGGAATTCACTTTTTGGTCTTAACCTACTCATTATTGTGTAACTTTTTGAGAAAAAGATAGATTTTTTGAGTTTTTATGGTTAAAAGTTCTATGATTTCAGGGTTTTGGTTCTATAGAATTATGTAACCATTTTTGCTTTGTTGTATGAAATTAAGTGGGTATTTTTAAAATTATTTTCCAACTTTCTAGTTTATTAATATAAGCGTATTAAGGAGACCAGAGATTCAGATTGGCTGAAATGAGTATTCAGTTAAGAACTTATAATAAAATGTCAACAGAGGAATGAATTTTTCATTAGTGAGTACTTTTAGAGCAGAAGAGATAGTAAAATCTATTAGAAAATGTTTAATATCTTGTTTCACGCTCACTTCAATTGGGAAGAAATTAGTCTAAGGTTTAACTGTACTCATGGAAGGGCAATATTTCCAAATTGAGAAAACAAGGACTTCACCTGGGAATTATTTTGCATTCGTGTTACGTCTGAGTTGGTTAAAAAACTAAAGAACACTAACATGGACGTAGAGCTATTGGATCAGACTTACACAAATATAGAATAAGCATTTGACTAAGTGGTGTTTAAAAGCTTAGAAGAGCAAACTAAACCCAGAGTAATCGGGCAAATGGAGATAATAAATTCCAGAGTAGAAATCAATGAAATATAAAAAGTAGAGAAAATAAAAACAAAAGCTAGTTCTCTAAGAAAATTTTAAAAATTGATAAATTCTAGTCAGTCTGATCAGGAAGAAAAGAGGTAAGACCAAACATGTCTGTATCAAAAATAAGAGAGGTGACATTACTACAGATAATACAGATATTAAAATTACAATAAAGGCTTCCAGGTTTTGGTTTGGCAAGTGAGAAGCTTGGAAGTTGTCATTCCATCCCCAAAACAAGTAAAAAGCTGAACAAACTGAAAAATCAATAACTCTGCTTAGATTTGTCAGAGATTTGAGGTCACACGACAAACCATTGCCTCCCATATTGGAAAGAAACAGGCTGATACAGGCAGTCTCCAGTTATGTGAGCAGAAATCCACAAGCACAAGACTCTGAGGGAGTCAGTGCTGGAGTAGGAAGACCCAAACTTTAATTGACAAATTGCTGGAGGCTCAGCATGAACAACTCTGTGATTTAAAATGTCCAGGGAGACCAGTTGTACTGAGAGCTGAAATAAGTGCTCAGTCATCCCCATAATTTTGTGAATTCTGTCCCCAGGAGCTCTACTAGGTCTGAAAGTGAGTATCAGAAAATATCCCCTAATACTTCCAGTGGAGCAAGAAAAAAAAACACACACACACACACACACACAACAAAACAAAACAAAACAAAACAAAACAAAAACAGCAAAACATTCAAAAAAGAAAGAAATAATTCTGAAATATATCAAAGGATTCTGTTCTTAACAAGGCCTGCCCTAAGATAAACTATTTTACCAGAGCCTAACCTACTGGGGCTATATCAGAGCCTAATTTACGTGGGGAAAGGAAAACTCACAAAGTCAGCTCCTTCCAGCCACTCTATTCTACCTAACGAAGAGGGGGAATGCTGAGAAACACCTGCAAAATTCACAGTCCAGGGGTGCAGACTCACCAAAAGACTGAGACCTAATCATAGGGATATAGAATGCTTGCCTACCCACATCTTATCACTACATCACTAAAGGCCTATTCCCTATAGCTCCTTTTACCCAGTACATCCTGTCCACCTTTCAACAGAACAATTATAAGGTATACTTAAAGGCAAAAACACAGTCTGAAGAGACTAAACAATTGTCTTTAAGTGGCTCTGTGGGAGCATGGGGGACATTTGGGTAATACTTGGAAAGAAGCTTATATGGGAACCTTGTCAGTGATGTCCATAGGATCTCAGAAAAATAAAGGTGATCAGTCTGAGTCACCACTCAACTAATGAATCAGTAATTGATTCTCCAACAGGACTGTCAAAAGAATCCTCGAGAGGGATAGGTGGCTCTAGGAGTACAGTAAGTCCTCACTAGCATCATGGATAAGTTCTTAGAAATTGTCCCTAGATTGTAACTGCAACTGGGTTATAACTGCAACTGGATTATAATTGCAACTGCAACTTAGAGGAGAATCAATTACTGATTCATCAGTTGAGCACCAAAGGAAGAAGCTGTGTGGTATGTAGGGGCCACGCTTTATAAAATTGGGTATTTTTAAACGCTAGATTTATCTTCCACATGGCAAGATGTTCCCAATATTGGGACATATGTTTGTGGAGTGCAATTGAAGGGGATGTTGGCTGAGAATAGACCTAGCATTTAATTTTTTACATAACTTCATTCTTTTAATTTCTTATATAACAAGTATTGAATATATAAGAATTACATATTACATGTGCATGCATATATAACTGTGTTAAGAAATAAGTACAGTACCTGTTGTTTCCTGACTTTTTAATAATTGCCATTCTAACTGGTATGAGATGGTATCTCATTGTGGTTTTGATTTGCATTCTCTGATGGCCACAGTTTCTAAATCCAGTCTGTCATTGATGGACATTTGGGTTGGTTCCAAGTCTTTGCTATTTTGAATAGTACCGCAATAAACATATGTGTGCATGTGTCTTTATAGCAGCATGATTTATAATCCTTTGGGTATATACCCAGTAATGGGATGGCTGGGTCAAATGGTATTTCTAGTTCTAGATCCTTGAGGAATCACCACAGTCTTCCACAATGGTTGAACTAGTTTGCAGTCCCACCAACAGTGTAAAAGTGTTCCTATTTCTCCACATCCTTATGCAGCCATAAAAAAGAATGAGTTCGTGTCCTTTGTAGGGACATGGATGCAGCTGGAAACCGTCATTCTTAGCAGACTATCGCAAGAATGGAAAACCAAACACCGCACGTTCTCACTCATAGGTGGGAATTGAACAGTGAGAACACTTGGACACAGGAAGGGGAACATCACACACCAGGGCCTGTTATGGGGTAGGGGGAGGGGGGAGGGATAGCATTAGGAGATATACCTAATGTAAATGATGAGTTAATGGGTGCAGCACACCTACATGGCACACGTATACGTATGTTACAAACCTGCACGCTGTGCACATGTACCCTAGAATATAAAGTATAATAAAAAAAATTCCTGGAAAAAAAAAAAAAGAAATAAGTACAGTAAATCCTTACTTAACATCGTCAATAGGTTCTTGGAAACTGTGACTTTAAGCAAAATGACCTATAATAGGTTGTCAAATAATGCTGCTTCTTTCAATCTCATTTTGTTGTTGATGAGAACAAAAAAAGGTTTAATTATACATTGTTTCACTTATAGTTGCAGTTGCTAAGAGCCTATCCATGATGTTAAGTGAGAATTTACTGTACTGCTATCAGAGGGAAACATTTTTAAATTGAATTTCTAAAAATATTTTTTTCCTTTAAGCATGCTTGTTGGTCATTTTAACATATAAATAGCAAGTTTCTTATTTCAGCTCTTGAAATGTGCTTTGTTTTTTGCAAATAACAGTTGGTGAATAAAAAATGATAACAGAGGCAAATTATTAATAATTTTATAACGATAAATCTGAAAACATGAACAAATTTCATGAATGATAAAATTAACAAATCCCTTTCCAGAAGAAATATATAACTTGAATGACTCTATATCTATTAAGGAAATTGAGTTTATAATTGAAACTGTCCTAAATGAATTCTATAAACTACTTAAGGAAGAAGTAATAACTATTCTGCAAAACATCCTCTGTAAAATGGAAAAGAGAATACTTTCTAACTCATTTTATGAGGCCAAAATTATCGCAATGCAAAACCAGACAAAGGCATTATAGAAACATAAATCTGCAGGTCAATATCCCCCATACTTACACTAAATTATAAACAAACTTCAACTCAAATACAAAATTGAATAAGAAGGACAAAATATAACCAAGTGAGGTTGATCCTAAGAACTCAAATTGGTGTGTGTGTGTGTGTGTGTATATATATAGAGAGAGAGAGAGAGAGAGAGAGAGTCTTTTTTTTTTTTTTTTTTTTTTTTGAGGCGTAGTCTCCCTCTGTGGCCCAGGCTGGAGTGCAGTGGTGTGATTTGGCTCACTGCAAGCTCTGCCTCCCGGGTTCATGCCATTCTCCTGCCTCAGCCTCCCGAGTAGCTGGGATTGCAGGCGCCCGCCACCATGCCCGGCTAATTTTGTTTGTATTTTTAGTAGAGATGCGATTTCACCGTGTTAGCCAGGATGGTCTCGATCTCCTGACCTCGTGCTCCGCCTGCCTCGGCCTCCCAAAATGCTGGGAATACAGGCGTGAGCCACCGCGCCCGGCCAAGTTGGTTAACATTTTGTACAAGCAATGTAATTCACCAATAAAGTTTTAAAAAGAGGAAAAAATATGATTGTTTTAACAGATAAAGAAAAACACTGGATTAAGTCCAAATGATAAAGACTCATAAAAAACTGTCAGTAAACTAGGAAACAAACAAGTTAAGAGGTGGATGTTCCATGCCCATATGCTGCCCATCAATGTCAGGTATGACTTACGTATAAGACAGATAGAACTGTTTAAGTAAATACAATATCCTAAACGCGGTAAAAAGAGGTTTGTGGAAAACCTGCAGCTAATATTATATTTAACAGTGAAAGAATGAATATTTTACCCTTGAGATCATGAAGCAAACAAAGTCTACTCTCGCCACTTTTACTCGACATTATTTTGGAACAAATATAATAAAGTGCGACAGAAATAAAAGGCATCTAGATTTGAAAGGAAGAAGTTAAACTGCATTTTTCACAGATGAAGAATCACTTATGTAGAAAATCTAATGGAATCTACAGGAAAGCTACCAAATCTAAAAAGTAAGTTTAAAATGCAGCACACTAAAATAAGCAACTGTATTTCTCCATTTTATGCATTGCATTTCTAGCAATGAACTACTGAAAGCAGAAATTTTTTTAAAACAAGACAATTTCAAAACATTGAACAATATAAAATTGGGATAAATCTGACAAAAGACAAGCATGGCCTGTACACTCTACACATCCATGTCCTGTACTATCAAACATCACTGGGGGACATTAAAGAGGACTTAAATAAATGGTGGTATTAGTGGTTGTTTTGAGTTTGAAGGCTCAATATAGTTAAAGGCTCAGTTCTTCCCAAAAGGATCCACAGATTCAACGAAGTCCCATTCTAAATCCTGGGAACTTTTTTGTTTTGGTTTGCTTTGGTTTTTGTACAAACTGACTAGCTGATTCTAAACTTCATATGGGAAGGCAAGGAAGCAAGAATAACCACAACTTTGAAAAGATAAAGTGGAAGGACATACAATACCTGATTCAATATTCATTATAAGATAATCATGACATTATAGTTATTTGGCATGAAGGCAGATGTCAGTATAACAGAATAGACAGTTCAGAAATAGAGCCCATATTTGTTAAAAATATATGGACAAAATATTATATATAAAAATGCAAAGACAGTTCAATGGAAAAGGTCAGTCTTTAATACATGGTGCTAGAACAATTCAATATCCATGTGCAAAAAATAATATTTGATTCATCACGCACAATATAAAATTTGTTCAAAATTAATCACAGACCTGAATGTAAAACCTTAAAGAGTCTAAAAGAAAACAGGAGAAAATTTATGTGACTTTGGGTTAGACAAAAATTTTTTATATATGATACTAATTGCATAATGTGTAAAAGATACAAACAATAAATTTAACTTTTAAATGAAACACTTTATTTTCGAAATCAATGTTAAGAGAATGACAAGACAAGCTCCAGATTTGAAGAAAGTATTTCTAAAGCATATATCTAATGAATAACTTGTATCCATAATAGTAGGAATTTTAAGACCCAATAATAAGAAAAAATCCAAATAAAAAATAGACAAAAGATTTGAATAAACAATTCAAAAAAGACATAGGGATAGCAAGTAAGTACATACAAACTTGCCCCAATTGCTAATAATTCATTAGGGAAATGCAAATTAAAACCACAATGAGATCCCACTAAATACCTACTGAAATATCTATAATCTAAATGATTGACAATGCCATGTTTTGTCAAGGTTATAGAAAAACTGTACCTCTCCTACACAGCTGGTGGGAATATAAAATGGTATGACCACTTCAAAAAATGTTTTTGAAGTTTCTTAAAAAATTCAGTATACACCTGCTATATGATCCAGTCATTCCACCCATAGGTATTCACCCAAGATAATAAAGGCATAGGTTCATACAATGATTAGTACATAAATGTTTGTACTAGCTTTATTTGTAATAGCCAAACATTGTAAACAATCCAAATGTCTATCAATAGTTGAATGGAGAAACAAAATGTAGTATAACCCTGAAATAGAATGCTACTCAGCAATAATAAACTCGTTATTGATACACATAATAGCATGGATGGATCTCAAAAAATTATGCTAAGTGAAAGAAGCCAGATGAAAAAAGAGTACATAAAGTTTGATTTTAATTTTATGAAATTCTAGAAAATACAACTTAATTTTTTTGACAAAAAGCTGATCGGTGGTCGCCTAGGGAAAGGGGCACGTTAGAGTTGGGCTGGAGGAGGAATTAAAAAGGTCTACAGGGGAACTTGTGGAGGTTGTGGATGTGTTCATAATCTTGATTGTGATGACATACTTATACAGGGTGTATATGTCAAAACTTATTAAATTGTGCAACTTAAACATACATAGTTTATTATATGTGAACTATATCTTCCATAAAGCTGTTCATAAAAAATACAAAATTGACACTATTCAAAATAAATATGCACAATAAAACTTTTCGTATCCATTTATTTAGCCATATGCAATTAACTTTTTTTATTCTGTATTTTGAATCAACAATATGCATTCATGGTTTTGATCTGCTATAGACTAAAAAGAATCCAGAAAACTTTTATTCAATCCACTCATTTTTGTCTGAAAATTATTTAAGGGTTGTCGGCTTGTAAGCTTTTACCCAAGAGTCTATTTTTTGAATCATCAATAATTCATAGTAGCTAGTATAATCCTTTTCATAAGCCTTGAGACACAATTCTAGCCAATAGCTTTTAGCAGATCCTTGAGGCAAACATCAGATGAAAGCAGCTGTATTTTATATATTTTATAATGAGACTGAAATATAGTTAATTTATTACTGTTGTCAGTAACAGGGTAATTGAAGAGAGTAAAATTTCTATGTGGGTACAATATATAACTATTTCATCGTAGTTTGATCAATAGATCTCCTGAGGGTGAGGACATTTCTATGGATAACAAGAGTTTAACAAATCACTACAAGTCTCCAAGGCTTTCCTATGGAGTGTAGAAACTTAACCTAGGGAAGTCTGAGTGTGTCTTTTATTTTAAAATTTTCCTACGCAGTTTATACAATAGTTTGAAGCTAATTAAGAAACATGAGAAAGAATTCTAATATTCCTAGCATCACTCTTTTTATGGCAAATCATTGTGATTTTTTCCTGTGACTGCAGTGGTAAATCTGAAAAATGGTTTGAGGTGTGAAAGGTATCCTAAAGTTTCATTTTCCTTCGATTCAACCCTGGAGAGGCAAACTATAAAGAGTTGTCAGAGTGGATTTTGTCACTTCATTAGGTCAAGTTTACAAATGCCAGAGTAACAATATTATAGTTCAGTAAATTTTAAAATTAAACACAGAAGAAGAAAACACAATTGTACAGAATGTTAGCTCTTATGTAGGTAAGGAACTGTTTGTTTTCAATTAACCATGAGAAAGTCAACAAAAAAGCAGTGAAGGTTATTCTGGTGAAATATGAAATCTCTGCTCTCTGACCTGATTACATAGAAAGTTGAAAAATAAAAATAACCTTTTACTATCCCTCATTAAAGCTTGCAAAACCAATTTATTCTTTTAACAAAGAGAAAGTCAGATTCTAGTTTTACATGATTATATTATTTGACATTTCAGGTTTATGAGTTCCCCTGAAAAATTATCTTACAAATGAGCCCTTAATATGGAAAGGATTTTGCTGAATTTTTAATATCTTTTATAGCATTTTTTCAGACTCAGCGAATACAAACTAAGAGCCATAGAGTCTCCTTTTCTCAAACTTTCTAAAGTTTGTGAAGTCTCTGGAAGTTTCTAAATATTTCTAAAGCTTTGTCTTTCAGTATGTTCTTTCATATGAAACAGACTGACAGTTTAGTCCGACACTATTACTACTCTCTTTTTTCCTTGAAAAAGAAAATGTCATCACATCACGTTGTATACGGAGTTGTATTTCTTCTCACTGTGGTTCCTAGTATAGTCATAACCACCTACATTTATGTAACTTTTAACCAAAATAATGCTTTCTGTTTGATAGAGAAAACTAGGAGATGAGAAAACAGTCTCATGGAGAAGCATTTTTGCAGTTAGCAAAACTCATGATACTTATACCAAAATTTCCTATGGGTAACCATATTTTATACCTTCTTAAAATAGCAAAAATAATTTTTTTCTTAATGTAAGCCCAAGATACAACTACTCTATAACATATAAGCAGAATAAGCAAAGATGTATTATACAAATTGGAATTATGCTTAGTCAGCATGGTTTCACTGCTCTGCATTACTTAGAAATTATCCAGATATCCAAAACTTATTTATCATTTAACTTGACTTGATGTTAATTCAAAATTTTAAGTTAAGGATTTTAGAAATCATGTTTGCATTGACACAAAACATAATTACCCTTATAAAAACATTTTTTATAAATATGATTTAATTTAGTTGAATCTAAAGTCACATTTCTATAATCTTGAACATTATGTAGCAGTCATATTATTTTCTTTAATCCATAAAGGAACTTAGAAAGTTTATATTAACCATTCAGTATGATATTGGCTGTGTGTGTGCCATAAATAGCTCTTATTATTTTGAGATACATCCCATCAATACCTAATTTATTGAGAGTTTTTAGCATAAAGGGCTGTTGAATTTTGTCAAAGGCCTTTTCTGCATCTATTGAGATTATCATGTAGTTTTTGTCTTTGGTTCTGTTTATATGCTGGATTGCGTTTATTGATTTGTGTATGTTGAACCAGCCTTGCATCCCAGGGATGAAGCCCACTTGATCATGGTGGATAAGCTTTTTGATGTGCTGCTGGATTTGGTTTGCCAGTATTTTATTGAGGATTTTTGCATTGATGTTCATCAGGGATATTGGTCTAAAATTCTCTTTTTATGTTGTGTCTCTACCAGGCTTTGGTATCAGGATGATATTGGCCTCATAAAATGAGTTAGGGAGGATTCTCTCTTTTTCTATTGATTGGAATAATTTCAGAAGGAATGGGACCAGCTCCTCCTTGTACCTCTGATAGAATTCGGCTGTGAATCCATCTAGTTCTGGACTTTTTTTTGTTGGTAGGCTATTAATTATTGCCTCAATTTCAGAGCCTGTTACTGGTCTATTCAGGGATTCAGCTTCTTCCTGGTTTAGTCTTGGGAGGGTGTATGTGTTCTGGAATTTATCAATTTCTTCCAGATTTTTTTAGTTTATTTGCATAGAGGTGTTTATAGTATTCTCTGATGGTAGTTTGTATCTCTGTGGGATTGGTGGTGATATCCCCTTTATCATTTTTTATTGCGTCTATTTGATTCTTCTCTCTTTTCTTCTTTATTAGTCTTGCTAGCGGTCTATCAATTTTGTTGATCATTTCAAACAACCTGCTCTTGGATTCATTCATTTTTTAAGGGTTTTTTGTCTCTATCTCCTTCAGTTCTGCTCTGATCTTAGTTATTTCTTGCCTTCTGCTAGCTTTTTAATGTGTTTGCTTTTGCTTCTCTAGTTCTTTTAATTGTGATGCTAGGGTGTCAATTTTAGATCTTTCCTGCTTTCTCTTGTGGGCATTTAGTGCTATAAATTTCCCCCTACACACTGCTTTAAATGTGTCCCAGAGATTCTGGTATGTTGTATCTTTGTTCTCACATCTTTATTTCTGCCTTCATTTCGTTATGTACTCAGTAGTCATTCAGGAGCAGGTTGCTCAATTTCTGTGTAGTTGAGTGGTTTTGATTGAGTTTCTTAGTCCTGAGTTCTAGTTTGATTGCACTGTGGTCTGAGAGACAGTTTGTTATAATTTCTGTTCTTTTACATTTGCTGAGGAGTGCTTTACTTCCAACTATGTGGTCAATTTTTGAATAAGTGCGATGTGGTGCTGAGAGGAATGTATATTCTGTTGATTTGAGGTGGAGAGTTCTGTAAATGTCTATTAGGTCCGCTTGGTGCAGAGCTAAGTTCAATTCCTGGATATCCTTTTTAACTTTGTCTTGTGGATCTGTCTAATGTTGACAGTGGGGAGTTAAAGTCTCCCGTTATAATTGTGTGGGAGTCTAAGTCTCTTTATAGGTCTCTAAGGACTTGCTTTATGAATCTGGGTGCTCCTGTATTGGGTACATACATATTTAGGATAGTTAGCTCTTCTTGTAGAATTGATCCCTTTACCATTATGTAATTGCCTTCTTTGTCTCTTTTGATCTTTGTTGGTTTAAAGTCTGTTTTATTAGAGACTAGTATTGCAACCCGTGTCTTTTTTTTTGTTTTCCATTTGCTTGGTAGATCTTCCTCCATCCCTTTATTTTGAGCCTATGTGTGTCTCTGCATGTGATATGGGTCTCCTGAGTACAGCACAATGATCAGTCTTGACTCTGTATCCAATTTGCCATTCTGTGTCTTTTAATTGGATCTTTTAGCCCATTTACATTTAGGGTTAATGTTGTTATGTGTGAATTTGGTCCTGTCATTATGATGTTCGCTGGTTATTTTGCTTGTTAGTTGATGCAGTTTCTTCCTAGCATCAATGGTCTTTACAATTTGGCATATTTTTGCAGTGGCTGGTACTGGTTCTTCCTTTCCAGAAAACTGGTACAAGATATGGATGCCCTCTCTCACCACTCCTATTCAACATAGTGTTGGAACTTCTGGCCAGGGCAATCAGGCAGGAGAAAGAAATAAAGGGTATTCAATTAGGAAAAGAGGAAGTAAAATTGTCCCTGTTTGTAGATGACATGATTGTATATTTAGAAAACCCCATCATCTCAGCCCACAATCTCAAGCTGATAAGCAACTTCAGCAAAGTCTCAGGATACAAAATCAATGTACAAAAATCACAATCATTTTTATACACCGATAACAGACACACAGAGAGTGAAATCATGAGTGAACTCCCATTCACAATTGCTTCAAAGAGAATAAAATAGCTAGGAATCCAGCTTACAGGGGATGTGAAGGACCTCTTCAAGGAGAACTACAAAACGCTGCTCAAAACATAAAAGAGGACACAAACAAATGGAAGAGCATTTCATACTCATGGATAGGAAGAATTAATATCTTGAAAATGGCCATCCTGCCCAAGGTAATTTATAGATTCAATCCCATCCCCCTCAAGTTACCAATGACTTTCTTCACAGATTTGGAAAAAACTACTTTAAAGTTCATATGGAATCAAAAAAGAGCCCACATTGCCAAGACAATCCTAAGCCAAAAGAACAAAGCTGGAGGCATCATGCTACCTGACTTCAAAGTATACTACAAGGCTACAGTAACCAAAATAGCATGGTACTGGTACCAAAACCGAGATATAGACCAATGGAACAGAACAGAGCCCTCAGAAATAATACCACACATCAATAACCATCTGATCTTTGACAAACCTGACAAAAACAAGCAATGGGGAAAGGATTCCCTATGTAATAAATGGTGCTGGGAAAACTGGCTAGCCATATGTAGAAAGCTGAAACTGGATCCCTTCCTTACACCTTACACAAAAATTAACTCAAGATAGATTAAAGACTGAAATGTTAGACTTAAAATCATAAAAACCCTAGAAGAAAACCTAGGCAATACCATCCAGGACATGGGCATGGGCAAGGACTTCATGTCTAAAACACCAAAAGCAATGGCAACAAAAGCCAAAATTGACAAATGGGATCTAATTAAACTAAAGAGCTTCTGCACAGCAAAAGAAACTACCATCAGAGTGAACAGTCAGCCTACAGAATGGGAGAAACTTTTTGCAATCTACTCATCTGACAAAGGACTAATATCCAGAATCTACAAAGAACTCAAACCAATTTACAAGAAAAAAAACAAACAATCCCATCAAAATGTGGGCAAAGGATATGAACAGACACTTCTCAAAAGAAGACATTTATGCAGCCAACAGACACATGAAAAAATGCTCATCATCACTGGTCATCAGAGAAATGCAAATCAAAACCACAATGAGATACCATCTCACACCAGTTAGAATGACTATCATTAAAGGGTCAGGAAAAAACAGGTGCTGGAAAGGAAGTGGAGAAATAGGAACACTTTTACACTGTTGGTGGGACTGTAAACTAGTTCAACCATTGTGGAAGACAGGGTGGCGATTCCTCAAGGATCTAGAACTAGAAATCCCATTTGACTCAGCCATCCCATTATTGGGTATATACCCAAAGGATTATAAATCATGCTGCTATAAAGACACGTGCACACGTATGTTTATTGCAGCACCATTCACAATAGCAAAGACTTGGAACCAACCCAAATATCCATCAATGATAGACTGGATTAGGAAAATGTGACACATATATACCATGGAATACTATGCAGCCATAAAAAAGGATGAGTCCATGTCTTTTGTAGGGACATGGATGCGGCTCAAAACCATTCTCAGCAAACTATCGCAAGGACAAAAAAACACCGCATGTTCTCACTCATAGGTGAGAATTGAACAATGAGAACATTTGGACACAGGAAGGGGAACATCACACACCGGGACCTGTCTTGGGGTTGGGGGAGGGGAGAGGGATAGCATCAGGAGATATACCTAATGTAAATGATGAGTTGATGGGTGCAGCACACCAACATGGCACATGTATACATATATAACAAAACTTCACATTGTGCACATGCACCCTAGAACTTAAAGTATAATAATAATAATAATGAAATAAAAATTTAAAAGTTTAGATTAACTAGTTTCTTCATGAGAAAACAAGCTTATGATTTTATAAAAGTAAAATGTAATGTTGTATTATACTTAATGCTGATAAATCAGACAAAAAATATATAGTTTTTTTTTTTAGTTTCTTAGCCTATAATTATTAAAGATGCCTGATTTGTCCGAAGACTTGTCTTAATTTTGTGGACTTGAATGTTTAAATGTTTCTAAGTTGGCATTCTATAAGAAATATTTTGTTTTTCAAAATCTTACACACTTGTGTTAATTGTATTTGTCAACTTGACTGGGTTAAGGGATACTCAGATATCTAGTAAAACATCTTTGAGTGTGTCTGTGAGTGTGTTTCTGGAAGAGATTAGCACTTGCATTGGTAAACTGAATAAAGAATATCCACCTTTACCAACGTGAGCCTGCATTATCGAATCAATTGAAGGCCCAAATAGAACAAAAACAGGGAGGAAGGGCGAATCCTCTTTCTTTCTTCTGAAGTTGGACCATTCATCTTCTTATGCCCTCATACTCCAGAGTTCCTGGTTTTCAGGACTTGAGACTCCAGAACATACACCAGTATTTCCCACCCGGTTCTGGGGCCTTTGGTCTTGGACTGGTAATTGCATCATTGGCTCCCCTAGCTTTCAGGACTTCAAAGTTAGTCTGAATTACACCACCAGCTTCTTCTGTCTTCAGCTTGCAGATGGAAGATGGTAGAACTTCTTTTTCTCCATAATCATGTAAGCCAATTCCCATAATAAATTTCCTCTTATATATGTCTCTATATATATCCTATTGGTTCCGTTTTTCTTGGGAACCTAATACAACACTTAAAGTAATAAACAAGTTGCTATATTTTCTATGAATTTTGACTATGTTCAATTTATATATAGACATATAAGTACTTATTTAACTGTATGAGGCAATTTCAAAAGATCTCCTTTAATTTAAGAGATATTATAAATAATCCATTTATTAATACCTTCCAGATATAGAAAAAGATTTTATGTTCACACAATGAGATATAAAGGCTTTTTTAAATTACAAAAAATACTTTATATCTTTAGTTCTATAATTTTGGCCATAAATCAAAAAGAAACGTAGACTCACAAAAATTCTCCAGTCTGTGTCTCAAAGACTGTTGTTCCCAGTGAACATACATTTTTAATGGATTTGAGATCATAAATTGATGTACACATAAACCAAATGCTAACTAGATTCTCTGTCATAGATCCCTCTAAGGAATAGGATTTCAATCATCTGTCTAACAGATATCACCAAATGGTCTTCTGTAAAACCAAATCCTTAATTATTGCTACAAATGGGAAATAATGTATAGCCTGTGTGAATCCAAAATGTAAATAAAACACAAAATCACACTTAAAAGCAAAACTAGAAAGACAAAGTTAAAATTCTTTTACTGGTTGGAGTTAAATATGGGAATTAAAAAAATACCCACCAGGTCAGAGTATATATACATTTCTTCGGCAAGAGAGTTTACTTGGCTGTCTCAGGTGAATCTACATGGACAACTCAGTGACAGCTCTAAAAATCAGTGAAGAATCAGTTTTGATAGGGCCTAATCATGACTTTTATGCAAATATAAAATAAGTACAATGTAAACATTTTGTTTAACTTATTAAGTAATGAGAAAAGCATCTTAAAGTTAAAAGCAATCAAAAGAACATTTAAGAAACTAGCTAAATGTTTGTATGTATGTCTAGATATATATATGTCTAGGTGTCACACGTCTGCATGCATGTTTGTGTTTATTATATCTGCATATCTATCTACATCTGTATTATCTATATGATGGTTTTTTGAAGTGTCAGTTTGAGTAGGCTAAACTCCAGTCCCCAGGATTCCTTTTATAGTATGTGTCTTGTTAACGTGGGTCCCTAGGGATATTCCTTTGAGGGAGCTGAAGGACAGAGGAAGGCAGTGAGTGTTTTATAGCAAACATTTCTCCCAGTTATTCAACCAAACACTAATTTAGGTATTTTTGTAAATAAATTTTGCAAATGTAATTAAAGCACTTTATGTCAATTGACATTAAGTTAATTAAGAGACAAATTATCTTGACTGGGAACGACAATCAGTTTGAAGAACTTTGGAAGAGGACGGAGACCTTCCCTAAGATCACAGATTCAAAGAGCTCCTGGGTCTGAAATTACTGTCCTTTTCCTGGGGTTCTTCTTTTCCAGCTGCCACCTGTGGACAACAAACTTCCTTCAACCCAACACTTTGAAAGTAATTCCTACTTATGATTTTTTTCCTGTGTGCTCTCTTACAGACTTTAGGCTTCCTTAGCTATCCTCTAGAATTGTGTAAGATGATTCCTTATAAGCATTATAAATATATAGGTGCTTATAAAAATATAAATTTGTAACATATAGTACATTCAAATAGATATGTATAATCTCCTACTGGGTCTTCTTCTCTGATTGAACCTAATATAATACAAAAGTTAGTAAAAATGTTTTAGGATAATTAAAAAATTAGATACATAACTGGTTAATGTCCAACAGGGCAATAACTTATAACTTTTATAATTATCACTTTCACCAGGTTGAAATTATTTTTATCTCTGAAAGAACAGCATCTATAAATTAACATGAAATTTCTCAAAATCTATGACTTTGTTGGATTTAACTACATATATTTTCTGAGATAATCATTGGGTGGTCTTTCACTTGAATAATATTGAAAGGTTATGTTGCTTATATTTTTGTCTTTTTTCTAAATTTTGAATAATTTACCATAATATATTAAGGATTATCTTTTTTACTTAAAAGATAATTTACAAACTGGGTAATATATTTGAAATGCATATCACTGACACAACATTAAGTGAAGAATATATAGTCTTTAAGTCAATGAAAAAAACAGCTCACTGGAAAAATGGATAAAAGCAGCAGATGCTGGAGAGGATGTGGAGAAACAGGAACAGTTTTACACTGTCAATGGGAGTACAAACTAGTTCAACTATTGTGGAAGACAGTGTGATAATTTCTCAAGGATCTAGAACCAGAAGTATCATTTGACCCAGCCGTCCCATTACTGGGTATATACCCAAAGGATTTGCTACTATAAAGACACATGCACATGTATATTTATTGCAGCACTATTCACAATAGCAAAGACTTGGAACCAACCCAAATGTCCATCAGTGATAGACTGGATTAAGAAAATGTGGCATGGAATACTATACAGCCATAAAAAAGGATGCATTCTTGTCCTTTGCTGGGACATGGATGAAGCTGGAAACCATCATTCTGAGCAAACTATCACAATGACAGAAAACCAAACACTGCATATTCTCACTCATAGGTGGGAATTGAACAATGAGAACACTTGTACACAGGGTGGGGAACATCGCATATCGGGGCCTGTCATGGGGTAGGGGACAGGGGGAGGGATAGCATTAGGAGAAATACTTAATGTAAATGATGAGTTAATGGGTGCAGCAAACCAACATGGCACAGGTATACATATGCAACAAACCTGCAAGTTGTGCACATGTACCCTAGAACTTAAAGTATAAAAAAAAAAAGGTAGAAATAAAAAAGAATTAAAAAAAAAGAAAATTGGGCAAAAGACGTGAACATGAGTTTTACAGAAATTAAATAGCGTTTGATCATGATATTGTTTGGTTCTGTGTCCCCACCCAAATCTTATCTGGAATTGTAATCCCCACGTTTTAAAGAGGTACCTGGTGGGAGGTGACTGGATCATGGGGCGGCTTCCTCCATGCTGTTCTCATGATAGTGAAGGAGTTCTCAGGAGATCTGATGGTTTTAAAAGTGGCAATTTTCACTTGTTCTCTCTCTCCTGCCATCTTGTGAAGAAGGTGCCTATTTACCCTTCACCCTCTGCCATGTGGAACTTTGAGTTCATTAAACCTCTTTTGTTTATAAATTACACAGTCTCAGGTAGTATCTTTATAGCAGTGTGAAAACAAACTAATACAGGCCAATAATCATGTAGAGAAATGTTCTACTTTATTTGAGATTAGAAAAACATAAATTTGGACTGTGCATAGACACCATTTCATACCCATTCTATTTGCAAACTGGTAAGTGTGATGCCATGAAATGATGGGGAGAATGTGGATTTAAAAGACTCTTGTAAATTGTTGTGGGTAACCACTTTAAAATATTTTAGCATTCCTCTGTGTGGGTAAATATTCACACGTCAAATAGTAACAGATTCAAATTCCTTCTATATACCCACGAGAAAATATTATACATATACACCAGGAGTCACATACAAAGATGGTTACTAGAGATTTAGACATATCTTTAAGAGAAAAACAAGAAAAATTTATTTGATTAAAAAAACCAGATATATTCATATAGAAAAATATTGTTTAGTAGTGAAATAAATTAATCACACCTAGTTACATGTAACAACAGAATGATATTGAATGAAATATAGAATAGATGAAACATAGAATAATATTGACCCTAAAATTAATTTCTATAACATTATATCAAGGCCACTGTGTTGTAAACATTCACATTGAATTTCATGTACAAGTCACCCTCCAGTGAGCCATGTTGGTGCCACTGCACTCCAGCCTGGGTGACACCACAAGACTGTGTCTCAAAAAAAAAAAAGAAAAGAAAAAGAAAAAAAAGAAATTAAACCACCTTAAAACATTGACTATTGCATTTGCCAATATGAAGGTATTAGTGACCTTGAAGAAAGTGTTTTCTGTGGGGTTTTGGAGACAAAAACCTGATTAAATTAAAATCATGGAGGAATGGGAGATGAGAAGATGGAAACTGTACAAACAGTTCTTGTGAGGATTTTTTTTTTTTCCTGTGGAGCAATGAAGATCTATTTCAGAGCTACATAGAGATATGGTATCAGAGACTTTTTGTTTAATATCAGAGAAATTGCAGCATGCATTTGCACTGATGTAGGTGATGCAGAGGAAATTGAGGAATAATTACTGGGGCAAAGTCCTTGAGAAAGTGAGAGTGGATGGAAGCCCATAGAATGGTGGGTTTTAGAATATGAGCAATTCATCTGCTATAATGGAAAACCTGGCAATGCTTATCAATACATACATACAGGCTGGTAGATTTGATGGTGAGAAGGGTAAGGAGCTTCATTTTTGCCAACTGAGAGTGATGAGGAGTCAGATGTTGATGGTATGAGGAGAGATGGGAAATGTGAAAGAGATATTTAGAGAAAGGGAAAGAAAATTGACTAAGGGTCCTCTATAAAGAACGCTGGGAATAGCCATTTGAGGTTTGTGCTCCAGTCAGCATCAGAGTGTTTTTCTTCAGTCATGTTTAACTGTTCAGGTACTGTCAAGAAATAAACAGAAAGCTGGTTTCCCTAGGGTTGAAGTTTACCTGGCTAGTACCATGAAGAGAGGGGGCAAGGGGGTTGAACTTCCATATATGGAGTAATTATAATGGGAGATCATGTGATCCAAAGGCAGATCCTGTGGTATCTCATAGATCACTATAAGAACTGTGGCCTTTACTTAGAGTGAAACAAAACAAAACAAAAAACAAACAAAAAAAAATCAGAAAGTGTTGAGTAGAAGATTGACATGATTCAACTTTTGCTGTGTCTAGGACAGAAGGAGCATGGGAGATGGGTTCAGGAGGGCCATGTCTCCGTGGTCCTTTTAGCACATTGAAACACGAGTATTTTAGTAGGCAGCATACACTTAAAATGCAGTAGCTCAAATATTCCCACATCCCCTGTAAAGGTAGGTGTTAACACATTCACTTTACAGAAGAGAAATCTGAGGTTCTAAGAGGTAAAATCACCCAATTAAAATCTCTCTCAACTCAGAGGTGGCAGAACCAAGATTCAATCATGAATATGAACTAAAAGGAAAAGAGAAAGACATCTTTGAATTTAATGGAAGGTAGGGAAAATTTATACTAATGTTTTTTGTTTGTTTGTTTTTGTTTCTTTGGTTTTGTCCAGAGGGACTTTGATGAGGTGGCAAGTTGTAAGGGATTTTTTAAACTAGGCTTTGTAATGCATAAAATAGACATGATCTGTTATGATAAGTTTTAGCTGGTATTGATGATGATAATGATGATGATGATGATGATGATGATGACTTTATTGGTCAGCTTTCTGAGCTCCCACAGGTGCCTTGTGCTATCCTAAACAACTCATATGTGTCAATTAATTTAATCTTCACAATGATCTTCCATGTATAGAATAAGCAGGACCCATGGGAAGAAACCAGAACCCCCCTGTATTTTCACCCTCACAGTCCATTTACACCTTCTATGGAGGTGGTGTTACTCCAGTCACTGAATGCAAACTCAGAAAGTCACATCATTTTTCTGATGGATTTTAGGTAAAGTTTTTTTTTGCTTCAAGGTACCAGTCTCTATTAGAATGGCATTTTGATATAATAATAAACACTTCATTCCTCAATGCAAGTTAAGGCCCCTCCTCTCTTGACTAAGGGGAGAGAAATATAATTGGATTTTCCTGTGATTCTCCTTTATCTCCATTTCTCCTTAGTCTGTTTTCGGATCCCTCCTTGGTTGGATTGGGTAGAGGGTAAGGAGGAGAGGTAAGGAGGTTATGACAATTCTTACTTCCTCAGTATTGTCTTCATGCTCTCTGAGACTGACTGATATTTAAAGCTGACTCTTTCATAGGGTACTTGTGGATTTTCTGTGATCCTCCTGCTGAATCTTTTTGATTGCAACTTCATTTGTCTCTGTGCAACTTTCTAATTTAACATACTTTCATATTTAAAAATTGGTAGTATAATTAGCTGCATTTTACAGACAAGAAAACAGGCACAGAGAATTTAAGAAATTTACCCATGTTCACACAGGCAGTGAGTAGTAGAGTCCATCTAATTTCTGAGCTTGATTTTGAAGCTTATACTCTTAACCACTAAGCTAAGCAATGGCAGGAGTGCCAAGCTGATACATCTCTCACTCACATCCCAGGCAAAAAGCAAACTGGATTCTGGGACAGCAGGACAGAGCCTAAGCAGCACACACAAGAGATCACTTTCTTGAAACTGCATGCCATAGACATTGACTAAAGCCCCCTTTTAGAGAAGGAGCCTTGATGTGCCGCTTTCAGTGTCAAAAACCAACTGGGAGCAGAACCAAAGAGTCTGCGAAAGGTGCATATTCTGGTCTTATAGCAGTCATACTTGCCGTTGGGTCCAGCTAGAGAACAGGGTTGAGAAGAGTATCGTTCTTCTCTAGATTTTTTTAAATGGGTACATTGTGTATCCTAAAAGAATAAGCCAAATGCAAGAGTTGGAATTTAATCTTTAGCTGCCCCATCTTGGATGGCACAGGGCTCTGAGATCCTATCTAGCAGGATGGAGAATGAAGGTTAAGCATAATGATTATTGCAACATATTTATCTATAACAGATATCTTGTGCATTTTAGCAGTTACACCAGATATCAGAGTTGGTTCTAAATAAGGATCCCAGGACCTTCAGCAATACCCCGGAGTGTACCTAAAGCTAGTTCACTCAGCCCTAAATGCATGAAATAATCTGCACTCCTACAAGTACAGATTTAACTCCTTTTAGCATTGGCCTGCTTAAAACAATCCCCCAATTTAGATTCTTAACCACCTGGATCTGAACTACTTTAGAAATCATTTGTCATTCTATTTTTTTCCCATCTCCCTCATTAGGAGAGAGACTTATCCACTTATCTTCTATTTATGAGTTTTCACTCTGATGGTTCACCGTCTTTACATCTGGGTGCCTGCTTTACTTTTTTTTTCTTAGCTACTGCTTTTGTCTTTGATTATTAATTCTACAGACAGTCTTTTGAATAACATTTTGTTTGATGTGTAACTGCCACACAGATCTCTCAAGAGTCGCCCTGCATTGCCTTACACCAGAGGAGGCATAGTGAGGAGGGACGTGGAGCTGTCCAGCTTCTCCAGTGCATAGAAACAGGATACATGCCAGAATCAAGTCTGTGGTACATGCTGAGAAGCAGATCAACCTGCCTATCAGAGCACGGCGATTTTTAGGGCACGATTAGCAGTGAAGTGTGGTCAATATGACAAGAGTAGGGTGTGGGCTGGGAGACAGCAATCCAGTGTTAACTTAAAAATCACAAGGTCTTTATAAATTTGGAAAAAGAGACATTTTTCTTATTAAGTATTACAGCCTGCAAGGTGGCCATTCTGACAGGCTGGGAAGTGTGCTTCAGGCTGAAGACATTACCAGGCACTTGGAAAGTGAAGGTATTCAGGTAGGAGCTTTCTGCTGAAAAGATTGGCTAAACATATATATTCAACGGGTTAAGGAGGAGTTATGAATATTCATGAAGGTGGTCCTGATGCATGTGTAGTGAACAAACAAACATGTAGGTAACATATGACTCATGTTCACCTTGGGGTGGAAACCTAGCATTTAAATTCATTATATTTAGGTTCTATGTAAGTCAAAAGGTCTTTTCAGGATACCAAGGCACTCATTGCACAGCCTCTGTAAACTGGTCAGAACCAGTCCATGACTGTCGGTCTTATCAGGAGAAAGTTGCAGAAACCAGTCTCTTGTCTAATCAAAGCTGTAGCTATGGTTGGCAGAACAGGAGTGAGGAGTGAGGTGGTTGGCAGGGAGGTAGGGGTGGGAGGCTCAATTAGTCAGTGTCTGATGGTTGGTGACCTGCAATTGCTTCAACTGGTTATCTAAAGGCCTGTGCTTGTTTAGCTCCTAGAGAAAAAGGAACATTGTGGCGCTTAGAACATAGCATATTTTTTAACCATAGTTGGGCATGATTTAAATCATTGCTTGGAATGGTTTAGGTCCTGTTTATAATTTAGTACTTTATTGTCACAAACAGTCCATCTGTCAGTCTTATGATCTCCATTTTAACATTAATACAGTTGTTGTGTCTAAATAGCAAAAGGGAGGGGGCTATAATGAGGCATGTCTGATCTCCCATCTTGTCGTGTCTAGAAATTCAGTTTTTAAGGTTTTCCTGGGATCCTCTTGGCCAAGAGGAAATCTGTTCAATTAGTGAGGATCGTAAGATTTTATTTTTAGTTTACACCGGGAAAGAATAGGACAAATATACAGTGGAGTGTAAAGGGCAAAATGAGCTTGTCTGAATAAATATTGAAGACTGTCATGGACACATTTAAAGTGGCTGGCATATTCTAGGTCTGAAGTCAGATTTAGCCTTATAAGAAAAACCTAGAAACTGATTAAGGGGAAAATGAGGTTAAACTATCTTGAGAAAATGGAATTCAAAGTGCATAGAGAGAGACATGATGTTCTGTCAGACTTACAAAATTTCCTGTCATGTAGAGGAAGAACATGGTGGTAAAACTGAAGATAAACACCTGGGGTGGGAAGGCTTCCTTAGATAGTCATGGACTCCAGATCTTCTGGAAAACTTCTGCCAATCGGTGTAATAGAAAACTTGGACTGGGATCTCCTCATTGACATTAATGGGTATTTGTGTTTCTTCTTTTCCTTTGACAGAACTTTTTGGTTACCAGATATTTTACAATTTTCTTCATCTTTTTTTTAATAAACGGTTATATGAGTCAGCCTCATTTTAAAGCACTCAGACAGCTAACAAGAATACAAAGAAGAAAATAAACAAAACCCTCGAAATAACCATGTTAACATTAAGCTAACAACATTCAGATGTCTTTCTCTGCACAAATGCAGTTAGAAGGGTGTAGAGATAAAAATATGGTTTGATAGGGAGATCAAATGCTGTAAAACAGGGTGGTACTATGAATGCTAATCCATAAAATTGTTCAACTTATTCTGGCTTGATTATAAAAATAGCAAAGCATCTGAATAAATAGCAACTATTTTGACAATTATTTACTATAGTTCCCTCTGAATTTATGGAAAAACTATGAGAGAAAGACCAAAAGATCAGAATCACTGCGCTCTATTTTTTGAAGCACATATTTTAATTTTAGATAGGCTTTGTAAAATATTTAATACACCTCTTACAAATTCTCCCACCTTCACTCCAATACATTTCAATTTTTTAAAGTTGGATTTTATTTTAATTGTCAAATTTTACAACATTTGTATTCTGTTTCATAAATATAATCTGTACTTTTTTTCTCTTTTTACATGTATCTTTTCATTGGCTAAATTTCATGTTCAAATGGTTTTACTACATTTATGTATTTAAAAAGAAAACTCCCATAGATGGTGAATTGCCCATAGGTTAGAGTATTTAAAAATGCCTGATTGTTTACTTAAATGGATTCATGACTTGGTTGTACACTGGTCTTAAGTCACAATTTTATTCCTTACTTCTTTGCAGATTTTAGCCTTTCTTCTGCCCAACAGTCCTACTTGTTTTCTTTCTAGAGACATGAAAAATCTCTAAATGTTTTTTCTGTTTACTTAAATAACATTTTCCCTGTATATAATTTTAAAAGTCAAATAGTTGTACTGTAAAAGCCTATGATGAAAGCATTGAGCTTCCTATTGCCCCCTTTACTGATTTCTAATCCACTGAGGCCTTATTTTAAACCCATTGAACAGTTTCTTCTGCTAATTGTCTGTATATTTATAAATAGCATTCTTATATCATCTCTTGGCCTTTCTGTTTTAGATATGACTTAATAGCTTTCTATCATGAAATATACTCATATATTTTTAAGGGGGAGGGTCAGGGATTATCTTCTTCTCATGTTTATATATCATTCTTTTGGGTTGAGTCCATTTTTAGTAGTCATCACATCATTACACTGTAAATATGATTTACAGCTAAGGGAGGTATTGAACTACTATTACAAAGCCTTTACTTGTGCAATGTTTCATTTGCCCTGGAATTAATGACAGCCTTGATTTTCTTTTATTTGCTCCATTTCCTGTATAATTCATTAATCACTAAGTTCATTGACATTACTGATGATCTAGAAAGTCCACAGAAATACATCAGTTACTCTATTACAATCATTATCTTCTTGGCAACATGCCCCCTGGAGGCCAACGCTCTTCTGCTTCTATTTGGACTGATTTGTTCTCTAGGCTTGCTTTAAAATTATGATCTTAGGTTTCCTCTCGCCATGTTCCTTTCGGTCTATTTGTATATCCACTCAATTGGATTCTGTATTATCAGCATTATGTGTCTCTATCTTCCATAGTATAATTATTATAACTCCAGTAAATAAATTATATTAAATGTACCCATCTTCCAGTTGCTTTTCCCTGGCAGTATATCAAGGGAAAATTTTTGAGACCTTACCTATCTTATAATTTCATTATCCATCCTTCACACTTGATTGACAATCTGTATGGAAAATTCTAGGTGGAGACCATGTTTTCTCACAATTTGAAAGGCACTACTTCATTGTTATAGACTACAGTGATTTTGACAAAAAGCCTATTAAATTTCCATATCCTGATTTTGTTTTCTTGGTTACTTGTTTTTCTCCTCTTCACTTTCCTAAAGCCATTAAAATCTTCCTTTTATTCCAAGGATTCTAAAGATTTGTAAAACTTTCACCTAATTTTGAGTCTTTTTCCACTCATTTTGTTGTCTGGTTCATGGAGACTTTCATTCTGAAATTTCATATTCTGTGTTTTGATGAGATTTAATGAACTATTTCTGTGGCAATTTGCTCCTTTCTGTTTTCTCTTTCTGTAACTCACATTTTCTGAAAATCTGAATACTAGGCTAATTTTAAAAAAAATTTTAACATTTTTAATCTTGTCTTTTTTGTTCTTCCTGGAGATTTCCTCAATTTTATTTTCCCATCTTTTTGTTGAATTTTTATTTTTGCTATCAAATATTTGATTTTCCAAACCTCTTTCTTGCTTTCCAAACATTCCTTTTTTCTAGATTTGAATTCTGGCTCATGGAGGATATACATTTTCTCCAATCCGTCTTTTTTATGATAAAATACCAGTAACACAAAATTTACTGTCGTAGTCATTTTTAAGTGCACAGTTCAGTAGGGTTAAGTATATTTACATTGCTGTATAACTAATCTCCAGAATTTTTAATTATTGCAAAACTGAAACTCTATGCCCATTAAACAGCAAGCCCCCATTTTTCTCTTCCCCAAGCTTCCAGAAACCACCATTCTACCATCTGGTTCTATGAATTTGACTACTCTGTATACTGCAGTAGCATTACACATTACTTGCCTTTTTGTGATTGGCTTATTTCACTTTGCATAATGTCCTCATGGTCTATCTATCTTGTAGCACGAATTTCTTCCTGTTTAAGGCTGAATAATATTCCATTGCCTGCATATGCCACATTTTGTTTATCAATTCATCCACTCATGGATATCTAGGTTGTTTTTATATTTTGGCTATTGTGAATATCTGCATTCAGTCCTTTTGGATATATAACCAGAAGTGGAATTGCTGAACCATAGGGTAATTCTATTTTTAATTTTATTGAGGAACCTCTATAATGTTTTCTATAGCAGACGAACCGTTCACATTTTTTACCAACAGTGCATGAGTTCCAATTTCTCCACATCTTCACTGACACTTGTTATTTTCAGGGGTTTTGTTTTTTTTGTTTTGCTTTGATAACGGCCCTCCTAATGAAGTCAAGGTGATATCTCATTGTAGTTTTGACTTGCATTTCCATAATAGTGATGCTGAGCATCTTTTCTTATGCTCATTTGGTATTTGTTTACCATCTTTGGAGAAATGCCTATTCAATGCCTTTGCCTTTCTGCATTGTTTCTTTCACTTGTCTTTTTAATTATGTTGTTGGTGTCTATAGTTCATGTTGAAAACTTTTCTCAAGTATCTATAAATCTTCACCTGTCTGTTTATATGTAAGAGTGAACTTATATATAAGTTCTGGTGTGTGAGAGGTTGAACTCACTCTATGTGTGATTAGTCAGGAAATTGCTCATTTTAAGGGGCATCCCAAAACTATACTTATTAGTATTATTTTGAGTTTAATGTTTTCTTAACTCTGTAATTTAAATTTTCATTTTATTGTTCTGGTTTTATTTTTGTTTTGATCTCTTGTTTTATCAAAAGTAAATTTTCATTAAGTTCTTCTATAGTGCAGTTATCATAGAAATGCAATTTCTGTTCCCTGTATTGTATTTTTTCCAGATTGTATTTTTTCTTTTCTTTTTTTTTTTTTTTCAGATGTGTTCATTTATTCTTCTCGTTTTTGCTTCTGTTTATTTCTCTGGTATGCTTATTTTTAAAACTTGCTCAGACTTGAAGTGAAAATTTTTTCAGACTTTTGAAATAAATAATTCAATTTCGTATAAGTGACTTCTGTTTTACTCACCTTTTATCATTATTGAGGCATGGTTGTCATCTCCTCTGACTCAGAGTTCAAGGACTGTGATTGTGTTTTACTGACTTTGCTGTAGTCCATCTTATGGTAAGGAGGCTGAGCTGAGATAGAACCCACTTGGAACTACTAGTCTGTGGTACTTTGTAAAAATGAGCAAAATATTCTGTACCAGGATTTACTTCACCCACTGGGAAGTACTTCCTATTCCCATGGGGAATACCCTTGCAACTTAATGTCATTACCTCAACTCAGGAAGAATCCCTAAAGCCTAGTTTTTTTTTTTTTAATATCAGAGAAAGCATAGCCTAATTTTTTACCTCTCCTATTTCACATCTTTCTCTTGGAAATGATTTTCACTTCCTCCAAGTAAGAAAACAATATCCATGCCATTTGTTCTTGTTCAAGTATTATAATATTATAAAATTTACTAGGATTTTATAAATGTACCACTTCCAGTGCAGAGGTCAGAATGGATATAGGGTGCACAGGGGCCTCACCAAAACTGTGTTTATCGTGGCCCTCAAGTTTTGAAGTTTATGACAAGAGGTTGTGCGTTCTTTTCTATTTAAAGTGCCTTTGACTATGTGTTTTCATTAAATTGAGTAGAAATTGGATGAAGATTTTTTTAGACTGGCAATATTTTACCACTTTTACCAAAAACTCTGTTAATATTTGAATATGATTTAATAGGAAGACTTTATCTTGCACTTGATAAACAAAAAGGGAGAAAGAAAGTTGTAGACATATCTAACATCCCATTCTGCATATTAGTTGTTTCAAATCGTCAGTTTAACTTACCAATTAATAATCACCTTGGGAGAAAACAAGCTGGGATTCCAGTCACTCTGCCACTGGTTGGTTACATGTCTTGAGGTAGCGAGCCAAACTTTTGGATCTTAAATTCTTTAATTATGAATGCTAGGGTTGCATAGTTGATCTATAAGGTATCCTCTAGTTTTTAAATCATATAAATATGATTTTTTCTCATGCTTAAAAATAAAATTAATATTTAGACTATTATTTGTACACTACGTTTTAATACTATAAAATACATTTAGTATTTAATTCTATAAAATTTAATAAATATGTGTTAATTGCTGACCATTTTACTAGGCATTATGGAGAAAAAAATATGAAGAACTAGAGTTATTGGAAAGGGAAGAGAAAATGAGACAAACATTATAACTAAATTATAGAATGAACTATGATAAGTATCATAAGGTACATATTTAATAAATGCATATAGGGGTTCAGATAGCATAGTTATTATAGTTTCAGGCAAAAACTCATACAGAAGTGAGGTTTGAGTTAGGTCTTAAAGAAAGAGAGGAAGATTGAAGCAGAAGGGAAGAAACAGCATGAACAAAAAGGTAAAGCTTGGATTATGGAAGTTTGGAAAGCATTAACTAGTTCCTTATATCTGAATTCAGGGAATATTATAAGGACTACCACAAGATAAAAGTAAATTTCTCTGAGTCTCTTCAATGATGTCGTTTGACCTAAATTTTAGATAGATTAATATGACAATATGAAAGTTGAATTGAGAAAGAGAGAGGCAGCAAGGAGGGAAGTCAGTCAAGAGAAATGCTCTTAGTCGAGGAAAGAAATAAAGAAAACCTGAATAATGATGGGATCAGTGGGACTCAAAGAGGGAAGAGAAGAGAATGAATTGGAAACGACTCTCATGTTTTGAACCCAGATGAGTGACTATAAAGGTGACATCAGTAGAAATGAGAAAGTTTCAGCTGCGTATTGTAGTTTTCCTGTCTAGGTCTTTCACGTCCTTGGATAAGTATATTCCTAGCATTTTGTTGTTGTTCTGTTTTCTCAGCAGTTATAAAAGGGGTTGAGTTCTTAATTTTATCCTCAGCTTGGTCATTGTTGGTGTATAGCAGGGCTACTAATTTTTGTACATTGATTTTGTAACCTGAGACTTTACTGAATTTGTTTATCAAATCTAGCAGTCTTTTGGAGGAGTTTATAGGGTTTTCGAGGTATACTGTCATGCCATCAGCGAACACCAATAGCTTGACTTCCTCTTTTCCAATTTGATGCCATCAGCGAACACCAATAGCTTGACTTCCTCTTTTCCAATTTGATGCCCTTCATTTCTTTCTCTTGCATGATTACTCTGGTTAGGACTTCCAGTACTATGTTGAGTAGAAGTGGTAAAAGTGGGCATCCTTGTCTTGTTCTAGTTCTCAGCATAAATGCTTTCAACTTTTTCCCATTCAGTATGATGTTGGCTGTGGGTCTGTCATATGTGGCATTTATTATTTTGAGGTAAGTCTCTTCTACGCCTAGTTTGTTGACTGTTTGTGTTCTACAGGAATGCTAGATTTTATCAAATGCTATTTCTGCATCTATCAAAATGATCATGTCTTTTGTTTTTAATTCTGTTAATGTGATGTTTCACATTTATTGACTTGCATATGTTAAACCATTCCTGAATTTCTGGGATGAAACCCGCTTGATCATAGTGTATTATCTTTTTGATATGCTATTGGATTCAGTTAGATAGTATTTTGTTGAGAATGTTTACATCTATGTTCACTGGAGATATTGGTCTGTAGTTGTCCTTTTTTGTTATGCCCTATACTGATTTTGGTATCAGGATGATATTGGCTTCATAGAATGAGTTAGGGAGAATTTCCTCCTTCTCAATCTTTCGGAATAGTTTCATTAAGATCAGCACCCATTCTTCTTTGAATGGGTGACCATCTGGCCCTGGACTTTTTTGTGTTGTTGGCAATTTTTAAATTACTGATTTAATCTCATAGCTTGTTATTGGTCTGTTCAGTATTTCTATTTCTTCTAATTTAATCTAGGAGGGTTATATGTTTCCTGGAACTTGCACATTTCCTCTATATTTTCTTGTTTATGTGCATAGAGGTGTTCATAGGAGTCTCAAGTGATCTTTTATATTTCTGTAGTGTTTCTTGTAATGACTCCAGTTTCGTTTCTAATTCAGTTGATTAGAATCATCTCTTCCTTTCTTGATTAATCAAACTAATGGCCTATCAATTATGTTTATCTTTTCCAAGAACCAGCTGTGTGTTTTATTTATCTTTTGTATTGTTAATTGGATAAGTTATTTTTAGTGGACAGTTACAATTTCAGTTTTCAACACATGGAATTTAGGGTACAATAATCTGTGTCAATAAGCTGTGTCAAGAAGGCAAAGGAAATGCTAGACCACACATCAGGAAAGACTTAAAGACCAGAAAAACAGATATGGAGTCTATTCACATAAAGGAAATGAAAGGAATCTTCAAGGAAATATGCCTAGACAACAGCAGACCAAGGGCAGAATAACATTAAGAAACATAAAAATTAATATTGAAATATCTGCTTTACTTACTAGCACCTGGTAAAAAGAAGAAAAAAGGAAAAAAAAATGAGAAAGGAAGAAAAGAAAGAATGAGGGAAGAGAGGAAGGGAGGAAAGAAAAAAGAAGGAGGGAAGGTAAGAAGAGGAAAGGAGGGAAGGAAGATGGAAGAAAAGGAAGGAAGAAAGAGAAGAAGGAGAGAAAGAAGGGAAGGAGGAAGGAAAAGGGTGAGAGAGAAGGACAGAGGACAAGAGGAAACTGAGCAGTTGTTAATCTTATTGGTAAGTTTCAATACATTGTGCTTTAATGTTCTTCATTTGAGTCCAGGTTGTGTGTTATATCTAGATTTATTATAGAACTGTAAAGTGAGCATTTTGTGCAATTGACTATTGATAACTTTGTGCTTGTATTTCCCAAATGATCACTGCTCCTTGCCACTCTCTCAAGAATTCAAATGAGGGAATATGCAGATGGGAGGGTAGTTTTGGCCATGACTAGGTTCCTTAGCAAATACCAGCAGAACTTTACCACATACCAACAAACATCAAAGAGTTCACACTGAGACAATATGAGGAAAGGAAGGTAGCAATGCTGCTTTTAACATACTAGGAACCCAATTCTTGTCTTTTAGAGCTCTCAGCTGCTTGATACATGAACAAGTCAACCCCCTAACAGTATAGAGTTTCTGCAAAATATATCTGTCAGAAGAAGCCACGTTGTAATGAGAACAATTCAAATAATTAACAGAATATTTATATTTCTTAGTTTGTTTAATATGTTTTCTAAGTGCTTCATATTTTGTGAAAGCATTGAGTATGTCTTAACCATGTGGAATTTAATCAGCTCAAGAGAAACAGGTTCATATTTACTTCTGTTTTACCTATAGCTTACATGTCTTTAATGGTCAGAGATACTATATATAAAATTAAAAATAAAACAAAAATATTATTACAAATCAGAATATGCAAATACATTTAAATGATTGATTTTTGCTGTTTGTTTTTGTCAAGAATGACTGCAAATCAGTAGAGTATAATGGTCAAGAAAACACCATTTAAAATAATAGATTTGGTCTTGAATCACAGTTCTGCCACTATCTGTAGTGAAAGCTTAAGCCAATTTAATAACATTCCAGGGTTTTGTTTCAAAAGAGCAATGGTTTTCTTATACTGATGTTACGATAATAAGGTGAAATAATATGAGAAAAGTGGGTAATATAAAAAGTGAAATTTAGTATGTGCTCAATATGTGATGGCAATTGTTATTTTCTCTGTTTAGAATTTCCGTGTAAGAACAAAGATGTGTATAGGAATAAAGGACTTATTTTACATAAGTTAAAATTGTTTTGGCTAATTTGGCACAGACAAATAAAAATTACTTTAAAATGTTCCAAATTTGTTTCCCAATATTAATCACACTTTTTGTTGTGGGTTGAAGGGGATTAGGGAATGGGAGATACATTAAGAACTGTTACTGAAGTCTTGAGAGATGATGAGCTTCTAATTAAGAAAGTGCATTTATGTTGTTAATTGTAAATATTTCAATTAGTGAATTTAGATTTTGAAATATAATTTACTTTTAATGAAATAAAAAAGAGCTGAATTAAAGATGGATACCATTAAAAACTTCAAGAACTCCCATTTGAAATTGCTTATAAACTGTTAGCTTAAAAGCAAAATGAATTTATTTAAAAAATTGGCAATATGTTTTGAACACTACATTATAATGAAGTTCTCACTGTATTACATTAAAGTCAAAGAATAGAAACTTTGAGTGCTAGAATTCTCCCACATTTTTAAGCAAATGACAATATAGGTAATTTTAGAACTTTATCATTTACTAATGACTGAATTCAACACAGATTTAACATCCAGTTATATTATGTTAAGCATGTTTCTAAAGCTTCTTTTAAAATATATTTTTATTCTTAGATATTTTCATATCTCAGATAATGGATATGTTTCCAGCACCTCCAAAGTTACCTTTTTATACTATGAAAATTTCTATTTCACATAAATTGAAATAAGGGTATAATAAAGGAGAGAATTGGACAGATAATTCAAAAATTATTTGTGCATCAATGTTGATGGTTACATTATTAGTTTACCTTGGTAGTTTGAGTGAGGTTAAACACGTTTATAATTTTAAATAAAATATTTTTTATATTATAAATATTTATTGAAATGTATTAGACAGGAGAAATAATAGTATATCGTAAATCAATTTGTAAAATTAATTCATGAAGAATTACATAAAGAAAAAATCAACATTTGCCGGCTTCATTATTAATAAATTTTAGGTGAATGATATCTTCTGTATTTATGACTTATTTTTAAAAATCTCTTTAGTTGAATTATTCGAAATTTTTAAAAGAGACATAGTAAAATATTTTCTTTTGTTTCATAACCATTACTTTTTGAGTATACAGCTAAAACTTAATTTTTTCTTTATAATCATAAATATGGCTTCATTGTAACTTAAACACTTAATAAAAGAGTCCTAGTAAGAAGAAATGTCACCTGTATATATAAGATAGCTATCTCGATCCCTGTGAAACGATCCTGTGTCTTGGATCATCTTTCATGTTACAAACACTTCAATTGGAATTATTTTGAATAAATTATCCTCTAACCAAATATATAAGAATAAATACCTTCTGTAGGGTGATGGCATGATTTTCTTAAAAGTAGGGAATGAACTACATATAAATATTTTATCTTATTTGTTTAATACTGCTATAAAAAACCTTACTATTCTAAAACTAGGAAAATTAAATTTATATACATAATTTCTAAGTTTCCAAATGATGTATAACTGATAATTCCACAAGTTAATACATTTTGTTTTCAAGGTTAAAGTGTGATATTTGAAGTTAGTTGGTCTTAGTGGGTATGGTGGGAAATCATATTTCTGAGTACCAGATAAACTGATACAATGTCTTTTGACATTTTCTAGCACATTCTTGGATTGGTGATCACCTTTTATTTAAATGTTTTTGAGGGGAAAATAATTTTGGCTATAAGCATATGAATCTCTGGGAATTAAAGCCTACATTTGTTCAGGTATAAAATTACTTCCTAAAGAAAATTCTATGCTGGAGTACATCCACCTGTGGCAGAGGTGCCAATCCAATATTCTTTGGCCATTCGTTCCAATAAGAACTTCAATTTTTCAGTGGACATTTCGCCATCCAGCTGAAAGACTTTATTTCCCAGCATCACTTGCACAGAGACATAATCAATGACTATGTTTTGGCCAATAAGATGCCATTGAAAGCATTTTGTGTCTACACTACAGTCATGTGCTGCATAGGGATGTTTCAGTCAACTAGGGAACACATATATGATGGTGGGCTAGTAAGATTATAATGCGCATATATGGAAACCTGATTTATGGCACTTGATACTAGCATTGCAGATGAAGTAGGGAAAATAATGGTGCTGGGACATCTTATTTCTATGTAGATATAGATCTAAATATAGATATAGATATAGATACGGATACCATCTAGGTTTGTGTAAGTATACTCTATGATGTTCGCGTAACACCCAAATCACTTAAAGTTGCGTTTCTCAAAACTCGTCTCTACTGTTAAGGAATGGGTGACTGTATCTGCTTTCTTGGATTCTGTCCTTTTCCTTCCCAGGGACCAAAGTGCATACAATTATGACTGGAAAATGAACACTTATCTTGCAGCATGGGGCAGGACAATAAAGATGGTTAGAACAGCAAGAGGAGAGGAAGCTGGGACCCTGAAGAATATGGAGCTGCCACACCAGAACTGGACTGTCTTCTCAGAGTTTCTTCTTAGCTAAGAGAGAAATAAACTACTACCTTATTTAACTAATTTATTGTATTGTTGCGGTATGCAGGTGAACTTAATGTTAACTGATATTATACTTTTTCTGCTCCAGATTTCTGTTGTGGTGAGGAAAGACTGGTGTCTTCCGGTGTATATATAACTGTAAAGCTTCATGAAAGACATAAAGGATTTTCATAAAGTAAGGCGTATATGGATTTCTCTATATGCCAGTGTTTTAATAGGTATTTTTAAACCTGATGGCTTTATTCTTTGAGCTATCTTTGAACTGTGGTGCTTGTCATAAACCCAATTGAATCTTTCATTCATGTTCAACTAGCATGTGTTAAATGCCCATTAAGTGTTAGTCACTTTCTGATTTGCCAAACCTTTATATTCTTCACAATGCCCCTGCAGAGTATGTAATATTTTTCCAGCTTTACAATGAATAAGAAGCTCCAAAGGGATCTAACATATGTCAGGTGTTTCCTGGTGAGTGATGGAGCCCCTTGGAACAAGTTGGAATGTGTTACCTCTACAAGACCCAGAAAAGCGATCATTCAACATTTTTGAGCTTTCAGAAATACAGACATGAATATCACATAATGAAAATCATTTCATTCATATTTTTTCAAAGTTCTTACACATATTTTACTGAAACAAACCAATCTATAACTCTCAAGCACAAGCTTGTTTTATTCTTCAGGGTTATATAAAGCATTTAATTCCAATTTCTGATGAAGTCATTTTAAATATGTGAGTACAACTACCATGTCCCCTTATAAATCTTTTCCGCCTGGGTGCAGTATCTCTAGTGGCTTCACCATTGATCATATTATATTTGAACTTCTCATTCTTCCACTTTTCATGATGTAGACTAACTAAAGTCGTATTGGTTTAATTGCTGCTGACTGAGTTGTATGTTTACTTCATCAATTAACATTTACCTTTTTTTTTTTTTCTTTTTCTTGAGACAGAGTCTTGCTCTGTTGCTCAGGCTGGAGTTTAATGTTGCAATCTCTGCTCACTGCAACCTCCGCCTCCCAGGTTCAAGCTATTCTCCTGCCTCAGCCTCCTGAGTAGCTGGGATTACAGGCACCTGCCACTATGCCTGGTTAATTTTTTTTTTTTTTTTTTTTGAGACAGAATCTTGTTCTGTTGCCCTGACTGGAGTGCAGTGGCACGATCTCTGCTCACTGCAAGCTCCGCCTCCCGGGTTCACGCCATTCTCCTGCCTCAGCCTCCCGAGTAGCTGGGACTACAGGCGCCCGCCACCACGCCCAGCTAATTTTTTGTATTTTTGTAGACATGGGGTTTCACCATGTTAGCCAGGATGGTCTCGATCCCCTGACCTTGTGATCCACCTGCCTCGGCCTCCCAAAGTTCTGGGATTACAGGAGTGAGCCACTGGTCCCGCCCTAATTTTTGTATTTTAAATAGAAACAGGGCTTCACCATATTGGTCAGGCTGGTCTTGAACCCCTGACCTCAGGTAATCCATCCACCCAGGCCTCCCAAAGTGTGGTGATTATAGGCGTGAGCCACTGCACCCAGCCAACATTTAAGTACTATATTCCATATAGGATGTCTATTAGTAAAAACATAATAAGATTTAACCCAAAAGACTAGCAAAAACAGTAAAAAGGACTCTCTTTATAAAAAGTGATTCAACGACCACTGTCATGCTGCATAAAACACTTGAGAAAATAATGTGTCTATAGATGATTCTGTTTGAAATAATAGATCATTCTAATTTGAATATGGTAGAACTCATTAAGGAAGTAAAACTGTTATTCCAAGACCTATCTGTTTAAAGCCCTGCTTTGTTACCTCCCAGGTGCCAAGTGTCTCTGCTCAAAATGACTTGCAGAAAACAAGTAATTTTCCAACTTTTGGCAATTTTTACACTGCTGTGTTGTATTATTTGAATTTGTATTTTAATGCATCCTTTCCTCAAAATATTTTATGTTAACCTTCACTCTTTCCAACAATGATTGGGTACATAGAAGCCACTAGCTGTCTCCAGTTCTCTATGGCAGTGGTGCCCAACTCATTTGGCACTAGGGACCGGCTTCATGGAAGAGAATATTTCCATGGACTGAGGCGGGGGAGATGGTTTCAAGATGAAACTGTTCCACCTCAGATCATCAGGCATTAATTAGTTAGATTCTAGTAAGGAGCACGCGACCTACATCCCTTGCCTGTGCAGTTCACAATAGGGTTTGCGATCCTATGAGAATCTAATGTCCCCACTGACCCGACAGGAGGCGGAGTTCAGGTGGTAACGCTGGCTCGTCCGCTGCTCACCTCCGGCTGTGCGGCCAGGTTCTTAACAGGCCATGGTACCCATTCCCGCCTGAGGGCTGGGGACCCTTACTCTGTGGAATCTGATGTGATATAAATAAATAAATACATACATAAAGCACCCGATGACGTATGGTACTACAAAGTTTTGTCGATCCAGCTTCGTGCATTCATGTTGTGAATTCATCTAATAACTGTGTTTTTCTATTCGCAGTGTGCACCTTATTTATATGTAAAGCTCAACTCAGGACCATCTTCTCCTGTGAGATCATCCCTCTGCTTCTAGTTTTCATAAACCACTTTCAGCTCTCGGTCCTATAGCTCCGGTAGATAGAACAACATAACAGTCTGCAGTTTATCGTATTTTTCTTGTAATATTATCTGTTCTTATTTCACCGAGTCATCAGAGCCTGATGTTTGGAAGTTCTTCTAGACTAACTCTCTTTGACTTCTTCCTGCTCCTCTTTTTTCTCTCCCTGGGCAATCATTCATTAAGTTCCTTGAAGATTCTACCCCATTCTACTCTGATGTGTACCTCCTTTGTTAGTTTTCTTCATTATTTCAATAGTGTCATTGCCCTCACTTACCAGCCTCATTTATCCTTTTTTCATGCCGCTAGCAATGTTAGATAGCTAGAACAAAAATCTGATCACATCTCTTCCCTGCTTGAAGTCTTTCATAGGTATTCCTATCCATTACCACAAACATCCAAATGAGTGTTACCATTGTTGCACTCATCTCTCACACAACCCATGCTATACTGAACTATCCTGTAGTTTTTCCACTTACATGACGTGGTTCAGTACCTCCACGAGAAATGAAAGGAGTATTTGAACACTAGAATTATAAGAGAGAATGTATCAAATATTTTACATTTTTATCTCATTTAACTTTGCTCAACTTTAAGGGGAAGGTATAATCATTCTCCCCATTTCAAAAGAACAAAATTGGGCGTTTGAGAGGCTACATAAGCTGCCCAATGTGGCAAGAAGAATAAACAGACAAAGCTAAAATAAAATTCACATATTTCTCCTCCACAGCTATGTCTTTATCCTCTATGCCTTTTTGATGTTCCATAGGCTATTCTTTCCGCCCAGAATTTCTTCTTCCTCATCTCTTTGCTGTCGAATAAACTACAGTTACTCTTTTTAACTCAGCTAAAATGTCATCTTCTTTTGTAAAGGTTTCCCAAGAATCTCTCCTTCCAGTTTAGCAGGTTAAAAACTTCAAACTAAAAATAACAAAACGAAACAAAACAAAAAGCTTCAAATTTTGAACTTTAAAATACCTGGTATCTACCTTTTCTGTAAGATGTATTATGTTATACTATAATTATCTATTTAGGCATATTTTCCTCACCAGATTTAGTGCATGACTCACTTCCCTGTATTGTTTTGTTTTCTACATAAACTTATCATAGTGTATGCATCCAGAAACAGTTTGTGGTTAATTGATCGACGACTGCTATATAATTTGACTTTAAAAATGCCCAAGAATCTAGAAGTGATATACATAAATGATCTTAGTTAAATGGAGCTTTCCCATTATACATAGCTTCAAGCAGTGAATTTCAACTGTGAAGTTAAAACTTCCTATTGGAGAAAACAGAATCTCAGAGTATTAGTGATATGTGCAGCTTGTGCAGTTTATTAGTATAATACAAGTTTGGGAAAATTTTCCTTTCCAAATATGAATTAGGGAATATAAAAGGTAAACACTTGTTTTGACACGTTTATGTGTAACATAGTTCTCAATATGTATGCACTATCTTCTAAATGTATTGAAAGTGGCCATGGCTGGACCTGGGTCGGCCCACTGCCACTGCCTCTGCCTCTGCTGCAGCTGGGCCCCAGTCAAATCCCTCTGGCCCGGCCTGACCTGGTCTGGCTCGCCCGGGCTCAGCAGCCATGGAGCTGCAGCTACTGATGGAAATTATATTACATAGAATATTTGGGTGGCATCTGCCTGAGAGGTCTCCAAGAATTACAGAAAACAAAAATACTAATGCATTTGAGAAAGCGGTAGTTTTGGGGGTAGGGGGAAGAAGCAACTGCTTTTCTGCAACTTGGCTGGATGCTGAGATGTCTGTGGACATGAATAGCCAGGCATCTGACAGCAATGAAGAGCACTATGACTCCAATTGTGAGGAAGTGGAAGAAGAAGAGGATGCGGACCCTGGGGACATAGAGGACTATCACCTGGGAGTAGCCACCAATGTGGAGCAGCAGAGGGCTGATGCCTTTGATCCCGAGGAGTACCAGTTCACTTACTTGACCTACAGGAAATCTGAGGGTGCCCTGAATGAGCACATGACCAGCTTAGACTCTGTCCTAAAGGTATCTCATTCAGTTGCTAAACTTATATTAATGTCAATTTCCACTGGCAAGTTTCAGAGAGATTGGACAGGTACAAGTCTAATTCTGCTCAACTGCTCATTGAGGCTTGAGTTCAGGCTAATCCATAAAACATGTTCCCACATCTCATCCCCCTCACCATTGTGCAGTGTGTATGCAGTTTGCACAAAAGAAAAACCTACTCTCCCTGGTCTGTCAGCACCAGTTTTGCTGCAGCTGCTGGGAGTAGCACTGCTCAGTTCTCGTCAAGGATGGTGTGGGTGTGGGAGTCTCTTGCGTGACTCAGGACTGTCCCACTCCATACACCAGAGGACTTTGTGTTTCCATTGCTTCCCAAGGAAGAATTGAGATAGAAATACAGGTTCTACCTCTTCAGGGGCTATGTGGAGAGTCATTACCAGCTCCAGCTGTGCCCTGGTGCAGACTGCCTCATGGTTATTCGGGTACAGGAGCCTAGAACTCACTGAATACAGTGCAATCGGTGCAATGAGGTCTTCTGTTTTAAGTGTCATCAAATATGTCATGCACCCACAGACTGTGTCACAATCCCAAAATGGCTCATGAAGTGTGCAGATGACTCTGAAACAGTCAACTACATAACTACATTACTGCTCACATTAAAGACTGTCCCAAATGCAACATCTGCATTGAGAAGAATGGAGGCTGCAATCACATGCAATGCTCCAAATGTATACACCACTTCTGCTGGATGAATCTGGAAGACTGGAAGGCTCATGGCAGTGAATAATATGAGTGCAGTACTTACAAGGAGAATTCTGACATTGTGAACCAGTGCCAACAAGCCCAGGAGAGGGAAGCCCTCAAGAAGTACTTATTCTACTTGGAGAGGTGGGAAAACCACAACAAAAGCTTGCAGCTAGAGGCACAGACATACCAGCGGATTCATGAGAAGATTCACAAGAGGGTCATGTACAATCTGGGGACATGGATTGACTGGCAGTACCTACAGAATGCTGCCAAGCTCTTGGCCAAGTGTCAGTACATCCTGCAATACACCAATCCACATGCATATTACATGGAGTCTGGACCCAGGAAGAAGCTGTTTGAATACCAGCAGGCTCAGCTAGAGGCTGAGATGGAAAGCCTCTCATGGAAAGTGAAGCATGCAGACAGCTGTGACAGAGGGGACTTGGACAAGCAGATGCATATAGCCGAGCAGGTGGGGAGAACCCTGCTGAAGGATTTCCATGACACCTAAGTTGGGATGTGGATGTGCGGCGGTGAGGAAGATAAGGCTGCAAGGTCTCCTGGCCGCCATACTGCATGCTGCAGGCTCTGCCTTTCATGACCCCTGGCAACAGTCAGGGCCCCACTCCTGAGAGACACTGGCAACACCTCTTAGTTAATTTCTGTTTTCTTCTCTTTTCACTTTATGTTTCTACCAGGGTAGAGGCCATGTTGAACTGGCCTCTTTTCAGGACTTTTACTTCCCCCTGGATGGTTGTTGAGAGGGTGGGAAAGTGTTTTTTGGATGGCTATTAATAATATTAGATCATTACAACTTATGTAACTTTCAAAGTTTGTATAATTATACAAAAAAAGACAAACTATAGGATACCACAGAGCCCTTTTTGAAAATAAATTTGCGTTGGAGTGTAAAAAAAAAGAAAAAAAAAAAGAAAAAGAAAGTGGCCATGGCTATAAAAGAGTAAGAAATAGCAATATAAAGCTCAAGTACACTTGCCAAGGTATTAAGGTCCCATAAAACAGGACTAGTTAAAAAATTACCAACCATTTCACAGAATCATGCCACCAAAAGTATAAGGAATCTGGTCCTAATGAATCAAATTAATTGATTCCCTATTTAATGAATGGTGTTGGGAAAGCTCGCTAGCCATATGCAGAAAACTGAAACTGGACCCCTTTCTTACACCTTATACAAAAATCAACTCCAGATGGATCAAAGACTTAAATCAACATAAGCCTAGGACCATAAAAATCAAGAAGAAAGCTTGGCCAATACCATTCAGGACACAGGCATGGGCAAAGACTTGATGTCTAAAACATCAAAAGCAATGGCAACAAAAATCAAAATTGACAAATGGGATCTAATTAAGCTAAAGAGCTTCTGCATAGCAAAAGAAACTATCATCAGCGTGAACAGGCAACCTACAGAATGGGAGAAACTTTTTGCAATCTATTCATCTGACAAAGGGCTAATATCCAGGATCTACAAAGAACTTAAACAAATTTATAAGAAAGAAGCAAACTACTCCATCAAAAAATGGGCAGAAGATATGAACGGACACTTCTTAAAAGAAGACATTTATGCAGCCGACAGACATATGAAAAAATTCTCATCATCACTGGTCATTAGAGAAATGCAAATCAAAACCACAATGAGATACCATCTCACACTAATTAGAATGGCAATCATTAAAAAGTCAGGAAACAACAGGTGCTGGAGAGGATGTGGAGAAATAGGAACACTTTTACACTGTTGGTGGGATTGTAAACTAGTTCAACCATTATGGAAAACAGTATGGCGATTCCTCAAGGATCTAGAACTAGAAGTACCATATGACCCAGCCATCCCATTACTGGGTATATATGCAAAGGATTATAAATCATGCTGCTATAAAGACACATGCACACGTATTTTCATTGCGGCACTATTCACAATAGCAAAGACTTGGAATCAACCCAAATGCCCATCAGTGACAGACTGGATTAAGAAAATGTGGCACATATACATCATGGAATACTATGCAGCCATAAAAAAGGATGAGTTTGTGTCCTTTGTAGGGACATGGATGCAGCTGGAAACCATCATTCTGAGCAAACTATCGCAAGAACAGAAAGCCAAACACCGCATGTTCTCACTCATAGGTGGGAACTGAACAATGAGATCACTTGGACTCGGAAAGGGGAACATCACACACCAGGGCCTATTATGGGGAGGGGGGAGGGGGGAGGGATTGCATTGGGAGTTATACCTGATGTAAACGACGAGTTGATGGGTGCTGACGAGTTGATGGGTGCAGCACACCAACATGGTACAAATATACATATGTAACAAACCTGCATGTTATGCACATGTACCCTAGAACTTAAAGTATAATAATAAAAAAAATTAAAGAAAAAAAAAACAAATCAAAACCGTAATGAGATACCATCTCACACCAGTTAGAATGGCGATCATTAAAAAGTCAGGAAAGAGACGCTGGAAAGATTGTGGAAAAATAGGAATGCTTTTACACTGTTGTTGGGAGTGTAAATTAGTTCAACCATTGTGGAAGACAGTGTGGTGATTCCTCAAGGAACTTGAACCAGAAATACCACTGGACCCAGCAATCTCATTACTGGGCATATAACCAAAGGATTATCAACCATTCTGCAATAAAGACACATGCACACGTATGTTTATTGCAGCACTATTCACAATAGCAAAGACTTGGAACCAACCCAAATATCCATCGGTGATAGACTGCATTAAGAAAATGTGGCACATATACACCATGGAATACCATGCAGCCATGAAAAGATGAGTTCATGTCCTTTGCAGGGACATGGATGAAGCTGGAAGCCATCATTCTCAGCAAACTATCACAAGAAAAGAAAACCAAACACTGCATGTTCTCACTCATAAGTGGGAGTTGAACAATGAGAATACATGGACACAGGGAGAGGAACATCACACACCAAGACCTGTGGGGGGTGGGGAGTTAGGGGAGAGGTAACATTAGGAGAAATACCTAATGTAAGTGAAGGGTTGATGGGTGCAGCAAACCACCATGGCACTTGTATATCTATGTAAAAAAAAAACGCACGTTCTGCACATGTAACCCAGAACTTGAAGTATCATTAAAAAAAAAAAAAAAAAGGAAAAGGAAAGTGGCCATGGCTATAAAACAGTAAGAAATGGCAATATAAAGCTCAAGTACACTTGGCAGGATATTAAGGTCCCATAAAACAGGACTAATTAAAAAATTACCAACCATTTCACAGAATCATGCCACCAAAACTATAAGGAATTTGGTCCTAGCAAATCAAATTAATTGGATAATATTCCCATTTTTCCTGGCCTGTATGCTTAGATAAATGTCATAGATTTATTTCAGGAAATGTCCACAGGCACAAATCTTAACATAACAGCTCAAAAAAATAATATATTTTCCAGCTGTTTGGAGAAAACTTATAGTGACTTTTTCCCCTTAAATAGGAATTGATATATGTAAATAAAATAAGTGTTAATTTATCAATAATACTCTTTTACTTGGTCTTTAAGATGCTGTCAAACATCTTTTAGTATTGCCTCATTGTTTTATCAGAAAGCCAGCATCAGGACTGGTATGACTTTTTTCTTGCTGTGAGGACTGGAACACAAGCTCAATGTGTATTCTTTGGAAGTGGTGTCTTTTGATTTTATTCTCAGAAAACTAGTACATTTAAGAAAAACATTCTGAAACTGAGAATGTTTTCACTATACAAAGGCCATCCTTAGTCTGGGTTGAGAGTTACTTTTATAACACTGGTTATTAAATTTCTTAGCATACTGCATTTTCTCTCTGGTTTTAAAAGACACGCTATGAATATGATGAACCATGGGCTATGAACATATTAAAACTCTTTTTGATAAAATACCACTCCAATTTCTTTTCTGAATTGACTTTTCACAACATTTTTTTGTTTTATTATTTTTGTTCTTATATATCTTGCCTTCCTAGAGCGTATTTGAAAATGTTTATGTACTCTCTCCAAATAACTAGAGGGGTCATGTTTATATTTTCCTTAATATTCCTTGTGGCCTCATAGATAAGTCCTTTATAATGCAGTTTATATTATGATGAAAAGGACATAAGGGACCCTGGCTTTCTTTTTTGTCTAGTCTCTAAACTCGAGGATCTACTGTGTAGGGAAATATTCATTTCCCATACAACTACATCAAACCAGTGACAATGACTAGCTGAAAAGAATGTTCAACCTTGTAAATTATAGCTTTACTTAATTAGTGACATCATATAACAAGATAAATTATGAATTTAGAAAATGATTATTCGGTAAATGAATGCTTGTCAGTTGCTCTGAAGGCAAATTAATCTTCCAGCATCAGAAGAAGGCCTAAAGGAACAGGCAGAATCACAGATAACGCTGTTATACAAAGTCTTTTCCCTCATAAATTGGTGATTCTGCCCACCAGTGTGCTCTTTTTGGTAGAGTAGTGGATAATAGCTTGATTCTGGAGAAAATGTTCATCTTTGGAAGCTGTTGAAAATCTTAAGGGAGCACCAATTGTTTTGCATTCAAATCATAATTTATAAGATCTAAGATTTATTCATGACATGTGCTGTTTATGATTAATTGTAGTAAGGCATTAGTTTTCCAGTTTTCTCTAGGATATTCAGTATTTAGAAAAAAGGAATGTACCAAAAGCTAGAGGACTCTACTTAGACCTGAACTCACTTAGGTGCATGGAAATAAGTATCTCCTATTCCTCATCAGGGTGATCTGTTCTTTAGTACAGCTGTAACTGGCCACACTAAATACAGTGATCAATATCTGTGATGTCTAGTAGGCCTTCCTGGTTGCATTGGCCATAGCATCCTGTTCAGACAGGTGGACTAGGCTTGCCATTAATTGGACTTGATTTGACCCAGTGGAATTCCATTTGTAAAACACATTAGTACAATAATTCCTACCTGTAAAACAGTAGCAATTTACTAAACCAAATAGAATATATCCCTTCTTAATTTAGACTACAGAATCCAAAATGCACTGGCAAGTTTGGAACAAGCAGCAAAACTTCAGACTGAAGTAGCTACACAATTAGAGAGAGAGAGTTCGTGAGAACAATGGATACAAGAACTGCCTTATGTACTTTTTGCTTTCTGCCACTTATATATCTTTGCATTAATGTCATTCTTCTTATTGTACCCTGTGTGATTCTCATTTCTCTAAAAGCAAAGTATCATCTAGAGAATATTATGAGTAATGATTGCATGATGAACATTGAAGTTATTTAAATAAATATTCTCACTTGTCATCCTGATTAAAAGATAAATGTCAGATTACAGATGCTTGTCGTATTATCCAGTGTGTTTTTCTTTCCTCCTTTTCATATACTACCTAGATTTCCTTTTTCAACTTCTTGACATACCTTTCCATTGGGATCTGAGTTAGGTGAGGCAGCCATTCTGCGCTGGGTTACCTGTGTGGACAACAGCAATTAATTTAACTTTTCCAAGACAGTTTCATCCTCTATAAAATGGAAGTCGTGGCATCCCATGAGGTGGGTGGATCACAAGGTCAGGAGTTCGAAACCAGCCTGGCCAACATTGTGAAACCCCATCTCTACTTAAAATACAAAAAATTAGCCAGGCATGGTGGCACACCCCTATAGTCCCAGCTACTTGGGAGGCTGAGGCAGGAGAATCGCTTGAACCCAGGAGTTGGAGGTTGCAGTGAGCTAAGATCACATCACTGTACTCCAGCCTGAGTAACAGAGCAAGACTCTGTCTTAAAAAAAAAAAAAAGAAAGAAAAAAAGAAAAAAAAGACAAAAAGAAAAAGAAAACATTCATAAGAGTAACTTGAAAGAAAATTTCTGATCCTAGAAAATCAGCGATAATAAGGTTTGCCTATTTTCTTCTCCTTTGAAATGTATGATTCAGTCACCTTTTCTCAAATATTCTGGTTTTAAATAGCTATCCCTGTATAATAAATAACCACAAAAATCTCAGTGGTGTAAAAATAAAACATTTATTTCTCAGTCATTTGTCTGCAAATTGGCTGTGGTTTTGTAGAACTAAGCTGAGCTGGACTGGGTTTGGCTTGGGGCTGTAGAATGTGTTCAGGTCTGTTCCAAATATCTCTCAATATTCTGGGACCAGCCAGCTATCAGGAGTATATTCTTTCCATAGCAATGACAGAAGTGTAGGAAAGTAAGATCAATCATGCAAACTCATTTCAATCTTCTTAATATCCTGTCAGCAAAACCAAGTCATATGACCCAGCCTGAAGTCAAGAAGCCTGAGAGTATGGAGAGATAAGGGTGGGTGGGTGAAGTAAGCATTTATTCATAGTGATCTAGGCTACTACAGTCGTCATCCAGAATTTCCCTTGTTCATACAGGTGAGTCAATGCAAAAATTGCTGCTTCAGCTGATTCAGATCCCAACAGAAATGTATGTCCAGAAGTTGAAAAGAGAGATCTAAATCATATACGAGTGTAAGGAAAGAACACACTGGATAGTAATGTTCAGTGTAGACCGCACAAGCATCTGTAACCTGGCATTTATCTTTTAATGTAGATATTGAAAGAGTTAAAAAGGCTTCCAATATTTTATTTCAAAATGTGCGTTTTATTTATATATCACAAATACTGGGTAGTTAATGAAATGTTTTTGAACTCCATCAGTGAGAATCATAGATCAGTGAATGGAGAAAACAAAACAAAAAAAATAGTATGTGTGATAATCCCCAGTTTAAACTTGGCTTTGCTCCTAAAATTATAGAGATTATATATAATAAGACAGTGCTCCCTCTTTTTTTTTTAGGGCTTTATATATAATGACTCATAATTTCCCCTTAGGAAAAGCTTACAGGTGTTTTATCTGATTGAGGGATTCAAACTGTGTTCGTAACTACTTAGTTTTTGGTATGTTTCTGCTCTCAGTATAATACATATTATGCAAATTCTGTATATTATACATATATAATACATATTCTTCAGTCTGATTAATAAGAATGTAAATGAAGTAATTTAATTTCAGGTACTAAGAGTAAAAATATGATATTTAATTGAAATTTATGACTCCCTTCCATCTGCCACCATGAGTGATTCTTTTTGTCCTAATTAAGAACATATTTAAAACAGTGCTATTTGGGGGTAGAAAAGGCAAAATGTGTTGAGAATAAAAGCTGTTTTTGTTTTTTTTTTAATCTAAGACTTGGTAAAATGTTTTGTTCAATTTTTTATCTGTCATTTTGTGAAATATACAATTTGTACTGGAGGATATTGAAGAAGTATAACAAACAAAATAGCAAAGTCAAATGAATTAGTTTAAGGACTCATTAAGATAAAAACAACAAAGATAGTAAAAGCAAATAAATCTGACATAATGTTTTGAATACAGTCATATGTCACATGATGATAGGAATACACTCTGAGAAATGCATCTTTAGGTGATTTTTGTCATTGCGTGAGCATCATAGAGTGTAACTACACAGACCTGGATGGTATAGCCTACTACACACGTAGGTTGTATGGTACAGCCCTATTGCTCCTGGGCTACAAACCTGTACAGCATGTCACTGTAGTGAAAACTCTAGGCAATTTTAACACTATGATATTTGTGTATCTAAACATTTTCAAACATAGAAAAGACACAACGAAAATATGATTTAAAAGACAAATGTGATATACCTGTATACAGCATTTACCATGAATGGAGCTGGCAGGACTGGAAGTTGCTCTGGGTGGGTCAGTGAATGAGTACTGAGTGAATATGAAGGTCTAAGACATAACAGTACACTCATGTGGACTTTATAAACACTGTACACTTAGGCTCTGTTAAATTTACCAGAAATTTTTTTATTCTTCAATAATAAATTAACTTTAGCTTACTGTAACTTCTTACCCTATAAACTTTTCATTTTCTTTAACATTTAGACTCTTATGATAACACTTAGCTTAAAACACACATTGTACAACTGTACAAAAACCATTTCTTCATCTCTTGAGATAATTATGTGGTTTATGTCATTCGTTCTGTAATTATATAATGGGTTACGTTTCTTGATTTGCGTATGTTGAACCAGCCTTGCACCCCAGGGATGAAGCTGACTTGACCATGGTGGATAAGCTTTTCGATGTGCTGCTGGATTTGGTTTGCCAGTGTTTTACTGAGGATTTTTGCATTGATGTTTATCAGGGACTTTGGCCTGAAATATTTTTTTGTTGTGCCTCTGCCGGGTTTTGGTATCAGGATGATGCTGGCCTCATAAAATGAGTTAGGGAGGAGTCCCTCTTTTTCTATTGTTTGGAGTAGTTTCAGAAGGAACGATACCATCTCTTCTTTGTACTTCTGGTAGAATTTGGCTGTGAATCCGTCTGGTCCTGGGCTTCTTTGTTGGTAAGCTATTCATTACTGCCTGAATTTCAGAACTTGTTATTGGTCATTCAGTGATTCGACTTCTTCCTGGTTTAGTCTTGGGAGGGTGTATGTGTCCAGGAATTTATCCACTTCTTCTAGATGTTCTAGTTTATTAGCATAGAGGTGTTTATAGTATTCTCTGATAGTAGTTTGTATTTCTATGGGATCAGTGGTGATCTCCCCTTTATCATTTTTTTTATTGTGTCTATTTGATACTTTTCTCTTTTCTTCTTTATTAGTCTGGCTAGTGGTCTATCTATTTTGTTGACCTTTTCAAAAAGCCAGTTCCTGGATTCATTGATTTTTTGAAGGGTTTTTCGTGTCTCTTTCTTCTTCAGTTCTGCTCCGATTTTAGTTATTTCTTATCTTCTGCTAGCTTTTGAGTTTGTTTGCTCTTGATTCCCTAGTTATTTTAATTGTGATGTTAGGGTGTCAATTTTAGATCTTTCCTGCTTTCTCCTGTGGGCATTTAGTGCTATAAATTTCCCTCCAAACACTGCTTTAGCTGTGTCCCAGAGATTCTGGTACATTGTGTCTTTGTTCTCATTGGTTTCAAAGAACTTATTTATTTTGACCTTAATTTCGTTATGTACACAGTAGTCATTCAGGAGCAGATTGTTTAGTTTACATGCAGTTGTGTGGTTTTGAGTGAGTTTCTTAATCCTAAGTTCTAATTTGATTGCACTGTGGTCTGAGAGACTGTTTGTTATGATTTATGTTCTTTTGCACTTGTTGAGGAGTGTTTTACTTTCAATTATGTGGTCAGTTTTAGAATAAGTGCGATCTGGTGCTGAGAAGAATGTATATTCTGTTGATTTAGGGTGGAGAGTTCTGTAGATGTCTATTAGGTCCACTTGGCCCAGAACTGAGTTCAAGTCCTGAATATCCTTGTTAATTTTATGTCTTGTTGATCTGTTTAATATTCACAGAGGGGTGTTAAAGTCTCCCACTATAATTTTGTGGGAGTCTAAGTCTCTTTGTAGGTCTCTAAGAACTTGCTTTATGAATTTGGGTGCTCCTGTATTGGGTGCAAATATATTTATGTTGGTTAGCTCTTCTTGTTGTGTTTAACCCTTTACCATTAAGCAGTGCCCTTCTTTGTCTTTTTTTAATCTTTGTTGGTTAAAAGTCTGTTTCATCAGAGACTAAGACTGCATCTCCTGCTTTTGATAAAATTCAACACCCCTTCATGCTAAAATCTCTCAATAAACTAGCTATTGATGGAACGTGCCTCCAAATAATAAGAGCTATTTATGATAAACTCACAGCCAATATTATACTGAATGGGCAAAAGCTGGACGCATTCCCTTTGAAAACTGGCACAAGGAAAGGATGCCTTCTCTGACCACTCCTATTCAACATTGTTTTGGAAGTTCTGGCCTGGGAAATCAGGCAAGAGAAAGAAATAAAGCATATTCAAATCAGAAGAGAGGAAGTCAAATTGTCCCTGTTTGCAGATGACATGATTGTATATTTAGAAAACCCCATCATCTCAGCCCCAAATCTCCTTAAGCTGATAAGCAACTGCAGCAAAGTCTCAGCATACAAAGTTAATGTGCAAAAATCACAAGCATTCCTATACACCAATAGTAGTCAGAGAGCCAACTTATGAGTGAACTCGCATTCACAAGTGCTACAAAGACAATAAAATACCTAGGAATACAACTTACAAGGGATGTGAAGGACCTCTTCAAGGAGAACTACAAACCACTGCTCAATGAAATAAAAGAGGACACAAACAAATGAAAAGCGTTCCTTGCTTGTGGATAAGAAGAATCAACATTGTTAAAATGGCCATACTGCCCAAAGCAATTTATAGATTCAATGCTATCCCCATCAAGCTACCATTGACTTTCTTCATAGAGTTAGAAAAAAAAATACTTTAGATTTCATATGAAACCAAAAAAGAGCCCATATAGCCAAGACAATCCTAAGCAAAAGAACAAAGCTGGAGGCATCATGCTTCCTGACTTCAAACTAGGCTGCCAGGTTACAGTAACCAAAACAGCATGGTACTGGTACCAAAACAGAGATATAGACCAATAGAACAGAACAGAGACCTCAGAAACAACAATTCACATCTACAACCGTCTGATGTTTGACAAACCTTACAGAAACAAGGAATGGGAAAAGGACTCCCTATTTAATACAACGGTGTTGGGAAAACTAGCTAGCCATATGCAGAAAACTGAAACTGGACTGCTTATACAAAAATCAACACAAGATGGATTAAAGACTTAAACACAAGGCCTAAAACCATAAAAATACGAGAAGAAAGCCTAGGCAATACCATTCAGGACACAGGCATGGGCAAAGACTTTATGATTAAAACACCAAAGGCAATGGCAACAAAGGCCAAAATTGACAAATGGGATCTAATTAAACTAAAGAACTTCTGCATAACAAAAGAAATTACCATCAGAGTGAACAGGCAACCTACAGAATGGGAGAAAAATTTTGCAATTTATCCATCTGACAAAGGGCTAATATCCAGAATCTATAAGGAACTTCAACAAATTTACAAGAAGAAAAATCCCATCAAAAAGTGGGTGAAGGATATGAACAGACACTTCTCAAAAGAAGACATTTATGTGGCCCACAAACATGAGAAAAAGCTCATAATCACTGATCATTAGAGAAATACAAATCAAAACCACAATGAGATACCATCTCATGCCGGTTAGAATGACGATCATTAAAAAGTCAGGAAACAACAGATACTGGAGAGGATGTGAAGAAATAGGAATGCTTTTACACTGTTGGTGGGAGTGTAAATTAGTTCAACCATTGTGGTAAGACAGTATGGTAATTCCTAAAGGATCTAGAACCAGAAATACCATTTGTCCTAGCAATCCCATTACTATGTATATATGCAAAGGATTATAAAACATTCTAGTATAAAAACACTTGCACACGTATGTTTATTGTAGCACTATTCACAATAACAAAGACTTGGAACCAACCCAAATGTTCATCAATGATAGACTGGATAAAGAAAATGTGGCACATATACACCATGAAATACTATGCAGCCATAAAAAAGGATGAGTTGATGTCCTTTGCAGGGACATGGATGAAACTGGAAGCTATCATTCTCAGCAAACTAACACAGGAACAGAAAACCAAACACCGCATAAGTGGGAGCTGAACTCTGACAACACATGGACACAGGGAGGGGAACATCACACGCTGGACCTGTTAGGGAGGTGGTGGGCAATGAGAGGAATGGCATTAGGAAAAATACCTAATGTAGATGGCGGGTTGATGGGTGCAGCAAACCACCATGGCATGTGTATACCTATGTAACAAACCTGCACATTCTGTACATGTACCCCAGAACTTAAAGTATAATTTTCAAAAAATAAGCTTTTAAATATCCACTTTTATAAGCTTCCTTCTATTTTAAAAGTGTTTAATTTTTGTTAACTTTTTAAATCTTTTTGTTAAAAAAAACTAAGACACAAACACACACATAAGTCTAGGGCCAATACAGGGCCCATACAGGGTCAGGATCATCAATATCGCTATCTTTCACCAGTACAACTTGTCCCACTGGAAAGGCTTCAGGGGCAAGGACATGCATGGAGCTGTCATATTCTATGATAGCGATAATGGCTCCTGATGGACTTGCCTGAGGATCTTGTTGAGGAGATGTCACTCTTTTCAGAAATACACACTATGATGTTATGATGACTACAGCGTCACTAGGTGATAAGAATTTTTCAGTCACAGTAGCTTCTGATGAGGCCACCACTGCATATGCAGTCTGTTGTGGACTGAAATATTATGCAGTGCATGACTGCACAGAATTTTTAAACAGGGAAGAGATTCTTGTAGGAAAAGAAAAGAGCAGATGAAGTTGTTTACATATTCAATTCTCTACACATTATTTTGGAAGTCTGGGTAAGAAGCTAAAGTTTATGATATTAAAATTGGACATATTCTGAAAATAAGTCATTATTTTATGCCATTGAAAATCAGAGTGCTACTTTGAAATATTCTATCTTTTATGGAAATGAATACAATCTGTGTGAAATTGTAGCTGTGTTTGGAAAAGGAATTTTTTTTTCAAACTCTCTGAGGTTCCAGTGTAAAAAAGAAAGCAGCATATAAGCATTCTCACAAGTTTTCTCTATTCATTAAAATGAAAAACTGTGACAAGGATCTAGTCTGAATCAGATAGGTCAAGAAACTGTAATTCCAATCCACAAAACCATAAACATTTTATATTACTGGCCATTTGACTAAAGCTTCACAGCAGATAAAGAAAAAATAATGCCTCTAGAGATAAAAAGTAAATCAATCACACATATAATATTATTTATTTCACATTTTACTGTCGTTGTTGTGATTTATCTCTTATCATTTATTTCAGCAAATATATAAAAATACATTGTGAATCTGGTTCTCCAAAGAATTTTCTCAAGAACTCACATGCATTGAGAGCAGGTTACTTGAAAATGAATTATTATCACACACCCTTGAAAGAAGTTTTTTTTTTTTTTTTAAATTTTATTTTATTTTTTATTATTATTATACTTTAAGTTCTAGGGTACATGTGCATAACGTGCAGGTTTGTTACATATGTATACTTGTGCCATGTTGCTGTGCTGCACCCATCAACTCGTCAGCACCCAACAACTCGTCATTTACATCAGGTATAACTCCCAATGCAATCCCTCCCCCCTCCCCCCTCCCCATGATAGGCCCGGTGTGTGATGTCCCCCTTCCTGAGTCCAAGTGATCTCATTGTTCAGTTCCCACCTATGAGTGAGAACATGCGGTGTTTGGTTTTCTGTTCTTGTGATAGTTTACTAAGAATGATGATTTCCAGCTGCATCCATGTCCCTACAAAGGACACAAACTCATCCTTTTTTATGGCTGCATAGTATTCCATGGTGTATATGTGCCACATTTTCTTAATCCAGTCTGTCACTGATGGACATTTGGGTTGATTCCAAGTCTTTGCTATTGTGAATAGTGCCGCAATGAACATACGTGTGCATGTGTCTTTATAGCAGCAAGATTTATAATCCTTTGGATATATCCCCAGTAATGGGATGGCTGGGTCATATGGTACATCTAGTTCTAGATCCTTGAGGAATCGCCATACTGTTTTCCATAATGGTTGAACTAGTTTACAATCCCACCAACAGTGTAAAAGTGAAGTTTTTCACAAGGATAAACAAAGGATGACAAACAGCAGTGCAAGAAATGTTGTTGTTACATAATGTTGTTTAAATTCACTATTAAATTTTAATATATATATATTCATGTTTAAATTATATATGCACATATGAGTGTACGCATATGATTTTAATACATCTTATCAAAACAAAAGTTTTAAAATAAAGCTATCAACTTCTATGAAGGTAAGAGTATCTTAATATGGTACTGTTAAGATGCCTTATTGAGGGACATACAACAAAACTCTATTTTTAAAGCATTTACAAATTTTCTAAAATTATACAGGTTCAAACATGGTCTAACTGAAATTAAATTGGCTCTAAAAATGATGCCAGAAATTAGAATGAATGGCCAAAATGGTATAACTTTGGACAAATCACTGAATTGATTATAGCTCCACTTACCATTTTTCATAATCCTCTAATTTATAAGTAGAATGCGTTTAGTATGCGATGGTGAGTAAACTGAAAGGTTATTCTCTCCTATACAGCCCCTCTTAGTCTCTCTTTAAATTATAATATCGTTCATAGCACTTATAATTTAAAATTATTTGTTTGTTTACTTATTTGTTATTTCTTTCTTGACAGTGCTCCTAGTTATAGTATGTGGTAGACATTCAAAAAATATTTGTGGAATAACTAAGAGTTCTCAAGATGAAACTTGTGCTGTATAAACAGATTTTAATAGACTTCACAAATGCTTCTTTTTATAGTTATTATTTGTATAGAAGAACTCCTCCTTTACCACAGCCCCAAAGGATAAAAGACACTTGGCATTTTTTTACATGCTAGATTAAACTGAGCCGGCAATAGGGGCTTCTATGTGGGCTTCAGAGAGTCATAGGTGGAGTCCATAAAGAGGCATTTTTAGGGCATACATGACACCCATTTACACAGTGAATCTCAACCCTTTTCTAGTCTTCCTACTCTTTCTCATTAAATTATCACCTCCTTACCTATTAAGGAATAAGAAAGGCCCTACTTTTTTGTAAAAGGCTAAAAGCATTACCGGTTCTCACATTCTTCTCCTTTTTCACTTTGTGATTTTGCTGTATAAATCTTTCTTCTTCTTGCATTTTCAATCTCTCCATCTCCAGCACCTCTTTCCTCCTGTCCATCATTTAGATATTGTTACGATTCTACAACCTTACAAAAAGCCTGTTTGACCCTGTGTTCTGATTAGGTTATTGTCTCGTGTCTTACTTTCTATTCAGCACAAAATTCCTCCTCTCCATAACCGTCCTTACCCAAAATTGCATTTAATGCCTTCACTTCTACACTTTCCGATCATTCTTTCACTTGTGAGAACATAGCTTTTTTTCTCCACACTTTCTGAAACTGTTCCCTGAAGAACATTAAATCTCAAGACCTTTCACTCCTCATCATCTTCAGTCAGAACTTATAAATAACCTTTCTATGCTAGTTAAGAAAGCCTCACTCCTGACAAACCCTACACATTCAATGATGGCTAAACACTGTGGAATTTTAATTCTCACTCGTTTAATGGGCCCATGGGGATTTTTAAAAACTGAATGTTATACAGCTCATTCCCAGGAATGAAAACAAGGAAAATTGTGAAAGTGGAATTCACCTACCAAAGATGTGCCAGTTGTTTCCTAAGTCATGTAAATGGCCACAGTAGGTGCGCTGGGCTCCACACTTCCATTCTGAGGCCCAGGTTGAGAGCAGCTCTTCCATCTTCAATATTTACCTTCTTCGACAAGTTGCCAAGATTGCTCTAAAAGTTATCCAGCTGGATAAATACCAAGAATCACAGGTAGGACGTTTTATGACCCAGGTGTGGAAGTAGCAAATATCAGTTTGTTCATACTCCAGGCTTGAGAATTGACTTCCATGGCTGTATTTAACTGTAAGGGGGGGCTGGGAAGTGGACTTTAACTGTGGACTCAGAAAGAAGAAACACAGGTTTAGAGAGATGCAACTGCAGCTTTCTGCGATGCCTTCTTGAAATATCTATTTTCTTTTGGCTTCCATGAGATTTTGCTCTTCTGTTCTGTTTTTTGTTTGTTTCTTTCTTTTTTACAACTGTTCTCATCAATACACCAGATGGTCTTAACGGGTACCTTAGATTTCTTTACATCATGAAATGCAATTATCTTTCGTGAGTTTATTTAATTCTATGACTCAAACAATCTGACCATAGGATGTTTTGTCTCTAGCACTGACTTATTTCTTATGTTGTAGAATCCTGTTTGTAATTGCTGGCTGCACATTTCTATTACTGATAATCTGAGACTCCTGACATCTAACACAACAAAATACATGCCTTTCACCTTAGCCTCTAATATTTTGTTTCCATTTGTATTTGAGGCATAGGAATTATTCTCTTCACTTTGCTTAACTCTCATATTTGGTCTACCTCCACAGTGTCTTCTGTCACTGGTAACAGAGACAGTTCATTTATATTTTTCTAGTGATCTCCTAACTGGTGTGCCTATCCCATCTTTCCTTATACTGATGCATCTTACACTCTGCATTATGTATTGTCTTTAAATATTATGGATTTGGTTATTTGGTTATGGCCCTCTTTACCATAAAATTTCAACTACCCACCCTGAAATTTAAAAAAGGTTTAAATTATTAAATCTGATAATCATATTGCTTTATTTCTCTCTCATTGTATAGGTGTACACATTACTTTGAGATGAAGATGATAAATTAAGTGTCATGAATGAAGAATATATTATTTTGGGCCTTAAAATAACTTATGGGCCAAAATAAATTATGGGCCAGGCACAATGGCCCATGCCTGTAATCCCAGCACTTTGGGGGGTTGAGGTGAAAGAATGACTTGAGCCCAGGAGTTTGAGACCAGCCTAGGCAACATAGTGAGATCCTGTTGCTACAAAAACAAAAACAAATACAGTAAACACACAAATAACAGAAAGCAAAGAAAAAATTAACCTATGAGTGCTCCCCTGTAGTCTCAGCCATTTATTCAGGAAACTGAAGCAGGCGGATTGCTTGAGCCTAGGAGTCTGAGACCAGCCTGGACAATGTAGCAAGACCCAGTCTGTACAAAAATAAAAGAAGGAGAAAAGACAAAATTAGCCAGGCATGGTGGCATGTGCCTTTCATCTCAGCTACACAGAAGGCTGAGGTGGGAGAAGAGCTTGAGTCCAAGAGGACTGCAGTGAACCACAATGGTGCCACTGTACTGTAGCATCCACAACAGAGCGAGACCTTGTCTCCAAAAACAAATAAATAAAGAATGATAGTAACAATGGTATTATTGATGGTTGACATGTATAAAGAACTTACTGTGTGCCAGGCACTGTACTAAAAACTTTGCATGGACTAGTTCATACATCTTCCCTATACTCATAAATAGTCAGCTATTCTCTCAGGTACGTAGGTACAAAGGTTTTTACTTGCCACAATTTATGCTTTCAGGGAGTGGTACAGTCTTTTGTGTAATTTTGTCTCCAGGATGAAAAGAAGATGATCAGGTACAACCTCTATTTGATCTCAAGCCTATCTAACACTGGAAACCACACTATGACTTTTCTGGACTGTCTTTTCATACAGCTTTACTCAGTGGAAGTGGGAGGTGGAGAGAGTATTTCAGAATACAGAAAACAAACAAAGAAAAATTAGTCATTTGAATTGGCTTGATAATTAAGTATATTTGAGTATTTTAAATCAAGGAAGTAGATTAACACAATACTATACAGGTAATGCTCAAGGATTTTTAAGCAGAAAATAAAATTATTAGAGATGCATTATTTGGAAAATTAGTGCAATTATGGTGTGAAGCTGAAATAATATGGGAAGAGAGGGTGGGGCAGAGGTCAAAAATAAAAGATAATAATAAATATTAAAAATGAATTAAATGAATAGAGAAGGAAGGATGAAAAATGAGTTAGAGGCATACCTCAGAGACATTGTGGGTTCCCCTACAGATGAGGGCAATAAAGCTAACATTGCAATAAATTGAGTCACACACATTTTTTTATTTCCCAATGTGCATGCAAAAGTTATATTTACACCATATTGCAGTCTATCAACTGTGCAAAATCTTTATATTAAAAAGTATATATCTTAATTAGAAAATACTTTATTGCTGAAAAATACTAACAATCATCCGAGCCTTTAGTGAGTAATAATCGTTTTGCTGGTGCAAGTACTTGCCGCCATGTTAAGGGCTGCTGAGTAATAGGGTGGTGGTTGCTAAAGGTTGGGGTGGCTGTGGCAATTGCTTAGAATAAGACAACAGTGAAAATTTCCACACCATGGCCTTTTCTTTCATGAAAGATTTACCTCTATAGCATGGAATTTTATTCACAGTAGAACTTCTTTCAAAATTGGAGTAAATCCTATCATAACCTGCTGCTGCTTTATCAAGTAAGTTTATGTAATATTCTAATGTCTTTGTTGTGATTTCAACAGTGTTCACAACATCTTCACCAGCAATAGAATCAATTGCAAAAGATTATTATCTTCGCTCATCCACGAGAAGCAACTCCTCATCTGTTCAAATTTTATCATGAGATTATAGCAATTCAGTCACATCTTCAGGCCCCACTTCTAATTCCAGTTCTCTTGCTATTTTCACCATGTCTACCGTTACGTAATTCTCTGAAGTCTTGAGCCCCTCAAAGTCATCCAGGAGTGTTGGAACCAACTTTATCCAAACTCCTATGAATGTTGATCTTTTGACCTTCTCTCATGAATTATTAATTATTTTCTGTGTTAGTCTGCTTTTGCATTACGATAAAATAATACCTGAGACTAGGTAATTTATTTAAAAAGAGGTTTAATTGGCTCATACTTCTGCAGGCGATACAAGCATGACACCAACATCTGCTCAGCTTCTGGCGAGGGCCTCAGGAAGCTTACAATCATGGCAGAAATTGAAGTGGAAGCAAGCACGTTACATGGTGAGAGCCAGAGCAAGAGAGAAAGAAGGGGGAGGTCCTAGACACTTTTAAACAACCAGATGTCATTTGACCTAACTGAATGTGAACTCACTTATTACCAAGAGGATGGTACTAAACCACTCGTGAGAGATCTGCCCCCATGATCTGACCACCTCCCACCAGGTCCCTCCTTTAACATTGGGAATCATATTTCAACATCAGATTTGCAAGGGACGAACATCCAAACCATATAAATATTAATGGCATCTAGAATGATAAATCCTTTCCGGTAGGTTTTCAATGTACTAATTTCAACAGGGAAATCACTGTCCTTGGTAGCTATAGCCTTACAACTGTATTTCTTAAATAATAAGACTTGAAAGTCAAAATTACCCTTTGAGTCACAGCCTGCAGACTGGATGTTGTATTAGCAGGCATGAAAACATTAGCCTTCTTGGATATCTCTATAGGGCTCCTGTGTGACTAGGTGCATTGTCAATGAATCTGACATTAGCCTTCTTGTACATGTCTACAGAGCTCTTGGGTGACTAGGTACATTGTCAATGTAATATTTTAAAATGAATCTTTTTTCCTGAGCAGTAGGTCTCAAATCCTTAGCTTAAAATATTCAGTAAACCATGCTGTAAACACACGTGCTATCATCTAGGCTTTGTTGTTTTACTTACAGAGCACAGGAAGAATAGGCTTAGCATAATTCTTAAATGCCTTACGATTTTTTTGAATGGTAAATGAGTGCCAGCTTCAGCTTAAAGCCACCAGCTGCCTTAGCCCCTAATAACAGAGTCAACCAGTCTTGGAAGCTTTGCAGCCAGGCATTGACTTCTCTGTAGCTATGGAAGTCATGCATAGCATCTTCATCCAACAGAAGCCTGTTTCATCTACATGGAAAATCTGTTGTTTAGTGTAGCCACTTAGCTAAATCTCGATAACTTGCTGCACCTTCTACATCAGCATCTGCTGCTTCATTTTTGAATTATTATGTTATGGAGATGACTTCTTTCTTTAAAACTCATGAACCAACCTTGCTGGCTTCAGACTTTTCCTTTGCAGATTTTTCACCTCTCCCAACCTTCACAAAATTGAGGACAGTTAGCTCTTTTCTTTGGATTAGATTTTGGCTTAAAAGATGTTGTGGCTGATTTGATCTTCTATCCAGATCACTAACATTTTCTCCATATCAGCAATAAGACTGTTTTGCTTATCATCTGTGTGTTCACTGGTGTAGCACTTTTAATTTCCTTCAGGAACTTTTACTTCGCATTCACAATTTGGCTAAATGTTTGACCCAAGAGACCTAGCTTTCCACCTGTCTTGGCTTTTGACATGCCTTCCTCACCAAGCTTAATCATTTCTAGTTTATTTAAAGTGAATGATTTATGACTCTTCTTTTCACTTGAACATTTAGAGGCCATTATATGCTTATTAGTTGGCCTCATTTCAATGTTGTTCTGTGTCAGGAAATAAGGAGGCTTAAGGAGAGGGACAGAGAGTGGAAAAGTTGGTTAGTGAAGCAGTCAGAATACATACAACATTTATCGACTAAGTTTTCCATCTTATATAAATGTTGTGGCACCCCAAAACAATTACAATAGTAACATCAAGCAAAGATCACTGATCACATATCACCACAACAGATATAATAATTCAAAGTTTGAAATATTGCAAAACTTACCAAAATTAGACAGGAAATGAGCACCTGTTGTTATGGCTAGATGCAAGGTTGCCACAAACCTTCAGTTTGTAAGAAATGAAATAGCTGTGAAATACAATAATGTGAAGGACAATAAAATGAGTTGTGTTTCTATTACAAATCCAAGACAAAAAGTAGTAATAACCTCAATTAATGTCAATTTATACACGATGTCAATATTCCTGGGAAATAGATACTTCCTGAGCCTCTAACTGCTGTTCACCTTCGGACAGAGAGTTGTTCTTCGGTACTACATATCATTGTCTCCAAAACCAGATATCATCATTTTCATGTCATTGTCGTCGTTTCCTGCTTATATAATTTCTATTTCAAAATTATTCATAAGACATTGATTTCCAGATGGTCTCCCTTATTAAATGCATCTCTTGGTGAAAATTATTAAATACTTTCTGTTTGTATTCACATAAACAAAACAGATATAAAGGAATAACATGATTCAAAGTCATCATGCTGCAGCTTAACTAGGATTTTTAGACTGATAAAAAATAATTATGTTTATTTAAGACCAATTGGTCTATAGATTTCAAATCCATGCAAATATAAATTATTCATGAATCCCTTGTCTGGATTCCTGTAATTTGAGTAAATTAATTTTCTTATTAATTCAATTAATAAGGCCTTTATTTTGATATGGTATTCTTATTTGTCTTCTAATTATTTCAGTCCTTATAGTTTTTTTAAATTACAATAAAAAGTAATTTAAAATGTTATTTAGAATGATATTTGTGGTGGTGATGTGAAGAATAGGGGATAAGCATCTATTGTTCTGGAACAATTATCTGCATGGTGAAGAGAAGACTGGGAGAAAATGCCTTATGTCAGTATCTATAGATATCTCAGTAACAGAATCACTTCTAGTTGGTTCATTAGCTTGCATGCCATGTCAGGGGCAGCCTCTTTAATACCCTCTATTGTTATTAGCTTCCAGGGATGTTTTTGGATATGGGAAAACAGGGAGATTGTTTTCAGTCCTGAAAACCAAAGGCAAGATAAACACCACCTGATTTATGTCATGCTTGTCTTTCAAGGGTCTTTTCTACTGCTTTCTCTTCCCTTGTTTCATAGGTGACTGTCCTGACTTCTACCACTGAGCTGCTCTCCACTCTGTCCATGACCCTGTAAATCCAGTAATTATTACAGTTGCTATGAGCCAGGTACTCTGCTAAGCCCTTGATGGTTATCATTCTATCAAATCCCCACAACAATCCAGAGGGTTAGATGTATTAGCCCTGAGGAAACTGGAGTCCAGGCACGCTGAGTAGCTTGTTCAAAATCATACAGTCTTTAAGTGTATTCAAATCCATTTGTTCTGACCCGAATCCTGGGCTGAATTTAAAACTCAACTGGGATTTAAGAATCATGGATAAACTTGCCTGGAAATTAAGACAGAACATGATTGTGAGAAAGAAAAATAGCCTGAGACAGGTTACAGTTTGTGATCTTTCCTTAGAGACATATTGCACTGAATAGGAGCATCTTGAAAAAAATTGTGAAGCTAGTGAAGTTTATCTTCGGCTTTGTACCTCCTTTCATTGTCTAATCTGCTTATGCTCCTGTGACAGCTAGTGACCTTACACTGCCTCCTGTTTCTCAGGTTATGACGAGGAGTGTTAAATTAATTTTTCCCAAAGTGTAAGTGATATGAGACTTTCCCTTTCAGAAAAATTTGCATTTTTAAAAGAGGATATTTTTTTAAAAACCGTAGTGGTTTACTTAAATGAATTAAGCTGAAATAATGAAATCCTTAGATTGTGACTGATGGGTACAAAATCCATTTTAGGTTAGGGCCACCTCCTCATGGCTTTTGTAGTCACACCCTCTATGTGATCACACATTGTATTCATAAGACAGCCAGCACTGCAGCTGAGGCTGTGTGTACCCTGTCTCATGGTTCACTGATGGAAAAGCTACTCTCTCTCCAATTTTGTTTTGCCATTGACCATCATTGCTGTGATCTAACACATGCACTGTTTTCAAGCTTCCTATGAGCCACAGAAATATTCACCAAGTATCACCTAAATTATTGGAAAATTACTTAATTCCTTATCTTTGAGAAATACCAATCTAATGAAGATTTGTGTAAAAAAAAAAAAAAAAAAAAAAGCTCAAAGAATCCAAATACACATCTGGCAGCAATTTAATTCATTTAGAATTTATTGCCTACAATATCTTGAGATTTGTAGGTGGGATGATTCTTATAAAATCAAAATGTAATTTTATAAATATGCTTGTGTCTAACTGCATTTTATTCGGAGTATATATTTACATTTACTTAAAAAATTATCAAGGGCAAGAATTTATTCATATAAAAGCTCTGTGTGTTAGAAGCAGGTTACAGTGAAGTGAGTGATACAAGTCAGATTTCCCAGTAAAAGGAAAATGCCTTGCTAGGTGAGGCGATTAATGTAGTTTCAGGTTTGTCATGGTGATAATCTGGTTGTATCTACATTTACAAGAGAAGGAGGAAATGAAAGGAAATTGTCAATGTGTATTTTAAAGATATGTCAATTGTGTTTTGTGCCAATGAGGGAAAAATGAAACTTCATCTGATTAAAAGAACTTTTGATTCCTCAGAATAAGTCTTGAAAAGAGCCAGTGCCATTTGAAAGCATCAACACAAACCACACACTGCCTCTAGAGCTGTGTTTATGATTAGGTAAAGTGCATAACATATCACATCTCAACCAATGGAAATGCAGAGGTCTAAAAAGGATAGCTTATCACCTCACTCAACTAGCACCTGTAAGAGGAAGTGATTAGTTCCGCATCAGCCATTGTATATAAAAGCATTGTCAGTAGTAGATGGGGTCACATAATTAATCTGAGTTTGCAAAGAAAAATCGAGGTTTGCCTTAAAGATGTATGTGGAGCAACAACTACAAAAAACTTGATGGCAGCAAATGTTAGGCCCACTGGCAACGAATCTGATTCCTGCCATGGTGAAAAGATAATTGGTTCAGGAAAAATGTGATTACGTTTTGTCCCTCCAGAAATCGCATAGGATTGAACTTTTCCAATTCTATCTTTAGAGTAGACAGGTACAAATTTGAGAGAACCCCTGGCCATAGGGATGCAGTTCTTCTATTCACAGGCATGGCTAGAACAGAACACTTAGGCTCTTGTGGCCAGAGCATAAGTGTGTCCGACTCATGCTGCCATGTGAGTGGCTTTTGTAATTAGCCAGTAGCAGGTTGATCAGAAGTTGGAGAAATACAGTTTGGGTGACATTGGTGGGCCAGGCAGAAATAAAGATCAACAAGAAGTTGAGCAGAAAAGGAAGACTGGATGTGGGACTTCAGCCTCAGCAGGCTAGTCCATGATGGCAGGTTGAATTAAAAAAAAAAAAAAAAGTGACCAGAAGCCCACTGACTTCTGAAGATCGGCCTACCTGGTTTGCAGCAGACATAATGGACGCATACTCACAAGTTTAGTTTTTAGAAATATTTTCTCAGTGCTAAAACTTTCTTAATTTTACCAGTTGGGAGAAGATAAATAATTCCCTGGGCTGTTTCTGTTCTTCAAGAAGCACTGCCCAGGGATGCATAGGAATTGGATTTTATGTCAAACTACCCATTTATTACATATACTCTGTTATGATCTATTGCAAATATTGTCTGACATTAAACTGTTCATTTGTCATTTCTAGCCAGGCAACTCTCTGTAATATATAACAGTGGTTTGGTCATGTCCTCATTCATTCAAATAGTATGATGTGATGAGATATTTAAACTTCTTTTAGAATGTGGATTCTCTCTGTGATATCCCTGGAATGAGTATTTTCATCTTTTCTCCCTCTGTCTCTCTTAACTCATGTAGAAGAGGACATCTCTTTTTTCATATAGTATTACTCAGCCCCAGCAAGCTGATGCGCAGGGCCGCTGCCTATGCTTTCTCTTCTCTCTGGGAACTGACCCATGTAAACCCTTTTCCCTTAGAGAACTTTCATGTGTAGTCCACCCTTAAGTGTGTCCATATTAGCCAGTAGCAATGAGACAAAGAGTGACAATGAACAATCAGCATCAAAGCCTAAGACAGAATTCCTTATAACTTTTATGTTGAAAAATTGAAGTCTTAGCATGGCAAAGAGAGCAAGGTTACTCTTTTCTTATAACAACTACTTAATATCCCTATTTGGGGGCTTGTTTAATCCCTTGGATTATATCTAGGACATGGCCCAGAGGTCACTTTTAAATATTAACTTGTCTTCAAGTCATTTTAGCCCTGGATCAATAATTATTATTTTTAGTACAATGTAAACCATATGCTGAACTTGAAATCAAAATTCTACCCCTCCACCAACTTGGGCCAGTTACCAGCAGCAGGAATTCTATGGTGGGAAAAGGATATGCTTGCTTTCCTACCGTTTCCTACCAATTTTTGTCTTGCAAACCTGGATTTTTGGAGCCTAAAGGAGCCTAAAGCCAAAGCCTTTACAAGGAAAGAAGTAAAGGTTAAGATCCAAAATGTTTCAGCACAGATGCCATAGGTTTCCCTTTGTAACCACAGTGGATGTTTTAATGCTAACTCTCACTCATGAGCACTTCTGTGGAGGTTTCAGAGACACCAGTCAGTGGAGTTTTTTCACTTGCTCCTTTTAAAGAAGAAATTAGGCCAGGTGCTGTGGCTCACACCTGTAATCCCAGCACTTTGGAAGGCCAAGGCAGGTGAATCACCTAAGGTCATGAGTTCGAGACCATTCTGGCCAACATGGTGAAACCTCGTCTCTATTAAAAATACGAAAATTAGCCAGGCATGATGGTGGGCGCCTGTAATCCCAGCTACTTGGGAAGCTGAGGCAGGAGAATTGCTTGAACCTGGAAGATGGAGATTGCAGTGAGCCAAGATCACACCATTGCACTCCAGCCTGGGTGATGAGAGTGAAACTCCATCTTCAAAAAAAAAAAAAAAAAACAAATTCTGCCTTCTGTCTTCTCTCTCTGCTCCTGGTTTCTTCGCAGCCCACCAACACTCAGACTTTCTCAGAAGAAGTGCCATTACCATCTTAGGAAAAGTCCCCTTTATCAAAGCTCAGCATGGGTTCATTTGTTCTGTCTTTCTCTCTGCATCTCTTCCTCAGAAAATGTGTAAATTTGTCCTGTTGATGGGAATGCAATTTATTCTCAAATTACAACTCTCTACTCTGATGCTACAGGTCATTTCAATGAAGCTTCTACTCTTCATTCCTCAAGTTGGAGTAACCAATTCTCATATCATATCACTTAAAAAATGGCATCAGGTTCTCAGAATTATATCCTTGACTTTCTTTTCATTGGGCAAAAAATAGGATGGAACATCACTCTCCCTCGCAGTGGACAAGGAAAATGATTCTGCTCCAACACATTCCAGAGGAAGTCTGCCTTGGATCTCCAACTCATCTCTCAGCCTCACAAACCTCTTTTGTTGGCGGGAGGTGGGTGGTCAGATAAAATGTGTGTCTTAACCTGTTCTTTCTGCTATAACAAAATACCTGAAACTGGTTAATTTATATAGAATAGAAATCTATTTATTATAGTTCTGGAGGCCTCTGTAGTTCAAGATTAAGGTGTCAACAGAATCAGTTTTTGTTGATGGTTACTTTCTGCTTCCAAAATGGCACTCTCTTTTTGCATCCTCATATGGCAGAAGGAAGCAAAAAGAGACTGAAGCTGTGTCTTCACATGGCAGAAGAAATGGAAGGGAGGAAAAAGATGAGGCAGCTCTCTGAAGCCACTTTTATAAGGACATTAATTCCATTCATCATGAATACCAATTGTCTCTCAAAGACCTCACCTCTTAATACCATCTTAACTTAAACTTTGGGTTTGAGTTCCGACACACGAATTTTGGAGGAACACATATATTGGAACCAAAGCAATGTGTGTAAAATTGATTTTTCTTTTTGGTCCCCTCCTTTACATTGGTGATCTGGTATCTCACTTTGGAAGTAGCTGAAACCTATGCAGGAGTCAAGGTAATAAAGTATTTGAAGACAAAATTAGCAGAAGTTAGCTAGAGACAAGACATATATGGTAGAAAATGCATGAGATCCATTTATGGAAAGTTACTGGATAGCGGTTCCATGTGACAGGGCCTCTTTTTAAGAAAAGGGGCCCAACACAAGCAGGTCTGTCTTTGTCAGTGGCAAAGGTGGTTGTGTAAAGCTAGTTTATCACTACCTGAAGCAGAGACACACACACTAATACCTCATACTATTGCCTCAGTTGACCCAGGGTTTGAAAATTCCAATTTTCCAAGTTGCTATGAGTCTAGCTGCTACAGAGAAGGTTGTTCTACAGTATCTGTCAATTGTGTATTATTTAGGAGACGATTGTTCTAAATTACTTGTCAATCAGTGCTGACATTATTCTTTATATTAGATCAGATCCAAAGACTGCAAATATCTGTAGATAGAAAAAATACATGAAATTGCTCTAAGATGTCATCTCTTTCTTTTTTGCAGTTAAACAATATTAAAACATTATTAGCACCTCCCTACTTCTAGATGCTGTTATTCCTATTGTGTGATTTGGATTGTAGATACCTACATCCAAACAAATTAGGATAAACAAAAATTGCATATCAGCTATATGCTCATCTCTGTAATTGATGCTGAGTTTATTTCATTGATTAAGGGCAATTGTTTCTCTTCTATTTTTATTTCTATTCTGCAGATAAAATAGCAACCTTCCCATTTTTTCTTCTTTGCATATTTAGAATGTATACCTTTTTCTTCTAGCCTCTTTCATAATTATGTAACAATATCAATGTAGAAGACCCAGATTGCTCAGGCATTATACCAGTTACGAGTGCCAGAAGGGCTGTTGACTTCTCTGTCTTATTTTGTAAGGCTCTACATAACCTTGTTCCACATTCTGACTCATTCATCAGGCCCAAGTGATTCTGTCACTATAAGCTTCAAGCCAGAAGAGAAGAGAAAGCACCTGAACAGTGGTCAGGCTGACTCTGAAATTACAGACGGAAGTCAAACTGAGCATGCTCTATCCCCTTAGCCTAGATCACCAAACAGACAAGCCAATCCTTCATTCCTGAAGGAGTGAGTGAGGAGGTGGAAGAAACCTAGCAATGCTTGCCTATACGTTTCCTTCCTGGGCACTGGAAAGGAAACTCATTCACATCTGTGGAAATATGGTAAGTATGAATGAGTTTCCCTCACAACGGAAAACCCAGTCAATTAATGTGTTCACTCAATGGACATAAACCCAAATCTGCTACTTAGTAATTTTACCATGTGCAGATTATTTATATTTTAGACCTTGGTATTCTTATAAGAAACATGAGATTAAGCCGGGCGCGGTGGCTCAAGCCTGTAATCCCAGCACTTTGGGAGGCCGAGACGGGTGGATCACAAGGTCAGGAGATCGAGACCATCCTGGCTAACACGGTGAAACCCTGTCTCTACTAAGAAATACAAAAAACTATCCAGGCGAGGTGGCGGGCGCCTGTAGTCCCAGCTACTCGGGAGGCTGAGGCCGGAGAATGGCGTGAACCCGGGAGGCGGAGCTTGCAGTGAGCTGAGATCCGGCCACTGCACTCCAGCCTGGGCTACAGAGCGAGACTCTGTCTCACAAAAAAAAAAAAAAAAAAAAAAAAGAAAGAAACATGAGATTGATAATTCACACTTCATAGAATTTTTCTAAGAATTATAATGAGAATTGGTGCAATTAAGGCACCCAATAAATGGTAGAAAATATAATTACTAATAGTAAAAAAAAATCCCTTTGAGTGTCAGTTCAAATAAACACAGCATACATGTTTCATAAAATTGTTGGAAAATTATATGTTAGCATGTATCATATGAAATGCCTGATACTCAACACAATTTTTATTTTAAAATATCCTTGTCTTTAGTCCAAGAATAGACAAAGATCAAATCTGTCTTCCATGATCCTACCTCCTCTCTTGGTTCTCCCCCTTTCTTTTCTTAGCTACCAATGTGAGATCTGCTGTCCTCTCCACATTTTCCCTAGCCCAGAGATATGGGACCATTGTGATTCCCCTATTCCCCAGAATACACATTATTAGGGAAAGACTCTGTTGTATGGTGTATATTGGTGCGTATTGTACATATTTACACACACTTATATAGACATACAGTATATGTGACACTGTATGATGGGTATAATATATTCTATCTAAAGACCAAAATGTAAATTTGAGTGTATGTGTATTTCCCATTATAATTCTTTTTTTTTTTTTTTTTTTTTTTTTTGAGATGGGATTTTGCTATCTTGCTCTGTCACCCAGGCTGGAGTGCAGTGGTGTGATCTTAGCTTACAGGAACCTCTGCCTTCTAGGTTCAGGGGGTTCTCGTGCCTCAGCCTCCCGAGTAGCTGGGATTACAGGCACCTGCCACCATGCCTGGCTAACTTTTGTTTTTTTCCAGAGATGGGGTTTCACCATGTTGGTCAGACTGGTCTGAAACTCCTGGCCTCAAGTGATCTGTCCCCCTCGGCTTCCTAGAGTGCTGGGATTATAGGTGTGAGCCACCACACCCAGCCATCCCATCGTAATTCTTTAGTAGTGAACTCTAAGTTTCTGTTTGTTTTTATTTAAAAAATTTGGTGATCATAAACCATTTAGAAAAAATTTTTAAGCACTATTTATATAACAAAATATTACATTTTAAAAGACATGTGCAATTTTAAAACAATAAAGTTTTGAACCTGTAAAAAAATACATAGAAAAGATTTGAGGAGTTCCCAAAAGGCTATTGGCACCTGGGCTATTGAAGATGATATCTCCAGGGTTAATATTTAGCTCACTTACAGGTTACTTGTAGAGGACCCTAAAGTCATTATCAGTTTTGGCCAGAGCAGAGAAATTCCTGGGGTGAGGCCTGAGGAACAATGAATTGGGGCAGCTGGACTCCCTTCCTTTTTAGAAAAGGAAGAGTGAAGTTGACAAAACTGTAAAATGGCACATGTAGGTAGATGGAAATAGAACCAGCATCATTTGATTTGAAATCTTTTGTGCAGGGCTATTTGTATTGTGTCTTCCTAAACTCATTTAGCTATGTTTCAGCAAATGTGAGGACTAAAATCCAAGCAAGCAAACTGGCATCTCCGTTCATCATCAAAATTTGGAGCTATATCTTGAAGCAGAAAAAGAGTATTTTTGAAAATGCTTGAAATGTTGACACAGTGCATTCAGGGTAAAGCATCCAAATGTATTATTTCAGCACTTGTTGTGTCCACTTTTAGTGAGATGAGGAAAAGCTGAATTCAAACATGTATAAACTGTCTTTTATTGTGCAAATTCTTATCTTCAAGCATTTCTTTTCAAATGTGAGGGTTTGTTTTACCAGATCTAAAACGACTTCCTAGTGGAAGGGAGAGGCTAAATCCTCACAAGCTGGAGCATGAGATTTTACTTTGTAAATACCTACTTCATTGTCAAAAAGTAACCTTAGCAGAATGTATAATATAAGCCAATTACAGATAATATCAGCAATTCTAAAATAGAAATAATATTGTTGACCAATAGTTATTGCATATTTACTGTGTGCCTGGAATGTCCCAAGCACTTGACCATGCATTTGTGTATTTGAATGAATTTTTTTTTTTTTTGAGATAGGGTCTTGCTATCTCAAAAATAATGAAGATTCATTATTTAATGAATTATTATTTAACTCAGATATATAATCATTTGATATGTAATATTTTATGTGGATTTTATGTCATAGCTAGGTGTGTCTTATTCCATGAGGATTATCTCTGGACTCTGTATGGTTCTACTAATTCAGGTGAAAGGACACTCTTAACAGAAGATTTCAGAGACTATTAGACATGAACTTATATGCCCATCTCCACCTGCCATTCTGCAAGATCCGTTCCTACTTTCTTCCTGAATAAAGAGGGGTAAACACAGGGGAACCCAAGGATTTTTCCAAGTATTATCAATACCTAGTAGATAGAGGAACCACAAGGGCTGAAAAGCACCTTTTCTTATCTCCCCTGCTTACCTTATAGTACCCTCAAGATTTTCATCCCTTGTTGATCTTGCCTTTTGTTACACTGGAAATTACTGGGGGAAATAAGTAGCTCTCTGTGTGTTTTCTCATTCTGCCTTCCCACCCAAGCTTGAAAAATAGTTAAGGTGAGGCTAGTCACGGTGGCTCATGCTTGTAATCCAGCTCTTTGGGAGGCCAAGGCGGATGGATCACTTGAGGCCAGGAGTTCGAGACCAGTCTGGCCAACATGGCAAAACTCCACCTCTACTAAAAATACAAAAATTGGCCAAGCTTGGTGGTGCACACCTGTAGTCCCAGCTACTCAGGAGGCTGAAGCACAAAAATTGCTTGAACCCAGAAGGCAGAGGTTACATTGAGCTGAGATCACGCCACTGCACTGAAGCCTGGGCAACAGAGCAAGACCCTATCTCAAAAAAAAAAAAAAAGAAAAAGAAAAAAAATGAGGTGACAGAAAGTGGCATCTGCTCTTGAGAAGCATTCTGCATATTTTTTCCTTAGGGTGAGTCCCACACTTTTAGTCGGCTTGTCATCAACTGGGTGGAAAGTTAGTAAAAACTTTCTGGATATTGTTTATGGCTTTAACCCAGCTTCTGGGGCAGAATGGAATTAGAAAATATTCCCAATATCTCAAATTTTTTTATTTTTAATTTTTTCCCAAGGCTACCACTTTTTAAAACTCATGGTAGAAATTATGACTTTCTCTCTATCAGGTGGGAGCTCCCGGAGAACAGAGGCCATTAGAGACTCAGGTTCAGAAGTAAGCTCAGCTGCCTGAATTTACCTGCCTGTTCCAACAACTCTCATTCCCCTTACAGTCAATGGAAAATATTTGATGACTGATGGTATATTTGCGAGGGTATTAAGGTTGCCTTTGCTCCTTCTTTAGTCTTCTTGAGAACTTCTGTGTTCCATATAGTTCTCCATTTTTCATCAGCAACTTTAACACATGATAGCTAACTCAGATTTGGCATGGCCAAAATGGAGTTCTTAATTCTCACTGCACTTCCCTCTCTACATAGACATACACCAAACCTGTTATTTTTCTTTCCATTTTTAGTAAATTGCAACATTTGGTCCAAAACAAAACCCAAGGAGTCACGTTGAGTGCTCCCTTTGCATCATTTTCTGTGGTGAGGTTAGTCTCATGTGGTATGACCTAAAGCACACATTGTGTTAGTGACCTTTAAATACAAAGGACAACAAAATTTTCTCATCATCTCACTAAGAAGCATACAGTGCTATGACTCTGCTGGCAGACGCTTTGGGACACTGGTCTGGGGAAGAGACCCTGAGTCCTTCTATTCTACCTTGAGGCAAGCATGAGAACAGGTTTATTTGCAAGAAATTAGAGTTAGAGTTCAGAGGGCAAGTAGTCTGGTTTCAGATGCCAGTTGAGCAAGGAGTATTCAAAGAAAGCCCAGCTACTACTAACTTCAGCTTTGTTGAACTGGGACTGCTAAAGAAAGGAAGTCCCTTCCAGTGAGAAGTTACATTTGGGTAAAGCGCTTCTAACTACTAAATGAGTAGCCCCCAGTCCTAGACTAGGTCAGAGTTAAGCCAACCTGAGTTTCAGAGGTAATTCACCATACAACCTTTCTTTTTTCTCCACTCCTCCTACAATCAATCCTGCTGGCTCTATTTTTAAAATTCTTATTATTCCATTTATTTTCATCTTGTCTCCTGGCACCCAAGCTGAAGTCACCACTATCTCTTGCCTTGAGTATAGCAATTGTTTTTCAATTAGTTTGTCTGCTTTTACCTGGTTATCATATTCACTGTCTCAATTAATTGCCCTCCTCAGCTGCCCTACTCGGCCAGAATCCTTTCTTCCCAGCAGCAAGAGTAAGTTTTGAAAACAAAATTAGAGCCTGCCACTCATTTATAGCACTGCAATGATTTCCTATTAAGCTTAGAAGAAAATCCCACATTATTTGTAAGAGCCCCATGGCCTGACTTCCCTCTGCCTCTCTAACTGTGTCTCTTTTGGATTCCTTACCAATTATGCTCTAGTCGCACTTGTCTTCCCTCTCCTGTTTGAGTATCACAGGCTCGCTTTTGTTTAACGGTGTTTGTGTTTATTATCTTTATGCATGCTGTGCTTGGCAATCATATCTTTTCAGGACTGATAGTGTCATCAATGGAACAAGGGCCTCCCTGACCAAAAGTAGTAAGACTCCCAACTCTTCCACTTCCGCTTTGTTGTAATATTTATTGTTCTCTAAAGTTATCATGTTTATATTTTTTATTTACACGGTTATTATTCACATTTTTCTTATGCTCAAATATAAGTTCCTTCAAGCAAGGATGATATCTATTTTACTTATAGATGCATTCTACATTATATGGGCTCAGTAAATAGTTGAAGAACATTTAAGTAATTTCTATGACATAAGTATTTTGAAATATTTCATTGAAATGTGGTCATGAGTGAATGGTGGTTTCAAAAAGTAACATAAATTTATTGATACTCCTTCTTTCAAGAGATGAGAGTATGTATGCCCCTTCTCTTCAGTCTGGACTACGTTGTTGCCTATGTCTTAAGAAACTAGCTGTTGCCATTTACTGTTTCTTGCATTGCTCACTTTTGGAACCTAGCCACCATGTCATGAGAAAATCAAACTGCTACATGGTGAGGATGGTGTAGAATTTTTTATGACAGCCAAAGTTGAGGTGCTAGTCAACAACCAAAGTCTACCTCCAAACATGTGATTGAGTGAGTCTTCATAGAGAACATAGATTTTTTCAATAAATGGGGCTAGAGAGCAAATGTTTACATCGCGGGGCCATACAGTCTCTGTTAGAGCTACTTAATTCTTCTCTGCGAAAATAGCCATAAATAAAAACAAACATTAAAGGACAATACATAATCCAATGAGAAATGCTGTGTCCCAGTCAAAGTTTATTTTCAAAAACAGAAGGTATGCCAGATTTGACCTATGGTCTATAGGTTGCCTACATGAACATTAAGCAATTCTAGCTTCAGTTGGTAAATTGCTTCTAGCCTTTGAACTACACCAACTGATATGGCATCAAGCAGAGATTAAATTTTCCCCAATATGCTTCTTCCAAATTGAAGATTTGTGAGCAAAATGAATGCCTTTAGTACTATTATGACACTAAGTGGAGGTGGTTTGTTATGCATCAATAGATGACTAGAACAGCATTAAAACCAATTTTTTTTTCAAACATGGCACATTAGATAAGAGTTAACTTCTCTGTAATTGAAATAGTATCTGGTAGATTTAAAATTGGCATCTTAGCATCTTATAAATCATAATATTTCTATTTTAATAATGCTTTGTAGTATTTTTTAACATGCATGATATATATAGAATATGACTATATATTCTCTCTCTATATATAATATGACTACATATTCCATACAAAGTGTGGATGACAATGTACAGCCTCAAATATTGGCTTCAGAAAAAACATTGAAAGGCATTCAAAGTAATTACAGAGTAATATTTAGCCATTTTTAACTATTAGAAAGTTGTAATTTACTTTTTTCCAGAAAAAATGTCTGCATAAGTACCCTGTCCTATAAAAGAGAAACAATATGTTCATTTATGGTTGAATATAGAAAAATTGAAATAATTGTCTAGAAGTTTCAGACCCCAGACACAGCCTTTACATGGAATGCACATCAATATTAAGAATACTGGCCAGGCGTGGTGGCTCACGCCTGTAATCCTAACACCTTGGGAGGCCGAGGCGGGCAGATCACTTGAGGCCAGGAGTTCGAGGTCAGTCTGGCCAACATGGCAAAACCTTGCCTCTACTAAAAATACAAAAAATTAGCCTGGCATGGTGGTGGGGTCCCTGTAGTCTCAGCTACTTAGGAGGCTGAGGCAGGAGTGTCACTTGAACCCTGGAGGCAGAGGTTGAATTGAGCTGAGATTATGCCACTGCACTCCAGCCTGGGCAACAGGGTGAGACTCTGTCTTAAAAAAAATAAATTAATTAATTTAAAAAATAAAAGCAAAAGCAAATATTAGGAATACGTGCTTTTGTTAATAAGTTTATGAGCAAACTAATAAATTTTACCTAGTGCATGGGTAAAGAAAAATACAATCTCGAGAGACAATTTTCTTAAGAATAATTTTTCAAACTTGTATTTTTTGTACTTTAGGAGAATATTAACATGGACATGTTCATTTCTTCATTAAATTAGTGACCCTAGATTAAGAAACTCTATACCCTTAAAATGTGTTTTTGCATACAGCACAGATTTTTTATGTTTTTAGAGTCATAGTCTTGTTCTGATGCCCAGGTTGGAGTTCAGAAGCACAATCCTAGCTTACTGTAGCCTCAAACCCCTGGGCTCAAGTGACCCATCCGACTCAGTCTCTCAAGTAGCAAGGACAGTAAGTACGTACCACCATTCCTGGCTATTAAAAAATTTTTTTTTTGCAGAGATGGAGTCTCTGTATGTTGCCAGGCTGGGGCACAGAATTTTTGAGCATTCACTGTAATGTGCACTTCACATGAGCCTCAACTGAACATAATATGGATTTCTCAGATTTTTTGTTAGTTTTCAATCTCTGTTTGAATATAGTTAAAATGATTTACTTTATAATCCTGTTCCATAATGTAGAAGCATTTTTTTGTACCATTTATATTATTCATGTGACAAATGGATTGCTGTAAATGTTCTAACACACACATTGCTTCTTCTAAATAGTGACCGATATTAATAGATGTAATGGCCAACCTTCAGGTCTTCTGTCTAGAGAGATTAATGGCAAGTGCTTTGGTTTGTAAACTGAGAAAGTAAAGCATCAGAAACAATGCTCAAACAGAAATGCGATTATAAATGACAAGAATATTGAGCTTTCTCAACTAATGTAGGAAGATTGAAAACAGGAATGAAAATAGAAGTGGTGTTAGTTGAAATCATATAGAGTTTTTTTTTTTTCTGGGCATTAGTAGCAAATAATATATTTATTGCCAAAAATATTAAACATTTAATAATATAGATGCCTTTTAAATGTCTAAGTCCTGCACAAAATAATTTACTGTACCATCTTCAGAGAATGTGTATTTCTTAAATTCTTTTAGATGAAAATTCAAGCAACCTGGGAAATTGTGTCAGGGTAACCTGATATTTTCCTTTTAGTATGGGTCAAATATGCATTTAACGGACAATTCAAGTAAAACCGTTTGAGATCTCACCTCCTTTAGTTTTCTCGAAGTGTCACCTTCATGGTTGTCTGTTCTGATGCTTGAGGTTTCTGTGTTTAAGGGGAAAGGTGCTAACAGAATGTAGAATTTTCTGAAGTGCTTTTTCCTTCATTCTGTTGCTGCTGCTTTTGTTTCAGGGGAGTTGGCAGCTGCCTTTTATTTCCCTGATAGCTTAGGAAAACCTGTTCTGTAAGCATGTTAATTTTCTTCCCTCTAGAAGAGGTTTGCTAATCTCATGAGGTATTGCAAAGTTTAAATTGAAGTAAATAGAAAAATTGCTAAGTTGAAAAAAAAGAGTTCCACGGAGTTTTTTATGAGTGGGAACACATCTGCTACACAATAGAATATGACATCCTTCAGCTTACTGCTTTCCTAGGACCTGTGAAGGAATTGTTTAGTATGCATTGGTTTGGAGCACTAGCAGGTAAAAGTTTAATTACTGATCTCTGTGTTACTTATCTGTGGATTATGTAGGAGTGGTTGAGTCTCATTTTCTGCTTTTCCTAATGGAAATTACTTTTCCAAAAGACATCTTCAAAATAACCTGACCTCTTATTGTTTGTTTGTTCATTTTTTTTTTGTTTGAATTTTCATCTTTATTTAAGTGATACACTGAGAGTAGTTTGTGAACCATTCAAGAAGATAACTGAGTTTTCAATGCTATTAAAAAAAAAAAAAATTATTTTTGAGAAAGGGTTTGCTCTGTCACCCAGGCTGAAATGCAATGGTGTGATCTTGGCTCACTGTAACCTCTGCCTCCTGGGCTCAAGCAATCCTCTCACCCTAGCCTCCCAAGTAGCTGGAACTACAGATGTGCACCACCACACCTGGCTAATTTTTGTATTTTGGTAGACGGGGTTTTGCCATGCTTCCCATGCTGGTCTCAAAGTCCCGAGCTCAAGCAATCTGCCCACCTCGGCCTCCCACAGTGTTGGGAGTACAGGTGTGAGCCACTGCCTCCAGCCTTTAAAAGCTATTCTTTCACAATAATCAGGCCAATGAGACCGACATGTGTATACATGTGTGTGTGTTAAATATGGGAGACAACAATTGAAGAATGCATCAACTGGGGGCAATTTTGAGGATGGAGAGCAGACTAAATCCATCCTGACAAACATTTTGAAAGGTGTGACAAAATAGTCTATCTGGAAGTTATTGTTTCAAGCCAATAAAGTTGGGGGTAGTCTGTCATACTGTAATAGATAGCTAATACATTGCTCATCTCTCAGGCAAAGTAAATCGTATTGTAACATATCTATCCTACTAAATGAAGTGCAGAGCACACATGTGTTTCATGCCTCATGCTGTGCCCAAGCCCTTTTGTCTTTCCTTACAACTTGAACAAACACTCAGCACATGGGATCTTCCATGTGCAGAGCCCAGGTTTTTCTTTATTGTTCCCCATTCCTAAGACCCTGAGACTGACCTGATTATATTGCAACATAATTTTGATATGTTAATCCAGATACATACAAATACAGATATGAGGGTGGATTATTTGCTATATAATGGGAATAATCTTCAATTTTTCTCAATATTTGAGAATTCAGGTCATTTCCCTAAAGGGTAGAATGGAATAATGCCATCTTTGTTAATGCCTAGACTTGAACATGACACACACATTTTATTGGCCTAAAGTCAAAGAGTCAGTGAAACTCCTCAACAACAGAGACTGAATTGTTGATGAATTATAATATAGTCAGCCACAATAACTGAATTTGCATTACAAAATTTTGATTGAAAGAGGGTGAAAATTCTAAACATGATTCTATTTTCCTCTTTGCTCATCACCTTTCTTGTCATTTCTCCTTTCTGCACTCTTTTTTATCCTTAGATTAATGCCTTTAATAACTGCCTTAAGCTATGCTCATTTCTCCTGCATAATCTATTTGATATTAAATTATATTTCTTTTTTGATTTAAGTAGCTTATTATAACGAGTTATTCCAAATCATAAAATATATGAAATATTTTGTGTTCCTATATGGTATTAACTTTAACAGCTATATATTAACATTTATCTTTTTTAGTTTTCCTGCAGTTATTCCCTTTTACCATAACTAAAAATGAAAATAAGTCACCGTTTTCCAATTTAATTCTCTCCAAATTCTGATGAATATTACAAGTAATTATTGGTATCATTTTCCAAATCACATACTAATGCAGATGTAAGATTCTTTCTATTTTTGGAACATAATTGGAATAATCTACAAATAAGCTCTAGTCTCGATTTGAAAATTAAATTTAACTCTCTAAATAAAACATACTTCTGGCTGAGAATTTTATGAATGAATATGACAAAGAGCTTTTCAAGTGTAATTAGAAGAAATGTTTAACTTTATATGTACAGGAACATGAACTGAGGTCTTAGAGATTAAATAACTTGCCTGCAGTTAAGAAACAAAGCACAATTCAAAGTCAGCATTTCAAAGCCAGACTCAACCAGTACCTAGATTCTACTACAGTGTATGGTCTATCTCTCTTCCTTTTTCTTTTTCCCATTTCTTTCTTATTTTCTTTCTCTTTTTCTCCTTCCTTCTCTTATTTTAAAAACAAACAAACAAACAAACAAACATTTACTGGCTACTGTAGAGCCTTTTTGAGTACCAGCAAATAAAAAAAATTGTAAAAGAGGAATTTCATAATATATTGCAATATGTTAAGTCATTAATATCTGAGTGTCAGTTGGTTCTTCTCATTATTTCCTTCTGTGAGATCAGGGACACAGGGATGATAGCAGAAAGCTCTATAACAGGAATGAGATGGACACAAGAAAAAGGAGCTAAGAGTGGGACAAATAAAATTTTCCTTCACTTTGCATTTTCCCTAGACTTCCCAGGCTCTCATTTTGTTGCTTCATAAAGATTATTTTATCATAATACTGTGTTTTGACAATACTTTTGAAAGGGTTAAATACAGTCTGTTGCCAGTAAGTGATTCCTGGGAATTTTAATAAGCCTGAGCTCCTGCAATTCAGCAGATAACAGCTACCAGGATTACGGTGCATACAGAACTGCACAGTGTCATGTTTTCATGGCTGCACAATTCTTGTAGAAATTGCTCTTGGAATGACCCAGCTTTATAGATGACAAATTCACAAGGTGTTGGAGAAACTATCATAATGTTAAAACTCTCACTGGAGCCATAACCTTGGGTTTTGAAGCCAACTGAACTAGAAGAATGACAGTAACTAACTGAAGACTGTTGTCAGTCCCCATCAAATGGTTACCTGAGAAAAGAAATGTCTCTTTGAGATGGCAGTTGAACTGTCCTCCAGCATGCCAGAGCCACTGCTTTATTCAGTGTCCCTGAGTGTGCAGGTAGGGAAAGAATTTGCTTCAGCATAGCACATGATACAAAGAGTCATAAATAGGGTCATTGTGGTGCTCAGTGTCTCAATGCCCAGAGTAATTAACTCCACATGCCATGGCTGAGGGCTGTGGCTACGTTCAAGTGAGGTGATGAGGTGTCCAGCCCTGAAGGGCACGGTTTGCTTGACTTCTTTATTATAAACACGATGAAAAAGTAATAGTTTGCGCTACATGGCATTGCAGTGCTTCCAGTCAGGAAATGAATTTTCATGTGTTGGAACTCTTATGAATTCTGTGTGATTTTTGTCCCAGGAGTGTAAGAAAAACTGCTCTTTTTATACCACTAAGTGAGGCAATGTGTAGCCTAAACAGATGGAAACAGCTTGACTTTAGCATAAGTGTTTGAATATGCAGTTTAAGTGTAGAAATCCACAAGGTACAACTAACAGAAAATCTTTATCATTTACAAGGCCTATCAAGTTTACGTTGACAAAGGGATTGAAACATTGCTGCATGAGGATTATTTTAAAAATAGTATTTGCATGAAATTATTAGAGAATTTCAAATATGTGTTCCTCAAGAAAGGTAAAACATCACGATAATGTAAAATGGTAATTAGCACAAAGTAAGTGCTTATTAAACATTAGCTACTATTATTTTTTATTAGTTAATTACATTTTCCTTCAAGCAAAAACAAAACAAAACAAAACAAAAAAAACCTTATTGTACTTTAAGTATTCTGTTAATAGACCCTGGAAACTTTTCTATATGATATATCCTGATAAGCCATTTTTTCACAAGATCCAAATCTTAAAATAGTTGCTCACTAATCTTTGTAATGTGTGGAATTATGTCTTGCATAATATTGTTGTTTTCATATTTATCTCTCATACTTTTCTTATTAAGAAACATCTAGAAAGGCAAAACTGAAATGAATTCTTAAATGTTTGATGAAGAAGTAAGACAAGTGCATCATAATGATTAGGATGCTATTGTTAAACAGTATAGATGTTTAAAAATGAATATCAGCAGTATCCAAGAGAACTGACTAGTGGCAAAACTGTGAGGCTATGAGGTTAAGTTTTGGCCCCATGGCCTGGCTATTCTGTGCCCCTTTCCATCCTCTATCCACCCTGTTTTTAATGTTGGCTCACTCCCTTATTTATTTCCTCATCCACCCATAGGGGTTAAGGTTGCTGGGTTATCCTCATTAGTTCATGTCCACCAGAAGGACATCTAATAAAATGAACAGATTGTGGAGTATTAGTAATTTAATATACTATTCTCCCCCTGCTTATTCACATTTTAAAAGTGGATCTGGAGAAAAAGGAAATTTTTCATCTAAAGTAGTGATTCATTAATCACTGTCATCAGTGACAGGTCAATGGATGTCCTTCCCACACTTTTCAAATCACACCAATCAGATAGGCAGCTGTTTTACCTGTGGGTAAGGATGGCCCTTGTATCAATGCTGTTACTGTGATTTAAGTCAGGAATGTTTCATTCTTTAAGTCTATTCATTTGTCTAGAGTATTATTTAAATGCAGCTATGAGTTTGAGAGTCAGTGTTTCTTTGCAGGGCCTTATCTTACAACTGGAGAAGACTTTAAGCCAATGAAACTCCATCTTTGTGCAGAAGCTAATTGAAAGCGATTTATGTTATTAGTTATACGTTTGACACAGTATAAGTATTCTGATTCATAATTTAATGTCAAAGAATCATAATTATTCTTTACATTTATTTGGGCAATTTATTTCAAATGAATAATTGTTCATTCAATTTTAAGAATCGTAAAATTTCTGTATAAGAGATTAAGCAAAACAATAGTCCTCACAGAATTTGTCTCTTATGATTATGAATGATCACTTCAGAGATGAAAGGTAAGTGATAAGATGGGATGGTAGTGGGGAGGATAGCTCTGAGTATGAGAATGTCTTTTAAACCTGTGAATTTGGATCTAAACTATAAATAAAATGTTTCATTTTTACTGCTTGGGACTCTGAGCTAATCATTTAGCACCATCATACTAAAAGTATCACAATAATACTCAGAGTTCCCCATGGATTGGTATTGTTCCTTGGCCTGTTAGGAACTGGGCTGCACAGCAGGAGGTAGCAGCAGGTGAGGCAGCATTACAGCCCGAGCTCCACCTTCTGTCTGATCAGGGATGGCAATAGATTTTCATGGAGTACGAACCCTATTGTGAATTACACATGCAGGGAATGTAGGTTGCGTGCTCCTTATGAGAAGCTAACTAAGGCCTGATGATCTGAGATGGAACAGTGTCATCCCAAAATCATCCCCCTACTCCCATCCATGTCTTCCTGGAAGCCTGACCCTGAAGCCAAAAAGGTTGGGGCCATTGATATATCTCATGATGTTTACCTACCAATAAGAGATTTTCATGTTGGAACCTTGAGGTTACAGTAGAATCCACAGTAGGTCTATTGCAATACTAAGCACCTCCTCTCCCTCTCCAGGCCTGTACTCAATGTACTATTTTGACCCAGGCTTTGTGTGCCTTCTCTTATACCAATAGCTCTCATTGAGAACGAGATACTAACCAATCACATGGCAAAGACTGTAGGACTGTGAGTTCTAAGATACACAGTTTTTGATGGGGTTGTTTATTTTTCTTGTAAATTTGTTTAAGTTCCTTGTAGATTCTGGATATTAGACCTTTGTCAGATGGATAGATTGCAAAAATTTTCTCCCATTCTGTAGGCTGCCTGTTCACTCTGATGATAGTTTCTTTTGCTGAGCAGAAGCTCTTTAGTTTAGTTAGTTTCCATTTGTCAATTTTGGCTTTTGTTGCCATTGCTTTTGGTGTTTTAGACATGAAGTCCTTGCCCATGCCTATGTACTGAATGGTATTGCCTAGGTTTTCTTCTAGGGTTTTCATGGTTTTGGGTTTATGGATGAAGCTGGAAATCATCATCCTCAGCAAACTAACACAGAGAGAGAAAGCCAAACACCACATGTTCTCACTCACAAGTGGGAGCTGAACAATGAGAACACATGACACAGGGAGGGGAGCATCACACGCCAGGGCCTGCTGGGAGGTGGGGCGAAAGGGGAGAGAGATCATTAGGACAAATACCTAATGCATCCTGGGCTTAAAACCTAAATGAAGGATTGATAGGTGCAGCAAACCACCATGGCACATGTAAACCTATGTAACAAACCTGCTTGTTCAGCACATGTATCCCAGAACTTAAAGTAAAAAAAAAAAAAAAAAAAAAAAAAAGATTCAGAGTTAGGGATGCATGGCTGATGAAGCAGCAAGACAAGAGCAATGTATGTAATGGTCACCTAAGCCTGGGATTCTAGGATTCTACCCAACTCAAGTCCTATAATGTAAAAGGGGAACTCAGCTAGGGCACAATAATAGACAATGGACTGTTTTTACAACTTTTTGACCTTTTTTGCCTAAAAAATGCAAGGAATTTTTGTATTTTTAAATGAGTATACTGATTTTTTTTACTATAATGATAAATAGAACAGTAAATGCACTCTTAACGATTGTATGTTGCTTTAAATAAATATGCTTTTATTCATTCTAGTTCATTTCATCCTTGAGAATTTTTAACCATGATTTTTGATTATTCGGAAGTTCTTCTCTTTTCACTGTGCATTCTCACTAATTGTAGATGTCTGCATCAGAAATGCCAACTAAATCTTTACCATCAGACATGTTGAGAAAAATTTACAAAATTATTTTCATGAGAATTTTGTGATTTTTCAAGTATATGGAATGACCTTCACGCACACACACTCACACACACACACACGCACAACGTCAAAACAATGAATAAAATTTTCATTTCCTATCAAAGTGCTAATCACCTTCAAACCACAGGATTAATATTAATACTTGAGCTATCTTGGATTTCTAGGATGGAAATATTGGGGTTTTAAAATCAGACATCTCTTCAGGTGTAGGTATATGTGTATGGATAATATTGCTTTTAACTTCCACTAACCTATTTCAGACAGTTCACAAAACAGGTTTTTAAATATATTCATATATTTTTGGTTACAAATTATATCAATTTCTTCTTTAATGACTGCCACCAGCAAAAGGCTCAGAATGGGCTACTATATTCACATATTTCAGGGCAATTTCTTCTAGGGTGTTCAAGTAAATGTGTTACCTAGACTTACACATTACTTCTTATTGGCCAATATATTATATGTTATGGATCTATATTTCATTTTACCACTTTCCCTACAGAGCAAATCTAATCTTAGAAGGTTGTATAGTGCAAAACTAACAGAATGACAATTTTTGCTAGATTCAGGGAAAGAAAATTGGGTAATACCATTTTACTACCCCAAATGTATCACATATGTCTTCTGAGTAAATTTCATATTTGGAACATCTTCTCAATTAATTATAGTTATCAAGTTCTTATTAAATATTTCCTATATAGGTATGTTTTCTCATAAGATGCAGTTCAAGTAACATAACTTAATTTTTGCTTGAGGGTAGTGTTTGACATATTAAAATCTTTTACCTTTTACTATAGAATAAGCTGACCAATGTTGTTTCTAGATGTCTGAATATTATTTATCCAAATTTTTCTAGTCTATAAAAACACATACATACATTTAAAATATGCCTAATATAATCTAAAATAATCTGGATAAGTGTAAAAAATCATATGTAGGAAAGTGTTTCATTCTTGAGAAATTAATCTTATTTAAAATTTGCTTAACTGCACTAGAACTCAAGTTTCTAAACCAATCAGAATGTTGAATTTAAAAATGGATGACTTGACTATGATAGTCTGCCTTGAACATCCATTATCTGCATTCATCAAATCTACATTTAGCATAAGTTACAGTAATGATAGCGAACACAGGTTAAGTTTCTTTTGCATTGAAAATAAAAATCTTAGCTTAGTATGAACTTTTTCCCCATAAATACCTTTGGCTTGCCTTGGCATTTATGCAACAGCAGGAGACCATTATCCAGTGACACATTCTATCCCACTGACATTATCACTCGAAGATGGTCGATTTCATTTTCAGGAAGGTCCCAGAGAGCCACAGACAAGTTACAATCAATCACACAACCACAATTGCTAGCTGAGTCACATTACTCTCAAAAAGAAAAAAATAAGGATAACTGAAATATACTAATGCATATTTAAATTTCACATTTAGCTCCTAAAGAACTGAGAAGTTATAGCCTGTCTTCACATTAACAATATCTTCATGTTTAATCCATGCTGACTTTTCCCTGTGACATAAATAAATACCAGAATGAGTTTAAATACTTTGCTGTGTGGATATAGAATACAGTCTGGCCAGGGGCTCTGGGAAAGGTGCAGTGATTCTATATATCAGGTAATCTATGAGTGAAAATGAACAGGAAGCTTTAAAGTTAGTCAAGCAAAGCTAGATATGGATCAGGCTCGGCCGAAGGGATAAAGGTAAACAGAACATAGACTGGGCAAGTGGTAAGTACAATGGTAAATGAAATCAGTGCCAGGATTAAATTAGGCTGAGCACAACACAAGGTGAAGGACAGAGTCAGGAATTCAGGCCCCTGGGTCTGAAAGAGCTTCAGACAGAGACAGTCTGGTTCTATAAAGTTTTTTTCAGGAAGGAATTTTCCTGGGTATTGAGCGAATTCTGCAGGATGGGCTTTGGACTGTCAGCTGAAGAATTGGGAGGTTCATACATTTGAAAAGGAGAGCTTTATTTCTCATACAGGATTGCAACCTGCAGGGTGGCCATTCTGACAGGCTGGGAAGCATAGCTTCCCCCCAGAGGCTTGAAACACATACTTGGAGTGAGGGGCAAAGGGAACAGGAATTTTTGCTGAGCAAGGTAGCCCAATATCCATATTTAGTGAGCTATGGGAGGAGTCATGAAGATTTATGAAAGGAGAAGCATTCATACGTGCATTTCAGCTTCATGTCCCTTCATGGGCCCCACAAGCAAAAAATGGCGGCATTTGCATTATCAGAGAATGGAGTTCCCTGCCCTCTAACATCAAAGGTGAAGCAGAGAACATGAAAACTTTCACTGTGCTTCCTCCATAGACTGTCCAGAATCACTCTGTGATTGGTGGTCTCTCATCAGGAAGGAAGGCTGTTTGGTTATTGTGCCAAAACTGAAAAGGGAGGGGGCAGTATCAGGCCATTGACTGATATCAGCTGTGGAGTTTTTATGACTGCTTGGTTTCTGTTCAGCCCTTAGGGAAGAAGAAAGCTTAATTGTGGTTAGCAAGGGAGCGGGTATAATGAGACATGCCCTACTTCTTGTCCTGTCATGGCCAAGAACTCAGTTTTAAAGATTATTCTGGGGTCCCCTTGGGCAAGAGATGGTCCAGTCAGTCAGTTAGGGCTCTTAAGATTTTATTTTTATTTCTCAGGACTGTTTCTCTCAAATCCTGGCTCTCTCTCTTTCTCTCTCTCTTGTTATAAGAAAAGCCATATTCCTATGTGTTAGTTCAAGACTTTGGGGAGCCTTAAACTTAATTTCTTTCCCCCTTACAATTTTTTTTTCCAGTTTCTGTGTTGAAAGCTGGAATTAGGTCTTGTGACCTGATATGAAATTCCACTGGTCTATGTCATGTGGGAATATGAGCATACGAGCAAGTTGGTTGCTGTTCTCCTCTTAAACTCTCATTAAGGAGGAGGAGGGTCAGACGTTTCTTAAACCTTCTAATACTACTACACATGCCTCACAGGTTTTGAAACCACCTTCATCAAAGTTAAAAATGGCACAACATTAACATTATGGTGAATTTGGGTAAGATATTTTCCTTTCTCTCTTGACTTTTTCCTGTTCTATGTGTGAATGCTTGCACATAATCATTTCAAGAAATTGTAGTCACTAATAATTGAATATCTTCCCGTCCTGGCCTCTGGGCAGGCTGCCCGCAAGATTAATGAACTTGTTTTTCTCTTAAAGAACAATGATCGTTAGATCATGCAGCCCCTCTCGATGCCTTCCAGAAGTTGGACTGGCCAACAGGGTGGGGGCGATGGGCAGCTTTGATCACTGGGGATCTCGCCTCCTGCAATCTTTTCTGCTAAGCTGAAGACATAGTTAAATGATAACTGCCATTGTTTTCAGCTTTCTTTCATAGTACTTGGAGTCACAAACACTATTGTAAAACTCAAGTCTGGTCCTTGAGATATTTTTCAGACTTGCCTACAAATGGACCAACCAATACCACCAAATGGGTAGCCCATGACCTCAACCAAGAAACTGAGTTGACTGGTCTTGTAACTCCCCCACTTTCCAGGAACTGATTCAATGCTTGAAGATAGCTTCAACACCCCTGTGATTTCATCCCAGACCAGTCAGCACCACCCATCCTCTAGCCTTTCTGCCCACCAAATCATCTTCAAAAACCATAGCTTCTGAAGTCTCAGGAAGGGGGCTTTGAGAACGACCTCCCAACCTCCTTGTTCTGTTTACTTGCAATAATTAAACTCTTTCTATAGTGCAATACCTGCTGTCTCAGTGTTCAGCTCTATCTGGGCAGTGGGCAAGAACCTGGTGAGTTGGTAACAGTTTCACCAGCAAGGAAACCAAGACTCAGCAAAATAAAAAAGCTTAAGCTATGTTTAAGTTCATTAATAAGTAAGCTGATACTACTGGCTTGGCCTCTTGATAGACCAGTGGCCTTTCCACTTTATCAAATGACTTCTCCATGTAGCCTATTTTACTCAATCCAGGAGAGAGGACTAGCTAGTAAGCATTGCATTAGAGCACTAGAGGTAGATTTTTTGGAATTCAATTGTAAAACATTTTCTGTGAAATGTTTCCCTTTGTAATGTAAATGGAAGGCTATCAGGCTTGGTTAGCAGAATAAAGAAATTAAATTACCAAAAAGTTTTCCCATTGCTATCCATAATTGAGAAAAGAGCTCAACATATCAGACCATATTGTTATTTTCCACATTACAATTTACTGTTAAATGAGCTCTATTAAGTTTATTAAGATGCACATAATTTTAGTCATCCTCTAAAGAGCCCCCAAAGAAACTAACAACTCTTTTCAGAGTGAGCAATATTTATCAATAAAACAAACACATTGATATACATATGTGAAATATTTATACACAGAGATATTAAAGTTTTGGGTCAATTTGTTTAAATTTCCTTGAATTCAGTTATAAAATAGAGAAGAATATAAGGAAAATAAAATACTGGTTAAAACACAGATGCTAGTAACAGTTTTTCTGGTTCTAATAGTGGCTCTGCCACTTATTAGGTGTGTATTCTTAGCTGTTTTCTGTACACTAATCTTTCTGTATGTAAAATGGGGCTAATTAGAACAACTCTGAAAATGAGTTAATATACAAAAAAACAAAAACAAAAAACGAGAACAGTGATTGGCCCATAGTAAGCACTTTATTAGTTTTAGTTGTTATTGTCGTTAACTCTAATATTCATTCTAGATCTATAATTTGATAATTCTATGAATGTATCACATATGATAATTTTCTTTGAAAATAAGAATTTTATAATAATTAGAAGCTATTATTTTGACTTTTTAGAAGCAGAACAGATAATTTATTCTTGATTGCTAGAACCAGAATTAATTACATACCACATGACCATAAATAAATGTAACTTTAAATCAGTGGTTGTCATCCACACCGCACAGTTGGATATCTGTATTGGCTATCTGATACACTTTCCCTAACATCAACTCTCTAAGGCAGAGATGCTCAGTGATAATGGATGGGATCTAAGTCTCCTTATGAAGGCAGTGGTTGAAAGTTATTATGATGCATCTCTCTACCAATCAAAATTGGTGCCATACCAACAACTCTAAATGAGAATTACCATTTGCACTATTGAATGCATTTTTAATACCTAATATAAATGGAATATGTCCAAGCTATCTGTTCAATTAGCTAGTTTAATAAAAATTAAAAATGTAATATACGTATGTGGTACTTCTTTCCTGCTTTAAAAACTGTTGGAAGTGGGTGGTGAAGGAGCCATTTAAGTTATCCATTTGACATGGAATAGTGGCTTTTGGATCAACATGATGATGAGTTATGGCACTGTTAAAAATCCCCAGTCAGCTAGATGATTGCAGCATAAAATGGGCAATATATCTCTGATAATAACATTTTTTGATTTATTTTTAATTTTATTATGCAGGTGCTCTGACCTACCTAATAAGCTACCCTGGTATCTCCAGTTTTTTTCTGTTAACTCACAACTTTCTGGGCAACTGACTAACATCAATCTTCCAACAGTTTTTGATAGCACATCTACATGAATCTACATGAGCCAGGCATTACATACAGTAAGCTCTAAAAACACAATTATAAAGAGACTTTATATCTCTCTTAAAGACACTCTTATTTGGGTGACAGAAAAATTAACAGGCAATTAAAATTAATTGTATTAAGCATTATAATAATGGCATCTATAGGCACCTAATTCTGTAAACAAAGCCTGGCAAATGAGTCAGAAATGCCTTATGGTGGTATTGACATCAAACCTGGAACCTAAAAGCTTGGGTAGTGGAAGCATGTTTTAGACATAGAAAACAGTAGCATACAATCTCTAAAGCAAAATTAAGTGTCTAATTTAGGGAATAGCCAGTAATTTCGTATGCCTGGAGCAGGAGTGAGTTATAATGAGGAAGACTAGACAGCTAAGATCATGGAAGGTTTTAAAAGCCATGATAAGAAACTGGGAAATACTCCAAACACTGAGAGGTTTAATAGAATAAGTGACATAATCAGATTTGAATTTTTGAAGTATAACTCTGATTGCAATGGAGACATTAAAGAAAGACAAGACTATAGACAGGGGCATCTGTTAGAAAAGTATTCATTCATGTGTAGGAATCAGTAATTGATGGCCTAATCTGAAGTTATGCTGATGGAGATGAATAAATGACACTAAGAAACATTAAGAAAGTAGTGTTGATAGGATTTTAGGAAAGGAGAAATCAAATGGGACACCCACATTTTTGGCTTAAACAACTGAATGGAAGCTGGGACCATTTCTGAAACAGAGGACTTAGGAAACAGGACAGATTTGTGGTAAAAGATGAACATTCAGCTTTGGGAATGTTGTGAGTAAGGTGCTTTTATACTATAGAAGAGAAGATATTCAATAGAAGTAAGTATACAAGAAAGGAACAAATGAGAAAAAGTCTGAGGTAGAAATATAGACTAAAGAGTTATTAGGAGACAGGTGGTAATTGAAGAGTTGGAGTGGATGAGATCAGTCCTGAGGAAAAAAAATGATATTTTAAGAAATAAGCAGAAGGAGAGGATCTGGTGAAAAAAAGTGAGTGAGAGGAAAGAGTAGGCAGGAGGATCACCTGAGGTCAGGAGTTCGAGACCAGCCTGGCCAACATGGTGAAACCCCATCTCTACTAAAAAAAAAAAAAAAAAAAAAAAAAAAAAGCTGGGTGTGGTGGTGGGTGCCTATTTGTTATCCCAGCTACTTAGGTGGCTGAGGAGGAGAATTGCTTGAACCCGGGAGGTGGAGGTTGCAGTGAGCCGAGATTGCACCACTGCACTCCAGCCTGGGCAACTCCATCTCAAAATAAAAACAAAAATAAAGTCTGGGGAGTATTGTTTCATAGCCCCAAAGGGGGCCACGTTTTACCTAAGATTAATATTAAACCTTGTCCATTAGGTTTAGCATAAAGATCATTGGTGCTATGGCAGCTTCAGTGAAACGTTGGTAGGAAGCTAGATTACAGAGTTTGAGGGGTGAATGGGAGATAAAAAAGTGAAAATGTTGAGTGTAGGAAACCTTTTCATGACTTCGGCTTAGAAGAGGTGAAAGAGCCAGAACACACTGGGTTGAGGAAGGGAGTAAACCAAATAAGGAGATTTAAGCATGTTTAAATGTTAAGTGAAAAAACTAGAGACAGGAGAAAGAAGTAGTATTGATTGTAATAAGATCCTTGTAAGGGAAAGAAGCAGGAAAAAGAGGGAAATAGAAGATTTGACACAGAGAAATTCACTTTAGATAGGAAAACAATTTTGGCAAAAGGGATGGAATCATGATGAATATGTACGCAGGTAAATGGGTAGGTGGAGGGAGAGAGAATAGGTGGAGTCTTTTTCTATGGTTCTAGTTTCTTCATTGGGCAGAATAGGTGGAGTCTTTCTCTGTGGTTCCAGTTTCTTTGTTGGGCAGGACTGCCTAGTGGCCGTGAGGCAGCAGGAGGTGGCAGAGTAGGAGACAATGAAAATGGAGATGGTTCGTACAGCCACTGTGGAGTATGAAAGAACAAAGGATAACTGATGATTGAAGAGACCTTGTAGGACGTTAGAGTCCCAGAATGATGTTAAGATGCACAAAAGGTCCAGTTTGAACTAGAAGCTATAAATTTGTAATGCCTCCAATTTTCAAAGTTGTGCATTTTTTTTTCCAGGCTTATTCAGCATGCCTCATATAGCAGTTTAGAAATCAGAACATTTGAATTTTCCAGGATTGTGATTTTTGCCAACGAGTACAATAGAAGGACAAATAATTAACAGATAATTACATCATTAATGGAGTGATTGAAGTGATGGGCCACAAAATCTAGTCTCCTGAGGGGTGGAAACAAGTAGTGGAGACCGCTTTTTAAAGAACAGATACAGAAAAAATCAACCAATGGAAATTAAAGAGTGGTGTTTGTTTTTTTCAAATGGTTGTTCTATCATACTAAACAAAATCTCATTCTGCAAAGTTTTTAACAATCTACCGATATAGACTAATAAATCAATGATAGCTAGAAGCAAAACAAGAGTTCACTATTTAACTATGATTTGATGTTGAAGGTTGAGAAACTTCACGAGGCAAAGCCAGCTCTTCTAGTAATATTTTTTTTTTATCAATTCAGATGCCCGTTGACATTTTTACTTTTAATACTGTTTTCTCAACACAAAAAATAAAAATGTTAAATTCCAACTCTATCTTCAGGGATTTCTAAAAATTTCTTTTCAGATAGAATTGATGGATACATGGAAGAGAGAAAGAAAAAGAGAAAGAGTAACCACTTTTCCAATTCCAGAGAGCTCACGTTGACTCAGTTCTTCTGTTTGTGTACACATAGATGTATAGAGCTGTCTGAGGCTTCTCCCATCACTATACGGCCAAGTGGTTAGGATCCTACTTTCATTTGAACATGTGCTTAATATGTTAGTTTGGAAGTGGACATATCCATAGGGACAAATCTTGGGAAGACTCAGGAAAGGAAGGCATTTATTAACAAAAAAGTAAAAATTAAAATAAATGCAGAAAAGTATAGAGGCAAATAAAAGGTAGTGTGAAAATCCATTTTGGTATCAATTTAAGCAGAAACACAAAAATATTTTATAATATTTGATTCGTATTATATATTGTCCTGAAAAGTTTTATTTGTTTTTACTTGATACACTAAGGAGATATTGGACACTGGTAGATATTTATCTAAATGATCATTTTAAGCATGGAAAAAAATGCTATAATAATATCATGAATTTTGTTTATTTTAACATTTAGTATTATTAATAGCCAATTTCTTAATAAGAAATAATTAATTGTATTGGTTATTACATATTTATAAGGGTTTTTACAAGATGACAGTGTTTTAAATCAGTGAGTAAACAAATAATTATACATTAGTGGGATTACTGGATATTTATTTTTAAGAAATAATGATATTTACTTTTCACCTTATATGCAATAATAAATTTTACATGGAACAAATATTAAAAATTTAAATAAAAATATAGAAATAAAATAACAAACAGGGTTAATTAAAAGAAAATCTTGAGATGGGGAAGTTCTTCTGAAGCAGGATGTAAAGTCCAAAACCAGAAAGAGTGTGGCTACATGAACTTTAGACCTCCATCATACATAAGTTACTACATCTTCATAATGTGTATTAATACATTCAAGGCATATTCTTCTACGTTAGCCTTTATTTTAAAAATATATCTTGGCTATTCTCTGACATCATTCTTCTCAACAAACTTTAGAATCTTTTAATCTTTGTTTTTCACTACCCCTGAAACAAACCCCATTGGGATTTAGGTTGGCAATGCATCATGTTTATGAATTAGTTGGAGTAAAATTACTACCTTTGCAGGATTGAAACTTCCAGCCTATAAATTTTCTTTGGCTTTGCAAATGAATCCGTTTTATTAATAATAGTTAAAATGTATTAATATGCAAATATGTAAACCACTGGTAAACCAATTAAAATACAGTTTATATAGGTGAAACTTGAAAGAGTTTCAAGCCCACTGCAATAACCGTGGGATCCTTAGTGGCTTGTATCCCACAGGTTGGAAATCATTGCCTCAGAGAATGATTTATTTTTTGCTTGGTAGGTAGCACTTTATCTAGGAATGTGAGAGAGGTGAAGTCTAGAGTTCCTGTGTGACTTCGTTTAGAGACCTAACCTTGAGACATTTCCTTTCTTTAGGAGACGTTTGAATTCCAGCTCATGTCAGGTTTGAAAATTTATGCAATTGATAGATTAAAAGATGCATTCTGAATCTAAAAGTTAATGATTTTATATCCATTTTATGTTTTATTTAGCTAGCTATCTCAAAGAATTTAGAAAAAAGAAAGTTCAACCACCACTTTTATGACATTCAATTTTATTAGTTTAAATAGCTTTCAGTGAAAAAGAACTCACACCAGTACCATTTTCCACAGCTGACACAGTGCAGAATGAACACAATGCTATGTTTCTTTTGCAATCTACCTTCTTATGCAGAAAGGAAGGTTGTCATTGTTAACTAATTTCAAATTATGATTTCAAGTAGTAATGTGCTAATTTGTTTTAGGAAGAAAATAATTTTCTAATCATTGTTATGAGGTTTTATGTATGCCATAATTATTTTTTTCATGATAAGGAAGAAAGATTAATTCAAAACTTGTTTTAACTGCTTTTCATTAAACCATAACTGAGTTTCATTGGGTTAAATTTGGTAATTTTCCAATCTAAGTGTGTTTTAGGCTGGTGCCAAGACTAATTCAATTGCTTCTCTTCTAGATTCATAGGTTTCATAAAAAGTTCATTTTATGTTAGCTTAGGGCTTTTCTGCCTAGTGAGGATTATAGTATTTGTCACAAGGGTGCCAAGATTTATTATAAGAAAAAAGAAAATAATTCATAAATTTTACCATTGAAATGACTATATTTAGAATGCTTAATAATGGCACTTAAGAGACAATAGTGTTTGCACATTCTTATGCTAATTAGCCAATTTGCTGTTGCTTTTCTAGATTGTGAAGGGTGGTTGTAGTGCAGAGTTCTGTGCTATGAGTTGTAGAATATTAAGACCTTAACTTTCATGAGAACATATAGTAGAATTGGGATATTTTCTTCTGCACAAATGATGTCACATAACAGAAGGTACAAAACTGATCACGTTATTTGTTTAGTTGAGGGTAGCTCTCATGGAATAGATACAGGAGATTGTGGGACCTACACCTTTCCTAATGTGTTTCCTTGTTTGCAAGGAAGGCTGACTGTATTGCCATTGTCATTCTGGTCACAGCATAGAGAGAACTTGGAATTTTAATAACTGCCCTATTCAGTGAATTATAGTCGTTTGATGTAGCAATTTGACAGTATTGTGATTAGCCAGCTAGGGATACCCCTTCCCCTTGGTGTTCTAATAAGGCTGCTCCATCTAGGCCTGTAGGCATCTTGGATGCTGTACAAAGAGGTAACTGAAATGATGAAGTGTTGTATATTATTTATAGTTTCAATTTGCTGAACTAGCTTGTTTTGTGTTGGTTTTGAGTGAAGGGAAAGATCAGGCAACTCTAAATGATTTCCATTTGTGTCCTCTGGGTATGGTGCTCAGTTCACTGCACCCTCTAATTTAAAAGATGGTTTTACTTCTCAGATGAAAGTGACTGTGCCAGAACCTGGCTTGAGCCAGCTGCAGAACTAAATGAGGATTTGAAAAGCCAGCGCATGTCCCTAAATGCTTTAATGTACTACCAAGGAGGTGGGGCCGCTATCTCATTAATCATTTCAACTTCAAGAAAAACAACTGCTATTTTTATTACCCTAAGACAATTAGTAAAACTTGTCTTAAGTCATGTTGCAAGTGACCTTTAAATCAGGCTCTAGTCTAATGGTAACACGGTTGTTCTATTTTTTTTTTTTTTTAATTTCTTGGTGGAAGAAAAACAAAAACGTATTTTTCCCCTCTCTCCATCTTTCCATCCATTCACCCATCCTTTTGTCCATTTTTTCATCTCTGAATTTATCTAACTAGCCAACATGAATTGAATATCTACCAGGTGCCACTTACCTCTCTGTGCAATATTTAGTGTTTTCTATGTGATAGTCAATATAATCAGTGCTGGCTATATACAGAATGAATAAAACCCAATTCCACTTCTGAAATTACATGCTAACAAGCCATTACAAGACAATGTGCTAAGCAGTGGTGACAGCGGTATGGATATTATGCCATTGATGCACAGATGAAGGACACTTAGTTCACCCAGGAAGCTGTGACACAGTCAGGAAAGATCTGCAATTTGAGTTGAGATTGAGGAGCAAGCACATACTGCCAAGCAGAAGTAGAGAAAAGTGCTCCTGACAGAGGGAAAGTTGTGTGCACAGAAAAATGTACATACTAGGGACCTGCTCTTTGACAGGCCACAGTAGCAGAGGAAGCAGACAAAAATCCAACCAACAAGTGAAGTGCTACCTAGAGCTACGTACAGTTCCATAGAAATGCTCCACTATCTCTATGAGGTTTGTTTGGTCTTATATGTATAAAAAGCAAACAAAAAGTTATTTCTGAGATTATATTTTTTTATTTCTAGGGATGACTGATTCTCCATAAAAGGTTAAATAAATGTACTCTGACTTCAGTTGCAAAAAGGCAGCAGGCACTGTGGAGTTAATGCAGCTATTCAGTAAATATGCAGTTATGAAGACATGATTATCTTTGAAATGATAATGCCATGTCTCAGTGGCAGCCTGCGTGGGAAGTTCTCGCAGCACTGCGTGAGGTTGGAACTAACTGATTTTAATTTCATGGACTAGGCCCCTGAGCCTGGGGTATGTTTAGTAACTCATGAGTTATAGTGTGGGTTCCAACCCAGCTCTGCCTCCCTCCGGAACTTCGTGTTTACTCCTCATATTACGCTGTCTACATTGGGCCTGTTACTGTGCTAGGCAATAGAGTCCTGAGTGAGAAAATGCTGGGTGATTACAGGCAAGAATGGGAGCAGTCTTCCAATTTCAAGGAGTGTTTAAAAGATTTGGTGAACAGAGAGGATCCATATTTGAGAATGTTATAACACCCCACAGTTGTGTGGTGCGTTTGGAGGATATGTTTGCCTTTAGGAGTTGGGCTTAATACTTCCTTCCCTGCCCTCTGAGCATTCTTCACTCTAAGACAGCATGAAGCTCTGGAATCTTCTAGAGCTACAAATCCCAGGAAAGAAAACATTGAGTTTGGGAAGAGAATTAGTAGCCACAGTTAGCAGTGTTTTCTATACTTGCTATGATTAATGGTTTCATGTTGGAATCTAGAGAAGTAGAATACATTTTTATCAGGCTACTTTCTGATCCATTGGAATAAATCCAATAAAATCCCATTAAATATTGTTACTATCTTACATTTTGGGGGTGTATTCTGGCCTAATATGGTTTACAAGTCAGGCTTTATAATGGCAAATCTGCAACCACCACATTCTTACTATACTGATAATTTTTAGCAAGTAGATGCTATTCTATATAAAATGCAGTGCTTTTCTGCTGAATATAATAGAGAAGGATTTCATGCTTTTCTAAGTTCTACAGCTATTTCAGCTTTTAGAAGAACATCAACATAACTACTGTACAGATGTGCTGCTTTTATTAAAGCAAGTTTACTAAGGTTTAAATGGTGTCATAAATTTTGTAACTGCTTGCCTAAGGAAATTCTGGCATGATCTTAGATATTACAAAAAGAAGGCTTATTGGACCAGATTTGCCCTTTCCCACTATACTTCTTGTCTCTATCTGCAATTTCAAATAGATATATGACAAACCTTTTTTAATCAATCTTCCACATCTCTTAGCTTGTGTCATATTGTCCATTTCCTTGTTTCCTTGTGTCATGTAGATCATACACTTATTTTAGATCATTCTTCTCATGCATTACTTTTCTTGTCTCTTATTTGCTTTCTACTCCTCTGCTAAATTTTTAATTATCCTTTTCTCCTATGAAATATTATCTTTAATTTTTATTCAGATCAATTTGATTATCTTTATTTATTAATTAAATAGCAATCTTTAATTTTTATTCAGATCAATTTGATTATTTTTACAATATCTTGTCCTTCATCTATGTTGTATTCTTTTTGTTTTTCTTTAAACATCATGAATGCATTTGTTTTATATTTTGCCTGCCAGTTATAATTTATAAAACCTTGGGTCTCATTCTGTTGTTTCTAGCTGATGGCACTTGCTTCCCTTGTGTGCTTTTATTCTGATTTTTGGCCTTGCAAGCCTATTTCTTGGACCTTTACCTTTTGCTGGTAGGGAAGTATGTGCAATAAGGGCTTACATAGGATTTTAGTGGATGCAAAATTTTAGTTCTTTAGACACATTATGGGCATGTGGCCATTCATTTTATTAGAATCCCTTAATATAATATATTGCTTTGAAAATTTTTAGAAAATTAAAGTAGGTGCCTTTTTCTGTCCCTCTGATTACTTGTAGAATCCTTAATAGCTGGAAATGGACACATAAGTCCACCAGATGTTTTGTAATTTGGTGATCTATTCAACAGCTTCCTTTGAAAATGTTTGTTCACATAAGTAACATTTATAGAGAGCTTCCTGAGACAGTGGTGACTGCCTTGCTTCATTTGATAACCACGTTGAGTGATTATATATCAGACTTTTTAATATTCTGAGTTCATTCAGGCAGCAATGAAATTTGAGCAGAGACTTATTGAGGGCAGGTCTTTGAAGTGAGCCAAAATAATTGGTCTGCACGAAGGGCTCAAGTCTGAAATGAAATTTAAGTTTTCTAAGGTGATGGAGCGGAAACATATCTGCGACAATGGAGGGGTTCGGGGTAGTTTGAATGCATTGCATAGAAATACGTTTTTGAGGCCTTTATTGGTTTTGCTGTTAATGAAACACACATTTCTTGCAAAGCAGGTTTTAAGGTACCATCTTAGTGATTTCTTTAAAAAGCCTTTACACTGTCAGCTGGATTTCCATGAAGAAGTGACTTTACAAAAATGAGTTGTGCGATACATACTGTCTATGTCAAGTGACCCAGAGTCTAGTGATAATAAAATGTTAAATCAGGAAGCAGTAATTAAGACAGATTTAGGTAACATTCGTTGTACTTTAATGTGTAAGACACACATCGATACACACCCTTTTGTGAACTACATATTTAATTATTTGTTAAGTAGGAGTCAATTTTTAAAATTTTCTCATTAAAATCTATTATAAAAATAATAAAACAAAGAAATTAAATTATTTTATCTCAGCCAGAAACAGGGCCATGACGCAAATTTTTGGAATCCTGGCCTCATAGCTACTCTATTATTTCATTTTACCTTATTTAGTAAGTTGAAGTCTATATTTTAGTAAATAAAAGGGGAATGGGCCACAAACATTGCCTTAAAAGTAGGTAATACATGATACTTATGTGAACATATCATTTATAAAGCATAATTTACATCCTTAATTCTTAATTTTCTCCCAAATACAGTAGTTAATAGACTCCAAAATACATTTTATAATATCTCCAAAGTTATTTTCAAAGCCATCCTTACTGCTGTCATATCACAGCTCCAGATTTAGCTATGTAAACCCAGACACCAAAGTTGAAAATGAAGAGAACTTGCAAAGGGATCACAAGTGAAAAGAGATTATAAAAACTGATTGATAGACAGCTTGGTTCATTGGCCACCACTATGAGAGCCCATCTTTTGCGATGGCATGGCGTCTGCTAGAGAGTTCAGGCTGTGCACATGAGAGGGTTCATATATGGGTAGCCAGTTAAACTTTGCCTAATTTTGTGTCCACTGTGAATAACAGTGATAGAAAATATTTTTAATTGCATCTGTACTGAACATGTACAGACTTTTTTTTTCTTGTTATTAGTCCCTAAGCCATAAAGTGTAACTACTATTTACATACTTACATTGTTTCAGGGATCATGAGTAATCTAGAGATGATTTAAAGTATACAGGGGGATGTGCAGAGATTATATGCCAATACTACACCATTTTATATCAGGGACTTGAGCATCCATGGATTTCGGTATCTGCAGGAGTTCCTGGAATTAATCTCCCATGGATACCAAAGGCCGATTGTATTCACTTGGTGTTAGATGCCTCTTCACAAATACTAGTACCATTTATAACATGTCAGTAAGTTGATGTTCATATTTAAACTTTCTATTTTATTATTTTTTTCCAGAAGAAGTACAAGTATTTAGGAGTGGGTAGCAAATGTAAAAATTAATAACATCCTATTGAATAGTCAAAGGGGCAAGAAAAAGATAAGAAATCAAAATACGATCAGAAGTGGTGCTAGTGCTACAGGAATGCAGGTTTTGGAATGATTAACTCTAACTGTAAAAGTTAAATGGGCTTCACAGATGAAGCAGACATTAAAAGGGTCTCGAAAGATCAGTAGTGGTTCACAAGATTTGAGGGTTGTAAAAAGTACTTCTGGCAAAGGCAGACCATGCAGGATAAAATTACATAAGAGAAGGCATGGAATATTCAGGAATTGTGAGGGGCAAATACTAGTGCAAAGCTAGAGGTCTACTGAGGGGATTCTATCCCCCATTCTCCAGCAAACAAAGTTTAAAAAAAATGGTTAACTGTTTTTACACAGTGAGAATTGAGGTCAGATTTGTGTTTCAGAAAAATAACCTGGTGTCATGAGAGAAAACAAATTGGAAAAAGGAGACAGTGAAGCTGTGGTCGTCTATTCAGCCCCTTTCCAGCAGCAATCACTAGCCTCTCCCTCCAGCAAACAAGAGACCCAAGTAAACTATGCATACTCCATTGTGCTACTTACAGAGCTTCAGGACATTTGCTTAGTTCCACTCTCCCCAAGGGATTTCCACCCTAAACTTCTATGTAGACATTATAAAGATACCAAAAACAAAACCAAACCAGAATACCACTTAGAATACTAGTGAAGTCATCCAAAAAAGTGATGGGCATTAACATTAACTGGTGACTGCTTATACGGTAGATTAAATGGAATACACCTTGGGTAATTGAATGGAAGGTGATAACTTGTTCACGATAAGAAATGCAGGTGGTGCAGCATGTTTAAAGGCTGAAAAAGTAATTTTGGTTCTCAGCATATTGTCTGTGTTGGTCTTTAGCAGAAAACTTTGAATGGTGATTTGCAGACCATATTTTCTTCAGAAACCAATGTACCTTGCAAGTATCCTGTGATTGCTTTTCAAAGAATAGGTTGATTTTGTCTTTATCTAACCTTATTATTAATGGGTATGAGGATATACTTAAGAATAATCCATGGTAAATTTGTTGCTATGAAACAATATAGCATCCTTAGTATTGTCAGATATGTATATCTTCTATCAATGTCCTAAAGTAAGTCTACAGTTCCATGGATTACCAGAAAAACAATCAATTTTTTCCAAATTTATACTCCTTGATAAAAGGTTGCAAAGATGACCAAGAAACAAAAAGGTCCTATTTCAGGACAACAATTCTTAATGCTTTTTAAATTATTTGATTTTATCTTATCTTACTCAAGGTATATTAAATAATTATCAAAATAAATGTAAAGTAAAATAAATTTTATTCACAGGAATTAAAAATAATAGCAACTTATTTTATTGGATTAAGGATTACAGGAGAGATATACAAATAATTCTATATTTTGACTCATCTAAATGCATATTTAATCTATATCAACTTGTGCTCAGTGGTCTAGAAAAAATAAGATTAATTTTTTTAAAGAAATATTTTGTCACTATGCAGAGAGGGCCAAAATTGCCTAGAATGCTTTCACCCATATATTCCTTTGGTTGGCTTTTTCTCATCCTTTGGGTTTCAGCTCAAAATCACCCCCTCAGAGAGGTCTTCACTGCCTCTCTGTCAAATACGGCCACTTCTCTATTGCATATTACTCCTCTGCTATGTATTTCCTTCCTAGCATGTCACTATCTGACATCACCTTGTTTATTTATCTGTCTAATTGTTAAGTTTTTGTCCTAGAATGTCAGCTCTCAGGGGTCTTGGCCACCACAGTGTTCCTCGTGCCTAGGTCTCTGTCTGGGAGTGTGGGCAATAAGTTAATATAAGTGGAAAGGATAAAGGAATAAATGAATAACTTAGAGTACATATGAAGAGAGGAGACATTTGAAATGGGACTATTTTTTTTAAGACGGCAATTTAAGTCAAGGAAAAACATTGCGCCTGTCATCTGCTACCTTTTAAATGTAAAAGGTACTTACCCGTAGTTACGTAGAGAAAAAAAGAATACGGATTTTCCTTGTTAGCATTAAATTAAAACTTTCTGACAGAGAGCTGTAGGAAATGCTATGTCAGAAAAGAGATATCAGACCTATTATAAGTTTAAATATGTAAGTATAAAATTACTCTGTCACGTGGAGAGTACTGACAGTTGCTGGTATAAATCATCCTTATAGCATTCTTGACTGGGAAATTTAATATAATCCTTTTTTGGAAATCAGTAAAATTCCAGACACAAGACTAAAATCTCCAGGGAACAATTAACAGTTGCAATGAAATCACAGAAACTCTAGCATAGCTAACCAATAATACTCATTCTTAAAGTCTACATTGAGGAGGGAAGCATAACACAATATATTCCATCTAAAGCCTTAGACTGTAAGCAGGAATGGCTGCATTTTTGAGAGTCCATTAGACATTTTGGTTTCTGGCCAGCCCACAGTCTCTCACTACTCATTGTCTTCTGAGCAGTTTTACACCTCAACAGAGACTGGCCAGCTGCATCTTCACATCCATATCCTTTGAAGCAACCATATTGTCATTACTCATTTTCCCTTTTTATTTCCTATCTTTATAGCTTCTTTATTCTTGAAGCTTTATACAAATTTTAATACTTCATTTTGTTGTTGATGATTATTGCTTCCTTGATTTTCTAACTTTATTTTTTATTGATATGTAATAAATGTACATAATTTTGTGGTACATGTGATGATTTAATACATTGATATAATTTATAAAAATCAAATCAGTATAATGGGGATATCCATTGCCTTAAATAATTGTCTTTCCTTTATGTTAGAAACATTGTTTGCTTGTTTTCATTTCACTTCCTTGAATCTGAAATACTGTTCTGGTACTTCTTTCCTGAACCAGTGACCGCATACCCCGCCACCTCGTTCCTCTACCGTTTCTCCAACCCACCACACAAATTCACAGAGTATGCTATTTCTCTAGAGCTCACAGCTATTTTGTCTGTATTTTGAGCTCTATCCTAAATCGCTTCATATTCTTCTTTCTTTCAGAAACTTAAAAAAAAAAAAAAATCTGCCACTTCCGGGTCTCCTTTTTTTAGTTCTGATACTGTTATTCCCTCACCCTCAATGATAATTTCCTTTCAATAGCAGTCAGCTATGTAAATCTTGCCTGTGTCTGTGGTTGTAGATGTGCTTGCTCATATGTTTTCAAGACATTAACCCTCCTTACTGAATTTTTGACTTTGTATCTTTCTTTTCACAAATCAATACAAAGATCCTAAGTAATCTGTTAAACAGCAAATTGACTCTGATCTTGGATGTTCCACAGACACAGTTTTGAACAATTAATGCTCACTTGAAGTCACTGAATCACAGGATTTTCCCAATTATTTAGCCTTTTTAAACCATGAGATAAATGACAGCTTAGAGTAAGAAAAAATAATGTTTCGACCAATTATGAAAACACGTTTGTGATCAGCCTGAAATCACAAACAGAATCACAATCATAGCCATGGCAAGTTCTTTAAATCAGTTATTATAAAAACATATATGTCTTACATGTAAAATAAAATTTCATAAAATTACAGGGCTTTGGAAATTTAGAGTTCGAGTTCTCCTAATTTTGTAGGTAAAGAAACTGAGACACAGAGAGATTAAATCTCTTAGCAAAGTCCGTATCTTTTCTTGGTAAATCCTATATTTATTTCACTTCACATTTTGGTATTGCATATGTCCTACACTCATGACTGACATTGTCCTAAGAATATGAGCATAACCCAAGTGATGCTAAAGTCTGCAAGTGTGCCTTATCCATCCATCAGTTGCCTCTACTTTTGTTACAGAAGTGGGCAGGTACTAGAATGTGTTTCTTTCCTATGTGTGAGTGTGACGGTCTCTGTGAGCTGCATGATGTACTGTCTGCTGATCCCCCTGCAGTCTTCCACACGCTCATACTGAGACAATGATGTAAGAGGTAGAAACCAGAAATAATGGATCAGCTTCTCCTTTCCTACATGGGGTGATGTGAATTGTATTTTTGTAAGAACTCAAAGCACAGTTGCATAAAGGGAATCACCCCCTATGGTCTGCTTGGAAAAGCATCTTTGTCTGTGATATTTGGGTTAAGCAGATTTTTGTCTCTTCTTTTATTCCTTCCACAAAGGCTTATTAAACATTATGAGACATGCGTTGTGCTAGGCATTTAGAAAACAAAAAGGAATAAATCTACATTACCTGTCTTCAAGGAGCTCGCAGTCTAGGAGAGGGAGGGCAAATAGACAATAATAATAGCATCAAGTAAGTGATGTAATGATGGAAAACACATACTGCAGGAGAGACACATGAGGGACATCTAATCCAGAAAAGAAGGTCAAGGAAAGTTTTCCTGAGCCACAACACCTGTACCAAGTCTCCCAGGATTCTTAGGAATTATCTCAGTAAAGAAAGGCGAAGAAGTATCCTAGATCAGAGAATTAGATCATCAGAGACCAGGCGAGCACTAGCAATGGTTTTGGATTTTATAGGCTCTGTGTCACAGCTGCTTCACAGTTAAACTCAAGGCTGCCCTAGAGGCCAACACCAAGGCTGGTCCTCTTTGAAGGTGTGGATATTATTCATCAGTTAATCTGATTAGGCTAGGCTATTCTGCAATATAAAGTCCAAAATACCATTGGCTTAACACAGTAAAAGTTAATTTCTCAATTGTACCAAGTTCAACATAGGACAAGTGAAATTCCTCAGTCTTGGGAACATACCAGTTAGGTCTGCATCCTCCAAAGTTGCAGTGGCAGGAGGATAATGATAGAGATTTGTTTGGGATGCACTTAAAGAGTAGTTGTGGAAAAGGTTTAAGTCACCTTCTGTCATTGACCAGAACACAGTAACCTCTCTCCAGATGAACCACGAGTGAGGCTGGGAAATGTCTTTCTGTGTGCTGCTAACAGAGAAAAAAGTATGTTGAACTCAGAATAGTATCTCTGCCATAGCCAGAGTAGTAGAGTTCATCCCTTTAATTAGGTGGTCTCCTGAGGCCCTATTTAGGACAAGGCTATTGCTTTGTTTTTTGTTTATTTAAGACAGAATCTTGTTCTCTCACCCCAGACTGGAATGCAGTGGTATGATCTTGGCTCACTGCAACCTCCGCCTCCCGGGCTCAAGCAATTCTCCTATCTCAGCCTCCTGATAGCTGGGATTACAGGCATGTGCCACCATGCCCCGGCTAATTTTTGTATATTTAGTACAGATGGGGTTTCACCATGTTGGCCAGGCTGGTCTCGAACTCCTGACCTCAAGTGATCCACCCACCTTGGCCTCCCAAAGTGCTGGGGTTACAGGCATGAGCCACTGTGCCCAGCCAACAAGACTGTTTAAAAACTGCCTATAGCTATGCCCTCTCCAAAGGTCATTCAAATTAAGTACTCCTTAATTTTCATTCTACCTACTAAAGTTTATGAAAGGGAATTTTGAATGAAGGAAAGTGAACAGAAATAAATAAGAATTGATGTTTTTCAGAACTGATGAACTGTCAGTGGCATACTTTGGCAGAAAGCATTTTTCTTTGTTCAATTAACAGTCCCAGCTCTTAACTTGGAGTTTCTAGAAAATAATTTGCAATTGCAGTTTACTTGAAGCAACTGAGGTGATTGAGCCAAATATTTTCTCTTTAAACAGCCTAAAGGGTAGAATTTCTGGAGGTCAAGATGTGAAGATTGGGAGGGCCATGGCTTTGCCTGTTCTATGGCTTGCTTTATGAATCAGATGCTTCCAAGCTGTAATTATGTACAAATTATGAGTTCGGTAATATGTGGGAAACAGAACTGAGTAAAGCATTGTCCTTATCTACAGGGTGCCTATAATCTCTTTGGAGAGATTCAGATAAATATTAACAAATAGCAAATTGCACAATGAATATTGCTAGAATGAAATAATAGCATTGCAGATAATTGCACATAAAAGAATAAGTTAGCACTGTAGGGATTTGGGAAAGGTTTGAAAGAAAACATGATAGCATAGAAGTTGAATTTTGAAGAGTGAGGTAAACTTTTAATAGAAGTTGGGTTATAAAACATTCCAGGATGGGGAAATAGTATGAACAGTTACAGCTTTGTAAATTGTAAATATATATTTTGAAATGTTCAATAGCTTTGTGTGGCTGGAGCAATGTATGTTTGAAGGATACAGGTGAATAGAAGGAACTAACTATGAATAGTACTAACTATTAGTTAGTACTCAAACTGTTCTTCTTATTTTTTTATAACGAAGCTGCAGGATTTTTAGAGCTATTTTTATCCAGATAATAATTTATGTAGAGCTCATTAAGTAGAACACATAATTCTATCTGTAAAAGGTTTTCTGAAAAAAAAAATTCAAAAGAATACCTAAGAGACTTTTAGAGTTAACTACCCCTCCTTGATCTAAGAACATATTACAGTAAGAAGTTATAAAAAGAGAAGACAATATAGATTTCCAATTCTCATGTTAATCAGTTGGGCCTGTTTCTAAAAACCAACCAGTTATTCAGTTTCTAAAACCTTAACATATATTTTGAGTGAGATTCAGCTAAACCTAGCATCATACAATGTCAGAGTTGGAAGACAGCTTAGGAGAATGGTTCCTGAACCTGACAGGTGGTCAATCTCGCAGGAAGCTTATAAAATATGTGCACCCATAGGTTCTATCCTAGTCATACTAAATCAAATCCTTACTGAGCGGGGCCAAGAAATCTGTACATTTATCAAGTTCTCAAGATAATGAGCAGCTGAATTTGGAAATTTCTTTAAAGTACTGTCGAGGGCACTGAGGTCTAATATTGCAATGGGTGTTTAAGATATTAAAAGTAAATGGGGAAGTCATGTATTCATGTATTCATTTTCTTTTTCAATTAATATTTATTTTCTTATGCACATAGTGCTTACTTACAGGCAAAGGATGCAAAGGTGAAAAAATATGATTTCTGACTTCAAGTATTTATTATTTTTTAGCATCAAAAGGGTGTAATAATGTAAATAGGCATGTGTATGTTTTCCAAAAACCATGAGGTTCAGATACTAATATTTCCAAAGTAATATTCTTCCTTTTCTACTCTATTTCAAGTAGAGGTACAACACATATGATTAACAGATTTTCCCATGGGAACAGAAAAAAATAAATGTTAAATAATAAAAGTGGACATATCAGTGTTTATTCTAGGTATTGAACTAAGCATTATATTTGTTCACATATAATCCTCACAATAACATTATCAAATGGGACTATCATTATTCCTCTTTATAACTGATGAAACTGAGACATAGGTTAAATAAATAACATGCCCAGAGTCACAGAGCCTTTAGGTAGTAGTGCCAGAAGTTGAGCTCCAGAGTTGGTGGGCTTACTTACCATATGATAGTGATTCTGGAATAAAGGAGAAACAAAAATAATTTTTGCCATAAAATATCCAGTGGCACACTATTGTTAGTAACAGATAAGACAATGGTATTCTGACATTCAGCAGGAAGGAAATCACTGGGATAACTACGTATTATAAACTCTTTGTTTCTAGTTCTGTAAAATATACACCACCAAAAAGAAAAATTCTGACTGCAGGGAAACAGTACACTCTGTAGACCCCAGAAAAAAATAAATCACCATGAGATTTGACAACAATCAATTTCTCACTGCACACTAATCAAGCAGATAGAAAGAAGGCCATGGTAAGTGATTTACTTAATTAAATCTTTGAGGGAGGAGAGTTAGTTAGTTCATAGAGCTCTATGCTTTACACATTGACAAAACACAGCAGTGTCAACAGTATGAAATGTGTATCACTCTAACAATGATGAATGCAAATGCATAGGATGCTCTGTCTGCCTGCTTCATGTCAGAAAAATCAAGACACTTCTATTTGGCAACTGGTGCCTGAGTCCTGTTGTTTCCATTAACTTACCCATGGATGTGTGGCAATTTATTTCTCAGGGAATTGTCTTGAGGCTGCTCTGGCAACCAAAAACACCAGATGGCTCTCCTTGAGATAAATGCCTGAATGTGGCTGGATGAGTATCCTTATTAAGGAAATAGACAAATTGTTTCCTTATTCCTTGGAGTTCCTTGGCCATCAGGGAATTACTTTAGGATATTGTGAAACCTGCTGTCAGCCTTCTCCTGTTCTACAGTGTCCCTTCCATCTTCTCATTAATTGAGGTTTGACTGCATCAGTCAGGTTAGTCTGGGTTATGCTGCAGTAACAAGCAATCTTCAAGACTAAATGGCTAAACCAAGCAAAAGTGTATTATGTTCTAATGCTACATGTGCAGCACAGATGGGTATGGAAGTCTTGAGCTTAATATAATAGTCTAGAGTCAGGCTAAAAGAAGGCCTACCTCAATTCCAGTGTTTTCAATAACCAGAGGAGGAAAAGGAAATGTGGTAATTACACATTGGCTCATAAGGTTTCTGTCTGGTAAAAATTAGATGTCACTTCAGATCCAGAGTACTTTTCTCATGCCAAAGCAAGTTACATGACTTTGAATAATTTTAAAGGAAATGGGTAAAAGATGTGAAATAGAATACATAACCAATAGTCTTAATGTAAAAACAGGAGATACAGGAATCTTAGATATGCTGGTGAGTGCTGAGAATTTAGGAGCACCCACAACCCAATCTCTTGGATTTCTAGCTGCGTGACTTTATGAACACCTTTTCTTGTCTTAAGCATCTTCCTTTACCTCAACCCAGGGCCAGGATTCAATATTTAGAATAATCTCTTCTCTACAGGATAAGGAGGAGACAGGGTTAGGAACAAAGAATACAGATCATAAACTGAGAGGCCCATGTTCTATTTGTAAAAACAAAACTTTATACCTTTTGCCTAAAAACCAAAATTGATGGCAGGTGAGTTTGGACGTTTCCTGCTCAAATCTAATTAAGCCTCTCCAAAAATGTCTAAAAGTCTTGCCCAGGCAACATGTGTGTTCACCTCCCCTTATCACTGCTCCCTCTGTCCTAGATGGTTTGCTTTTAGCTATTTTAAAAAATTAATTACATATGGTTGCAATTGTTAAAAGCCATGGAATGTAGCAACAACCATGATATTATTCTTCAGTGTCCACCTGCAGAGCTGACTCTACCAGAGAAGAGTTCACCCCTCCAGAGCACACTGCCCCACACAGCTGCCACACCACACTAATTGGAGTGTGTATCAATGTCAAAAGCCAGCCCATTGCTGATATCATAGTTTCTCACTTTGAAGGAGGAGTAAGCTAATTCCACAGTCTTCTCCTGTAGGACAAATGCGAGGTAAATATTTTAGGTCATTAACAGTCTCTCTCTTCACTTCTAATTTCACATTTTACAAGAGTGTGACTTGGAGTGAAAGGTTTCATTTTTCTCACCAGAAGACATAATATTCTTCGAAAGAAGAGAAAATAAGAATGAAATGAGCATTTGCTCTTATTTGTCCTTATATTTTAATTTCTCTTCCTAGTAAGCCCAAGGAAAAGCAGGCGTCTACACATTCCAACCAAGGGTACTAAATCTGGGCCTTCCAAAATACTTTCTCCCAGTGAAATCGTGGACCTTGAAATTACTGATAGGTGAATAATCCACATAATACCTCTTCATCCACTTTATCAGCAAGTCCTATTTTCTGTACCTTCCAATTCTGACTCTATGTTTTTCCCACCACTTCCACCAGAACTACCCTAGTCCATGCCACTACCATGTCTCACCTAGGTTATTGAAATAGTTTCCTAAGTGAACTGCATGAGTCTACTCTTGCTCTGCTATGTTCTATTCTCCATTCAAAACTTACAGTGCTCTTTTTCACAGTAAATCATAGTCACTCCCATTTCATAACCATTTAGCAGATTCTTATTACAGACAGAGGGAGATCCAGATTCCTCTATAGTACACAGTGAAGTCTTGATTCCTACTTCAGCCTCTACCATTCTTCTCTTTGTCTGCATTCCAGTCAAATAGGCCAACTTACAGTTTGTTGAACATAACAAATGTGCTCAAGTTTTTTGTACTGTACAAGTTTGTTTGTTTTTTCTCAATGCTTAAAATCTTTTCCTTAAATCATATGCATTGTTTCCTTCTTAACTTGATGAAATGGCTGGTACAATGTCACCTCACAAGAGTACCTTTCTTTGACTGCTCTGTTAGTTTTCTATAGCTATTTAAAATGGAAAACTGATTCCTATTGCTGTTTAAAAGCCCCAAAACTCGGTGGCTTAAAATAATAAATACTTATTATCTTACATGGTTTATGAGGGCAAGGAATCTGAAAGCAACTTAGCTTGATGGTTCTGACTCAGAGGTTTCAGTTAAGTTGTCAGCCAGGGAGGTAGTCACTTGAATGCTTGACTGGAGCTGAAGTACCCAATTCTAAGGAGGCTCCCTCAAAGTCCTAGCAAATCATTGCTGGATGTCTTCAGGAGACCTCTGATCATCAAATGGACAATCCAGGGGTGATTCCATGTTTTCAAAACATGGTAGTTGGCTTTTCCCAGAATGAGTGGGTGAAGACAGAATAAAAAGGAAGTCTCAATGCTCTTTATAACTTAATCTTGGAAGTCAGCACACCTTCTCTTTCATTTTATTCTACTTGGTGGAATACTAAATCCAAACCTTACTCAAGGAGAGAGAAATTAGCCTCCTCCCCTTGGAAGGAAGAGTATCAAATAATGTTCAGATCTTTTTTCCCTTTCTTTCTTTTGAGACAGCATCTTGCTGTGTCATTCAGGCTGGAGTGCAGTGGTGTGATCATGGCTTACTGCACCCTCGACCTCCAGGGCTCAAGTTATCCTCCCAGCTCTGCCTCCTGAGTAACTGGGACTATAGGCACATACACTCAGCTAATTTTTGTGTTTTTTGTAGTTATGGGGTTTTGCCATGTTACTCAGGCTGGTCTTGAACTCCTGGGCTCAAGCAATTCACCTGTCTCAGCCTCCCAAAGTGCTGGGATCACAAACGTGAACCACCACACCTGGCCAGAAGGTTCCGGAAACCACTACAACAAGTAAAACTGTATGCCTCATGCCATTCTTCCTACAACTACCTCTCTCTGTGTCCTGCTTCATTCATCTTTATGCCATTTATGATGCTAAATAGACAATAAGGTAAAGTTAGGAATAGAGACAATAAGATAAAGTTAAGAATCCTCAGACCAGATTTTGTGAATTCAAGTCCCAAGTCTATGACTTATGGAGAGTAAAACCTCAGACAAATTATATAACTTCTCTGTGACTCAGTTTTTGGATCTTTAAAATTGGCCATTGAGCACCTACCTTAAAGAGTTGTGGGTGCTGGGCGTGGTGGCTCATGCCTGTAATCCCAGCACTTTGGGAGGCTGAGGCAGGTGGATCACGAGGTTGGGAGTTTGTGACCAGCCTGGCCAACATGGTGAAACCCCATCTCTACTAAAAATACAAAAACTAGCTGGGCGTGGTGGTGGGCACCTGTAATCCCAGCTACCCGGGAGACTGAGGCAGGGGAATCACTTGAAACAGGAAGGTGGAGGTTGCAGTGAGCAGAGATCCTGCCACTGTACTCCAGCCTGAGTGAAAGAGTGAGATTCCATCTCAAAAAAAAAAAAAAAGAAAGAAAGAAAAAAGAGTTGTGGGAGGAATAAAAGAAGAAGGGGGAGAAAGAGAGAGAGAGAGAAAATTAAGACAATATACAACACAAAATAAATGTTATAGAAATGTTACATATTACAATTATTACTATATTATTTTTAGCAAACCAGTGTTTATTCATTCTTTCCTTATTGTAATATGATTTGCATCAGTGCAAAATATTTGTCTGCCTGTTCACTATTGTGTTCTTGGTGTTTAGAATAGGTTTTAAAAATATATGTTGACTAAACTTATGCTCTAGAAGGCAAATATATTTATTTACATAATTCACATTTAAAAGATAAAAAGTACTTAAATATGTTCAATAATTTATCTATTCATTCCTTCATTCAAAATGTTTTTGCTGAGTGCTTCCTAAAAGTTTCAGAGGGGCACCTATTTAAAGACATCATCTTTTCACCCAGATATAAATTAGTGTTCCATTAGAGGAAATTAGAATAGAAGAACCAAAGAAAGATTCAGACGAAAAGAACAATAAGTAATTAAAATAATCTGTGATTATACCTAGAGTTATTATATTAATAATTTGATAATTTATAATTGCTTATAAATAATCTCAGTAAGAAATATATAGGTTGAACTGCTCTTTCTACATAAAAAGTCATTAATTAACTGAGCAAGCACGAGAGAAGTACCTGGATGAGGAAAGAGAATCATGGAACATGTAACATATAATTTGGGAAACACTGCTATGGTCATCTTGCTTCTCTGAGGGTGGTATAAGGTGTTTGTTAAGTTTACTTTCAATGATGATCCTAAGATTTCTTAACAAATTGATGATTCAGAGACAGTAGAGGTTATTACATACTTTCTTTCAAAATTCAAAAGTTAGAAGTTTAAATAAATTTGAAATAAAAAATTGTATTTTAATTACACAGTGTATCAGGACTTCACAAAATTTTCCATTTTGCCTGAACCAGTGCAAGCCAAGCACAATGTGGCTCACACAGCTGTCTACATTGGCCATCAACCGCAAACAGACTCATAGCCCAAGGCCCATTTGGAAGAGGTCTGGAAACATGTCATGCCTGTATGTTATCACCACACTTACTCCTGCACCTGCAGTTTGCTTTCTGGAGTTATTAACAGGAAACCTCAAGTCTCTTTACATCAAATGTATTTGATGAAAGGATGGCAATGCTGCACCAGAAGGATGTGCATGTTAACAAGTTTGCCCAACCACAGGCATGGTCAGGTACTCTTGAGTGAATATGATTTGGGCCAGAAAAACAAAGGATGGCAGGCTTCTTTTTAAATGACTGCTTTTAGCAAAAAACCTGGTGATGAGTGAATAGACCTAGACAAAGACTGTAGCGCACGGACCTTCCTGATTTATGGGTGCCCACTGCTTCTTTTCCTTATTATGCTATGCTCATTTTATGTTTGCTTTCTGTGTGAACTCACACAACAAGATGTTATATATATTTTGTTTGCTTAGGATGGTGGTTTTGAATGATGGCTGCAAAATTACACTCTGCTTCTAAGGAATGAATACAGGAATTAAATCTATTTCTGCCTATTGTGAAGAAAAACAAATACTGATCTTTTAAATAAGGTTCTTATGCAAAACAGAAAACAAAAGTACCTGTTAAATAAGATACTTATGCAAAGACAGATAGCTTAAAATTTGGGTTGCTTCATGGAAATATTATGGAAAGATCAGATAATGAATATATTTCTTATTACAGAAATACTGTAATTTTTGAATAATATATTACAAACATTAGAAAATAAAGAGGAAGACTTCATACTATTCTCCTTTTATTAATTTCTTAAATATATATATATATATATATATATATATATATATCATGCATATCATACATATGGCATGTGCTGGGCACTGAGGATGAAAGGTAGACAAAACATAAATGGTCTCTGAACTCCGGGTGCTTATGTCAGCACTGAGTATAGGGAATGCAAACATTAAACAAATAACTACACAAAATGTGAGGTTAAAGGTGTGTCTGTGCAAGTGCCTTGAGCAAGAAGTATCGTGAATTACTCACACAAGAATACTTATTGAGTAGCTACTATATGTACCCTTTCCCTTTTAAGGATATAACAGTGAACAAAATCAGCAAACTCTTCTTTTTTAATTGAAAAAAATCAGCAAAAATCTCTGCTTTTGGAGAAGCAATAAACAAAATAAATAGATAAATTCTTAAAAATCTTGTAGCAATCACAGATATGGTATAATAAGAGATATAGAGTAATAGAAGATGTGATCAGAGAGGAGCTAAGTTAGGAGGTAGAAAAAGTAGGGCCTTCTAGTTGATTTTAGGGGCACGGGTTTGTATCCTGGTAAGACGGAAAGTTATGGAGAGTTTGAGGAGTGGCATGGTCTGACATGTCTTAAGAAGGTCACCCTCAGTCAGGCATGGTGGCTTATGCCTGTAATCCCAACACTTTGGTAGGCTGAGGTGGGTGGATCACCTGAAGTCAGGAGTTCAAGACTAGCCTGGCCAAGATGGTGAAACCCCGTCTCTACTAAAAACACAAAAATTAGCCGGATGTGGTGGTCAGCACCTGTAATCCCAGCTACTCAGGAGGCTGAGGCAGGAGAATTACTTGAACTTGGGAGGTGGAGGTTGCAGTGGGCCGAGATCATGCCATTGGACTCCAGCCTGGGCGACATGAGCTACACTCTGTCTTAAAAAAAAAAAAAAGATTACTCTGGCTGTAAGTAGCAAAGAGAGAAGCATGGAGACCCATGAGAAGTCTACTCCACCTTTTAGGCACAGATAAGGGTAGTTCAGGTACTGGTGGCAAAATTACAGATAGTGAAAAGTGGTTGTGTTCCAGATACAATTTCAAGGTACAGCCACAGAGCTGGCTGTTGCATTTAATAACAAAGGGAAAAAGAGAGGAGTCAGGGGTAAACCTAGGAACTCTTGAGAGAGTGAGGTATTTTAAGAAATTCTTCCTTGAGGGAGTGACAATTGAGTTATTTGAAGGAATAGTAAGAATTAATTAGAAAAAGAGTAAGGAGGGACAGAACACATAGATTGAGAATTGATTATATTTGTAGGACACCTTCTCCTAGGAAGATGAAAGGAAGAGGCTTTTTTGTTTATTGAGCTATTAACTATCAAAAGATAATGAAATTAGAGTAGACGCATTATACTTGTAAAACTTTTAGGGAAGATGTCATTTGCAACAATTTGTAGCATAAGACCATCACATATGGCATAGTATTAATCAGAAATTTTTATATTAGGCTTTACATTAATTAGTTTATTGTACATGAATCTAATAAATTTCATATCAAAATGACTATTAACAGAATGTTTTTCTTGATACTATTCATCTGTATGCAACCATTAAGGAAAAAAGGTCAAATTGTGTATTTCCATAATTACATGACCATTCTCCTTTTTAACAACAGTGAGGAGTGGAGAGTAGTATGTGTATTAGGATAATATAATGCCCTGGCAGTTCTGGAGCCTTCTACTGTAAACAAATTAGAAAACTTCCAGCCTGCTTATAAAGATTCAAAGCACACATTTAACCTGGATATGAACTATATTAAATCTGGTCACATATTAAATAAATCTAAGTAAATAGGTACAGGATCAGCAAACATGTGTAATATTTCCAAACATTTTCTCTTTCTGTCAAATATTTACATCTTTTAATAGTTTCATGTTTATTTTACTTATTAAATAATTGCTCACCTCTTTTCGGTTTCTTAAACAGTATTTATATAAAAGAAGTCATAACAAGATGGCATTGCCACCTCTGTTGTGTTGAATGTATTTTAAAGCATTGTGCTTGCACTTTTACTTTAGTTTTTATGGTTTGTATTTTTACTGTTTTAGAGCTGCTACTAGAAGTACTTAATCTCAGATGAGTTATTAACCAAATTTTAAAAATCAGGTTATGCAAACTGCCCAAAGAAATAATAATAAAAGACATGAAAGGCTTTGTATTTTGCTATTTTTAAAACTAGGACCAGTCAAGTTTGGTTGGATTTTTCTAAGGGAAGAAATCAGAAGTGTTAGGGCAGGATGTACAGAATTATGACAATGAAGCTCTCCCAGCATGGAGCTGACAGAATAAAGGAAACCCCGTCAGGGACACGTCTGGCTACAGACTTGCATTTCAACATGATGTATCATGTCTTCTGGTTTGAAAATAGTGGTAAACTACCCAGATCACATTCTCCAAGAGTTTGGAAACTCAGATATGCTTTTGGGAGAAAATAATAGGTTTCATTTTTCCTTTTATGATGGAGTTAGGTTGAGGTGACTTGTATGATGATCCAATACAGTTGGTTCAGGAAAATCAGTCATTTAATCAGTTATTTTCGTTATTAACAGAAACATAACAATTCTTACAATAGTGGTATTACATAAAGAGAAATATATATATGCAATTATTTTCTATTTGATTTTTCTAGCATTGGCTAAATATATATAAATTTTCCTCAATAAAAACTTGTTTTCTTTGTGATAAAGGCAGAATATTATTCAGGTGACTCTTACAATTCTTAGGCTTTGGTGGATTTTCTTAGGATAATTTTTCTGAAGTGAGTCACATGCCAGGAGAAGACATGAGAAACCATTGTTGCAGCTCTCTTCTGTGTAGGCCACCAAGTTGACTTTTATACAACTACCTACATCATAACTCTGGCCTAATGCTACCAGGACATCTCTAAGAACTGATATGTCAACCCATTTTATCTTAAGGCTTTATTACTGTCTAAAATAAGAGTGATGCACAAATTATATAAACTATATCAAATCAAATGAACACAAGTCACATCCAATTCCTGCTTCATGCTTCTAAAATTCTGGCTATGGGACATTATTGATACCTCCAGTTCACTGCATTCACTTACAGTATCTATCAAGTGGGATTATTCCAAAGACAAGCTCTCTTATGAGTGAATGTATTATTAATAATCACCTAGTGTTCACATAATGTTCACATAATCCTCCAGTTTTATAATTTTTTTAAATAATGCCAATACAAGTGTTCTTTGGAGAAGAAATGAAATGGATTATTGCCATAGACTGAAAGTTTGTGTGCCCCAAAATTCATATGTCAAAACCTAATTGTCAATGTAATGGCATTACAGGATGCGACCTTTGTGAAATGATTAGGTCATGAAGGTGGGGCCTTCATGAAAGAGATTAGTGCCCTTATAAAAGAGTCTCCAGAAAGCTGGTTAACCCCTTCCCCCATGTGCGAATGCAGCAAGAAGACAACCATCTATAAATCAGGAAGCAGACACTCACCAGACATTGAGTCTGCTGGTACCTTGATCTCGGACTTCCCAGCCTCCAGAACTGTGAAAAATAAATTTCTGCTCTTTATAAGCCATATAGTCTGTGGTATTCTCCTATAACAGCCTAAATGGAAAAATTAATTATTATCCCCATTTTACTGATGAGAAAAATGAAGGTTTTCAAGATATTGAATCTGTATTCTAGTGGTACTTTGAACTTATCTTTTTGTATATATTGAGGTGACATTGATTATTATTGGTAGTAGTATTACTAATACTACTACCTACTACTACTGAAACCACCTTTGCAATGTTATAACTGAGGAAATTATGACAGTGAAAGAAACAGACCTAACAGACTCTATCTTGCTTCTAACCTTTAAACTGTCTTTGTTCATTCCTGGGAATAGGCCAAACAAACTTTGGGAAGGAATTCAGTTCATGGTTTGACTCTGAAAAAAAATTGGTAACAGCCCTTTCCTGAAAAGATCCCCTTCTTGCCTGGGGACCAGTCAGCCTTTGCAGGACTAACCAATTAGCTACAAGTTTAGAAATTACAGTTTAGGGGTCATGTAGCCTCTGGCTCCAAGAGTCTGAACCTCCCCAAATGGCTTCTTGGAATAATATCACTATTATAAAACCTAAGATCAGTGCTTGAGATATTTTGCAGACCCTGCACTGGTTGGATCAGCTGACAACACTCAGACCAGTAATCTGGTTCAACCAGTTCTGCCATCCTATCCAGGAGCAGATGACGTCAAGAAAACCTTACTTTAACCCTCTATGATTCCATCTCCAACCTGACTAATCAGCACTCCCCACTTCCCAAGCCCCTACCTGCCAAATTATCTTTAAAAACACTGATCCCTAGCTAATTTTGTATTTTTAGTAGAGACGGGGTTTCTCCATGTTGGTCAGGCTAGTCTTGAACTCCTGACCTCAGGTGACCCACCCACCTCAGCTGGGTGTGGTGGCACATGCTTGTAATCCTAGCTACTAGGAAGGCTGAGGCAGGAGAATTGCTTGAACCTGGGAGGTGGAGGTTGCAGTGAGCCGAGGTCCCACCATGGCACTCCAGCCTGGGCAACAAGCAAAAACTCCGTCTCAAACAAACAAACGAAAAACAAAACTCTGATCCCCAAATGCTGATTTGAATAATAATAAAACTCTGGCCTCCTACACAGATGGCTCTGCATGAATTACTCTTTCTCCATTGCAATTCCCCTGTCTTGAAAAATTGGCTCGTCTAGCGGGCAAGGTGAACCCATTGGGAGGTTACACTGCCTCATTGCTACTGGGATCTTCACTGCAGCTCCGTAATACTGCATACTTTTGCCCAAGTGAAAGCATTTCTCTGTTGAAGTTTTCTGTGCAAAGTCTGTTCACAGTGTGTGTGTGTGTGTGTTTTTTCTTCTTTTATCTACGTGAACCATGCTTGAGGAGTTCTCCAAGCAGAGATTGGTAATGGTTTCTATAAGGAGTATCTGTCAGCGTTTGCATTCTTTACACATTGTTGAGTTTTAAAGTGCCAGACTGTGGCAGCCTATTATATAACATGACCTCCATAAACCTGTTGATTGGAGACTTGGCTCAGGACATTTCAAAAGCCTCATACTGGCCCGGAGTACATTTGAGGAAAATGTCCCGTCTCAGTGGGAACAGGTGGAAATCTAAATGCAGTGTTGGCCCTGGTTAGAAAACAGCCCCAAAACATCAAGGATTACTGAATGTGTGAATCTAAAATCTGCCTTTAAACCCGTTTTAACAACTCTCATTCAACTCTGCAAGAAGTTGGAAGTACTGCTTCAAGGGTCAGTCTTTGTTGCTTGAGTTTTATATTCTTAAATAATGCTGATGACCTTCATTCAAGAGTGAGGTCTGCTAAGGGCAACTCTTTAGATGGAAGATAACTCACTTATAATAGCAAATTTAGAACTAAAGAGTTAGAGCTTATTGGCAAATAGCCTCAATTTAGTGTGTATTGTTGTGCTAAAGAAAAGTAGGCTTTGGTAGACTGGGGTCAAAGTTCACTTTGTATTCAAATTTCAGGGTCACCAGCCTTGTCTTGGAGTTTCATCACTAGATGGGTAGACTGTTGCTCTGTTTTTGTAGTATTTTAGCTCTTAGAACATACTGCCTGTTTAATGGCAATTAATACCTCCCAGTTCTCCTCTAGGGATATACTCATTCTTTTTGCACTGTACACAAGAGCAGGACATTTTACATGGAGGCAGAATAGAGAGTGGAATATCATCTGATATATCGAGACTGAAAGTTCCTACCTTTGCAGTAATCTCTTACAATATCTGATGACTTCTTCCAGAGTTTCCACTTATAAGAGGTCATTCTACCCCAATGTACTAATTTTTACTCAAGTATTAGCATTCACTACTAAAACATTATAATTCAGTTTATCTGATTATCTGGTTGACTGTATATCAAAGAAAGAGACACCAATATGATCAAGGTTTGATTCAGAGATTTTCATTATGGGAATAAAATTCAGGTGAAGACGTTTGAATACACAGAATTTTTTTTCATTCCTTCTATTTGAAACTATCCTATGTAACTGTGATTTTTGTGTGTGTGTGTGAAAGTCTCATGCCCAGACTGGAATGCTGTGGGCTATCTTGGCTCACAGCACCCTCTGCCTCCTGAGTTCAAATGATTCTCTTGCCTCAGCCTCTTGAGTAGCTGAGATTAGAAGCACCAGCCATTAATGCCTGGCTGATTTTTGTATTTTTGTAGAGATGGGGTTTCACCATGTTGGCCAGTCTGGTCTTGAACTCCTGGCCTCAAGTGATCCACCCGCCTCTGCCTCCGAAAGTGTTGGGATTACAAGTGTGAGCCACCATGCCCCGCCAACTGTGATCTTTCAATGCATATTTACCTATCATCTATTTTATTCAAGAGACTGTGGTGCTGGAAAATTAAATAGACAATTTAATTAGGGTATATATACATAAAAATATGTATCTATATGTGTGTGTGTGTGTAGAATATGAGAAAATACTGGCAATGAAATCAGAGATGTAGGCAAAGTTTTGTGCATAAGCAGATGATTTGGAAATTAACCATCTCTCAGATGGACTGGCTCAGAGAGGAACTGGCATTTGTGCTCTGTTCCGAGCTGTGAATTGTATCAGGAAAGGTAGGACAAAGGGAGGGAGGATTCCTGGGAGAGGGGGTAACGGGGTGGATATGGATGTGTGAATGTGAGAAAGGGTGTGGTGTGGGGAATGGCAAGGGATTACAATTTCCTAGGAAAGCCGGCTTCTTACAAAGAGAGACAGGTGAGAAGTAAGATACAGAGGGTTAGAAACTTGTTATAAGTGTTTTGAATTAATCATGTAGGTAATAGAAATTAATATGAGGATTATACACAGAGGAGTGGTGTGATCAGTTCTATGCTTTATGGAGAAAACAACTGGCAAATAGGAGAATGATTTGGAGAAGAACATAGAGACCTTTACAATAGTTAGCAAAGAATGTGAAAAGAAAACAGAAACGATGAGGACCTGACCAGGGTAATGGGATCAAAATAAAGTGTGAAAAAAGTAGAATAGAGCACCAAAAATATTTTATGACTTACTAAACGTAGGCATTGGAGCAATGGATGCCCCTGAAAGACGAATATGTAAAAGAGAGGACTCATGTCAGAAAAAAGATGAAGCCACTTTTGCAAAAATTATACCAGTGAGAAAAATTATGAGAGTAAAGTAAGCTAACCTACCCTCATCTTGCCTTTCCCTTAATTATTCCTGGGCTGTTGGGTAAAGCTAACTTTGTAAAACGTTTAGGCTATAGTTTAAAAGATAATAGGTCTTGCCAGGAAACTCAACGTTTTTGTAAATCTAATGGGCTGGTGGGAGGAGAGAATCCTGAGTCCTGCTAAAGTGCAGACATAAACAATTGTCAGCTAAAGTGCAGACATAAACAATTGTCAGACATTATTCGGGAAGTTATAAGATATGCGACTTCCCCAATTACTCCTGAAATAACACCATTGGTGTAGATTGGTATTTTGAGATATCTTTTCAGGTTTTTTGCATGTCTGACAAACATGGCTCCACCTAGACCCTCCAACTCTGCTCCTGTGGCCTCACTCAGAGGCAAGTCAGCCTGCAGGAGGATAGCTTTGACCCCTTATGATGTCATCTCATCCCCAACCAATCAGCAGCAATGACCTGGCCTTCCTCACCAATTACCAGTCAGACCATTACCTGGCCTTCCTCACCCCTTCCCCCAAACTGCTTTTGCAAAACCCCTAACCTATGAGCTTTGGACAAGATGATTGGAGTATGAACTCCGTCTCCCATGTGACATGGTTGGGCTCGTGTCTATTAAACTCTTTCTTTACTGCAATGCTATGGTCCTTCATGCAGCAGACAGGAAGAATCCCTTGGACAGTTACAAAGATATTAAATTAAAAAAATATTCCCTTATCATCTCAGATACCACACCTGACTGACATAGTAATAATAATATTGACAGTAGTGTTAAATAGATAATAAGTGTTTATACTAATCCTCACAACAACTATCGTGATACATGTATATTATTGATACTTTATAGATGAAAATGAAAATTCAGAAAGGGTAAGTGTATTACAAAAATTTAGATGACTGACAAGTTACAAAAAAGGTGAAATTCAAATGTATTTACTCCAAGTTTAAGCTTCTGAACACTCCGTCAGAGTTGCCTTGCATGTACACCACTGGATTCAAAATACCCAATTAGATTCATGATGAGTATGAAGTGCTCTTACTATTTTGTTTATTTTTTATTTTGTAAACATCATGCAGTGATTTTCTTTCTCTGCCAGGAGGAGGAAAAACAGGCAAATAAATAGGCAAAACAAAAGTATAAAGGTTGAAATATTAAAGGTAAAATTTGCAAAATTAAAATTTGCAAAATTAAAGACAGTTAGAAATAAGGTTATTTTTGTTGTGTTGATTAGCACTACAAGTGATTCTTGAGCCTCGCAAGAAATGATGTAGTCTTTGTTATTTCTCTGAAATTGACACCTTTATTGAAGCCTTTTATTTCTGTAGTTATTATAGTGTTCATTTTCTTTTCACATCTCATTGTAAATTGAGTTAGTTAATTTTGTATTTTATTTTCTCTTCAAAACAACTTTTTTTTTTTTTTTTTAGTAGATGTGACTGTTTCTTTTCATATTCATTTTATAGGTAAGGAAATCAAGAATGTTCCTTGTAGCAATTAAATGACAAAACTGGAACTTGAACCTTAATCTTCTGACTCAATATCTGGGATTCTTTCCATTATCCTATATTACGTAAGAGAAAAATGGTCTAGTATCTAAAGGCAAACAGTTTCTATTATGAGAAAAGAATTTGAGAGTTAATTTTTTAAACTGCCCTTCCGCCTCTGAAAGATTTGAAAGAGGAAGCCGCAAGCAAGCTGGGAATGCTTCATTTATCTTATCTCTGACAAGGAATAAGAAGTATTTTGGAATTCCCTAGAGCCCAGAATGTCTATTATGCACTGACAGAGCTTCCTGTAATTAAAGGCTATATTACATTTGGATGGAAGTGACACACTCCCTTCTGGAAGCATATAGCCATATGCACGCTTTTATTTAATAAAAAAGAAATCAGAAATCAATTGAAAGTGAGATTTGTTAGGATGAGGATGTTAAATAAAACCATGTTCAGGGCAGAGTTGACAAAATCTTTCTCTCTGAGTTGGTACAAAGTTAAGAATCATCTACAATCATATGAAAAAATTTATTTTAGAAGTAAGTGAAAAAGAGAGATTATTTGTTGGTTTGAGTGGAAGACTACAGAACTTTTCAGAAGATTTGGTGAGCAGATGCTTTTAAAAGCTCTTACCAGCTCAGTCTTTACTACTAGTAATTTCAAACAAAGCAGGAGGTCAGAGCATTAATGTTATTTTCCTTCCTTTTTCTACAGTCCTTTTGGCTAACCACTGATAGAGAACAGCCTGGAGAAGCCTTGAGAAGCCCCTGTGGTGAAAACACATCAATGTCAGCTTTAAACTGGGGGCTTGTTTTCAGCGTGAACTAATTTTTCCAGTTTCTCGCTAACTTTACCTTTTCATAACCACATTAAAAACAAGAAAATATCCATGATTTATCTCCAAATATATGCTATTTTGTTTCGGTTGATATCATGAATTTGTCATTTCTTACCCATTCTGAATTTTACATAAGATTTCATGAATAGTAAGATGAGCGAGTATATGAGGAATTAGCAGTGGCTCTTGTTACAGGCATTATTTTCCACCATGGAAGTTGCTCTCTTAGGTCAAGATCCTTAGAAACAAATCTTGAGATGAGCTTTTATGCCCAAGAGACACATTAAGAAAGTACTTCCTGGAGACACTAATATGGAAAGGCAGAAGCAGAACAAAAAGAGGAAGAAGCCAGCACTATAGTATGAATGTGTGTCCCCCATAAAATTCATGTGTTGAAACCTAATCACCAATGTGATAATTTTAGGAGGTGGAGAATTTACCAGGTGATTAGATGATAAGAGCAGAGTCCTTATGATTAGGGTTAGTGTCATTATAGAAAAGGCCCCAAAGAGCTCCCATGCCCCTTCTACCATGTGTGTACACAGTGAGAAGGAGTCATCTATGAATCAGAAAGCAGGCCCTTACCAGACACTGAATCTGCTGATACCTAGATCTTGGACTTCTCAGCCTCTAGCGCCATGAGAAATGAATTTCTGTTGTATACAAGCCACTCAGTTTATATTATTTTGTTATGGCAGTTTGAACTGATTAAGACAGCAACAAAGGTAAAATTTCTGGCAAAATCCTCTTGATGATTGCCTGATCCCACCTTCCAGGGAAGTGATTTCACCTTGAGTTCAGAGAGTTAGGCTTTCTACTCTCTTACTTCCTGGTCATTTACTAAGGTCACCCTTTGGGGATGCCAGCTCATGGAATTGCCAGCTTCAATAGCCCCTAGAAGTAGAGTCTCATAGGCAAGTTGAACAAATGTCTTTTAAAGCTGGGAGAGGTAATCACTGAAATAATAAAATAGGGCCAAGGCGATCTAGGCAGACAATAGCTTATGGACAAATCAATTGGTTTAAAAGAAATTGGGTTGAGTTGCGTTAAAGATGTTTTACTTTCCTAGACTGCGTAAAAATTCCTAAAGTTGATTATGACACAGATGGTAATGAACCGTCTGCAGTCTTTCAAGAACTGTGACTAGAGAGGGTTGAGGTGCTAGGAAAGACAGTGAGAGGGAGCCAGGAGTTAGGCAAAGCAGTGGCAGGGTTTGCTTCTACAGTACACTAAATATCAACCTTTGGGGTGAGGTAATTATACTTCTAAGTAGGCTATTTTAAAATAACTATTACTATTTTTACCTAAACTCCCACCATAGGCAAAAAAAAAAAAAAGAAAAGAAAAAATCCAGAACACCGATGGTAATTTCAGCTCTTTCAGGAGCAAGCAAGAGTTTATTCATTTCCTTCCCACTGACTTTTTAAGGATGTATAAGCTGCCTTGATCTGCTCTCCTGTATTTACCTCTGTGATCTGCTTTGCCAACTCCAAATTGGAGAATGTATTACTAAGGCAGAAGAATTTGATGACAGCTTTGTATCTCCAATGAACATCTCTCCTTGCTATAGCTCTGCTCTGCTCCACTGCACCAGTTGGATTCAGAGCGTGGTTGCAGGCAGGATAGTAAAGCAGTTGTTAAAGAGTGGGCAGAGTAGAGAGTTTGTAAATAGAGAGTTTAGAAAAAAATCATAGGATCTGTTCAAACAATGAGACTTGACTTTTGACAATCAACTGTTCAAATAGATCAACCCCATTTCATTGTGAGAAAGAATGTTGCATAGCTCCTACATCTACAAATTATGATAACCATGTGAATTGTAGACAGAGCCAGTAAGAACGTAGTTTAAATATAGAGTAACTTCTCAGAAATAATAATCATTGGCATTTACAACTGCATAATAACAACACTGCCAGAATTGCCAGTTTCCTAAATAAAGGTCAAAAACATGCATTTTGAAATCTGGGAACAGACTATTAAAATCTAGAAAACAGATTATTAAAGGTGGGAAGGTATCCAGGCTGAAAGTGCTCTAGCTGCTTCTTTCTGTCCGCAAAACTAGATAATACTTTGTGTGCATGTAGAGTGTGGAATATTCCCCATCAACTCCCCTCCTCAAGACCCAGATCCACTCTCCACCCTGTCCACTTGGAGTTCCCTTTGCCCTCTGGCTTTGGTTGACTTGGCCAATGAGAGGCACTGAGTGGAGACTGCTGGGTGCAGGAGAGTGAGATTGGAGTATTTATTCCCCGACTCCCTCCGTCCTGGGCTGAGGAGGGCACTACAGCTCTCTCTTAGGGATTTGGTAACTCTTCCCTCCTCCTTGAAGTTTAGATTAGGAGCTGATCACGTGTTCTCCTGTGACTAGTCCCATTTTTTTCCACTGCTTCTCACTGTTTTTCAATGAGACCAGCTCTAGTAGTGTTTAAGCATCCCTTGTTGGTTTCCCTGAACCCTGCTCATACTTTTGGCAATAGTTCCTTTACTATATACTCCTAGGCTTCCCCATTTGAGTATCGTCTATGGGACTTGACTAAAATAGAAAGGTAGAATTGCTTTATTCTAGGAGTCATGTCTGTTACAAAACCTATCCCTCCCACATCATTCCTTATTCTATTAGCAGCTGCCTTCAGACCCGGACAAGAGACGGCCCCGTGCTTTATAAAGCTTCACTTATCACAAACACGAAATGATAAGAATATATTCATTATATTCATTAAAAAAAAAATCTGGATGCCTCTGTCACTTGAAATCTAGCAGTTACCACTGGTGTGGCACTACCTGAAAAGCTAAACATCTGCTCTCATGACTACCAGTATTAGGCCGCAAGAAAATATTTCTCCACATTTTTTCTATTGTCTTGAAACTAAAAGCTTTGTGTCCAAACCTTTCAAGGTCAGAGGTCATCCTTCTGATAATGTGGGAGACAGATACTATTTTAGGATGAGGTAACATTTTCATGGTGGATGCTCATAGGTAAGAAAAAAATAATATCAATTTTTTTCAGATATATGGATGTAATAGTTTCTTGCTTAATGAAATATCCTCTCCTAGTAGTGTAGTGTACCCATTTTTCTTTTTGCTCTTCCTGTTCCAATTTGTAGTTCTGGAGTTAGTGTGGAATTAGAATGAGGTAATGCCAATGACTGCACCAACTAGTGAAAGAAACAATTTTGAAACTCCACAATTCATATTTCTTTTAAATTTACATTATATATATATGTGTGTGTGTATATATATGTAGGTCAAGATCTGACTTAAAGCTATTGGTAAATAAATAGACATCAAAAAGTGAAATTGCACATAATTTTGTTTTTATAAAAATGTGTAATAAAATAAATGCATTCTATATAAATATTTTTTTCTTTAAATTTTGATGTTTATTAATCATGATTGATGTTTCTTTTTGCTTTTAACAATTTTCAGCATTTTAGAAGAAAAAAATATTTTGAGAATAATGTCAGTTTTGAATATTCAGTTTATGTTTTAATGAAGAATATGTTTGAATTTGTAGACTTTCATAAAGTTACATTTTAATTTTGAATTCTTAAGGCCAGGGATTGAAAAACTTTCTGTAAAGGGTCAGAAAAAGTTACTACTAGTTAACTCTGAAATTGTAGTGCAAAAGCTGCCAAAGACAATATGTAAATAATGGACAAGGCTGTGTTCTAATAAAATTTTATTTGCAAACACAGGCAGCTAACTCACCAGCCTTAGTTCTACAACAATTGCTTTTAATTTGTATTGTAATAGAATAAAAATTATGTGAAAATTTCACTTTAATAATACAATTAGTAATTTTCCTTACATTTAAGTCAGTATGAATGATTTATCAATTATGTCTTTATTTCATTACTCAGTAAAACAGAAAAATTCACCAACAGAACACGTGAACATGATAATAGTAATTAAATGTAGTCTTCTGATACTTTGCCTACTCTTAGCCATAAAAGAAACCATAGCTTTACAGAAATATTTAAAATTTTGTTGTTTGAAGTATATTTTTCAAGACAACCCTAAAATGTATTGAATATAAATGTTTGTTAGCTTTATTTGTAGTTTACAAATATTTAGAGATACGGTGTGTGGGACTTCAATGCTACTCTTGCCCCAGGCTCAGACCAGTTTTGAGGTGGGTCTGATTAGCTATTTTCCTCTCTGGGAGCAAGTGATCTTATCAAAAGACAAAGCTTTATTTCAGAAGTTGCAAACTGAGAACCTGCGGGTTGTGTTTAACTCACTCATTTTGGATCTGCACAGGGTTCATAAAAATGTGAATCAGTTGCACACTAATTCCAACTAAAAATCTAGATGTCTGTCTGCTGTTTGAAACTCTTGTAAAACTAAATCTCTCTTTAGGGGTCTCAGCAGTCCCCTTTAGAAGAGACATGGGACATCACCCAAGTCTTCAGCACCATCAAGGGCCCCAACCCAGCCAGCCAACTTCACCATCTGTGCTACTTGACCTACCCTCTATAGCCTTTGACTTTTAAAGCTATTCCAGACCATTGGAAACTGGCCCTTTTCTAATTTGTATCCTCCTTGCAGTAAATGCTGATTCCCAAAACAAAATACGCAAACAAATCCAACCAGCAAAACAACCACTAAAATGGCAGCTCCTTTTAATCCTAAGAATCTCTGGTCTTTTTTGTCCCTGCCTAGGACGTGGAGTTGGTGACGCTGCTCTGATTACTCTCTGCCCCTTCCCTCCAATTAATAGAAGGAAAAAGAGTGAGCAACAGTTTGCACCAATCTTTTCACATTTTCCAAAGCGATGTTTCAACTCAGTCATTCTAGAACTATGATCAGGAACAACAACATAGAAAGTGGCCTAGTTTGTGACAGTATAACTATAATAAAATGATATTACCTGATAATCATATCTATTATTAATAAAAGAAAAAATGAATTGCCCTTTTTATTAAAAAATACAAAGGAACATAAAAGGACTTTGAGAATTTAATTGAGTCCTTGCTAACAGTGATAACTTAATGGGAGGAAAGGCATAGCTACTAAGAAGATCCTGGCTGAGCAATAGACCCCTTTCTGTTTCCTGACAAGTCCACAGAGGAGCAATTTAGAATTGAGAAGGAAAAGGATAGGAGTTAGATGTTGCCCTGCATAGCACTAGAGGTTCATCCTATAGTAACTTAACCAAGAACGCTGCTTTGAAAATTAAGTTAGGAAAATGATTTTCCTACTTATTGGTTTAGTTTTGTGGGTGTGCACATATGTGTATGTGTTTGTGCTGTATGTTCTTGTGCCAGCAGTTACCTGTTAGACAGTGATTTTCATTGTTTGGTTGAATCCTAAAGTAAGAAGGGCATTTTATATTGTGAGTGTGCATAAATACACATGCAATAATTTATATAATTTTGGAAAAACATTTTTATAAAATAATACCTATTGTTATACTGCTTGTGATAAACACTGACATTTACTATCATTTTTTTTCAGTATCATCTAAAAAGATCTGATAGCAATCCTCTAAATCATGCATTCTCAATGGGGGTGATATTGTCCCCAAAGGGGAAAAATGGTTTCTTAGGGACAAAGAAAACTTAGACAGTAAAATGGTTTGTGGCCTTCCAAAAGGTCACAGTACATAAATAGGCATTAACATTTCATGAGGGTAAAATATTAGGGGGAAAATGTCTAGAAAGTCTCCCTAGAAGGCAATTTTTCAAAAAGATTGAGAAACACTACAAAAATGACCTGCAGTTGGAAAAACACTATGTTGAAAAATTCAGAGACTAAAGTAAGTATGTCTGCAAATTCACATGGTTAGAGAAAACGCACATGAGACCGAAAGTTAGAGCCCACGGCAGACTGAGCATTTATTTGATGACCCTGAATCCCAATACCCTAGTCCCATTTTTTTTTCTGTGGGACTTAGATGCCAGCTGCCTTTCTAAAACTATCACCCTCCCTATTCTGTTATTGCAGATTAAACAAATTATCTTCCCTCTGCACTGAGAAGTCAGGATCCCAGCTCTAGCTCTGCTATGAGAAGGGAAGAAAGGAGATTATTATAATAAAGTTTGAGATTAAAATTTTAAATTGGGCTGATTTTAGGAACCAAAAGTGATCGTTCAACTATGGAATTTTCCCAAGGTATTATTGAAGGAAAATGAAAGGAGGCTGATGATATAAGGCAGCAATTGGGGGAAATCAATTTTTTTTTAGCATTTATAGCACAAAGAGTTAAGACTGCTTAATGAAAGAATTACATTGTCAACATGTTTGTTCTGCTTTGCGGTTTCTATTTCTCATTTTTTCGTCTGCATTTCCATTACTGAATCACCCATTGGTAAACTCCATAGTATTGAAAAACAATGAATGTTATTAATACCTTATATGAGAAAAGGAGATACTTTAAACAAGCTTTCTTTCTACACCAAGTCTAATACCCAAGAACATGCAGAAATAGATTTTCATATTCATCACGTAAATTTGAACATATTTATAATTCACTGCAAGAAATTACACCAAAATTTGCAGCAATATCTGCAAATAATTGCACTTTAGAGAGCCAATAGATATTTCTCACAGCTCTGATAAATACGTAATTGCAGTAACAGAAAAATAGAATCTGAGCAATGGAGGATAAGGTAATGTGCACACCACTTTATCCCTATCCATATGTTGATTAAGCTATTCAAAGCTTTAGTCACAAAATGCAGATGTTTGTTAGCATTTTAGTCAACACAATCTCCGGTAGAGGTATATATGGTTCATACGCCCATTCTGAACAGGAAAGCAAGGAAACTGCAGGCAAATTGTATCATGCACCTGCTGTATTCAGAGGATGGCAAAAAGGCTGAGTAACAGACATGACCAAAGAGTCAGATGTCACTATTGCAGGTGGGGTGAGAGCAGGGAGAGAGAGCATACGGACACCTCGATCAAGGTTTACTATAAAGCAATGTGTTTTAATAGGAAATATTATCTTTTCCTTTTTTTTTTGGAGGATATAGGGATAAGTTGAGATGAAAACTAGCCAAATATAGAACTTTTCCTGTGAAATGTAATTCTCTCAATCATTTTGTAGGTTTTCATAGTTCATGGTCTCAGATGGACAATTTGAAGTATTCACATTAATTCACCCTTCTCAAAAACTATAATTTAGAGTCATTTTAAAGAATGGCATCTAATATCCAGATTCAAAATGATGGAGTGTTGTTTGTCATAATATCATTACAGATGTTTTCACTCAGTCATCAGTTTATTTGGTAATGATACAATATGATTTATAATGAGGTCCTGTGGAAGGATTTTTTTTCAGAAGGTTCATGAACTTAATCCCATTCTGGAAGCATCATTTAAAATGGCAGGGGGGATTTGTCTTTAAGCAAATGAGCGCACACACACACATACAGAGCCTCACTGAATATTCAGTGAAGCATTTACAAAGTGTTATTGTCACAAGGTCATTGTTATTTATCAGATAACTACTCAAAGTTTTCATTAAACCATCAGTATATATTTTCTCCATATGTTTTCCTCTATGTCACTTACTGTCTGAAATATGTGACTTCTCACATTTAAGGCAAAGAACAAGTTTAAAGAGAAGGTAAGCTTTATAATTGAATTTTCTTTTGGCTAGAAACCTCTTCTAATATAAGGTTACCTATAATGGGAAATCTCTACCTGTATCATGGTACTGCCTTTAGGTATCCTTGGAACAAATTATAAAAATATGACTTCTTTATTTTTTGAATGAGTTAACTTTTTTAGCTGGCAGATTTCTCCTTTTCCATTTATAATGCATTTTTTTTTTTTTAATTAGACACTAGAATATGCTCAATATGGCTGCATTGATCCTTCCCAGATGCTTTTGAAAACAGACCACCACTAATAATTTTGGTTAGCGAGGCTAGCTAAGAGTGATGGGTACCAGTGTATGCATCTGTATTCTTGCACTAACTTACACTCTAGGGAGAATTGTCACTTGCTAACTATTAATAATCACGCTGGAGCATTTATCACTCTAGACTTACTAGAGTAGATGGCAACAGCCTCCTTATTATGCAATAGTTTAAAAAAATATCCACTCAATTCTTTCCTTTTTCCCTTGAAATTTCAGGTTACTCCAGGCTGAGAAATTACAAAATATAGATACATTTTTAGTTTGATATTCTTAAAACATCCTCATTTTCCTGTCTAATTAAGGCTCTTCCTTTCTTAACTTGTTATGTAATATATCATATTGTATCCTATTATTATATTCTGGCTTGTCTGGACAATACTGCGATAAATTGTAATGGCTGACAGAGCATTAAGTGAATTTCAATAAATTATGAGAGACTTCATTCTGCCAGCTATGCAAAAAACACTTGACACCTCAAAAAAAAAAAAAAAAAAAAAAAAAAGCAAAATAAGGGCTTTAAAATGAATCTCTAAAATCTGCATGTTATCCTACTTTGTTTGCATTCTGTGCCAGTTGTATACATAGAGAAAACAGAATAAACATTTTCCAATACTCTGTTATGTTAGGGTCTATCTTTATATAAAGTCCTTGAAAACTAAGTTCATTCAAAATTTTAAGATACTTTTTCCTTTTAAAATTGTTCATATCTTGAAGCTTTTACTAAACAAGTGTCACATTTGTCATTGTTGATAATTTATCATCACCCATATCAGGTCATTGGTCTCTGGCCAATTAAAGATTACAGTTTTTTTGAGGATTTATTGAAGGCTCATCTCTTATTATCATGTGTATTTAACATGGCAATTGGAAGAAAATTTAGGGTGGGCTCAATGACTCATGCCTGTATTCCCAGTATTTTGGGAGGCCTAGGAGGGGCACCACTTGGGCCCACGAGGGCAAGACCGGCCTGAACAACATCGTGAGACTCTTTCTCCACAAAATTCTTTTAAAAAAATTACCTTCATGAGGTGTCAGGTGCCTGTGGTTCAAGCCACTTGATAGGCTGAGGTGTGAGGATCTGTTGAATCCAGGAGGTCGAGGCTACCATGAGTGATGATTGCGCCACTGCACTCAGGTCTGGGTAACAGAGACAGACACTGTCTCAAGAGAAAAAAAAAAAAAAAAAAAAAGGAGGGGTTTATACATTGTGTGGCAATCATGAAATATGAAATTTATCATCTGAACTGGATGCTTTGATAGGGAGAGAGGGTGTTTTGTTCAGGTGTGACCTCTGGACTACCGGAGAAAAACAGCACGACCAAGAGGAAAGCAGTATGCACGGTTTCTCTACGCATTGCAGATGCGTAATACAAGGATCTCAAAATTTTACAAAAGTATCTGCTTCTCATTCTGTCAAAATTTTCAATGAGAGCTTTAAATTATTTTCGTCCAAATGTTTGCAATAAACCCACTACTTAATATGTTAGGGAGAGGAAATACATGTTGTACACATTTGCTCTTATTTTAATAATTTTAATGCTCATCTTTCACTTCTCTTTTTCATAATTTGCTTTGAATTAACCTCCTTTTCCCTTTTGTCATTCCGTTTCTCCATTTTTCCTCTCCTCCTCTCCTTGTATTTCATGCCTGGGTGATAGTGGGAGGGTTGAGGTGGAACAAATGTCTGGCAGCTGAAATTATGAGAGAAGGTGGAAGGTGTGGTCTGAGAATATTCACAGGGAGATGGGATGGGCTTCTCCCTGGGCAGCAGCGTCCTTGCTGAGGGGGAGAGGAATGGGAATCAAGGTACCAACCTTCTCTATATTCAAACTTCCAACTTGTCTTCCTCTCTGCACCCACCACCACCCACTCAGCTCCAGCTTCACCATTGCTCTGTGTGAAGCAATTATATTCTGGCAGGTTTGCCATTGTACCCTGTGAATCGAAGACTTGAGCCTCTCAGAAATTCTGGAGTTTAAAATATTTATTTCTAGTGAAGGTCTTTACCTTAAAGCTCTGATCCTTTTACTGAATCAGTTATCTGTAAATCTCTCTATCTTTCAAAAATGTCTTGAAATACCTCACCTGCTCCTGTCCAAATTGGTTAACATTTGTGTATGTATACTTTTTAAATTATTTTATTTTTGTGATTTTGAAGTTTTGGAGGAGAAAGTAAGTGAACAATTGTGTATTTATTTCATTTCCTGCAAACATAAGTCTTTTAGAATGATAGTGTCGAAGTCTAAATCTGATGATGTAAACTTTTTTAGGTGAATTACCAAATCTTTTGATGTTGCTACTGGATCTAAATATATCTCTACACTCATCTTGAATGTTGTATTCCTCATTCCCTTTGTTACACACACACACACACACACACACACACACACACACACACGTCTATTTTGATTCTTTGAATATGTCATGCCGCTTCTGTCACAGGCCTCATTCTCTCTGAAGATAGCTTTTTTTTTTTTTTTTAGCACTTTTTATGGGTTTTTTTTGAGGGGAGAAGTTGAGGGACAGGAGTTATCACAGAAATGCAAAGTTGTTTCTTAATTGAAATTTTTATTGGAATACTTGCAAATTTATATGTAGTTGTAATTAGAAATAATACAGAGAGATCCCTTGTGACCTTTATCCTCTTTTCCCAATTGTAACATTTTGCAAACTGTAGTATAACACCACAACCAAGACATTGATATTAAGTCTACTTCCCAATTTAACTTCTATTTATTTGTGTCTCTGTGTGTGTGTGCTTGTATTTGTTTCTATGCAATTTTAATACATATGTACAATTATGTATCTACTACCACAGTCAAGATGCTAAGTATTTCTATTAACACAAGGATCCTTTGTGTTGCTCTTTTATAACACAGTCATCTCCCTTCTATCCCCCGGCAATCACAAAACTCTCTCTATTTCTAAACTTTCATCATTTCAAAAATATTCTGTAAATGGAACCATATAATATGTAATCTTTGGGGACTGACTTCTTCACTCAGTGTAATTCCTTGGAGATTCATTCAAGTGGCTTGTTTTTATTGCTTAATAGTATTTGTTCTGAATAGTATATATGTACTACAGTTTTTTAAAGTATAAACCCACTGCAGGACATCTGGTCTGTTGCAGTTTCTGGGTCTTACAAATAAAGCTGCTGTCAACATTTGTGTATACGTGTTCACATGATCGTTCTTAACTCATCTTCTAGTGAAGACTTATCTAAGGGAGGGCATGCTTTCATTGAATTGCATCTTTTCTTTTAAAGCACTTATCAGAGGTCTACTTTTTCATTTACATGGTTGTGATAATTCAATTACAGTTAAGATGTTCTCTTGGACCTTGAGATCCACAGGGCCAGGATTTATGTCTAATTTTTTCAAAACTGTTTCTCTGGTTCCTAATATAATGGCTTGCTAGAGAGTGAATATTTGTGTACCTTCCAAATCCATATGTTGAGACCTAATTGCCAATGTGATGGTATTAGGGCATGGGGCTTAAAGAAGGTAATTAGGTCATGAGGGTCGGGCTCCCATGAATGGAACTAGTGCCCTTTAAGAAAGAGACAGGGGAGAACTTGTTTCCTTTTCCTCTGTTTTTCAACATGCAAGGACACGGCAAGAAAATGGCCACCAGCAAACCAGAAAGAGAGGCCCCATTGGAACCTGATCACACTAGCATCATGATTCATATGTCTCAGCCTTCAGAACATTAGAGATAAATTCTGTAGTTTAAGCCTCTTAGTCTCTCTATGGTTTTCTGATACAGCAGCAGTAACTGAGACATGCCTGGCACATAGATATTTGTGAAATGTACTGTTGGCTGAATGAAACCATCATAATGATAGATTATGTATACAAATTGCCTATCTAGTCTTGAAATTTATAAATTTAATTATTATTTTACAGATGAGGAAAATTAAGTAATTTATTCAAAACGCTCTGCCCAAAAGTAGACAAGGTGGAATTTAAACGCATATCTGTTTGACTTTAAAACTTTAAAACTCCACCTCTTTCCACTGAGCTATGCTTTTCCTTGCAGCTATGAAATTAATTCTACTTTTCTATGATGGGGCAATTCAACTGCAAGCACAGAGAAGCAGCTGTGACAAAATACTATATTCAATTGATAACCTAATACAATGATATAATGAAATAGAAACCAAACCCCATTGCCTTTTGTTTTTTGATAGGCCACATGAAGAAAGCATATGTAGCTGCTATGTAATTTGCAGTATGCAGGTGTGAAAATCTCTATTTCATAAGACACAAATAAGCCTGGACATATTTGGTAATTACTGTGTTAATACAGAGTAATTGCACAGCTATTTCTTTCTTACAAATTATATGGTAGTTATACTTGGAATTACCATAAAAATGAAAAACTTCTAGTTGCCAGTAAATGATTGCCTTATAATTACAAAATAATTACATAGTTATTTAGGCCTGGAAATATAAAGCATGGTACAAAATCCATATACTTTGCTGCCAGAGCTGCTAAGGTTCAAGGCTATCAGTCCATTTAGGAATTGCCCTTAGGACTACCTAAAATTCTCAAAAATGCTAGCTTCTCTGGGAAGAAAAAAAATATGTCACAAGAGAAATAGCCTCTCTCATTAAACTAGAATTTTCAGTGACCCCAAAGCTATTACACTGTAAAAATTAAGTCAGCAATGGTAGTAACAGAACTCTTTTGCCTACCCCTGATGAGACCTGGCTGGCTGTGATTACTCAAAAAGAAATCAGTTAATCTAGCAGAATCCTTATGAATTGCCACATGTCACAGAGTCAACTTGCTATGTGGAAATTGTGGCAGTTATTAACTTATTCAACTTTTCTGTCACATAAAATACTTACTTTGTTATGTTTGCTTGTCCATACAACTTTTTATTATCTCATATTTTTTCAGACCTTATTAAAGCATTCTATTATGGAACATTAAAATATTATATGTACAGAGTGATCATTACTTATGACGCCAATTCTGCCTATTTGCATATTTAAGACAAGACTTTTTTTAAGGAAGTGAAAGATAAAACAAAGCAAATATGCCATTTGAAACTATTGAATTGGAAACTGTAATGGAAAACAATTTCAACCTCAAATTTTTGGATATTCAGTTAGCGTTTCAAATTATTTGTACTGTGACATGACACAATGCTTTAATAGGGCAAAGAATGAAAAATATTTTTAATTTAACTTTTTGAATATGAATTTGTTCTCTAATAGAAATTGATAGCGCTGAAACACGTTGAAAATTCATATTTTGAAAACTTCAATGTGAAATTCCAGTCCAAGGCATAATTAGTGTAAGACTTATTATCTCAATATAAATATGTTTTAAATTGAAAAATATATATTATTATATATAGTGTCTCTATGTAGATATATATATTATATTATGTATAAAATATAATATGCAATATACAAAGTGCATAATTATATGTAATATATGTAGATAAAACAATTACAATTATATATATATATCTACACAGACATATATTTTTATATGATGCATCTGTCTTCAGGCATTGACAACAAGTAGTATCTGCCTGTGATACTTTCAGGGAAGGAAAAGTTATGAAGTAGGAACCACTTCATCCCAGTTTTCTCCCTGAGGCACTTTGTGTACTTCTGCACAGGAGAGTAGAACCCAAACAGAACAACAGTCTCCTGTGCAAAAGAAAAGATAGATCAAAGTTGAGAATTGTTGAGGTGCCTGGAGTTTTTTTTTTGAGAAATTTAAAGATTACATGTTTTAGGGTTCCTTTGAATTGTTGGCCAGATACTCACCTGTGCATTAATATAGTGAAACTCTATGGGACTTGGCCAAAATAGCCAATTAGGACCCTGTGGACTAAAATAAGATGCCAGACTTCATATAGCAATAGGAGATTTTAGGGTTGCAACTATTCAGAGTGGGGAGATGAGGCACTCAACTGAATTTTTAGAAAATTCGGACCTTGTCATAGGTAAATCCCTTTTTAAAACTCATTCTTCTAAAGTCTAAAAAAGTTCTCCACAATATAGAACAGATTTACCAGTAAATTTACAGCTTGCCAAAGAAAATGCAACACTTTATATAGAAAGTTAACAAAATCTATATGCTTTACAATCTATCATGCACAATCTCCATAATTATATTTTTAAAAATTCAGAATATGAAGAATTAGAAAAATGCGACCCCTAACCAGGAGAAGCAAGAGAAACTGATCAAGAGATGACACTGGTATTAGAAGACAAGGGATTAAAAACAAGTGTGTTACATACATTCCAGGATTTACAGGAAAGAGTAGACAGATGAGTAAACATATGTATCTTCACAAAAGAAAATGAAAAATTTTTTATTTTATTTATTTATTTATTTATTTACTGAGATGGAGTCTCCCTCTATTGCTAAGGCTGGAGCGATCTCGGCTCACTGCAATCTCCACCTCCTGGGCTCAAGCAGTTCTCTGCCTGGGCCTTCCAAGTAGCTGGGATTACAGGTGCCCACCACCACGCCTGGCTAATTTTTTTGTATTTTTAGTAAAAACGGGGTTTCACCATCTTGGCCAGGGTGGTCTTGAACTCCTGACCTCGTGATCCACCTGCCTTGGCCTCCCAAAGTGCTGGGATTACAGGTGTGAGCCACTGCACCCAGCCAAAAATTATTTTTTTAAAAGGGAATTCTGAAACAAAAAATTATTATTTCTAAGGCAAAAATCACATTAGATAGGTTTAGCAGCAGCTTTGACTCCGAAAAAGAATAGGTGATTGAGCTGAAAAGAGTCAAGCAAAATGATCAAGATTGAAAGAGAAAAAGAGAAAGAAGATAAAAGAATCAATCTTCATTGAACTTGCAGACACCGTCAGTAATCTAACATATGCGTAAATAAAGTCACAGAAAGAAACAAAGAGAATAATTTGGGCAGAAAATAAATTGTAATAGCCAAATATTTTCCAAATTAGGTTAAAATTTTTATATAAAAAGTTCAGCAAATCCAAAGTCAGAAAAAATAAGAAAACCATACACAGGAATATGATAATTAATTGCAGAAAATCTAAGGTAAAGAAATGCCTCTTAAAACCAATAAAAGTTAACAAATGCATTGTGTATTGTCAAAGTCATGAAGGATACTGCTGACTAGTTATCTGAAACTATACAAGCCAAAAGACAATGGGACCAGATTTTTAAAATGCTGAGTGGGAAAAAGAATTGCAGTTAATCTAGAATTCTATATAAAGCAAAAAATATGTTTCAAATATATCCATGAAATTAGAACATTTTTAGATTAGGAAAAGCTGATTACCAAGAGACCTGTACTACTATAAATGTTGAAGGAAGTTTTTCATCTTAAAGGAAATAATACTAGAAAGAGAATTTAACTCACACAAAAGAATAAAAAGCATCAGAGGTTGTAAACATATGATAAATACATTTTTACATTTTTTCTTGTCCCTTAATTTGCTTATAACTGTTAAAACCTAAGATGTATCACTTTTGTGGTGTATAACATATATTGAAAATATATGTGGCAAAATAGCACAAAGTGTGAGAGGGAATAAATGAAAATATTTCTATTGCAAAATTCTTATGTGTGGTTTGTGGCACCATATTAACTCACTATTGACAGTAACTAAGGATGACTATCATATTCCCTAGAGCAAATGATGTAAGAATGACACAAAGAAGTAAGAAATATAATTAAATAACTCAAAAGATAACAGGAAAATATAAAACAAATTAAATGGGTCCAGGGTAAATCAATCAGCAAGATAGAGAACTTAAGTTTAACATTTAGAGTGTATGTAAGTAGCCAATGTATCACAATGAAAAGAAAAATATTTTATTTTAGACTTTAAAAAAAGCAATACCACTCTATCGTGTTTATTTGAAATTCACTTGAAATATAAAGGCAATAACTGGTTTTATGTAGAAGAATAAAGTTATATCAGGGAAACATAATTATATAAAAGTTAGATTGTTAATAGCAAAAAATGGACTTTAAAAGAAAGCATATAACCAGATTAAAATTAGAAATACTATATAATTATAAAAGGGTTAATTTTTCAAGACTATGTAGCACACCTAAGTCTGTATTCATCTAATAACTGAATTTTAAAATATGTGAAGCAAAAAACTGAAAGATGCTAGGCAATTCTACAATTTGGATTTGAAGATATTACGATTTCAATTGATAAGACTATCAACTCATTTAACTTACTTAATTCACATTTATAAATAACCTTACCAATTTTATAAATAACCTTACCAATAGATCATAGAATCCATATTCTTTTCATATAGAGCATTCATCATGGTGTACCATATGTTGTGCCATAAATTTATTTTAGGAGGCCAGAATGATACAAACCCTGACATTGGCATAAAAAGAAAAGGACATCACAAATGAATGCAAATGAAATATTGGGAAATTGAAGCCATTCACATATGAAGAGAATAATAGACCCCCTATCTCACACTACACACACTAAAATTAATTCCTAGACAATCTTTAAAATAATACTGCAGGCTCAAATTATACATCTTCTAGAAAAAAATAAAACATACAAGAAAATTTAAACTACCTATAGATAGGCATAGTTTTCCCCAGAATGCAGAAATCATTAGCAATAAAATAAAATAATTAATAATGTCTTCTTCATCAGTCTTCTGCTTGTTAAGTGTCCTCATTAAGAAAGTGAATGTAGTAAGCCATGGACTGAGATAAAACATTTGCTAACTAATTTGCCTCAATAATACTAATATATGAAACTCTCTAGAGTTCAATACTAAAATAAAACTATGGAAAAAACTTGAGTCAGTTTATGAAATAAACATATAATATATGCAACAATAAGCACATGAAAAATGTTCATCATTAGTCATCAAGAAAAGGCGAATTAAAACCACAATGAGATACCGCTATACACCTACTAGAATGTATGCAACTAAACAAGTTTGACAACAATAAATGTCATGTCAGAACCAAATCTCTCATGCATTACTGAAGAGAATATAATGCAACAACTGTAACTCTGAATTATTTATTTTTATTTTGAATATAGTTAAATGTTTATTAATGTATAATTTGCATAGCAAATTGCTTAGGGCTTAGAAGTGCAGTTAAATGAGTTTTGACAAATGCATATACCTGTCTAGTTAACCATACCTCCTCAAAATATAGAAGATCTTCATTAACTCTGAAACTTCATTTATACTTACCATCAACTCTACTGTATCCTCCAATCAGAGACAACCATTCTACCGATTTGTGTCAGGGTATTTTGCTTTTTTAAAATTTCATATAAATGGACTCATACAATACTTCTTTTCTATGTGCTCGAGCTGCCATAACAAAATACCATAGAGTGGGTGACTTAAATAACATAAATTAATTTTATCATAGTACTGGAGGCTGGAAGTCTAAGATCAGGATGCCAGCTGGTCTGGTTCTGATGAGGACTCTTCCTGGCTTACAGACAGGTGTGTGCTCACGTGACCTTTCTTGGTGCATGTGTGTGTGTGGGGAGACAGACAGAGAGAGAGAGAGAGAGAGAGAGAGAGAGAAAGAAAGCTCTCTAATGTCTTTTTTTTTTTTGTAAGGGTTATATCCTTAGGATCCTGACGGCTCAGGGCCTCACTCTTACTACCTCATCTAACCCTAGTTACTTCCCAAAGTCCTCAACTTTGAATATCATCACATTGAGAGTTAAGGCTTCAACATATGAATTTGGAGAAACACAAACATTCAGGCCATTACAGTCTGTTTTGTTTCTTTTCCTTCTTCCTTTTCCCTTCTTTCTTCCCTTACTCCCTCCCTCCTCCTTTTTTCCTCCCTGCTCTTGCATTCCTTTTCTCTTTTTCCTTCCTTCCTCCTTCCTTCCTTTCTTCCTTCCTTCCTTCATCTTCCTTCCTTTTCTTCTTTCAACAGATTTTTGAGACTCATTCATATTATTATGGTATCTAGTTTGTTAATATTTATTACTTACTAGCCCTTCTCTATCTAAAGGTTCCACAATTTGTTGATCTGTTCTTCTATTGATGAACATATGTTTTTCCAGTTTGAAGTTACTATGTATACAGCTCCTATGAACAATCTTCTACAACTCTTTTTTGTATGAAAGAAACGTTTTTATTTCCTTTGAGAAAATATCTTTAAAAATAATGGCTGGATTTAGTGTTAGGAGAAAATTCTCCACGGGACTTAGATTTCTGCACAAATTGTGAGCAGAGGCATGGGCAGCTTTTCTTTTCTACTGTATTTTCAGGGATATTTGCATAGTTGGCAGCATTGAAAGGTAGAGGTAGTGTCACCCTGCTAGGAAGAGGGAAGAAATTTTGCTATTCATGATAATAAATATCTCCCTCCAGGGCAAATGTAGGGAAGTTTACATGAGACCTCTTTGAAACATTGGAGTTTTCTAAGCTCAGGGTTCCTCATTTGTGACACAATTTACTTCATGCTCAGCATCCACAGGTACTTCATCCCATGGGTAGCAGGGTAGAAGGCAAGTAGCACCTCTGCAAACACCAAGCTCATTGAGCCTGTTGTGCCATGAGTGATAAAGTCCTTTGTTTCTGAACTAGGAATCTCCCTTCTCTTTCTTTTTTTCTTCTTTTCAGAGGGAGTCTCGCTCTGTCGCCCAGGTTGGAGTGCAGTGGAGCGATCTCGGCTCACTGCAAGCTCTGCCTCCCGGGTTCATGCCATTCTCCTGCCTCAGCCTCCCAAGTAGCTGGGACTACAGGCGCCCGCCACCACACCCGGCTAATTTTTTGTATTTTTAGTAGAGACGGGGTTTTGCCGTGTTAGCCAGGATGGTCTTGATCTCTTGACCTCGTGATACGACCGCCTTGGCCTCCCAAAGTGCTGGGATTACAGGCGTGCGCCACGCCAGGCCAGAATCTCCTTTCTCTTGCCGTCATCCATTACATGATAACAAGCTAACTTGTTTGCTTACAAATTAGGACTCTAGGACCCTTCACTTTTCTTGATGTTCAAGGACTCTGGAAAAGCCAGAGTTACATTTGAAGTTAACATTTAAGTTTTCTAAAATATTTCCAATTTTATTTATTTTCAATTTTATTTGTGGTTTATTTTTTCTGTTCTAATAAATTGATCTACAGGGTCACCATAAACTCAGAAAAAATACCAGAAGGCCCTTTTTTAAATAAAAATTGACAAGCTGATTCTAAAACATAAATGGAAATTCAAGGATTTAGAAGTCATAAAACATTTTTGACCAAAAAAAGAAACGATATTGGAGGGCTTACACTATAGATTTCAATACTTTTTATAAAGCTATAATAATTAAAATGGTGTGGTACAAATCATGGTTTGGCTCCACACTGTAATAAATCAGCTTAAATGATAGTTATGACTTTAATGAATTATTATTATATATATTTTTTGAGATTCATTTAATATGTTAACTTAAGAGATGTTTAATATAGATTGGCCTAACCACATAAAACACAAAAATAGGACACATTTATTTTGAATAATGTGATTTATAGGCACCATTTTTAAAAAAGGAATATGTTTATGGAATATGGTCTCTTTATTTTCTAATTCATATTTCTCTCTCCCTCTTGAATGCTGCAATTTATTTTTGAAACTCTTTGTATGATGATGAACAAAGACACTCAGATGCATTACAAATATTTAAAAAGAAAATGTATTGCTCAAAGAGGCCCATTTTCTAGTTGTCAGAGCAGAATCATTGTTTTCAGTAAGGCAAATAAATTTATGCTCTAGTTTCCTCAGAAGTAGATATATATTTTTAATGCTACAAAAGCATGGCATAGATTTAAATGGTAATAACAGATTCACCTACCTAATGTAAAAGATGCAGTATACTCTAAGTAAATATTAAGAAAGCAAATATCAAACATTCTGTTACCTGTTTCTTTCACATAACGCATTTAATTTTTGTTCTAGGAGACTAAAGTAGATAACTATTTTTTAATTTCTATATGTGAAGTACCAAAACAATGCCTACCATTAATTTTCTTTTCATTAATTCAATCAATAAATTATTTATCAAATACCTACAGTATGCCTGGCACTTTCAGGTCCTGGCACTGCTAAATGCATATAATATAGTCAATAAATGTTGGTTATGCACGTGATTGAATAAAGGGATATATGTGCATGGTTAACCTAGGCTGAAAAGCTAAGCACAGAACTTCAAAGTGTACAACTGTAGTAAACACTTTTATCAATGGCTACAGTATCTTCTAACCTCATACTACAGCTCAATGTAAACTGAAGAGTTTATTTAAAAAATATTTTTGTACTCAACTCAGTTTTATGGAACATTGTAACAGCTGACTTTAACGTTATGGGTTTGTATTTCTTCTATGACTTTTTAATTTTTAACAGATTCATTAACATTTATTAAAAATAATAGACCGTACCCATTTGAAGTGTACAATGTTATGTTTTAACAATTGTGTACATATGTGAAACCAAGATATAATCAAGATAATACACATATGTATCACAGGCAAAAAAGTTTCTCGTCACCCTTTGCCAAGATTTCTGTCTGCAGTTTCTTTCTTTCCATCCCATCTTCTACTTCACTCCATTTACAAAAATTAACTTAAAATGGATGAATGAACTAAATACAAGAACTGAAACTATAAAAATGTTAAACAAATATGTAGGGGTAAATCTTTATGACCTCAGATTTGTCAAAGGATTTTTATATTTGACATCAAAAGCACAAGAAACAACACAAAAATAGATAAATTGAGCTTCCTCTAAGTGAAAAATTTTATGCATCAAAGAACATTATCAAGAAAGTAAAGTAAAAAGCTGAATGTGTATCCTCTAAGATCATGAATGAGGTAAGAATGGCTACTCTTGCCATTTTTATTAAACGTGCTACTGAAGTCCTAGCCAGAGTACTTAAGCAAGAAAGAGAAAAACTATACAAATTGGTAAGAAAGAAGTAAAACTTTCTCTGTTTGTAGAAGATATAATCTCATATATAGAAAATTCTACAGATTCCACCAGAAAATCTCTTACAGTTAATAAAAAATTCAGTAACTTTGCGGGATACAAAAACTGACATACAAAAATCAGTTTTGTTTCAATGCACTAACAACAAACTATCCAAGAAAAGGAATTAAGATAACATTTTTATTTACAAAATAAATTTACAAATAAATAAATTCATAAAACATAAATAAAAGAGGAAAAAAATTTAACCAAGGAAGTGGAAAATATGTACACTGAAAATTATGAAATATCGATGAAATTGAAGAATATGTAAATAAGTGGGCAAATATCTTGTATTCGTGAGTTGAAGAATTAATATTATCGAAATATCTATACTGCTCAAAGTGATCTACACAATCCCTCTCAAAGTTCCAATGGCATTCTTCACAGAAACAGAAAAACAATTCTAAAATTGCTATGGAACCAAAAAGACCCCCAATAACTGAAGCAATCTTAAGCAAGAAGCACAATGCTGGAGGCATCACAATCCCTGATTTCAAATTTTATTATGAAACTTCCACAGTTAAAACGGTATGGTGCTGGTATATAAAAAGACACATAGACAAATGCAACAGAATAGAAAACTCAGAAATAAATCACACCCATACAGCCAACTAATTTTGGACAAAGGGACCAAAAATTCACAATAAGGAAAGGATAGTCTCTTCAATAAATAATGTTGGGAAAACTGAATATCCAGATGCAAACAAATAAAACTGGATCTTTATTTTACACTATGCACAAAAATCAGTGCAAAATGGATTAAGACTTAAGCATAAGTCTTGACTACGAAACTCCCAGAAGAAAATATAGAGGAAAAGCTCCATAATTTCATCCTGGCAATTATTTTTTGGATATGATAATAAAAGCACAGACAACAAAAGCAAAAATAAAAGTTAGGACTACATATAAGGTTTCTACACAGAAAAATAAAACAATCAACAAATGCAAAGGCAACCTACAGAATGAGAGAAAGTATTTTTAATCCATATATCTAATAATGTGATAATATGCAAAATACATAAAGAGCAAATCTTAGTTGTTTTCTGTCACTATAATAGAAAACCTGAGCCTGGGTAATTTATAAAGGAAAGAGTTTCTGTAGCTCACAATTCTGGAGGTTGGGAGGTCCAAGACTTGGATAGCCACATCAGCTCAGTTTCTGGTGAAGGCCTTTGCTGCATTATAATACTGGAGAAGCAAAAGGGAAAATGAGTGCATGCGGAGACCAAAAGTGAGAGGTAGCCTCGGTTTATAACCACTCACTCTCAGGGTAACAAATCAAGTCCTCTAAAAGTGAGAACTCACTCCTGAAAGAGAAGGCATTAAACACTCTTAAGAGTCTAGTCATCTCTTACAGGCACCACCTGCCAACACTGCCTCATTGGAGTCCAAGTTTAAACATGAATTTTCGGGGGGAAAAATTATCTTCAAATCATAGCAGAACACATGCAACTCAACAGCCAAAAAAACCCCTGATTTAAAAGTGGACAAAGGACTTAAATAGACATTTTTTCCAAAGAAAACATAAAAATGGCCAAAAAATATGTGAAAGAGTACTTCATATCACTCATCCCCAAATGCAAATCAAAACCACAATGAGATATCCGTCTCACACCTGTTGAGATGGCTACTACCAAAAAGTCAAAAGATAACACGTGTGTGTGAGGATATGGAGAAGAGAACCCTTGTGTACTGTTGGTGGGAATGTAAATTGATACAGCCATTATATAGAAAACTATGAAGTTTCCTCAAAAATTTAAAAACAGAATTACCATATAATCCAGCAACCCCTCTTATGAGGGTAAAATTCAGTAATGTACCCTCTTATGAGGGTAAATGCAAAGGAAATAAAATCACTATCTCAAAGAGATATCTGCACCGCCATGTTCATTGCAGCATTATTCATAATAGCTAAAATATGGAAAAGGCCTAAGTGTTTATAAATGGATGAATGCCGTATGTGTGTGTGTGTGTGTGTGTGTGTGTGTGTGTGTGTGTGTAAAATAGAATGTTATTTAGCTTTAAAAAAGAATGAAATCCTGTCATATGCAACAACATGTATGGCTGGCACTGGAGGACATTCTACTAAGTGAAATAAGCCAGACTCCGAAAGATAAATTTGAATTTCTTAAAAAGACACAAATAACCTTTTCCTTATCCTCAGTTCTATAAACTAAGATGTAATATTTTGTACCAGAGATCTTTCCACAAAACTAGGAGAAGAAATGACAGGGATTCCAAAAATAAAATTAGAGCTATATATTCAAATGTGGATTCCTCAATTGAGATCATAGTTACTCGAGAAGTAATAGTTGTTATAGGAAAACACTTATACCTTAAAACTATTTGACTGCTTTTATTTTGTGATATTGGAACAGTAGGTATTATTTCATAGTCATGCTGGATAGCACTTACGTTGAATGATACCATCATGTTAGCCAAATAGTTCTATAGCTGTAGATTTTCACTTGTTTAATAGGTAATACGGCAATACAAGAGACTGCACGTTACCTCCACCTCCGGCTTTTCAGTTATATAAAACAGCTTATTGTGACCTGTGGAAGGTGCAGTCTTAGTTACATTCCAGCATTTCCCAAGTCTGGAAGCAGAGTCGGGTGACTTTAGACACAGGTGTTATTCTGAAATAATTTGGAAAACATTATGAGCATGTGTATAGGGGCATTTGCAGTGAGTAGCTTGATATGAATATTTGAATTATCTTATCTCATAAAACTTTGATTGATGGTTAATTCTAGGAATAGTAAGAAATTCTTTGCAACTTTATGTAAATATCCTAAGGCACATTTTTCACAGAATTTCCTATATCCTAAATTTTAAAGTAAATTTGTTTCATTGAAAACATTTGCTCGCTGTGGTTTCCCTTGGTGAATGATACCCACAGAAATACTTCTTTACTCCGGAGATCTGATTAGAAGCTGGAAACAAGCACAGATACAGTAAATGCCAGTCCCATAAAAGACTTAAATCAGACAATTGGAAGAAAGCAACAGAGGTGTGGTGGGAGAAGGTTAATAAAATTTTATGCCCACTTTATGGATGAGCTTAACTAAATGCATTCTACCATCCCCGTGCGAGTGTGCATTGAAATTAAAGATGAAAATAAAGGCAAATTGGGCCAACCAACCACTTTATTTGTATGGAAGTAAAAATGTAGAGACCAGCTTTTAGTGCTTAGAGGGTCTGATTTGAAAGACTGTTTTTTTAAGGCACTTTCCTTTCCTTAGGATTTTCTTATTCTATACTGAAAAATTAGGATGACCTGTTTAAATCCAAAAGACTTTTACATATATATTTACCTTGATTGAGTATTACTAATAGCTGTTTTGAAGCATTGATTTTGGTTCTCCACCAGAGTAAACAATATGATAAAAATATCAAGTAACTCAGAAAATAAAGCATACTGATATTTTTCTTTGAATTTGGTCTTATAAGAAATAATTATGTTTTTCAAAGCACATTCTTTTTTCTCATTAAATTCTTACAAAATAAATTCTGAAATTATGAATGCTTATAGTTAGGGAAACTATGCTATAGAGTGAGATATTTGAATATTTAAAAATATCTGATGTAAGCTTTTGATTCCTTAGATTTTCTTCAATGAGAAAAGCACAATATTTTCTATCTACCCTCCATAATATGTATTGACTATGTTGCTAGTTTGGCCCGTGGTATAAGCAGACTTGGATTACAATCTACAGAAATACTAATGTTTTATTTGACCCCTCCTTGATTTTAGGAAGAAAGCCATTTTTTCCTCTGAAACTCTCATAACACAGAAAATATGTAGTGTGCTGTAGTTGATTCCACAACTTGCTCTTTTCACCTTTAATATCTCTTGGAATCAAAATCATACATCATAAAAATGGAGTCATATATAAGGCCAAAATTCCAAGGAACACTTTTTTTTATGGGTTTGTTTTAAAACCCAGAGGAGAGAAAGTTCTCTTTTATATCAAGCAGTTGGATGGAATATCTATCCTTCTTTGCATAACAACTGCTTTCTTTAATCGGTGGATCAGAATCCCACTAGCTTACTATATAAGCAAAGTGCATATCATTCATAAAAGTTACACTCTCAGTCAAGAATGATCAAATGCTTCCAACAAAAAGAAGGCTATAACAGTGTGTTATCCTGGCATGAAGATGGTCAGCTGACGGTATCATTTGTTTTATTTTAATGGGTGGCAATAATGCATTAAAAGCTATTTTATTAAAAGTTAATATTTATATTTGAATAAGTGGATTTAGGTAGGCATAAGAAAAATCTTCACTTAGTTATTAAATCAGTTTTATATTATCCAAAGAAAAAGCTTCACACCAAATGTATGTAAATCACTGACTTTCAGAGCACCGAAGGGAATGTACTTTATACTATAACTTAAATACTAATGAAATCAACTGAAAATGATAGTCATTAGTCAGCTGTGCCTTGATAGGGTTCCCTGTGGACTGAAATAAATTTACCATTAGAAATGGATTCTCTCACAGTCCACAGTGAGCATTTAATTTTTTCTTCAAGGCAGATTTAAATTTGATACTTAATGCATAGTGGTTGGCTTTTTTCAAAAGTTTTAGATAGCATGCTTTGTATTTGCAACTTATATTCAGTTTTCAAATGCTATGGGCCTGTGTGAAATGTATAGGATAGATAGTTATAATCACCAATAGAAACATACTAATTATTAAAAAGCTCAAGCCAAATCCTAATAGGAGTAAAACATATGTTCATCTCTATATCTTGAGTCTTGATTGCGGAGCAGCTCTGCAGAAATTGGAGAGCAAATGTGTATAATATTATTACATCCTTCTAGGTTAAGATACAGTTAGAATTATGTTAGGTGTGGATATTGAAAATAGTGCTAATATTTATAAATTTATCATGTGATAATCCTACAACAATGCAAATATATGCATGCATACTGATGCATACTCTTTGGGGGTGACATGAGACACAAATTTCAAATACATTTGTACAAATATATTGAGAATCAATAAGGAGGGAAAGTAAGGTCAGGAAAACTACTTTATAAAAAAATTGCGTGTATACTTGTTATCACAGAAAATAGATGAATTTCTAAAATTAATATAGTATATCTTGCTATGTAGACACAGCATTCAGTGAAAATACCCTATCTTTGAAATTGTTTGGTAAGTTTTGGTATTGGAATTTTGGAAGAAAAATTGCACCATGAGTTTTAAGCAAAAACTACCCAAATGTGTTTATATAAAATAGCTTAAATTTGTTTCATTACTACCAAAGATCCTATTGTGCATAAATATAGATTTACTTTACCTCAGTATCCAAATTAGTTGCTGGGGATATCTAGAAGGGAATTTACCTCTTCCAAACCAGTACAGTATTAAAAAAATATGGTGATAGATGCTATTAATTAGCTTTGTGTGAGTATATGGTTTTGAAAGCTAACAGTATTATATACTAGGGGTCTCTAATCTTTAGGCTGCCTACTGGTACTGTTCGTGGCTTGCTAGGAACCGGGTCACACAGCATGAGGTGAGCGGCCAGGAGTGAGCATTACCACCTAAGCTCCTCCTCCTGTGAGATCAGTTGGGGCATTAGATGCTCATAGGAGGGTGAATTCTTATTTGTGAACCGTGCATGTGAGGGATCTAGGTTGCATGCTCCTTACGAGAGTTTGACTAATGCCTGATGATCTGATGTGGAACGGTTTTATCACAAAACCATCAGACCTCCTTGCCCCATCCAATGTGTCCATGGAAAACTTGTCTTTCATGAAACTGGTGCCTGGTGCCATAAGGTTTGGGGACAGCTGTTACATACCTTTCATATGATAACAGCAATTGAACTTCAGGGAAACGTGTGACAATATTTTCTGTAATTTTTGCAATACTTTTCTGGGTGTGCAAATTGTTAATATATTTTGTTTAATTTTACCATTAAAGAGCAACATATAGTGAGGAATTTTCTCACACACAAAAAAACATGGAAATAAATACAAATGGCCAAGTAGATCCAAGGCAGGAGCAGATAACTCACAGACAAAGAGGTGTAAACCTGTTAAGATTATTCTTAAAGTTTAGATGTATTTAATAAAATTAAGTCTAATGAGATGCAAAGTATAACTGCTAATTTATATTTACTTTTTAATTAATGATATCTAATTTCTATATATTTATAATTTCTCTATAATACTGATATCAATTATATATAAACACACATACACATATATTTATATACATAAAACATGTAAATGCATAAACATATGTACTTATATATAGGGTTCATGATAAGTTTAATTGAGTAGACTTCTTAGGGAAAATTATTTTGATTCTTTAACTACTACCCTTGGAAAGTTTTCCTAAAGAAATAACAAATTTATCTGTGTTATTAGGTTCCTAATGACATTTAAAAATAATTACTTATTTATACTTAAAAGCATTAAATTGTGTTTTTATATTGGGTTATAATTTTTAATGTAAAATACGAAGGAAAAACAGGCAAAATGACAATAAAGAATGTTATGTCTGTAGAACTTGTGAACATTCTATCCAGGAATACTATCCAGATGTGGGAGCTACTTGTTTTGGTCAAACTGTGCACTTCTGCACGCTTTGTCTCTGCAAACCACCCTGATCCCTTTGAGATCACCATGGTAGAAAGAACCACTACTGACGAAAGGGTATTTTATCCCTCTGTTCTGTGACAGACATTTGAAAATAATTAACTCAGATGACAGGTCAGAACAAAGTCTTTGGCTATATCTAGGCCTTTATCACCTAAGGCAAGGCTGCCAGTTGGAGTTGAAAATAAGAAGAGGGGCCTTTGCTATACATCTGTGCTCTTATTCATCCTGATCACCTCTGTTTCTTTCTTTTACCACCTTTCTGAGAAACCTGTTAAGACCTTCAAGTGATGTATTTGAGGCTGGGAAAAGGAGGAAGAAGGAACCAAAAAATGTGATGGCATATTGTCAGAGGATATAAGTAGAGAAGAGACATCTAGCTATCTGACTCTGGATAAGACTATAGCATTTCTCAAGGAACGTATTTCATATTTTATTGATACTTGCTCTGCAGAATTTACATCAGCTAATCCTAGAGAGTGAATGGGGCCCATGTATGCAGTTGTTTGCTTAAATGTAGGAATGGAAGTGGAAAAAAATGCACACAAAAATCCTCAATGTTTGGGCAGGTTTTGGATTAGTAAAGCAAACAGCAAAAATATATTCTAGAAAATCAGAAACTCCTCTATCTGCTAGAGCACATTCCTGTAGTTCCATGATAATAAATGATTGTTTCTCCCAGGACTTGAAAAAGATTGTATTTCATGTATAATAGGTCTCTTTTGAATCAACTGGCCTCTGCCCCAGGAAGCTGCCAGCAAAGGGAAAAATCGGAAAAAAAAAAAAGTCTGCATTCTTGTCACGTGAAAAGATGATGAAATTTCAGGAGCAATATTGAATATTTCATAATGTCTTATTTTTCTCTCTCCCTCTAATTTACATTTCATTCTAGATTCTCCAGAAGGAAAGGGCAAAAATAAACAAAAATTCCACTTGTTAAGTGTCAGGACAAAAATGTTTAGGTATGGTTTGTGTGACGTTGAATTCGAATCCATGTATCACTAATAACATAAAGTTTATCACAAATGAATTAAAAAAATGATAAGTTTATTTTACAAAATAGAAGTCTGCTAGGTATCAAAAAAGTTCAAGTGCTGGATATTTATTGACTCTTTTTGTCTTCCACAAAATATAAGCATAATTTGGACATATCTTAGTGAACCAGAATATTTTGTTGTCAGCAATTGCCATTTTGAGTTGACTTTTCTAGAAATGTCTGATCTGATTTTGTGATAACTCAATTTCTGCCTTAGACCTGATACCTGAAAAGCTAGCTGAGTTTTTGGGCTCCAAGGAGGGGTAGGGAAGAGTTTAAAACTCATTGTGAACCATCATTGATAGAAGGATACTGAGTAGCGATGACCTTCCATCTTTATGTAACAATTTGTTTGGTAATGACACAAGGCAGAGTATCATGCAGTGGGCTATTCCATCCCCAAATCCTGTTGGCAGAGCTGATCACAAAAACTCTTTTGCTCCTGTCAGTGAGCTAACAGCATGTGACATTGAATGACCCAGCAAAGCAGATGTGTTAGTACCAAAGCAACAGCCACATTTTCTCTATCACAACAGTGAAATGTACCTTCCTAAATGTCATATGCTTGTGGCTGTGAACATTCCAATTTCTCCCTCAGTTCACTATCTCTATAGTGTACATCCATGTGAAGCTGTGCTTTATTGCTTTCTGCCTTTCCAACAATCAACCCATTTGTACCTTTTTCTAATATTGTAACATTTACTAAGTCTGGCTGTTTTGAAATGTCATTCTTCCCCCTTTAAAATATTTTCATTCACTTTTATCAATAGAGCCAAGCTACGTGCATTTCAGGAGAAGCAAAAACTCAAAAGAACTTTGCCAGATTTGCTACTTGGGAAAGATCTGTGCATTTGGCAGACAACTGTGATATGTGTAGTGTAATTGCACATAGAAGCCGTGCTGATAACAAGAACAAGAAAACCACTCTGTGACAGTATGTATGATAACAGAAAGAGAGAGAAAGAGATAAAACAAAAAGAGGGAGCGAGAGCAGGCACCAGATCCTGTAAAGTTGTATCCTGCACTTGCACAAACTTGTATTAGTTATCAACTACTTCACTTCACCAGCACTGTAAGTCACTTACATCACACTCTGTTGTTAGTATCATGTAACAAAATTGAAAATGGGGGTTCTGAATTAAAATAGGCAGGGTTAGTGAACTTCATGAATTTTCTGAATAGGTCAAAATCTTATACTAAGCAGGACTTTGAATTTTCTTTTGCAGTAAATTGTACTGCACTAGAGTGAAAAATCATGTCATATTTTATTATTAAACCTGGAATCTCAAATCAGGGATCAATGAGACTTCAAAAAGTGTACTTCTTAAGAGTTGCCAGTGGCAAGCATGACCACATGGTTTCCAAAGCTTTACCTTCTTTCTTTCATTTTTCTTAACTTTTTCATTTCAGGCTGTCTTTTCACAAGTTTTCACAAATACTAGAAAATCAGTTACTAAATCCAGATGCTAGGGTCAAGTCAACCTAAAATTCTCTTAAATACATTTTTTGAAAAAAGGAATATTTGGAGAACTCTACTTAAGACATGATATCCCCATTTTATGCAGAAAAAGTAGCAATAATTATTTCCAAGTAATTGCCAAATGTACTTAGCATACTTAAAACTATTTCCACAAACATTTATTAAATACTTTAAAAATTTTCCATAGGACACTCAATTTTGTGATCTTTTTCTCCTATTTTGAATTTTTAATAAAAGTTAGGCATTTGTATTGTGAAACTGTAATACAATTCCTTCTGCTGGGATTTCAAAATTGCTTTGTTCAGTAATCTAATAGAGTTCAAAATATAAAGGATACAGTGGAGCATTGTTCATACTATATACCGATAAGCTATGCAAAGCAATAACCTTCCTTTCATTTTGTCTAATCTGAATGATTACATCAATACATGCACACACATGTTTATATATTGGAGCGTACATAGCTGCCTGTGTACCTTAATTTATACCTTTAGTCAAAATAAAGTCTTGATTCTTATACTTACAGCTTCCACTGCACAAGAGGAGTGTCAAATACTATCAGTTAAATTAGCAAGCACATTTTCAGGGAAATTGATTTTTGGAGTCTGAAATCCCTGAAATCACTCAAAGTCCTTGTTGCTTTTCAGGTGCCCCATTAATCTTTATAGGACTCTATTGACATTGGTGTCGGCTGCGTTCCCTTGCAGAGCTTAGGGCAGATGTGAGCAGAACATCACAACCCAGGGATTCAGTTCTAATTCAACAGAACTCACATTACTCCTTTAAACTAAACAGAAAATGATATAGAAGGGATTTGTAAAGACAAGGGTGTAAATTACAACAATGGTGCTGAACTATTCCTTGATGAAGCTGGTTTCAGGGAAGAGCTTGTTTCTTGAATTACCTCCGTTGCCACTTTATGTGGCTTGAAATTTAATAAGAGTGGGTCTCAAAGCCAAGGAAGTGCTTCTCATCCAAATGCTGCCTCCTCTGGTGCATACTTAGGAGTATGGGAAGCAGCTAAGACTGGAAGTGTTGGTAGGAAAAAAAGAATAAAGTGAAGCCAAATCTGCAAACCCTATCTATAGAGATAAAAAAAGAGCTATCAATGAAACTGAAGTTTAAAATAATAAATAAGGCAAAATCATTAAAAAAAAAACTATAATGTGACAATGTTTTCTTCCACATCCAGCTGGAGCTAAACTGGGTAGTCTGAGCCCTATTTAATGAGGATTCTATGAAAGTGTCCTTCTTCCCTGAAAGAAAAACAAAGATAAAAAGTTACTGTGGATTTTTCAGAATTTTCAACAATAGCTGTATTTCTCTTGCAGGTAAAAAGAATAAAATTTTAAAAACACTTAGGAAGAAGTAGTTTTCCAAATTGTTAGCATTATTTCTAGGAAAACAAAACCTGTTGTTGGTTTCCGCTCTGGCATATCACTTGCAAACTCTGTTGCCATTGTGGCCTTTCTTAGATTCAGTTCTCAGGATAGAGCAATTAGCAATCCATTTGTGAATGCAGGACACACAAACAGACTTTCTGTCCATATACGCTAAATTGTGCATGTAATGTAGATGGTGTGGTTAAGAAATACTGGTTATTTACTGAAAATATGACCAATTTTACAGCAAATATTTAAAAATAACTGAGACAGGAGTAATGACTCTGTGGTGAACAATAAAAGACCATAATGATTGCAGTGATGACATGGTCCCATTGCTTAGGAAGTCAGAATAAGTATGTTAAACCATGAGATACAATGCTTTTTTTCAAAGCAGCATTCTCTTTCATCTGAAAATGAGAGAAACTAAATATAGACAGACAGATAAAAAAGATTTACACCATTTTCAAGGTAATTTATTTTCAGTGCTTACTTTCTCAGCTTTATTTTCTGTATTAAACTCCATAAAAGTTCTCTTGATTAAGTTTTCCCCCAAGCATCTCTGAGTGAAGCAGTCCAAAACATACATGGATTTGGTCATAAAGTGCATTTTATTCCTCTTGTCAAAACAACAAAAAAAGTCAGTATGATATCTGGAATCACATAAAACAGACTCAAGAGAAGGAGAGATGCATTAAAATCTTCTAATATCTGACACTCATAGAGAATAACTGCATGAGGATGATTCAGACACTTACGCTTGATATTAACCGGAAGAAAACATTCACTTTCTGTTATTTAAGAATTGCATATGGGCAGGCTTTAGTTATCATTTTTCCTCTGGGTATACTGATAAATTTGAAAGCACAAAAGAGTGGAATATTAAAGTTGACTCATCATTTCGCCAAAAAAACATGTGGCTGTTTATGTGAATTATACATCACTGCCACTTTAAATAAATGTTGGAAAAAGAAAACTTGGATGTATAATCCTGGTGAACATTTTAAAAATGGAGATTCTTTCTACAGATAGACAAGAGGTTTTTAAACAACTTAAACACTGATCCTCATAAACCTCCACTGGGTTAACCTGTGATTCTAATGGACAATGTGATCACACAAGACATAGCAGAGTGTAACCAGGATAGCAGATCGCTTCACTGCCAGCCACAAGGATCATCCTTAAGTGAGAACCACAGCCAAAGTTTCCAACTGCTACGGACTGAATGTTTCTGTCCACCCCAAATTCATATGTTGAAGATAAATCTCTAATGTGATGGTATTTGGAGGTGGGGCCTTTGGGAGCTAATTAGGCCCATTCTTAAGGGGAAACCCTCAAGAATGAGATTAGTGTCCCTATAAGTGGAGAAGAGACCAGAACTATCTCTCAGCCATATAAAAATACTATGAGAAAATGACCATCTGTAAACCAAGAGGGGGGCCCTTGCCAAGAACCCGACCATATTGGCACCATGGTCTGAGTCTTCCAGCCTCCAAAACTGTGAGAAATAAATGTTTGTTATTTAAGTCATGAAGTCAGTGGTGTCTTGTTACTGCAGCCAAAACTGACTAAGACAACAATCTTACACAGATCATCAAATTTTTCTTGTGCTTTCCAGTATACAAAATAAATTCACTTGAGTTCCTTTAATCCTTATAATAACTCAATGGACCAGGTACAAACTCAATGGGTCAGCATAGATGGGTAGATCTTCATGCTACCCATGGCGAAGACACAAAATGAGGTTTGGAGACATTGTGCAACTTACATAAAGTCACAGATCTGACAAATGACTTAGTGGGATAAGACTCCCATTCTTCATACTACTAAGATAATGTTCTATCCATTAGACAAGTCTTTTCTCAACTTCTTTTTTTTTTTTTTTTTTTACCACTTCGATTTTTTTTTCCCTTTTGTTTTATGGACTTTGTGTTTTGAAAGATTGTGTTAACTAAATGACTCAACACTTATCAAATGGTCGTCACTGTAGCTTTACCATACACAAGTAAATACGGAACTTTCCTTGTGTTCTCAAATGGGAAACAGACAGTGTAAGCTTCTTACTCTCTTAGAGCATTCTGAGACTTACTATACCATACCCACCTCACCTCCCACTGAGAAAATAACCCCAGGATCTATCTATCATACACCAGTGTCAGTTTGGCAGCTTTTCTTCTGCCACTCATGAAGCCTGAGGAGAGTATTTGGATGAATGTAGAGAAAAATGGAACATTTTGAAATAGCTCGAAGTCTTTTTAGAGACTACTGGAAGCAGGGAGGAGAATGAGGATATTACATACTTCATATTTTTTCCCAGGGTTGACCTTGCTTTATATATAAAATGAAAAACAGAAATGAGATAATGGCCATAATTTAATGACTAAAGTAAATAGTTTACTGAAGGTCAGATGGATTATTTTTAGCCTTCATAATAAGCAAATCAAATCACTGCCTGATTCAGATGGTCAAATGATGCACAGTTGAATATAAAAATAACTGAACATGACAGATAATTTGAACTGTGCCCAGTTAGCAACTACATGATTTGTGTTAACTTCGCAAAAGCAACTTGCTAAAGACCTACAATAGCTAACGTCCACACAGATGTTAAAGAAGTAGAAGGTTCAACCCCCAGCCAGAACATTCTGAAAATGCAGCCTATTCAATGCTGAATAAGAATGTGAGGAGGCCTCTGACTAATACAATTCCGGTCACACTGTAGAGTTATGAAATATGAACCTACTTTATCCATCAATTACACTTCAGGAAGTACTGGTAAGCCTTAAGTTGGCAATTAAATTCAAACAGACAATCTAATATTCACAAAAGACATATTGCATGTGTGTTAGCTTTATCATTTGCGCATTTTCCTTTGTACTTTTAATAATTTTTATTCTGTGCAATCCAAACTCCTTAGCAGACCATGACTTTTACAACAGATTTTCAGATAACCGTTACTGTCTTCTCTATACACACTTATTTAGTCTCACCAAGCTCCTTGAGATTCCCCTCGTCTTACCTTGCTTTTTCGTGTCACTTCACTGTTCCACAGGACTGCCCCTCTTTCCTTTAAATCTTTCCTACACTTATCAACTTGATGAACTCCTATTTATCACTCACAATCTTCTTTGTGGAGTCTTTCATGATGTCTCACCTTTCTCCCCACTCTATGCAGAGCTAGGTGTTCTCTTCTCTTTGATCCTGTGACATGTTTTTGATTGAGTGCCTTGGTTATGGTCTTTTTGACATTTTATTAGCTGTCCATGTACTGCCGCCCACCCCACCCCCCCCCCCCCAAGAATTCAAGCTCCAGAAAGAGAGAACTGTAGTATATTGATATATGAATCTTTGGAGTTTAGCTCAAAACCTGGCACAAAGCAAGTGTTCAATAAACGTTTGTTGAATAAATGTCTTAGGTCAGATTCCCTAGAAACAGAACCTGAGACTGAAATTCTTATCCAGTGATTTATTGAAGGAGCTCCCTTAGGAGAAGCCTGAAAGGAAGCGGGGGAAAGGATAGAAAGCTGAGAAAGGAACCAACCAAATAAGTGATTTCAGCTGAGTTCTAGGCTCAGCCTGATCCCAGGATGTCTCTGGAGTGTGAGGGACACCCCAGAGTTGTTCCCTCTTGAGGCAACAGGGCTTGTGTCCAGTATCCTTATGTCATTCAGTTTTTAACTGTGGGCCACCTGGAGAGAGAATATGAAAAATTCCAGGCATTTCCAAGCAAGTCTTGGAAGACTGCCCAGCAAGTCTCCCGAGAAGGGATACAGTTGAATATTTATCATTCATAGCAACTCCAGGGTGGGTGCACTGTCCCACGAAAGGGATACAGTTGGGTGAGGTTAATACTCATCTTTCATAGCAACCCCAGGGTGGGTGCGCTGTCCCAGGAAAGGGACCTGGTTAGGGTAACAGTGTTTACTGCCTCCTCCCAAAAAAGATTTAAGATTCTTCTTTTATACACATCATAAAACATGTTCCCAGAGAAAATTTGACTAATAGGAATTTCCAAACTTCTGGAAGTACAAATTTCTGCATCAATCCTTTAATTGTTCTTTTTACCAAAATAAACTCAGGGACTGAAATGGAATAGGAAATGATAATGAGGGTGTTTATGCATCAAGTACACACCCATTCTCCAAACTATTGTGTATAATAATGCACATAAAATAGAATTATGAATGTGGAATACCAGAAAGAGTTCATACTAGCAATCAGACATCCGGTTCAAATACTAGTTTTGCCTGTGTAGCCCAAGGCAGATCACTGTCCCTCTCATCTCAGTTTTCTCCTTTGGGAAATGATGATGATAAGATCTACTTCATATGTTTCTGGTAAAGATTAGACAAAAAATACATAAACAACCTTACAAGGTACTTAGCACAGAGTTAGGGTGGTGTTATATATTATTTCACTTTATTTATTTACTGTATTAAAAAACAAATATAGTTCTTGGCAGCACATTCTACTAATACTCTTTCATAATGAGAGTCCTCTTTCAATATTTTAGAATATTTTTGAAGTACAGGATGCATAGTAGGGAAGAAGCTCAGCTCATTCTTATGTTCAGCTTAAAGACCGAATCTAACCACCTTAGAAAACATTTCTACTTCCTCTAATCACTCTTTTTCATTACCCTAAGTTACTACCTTCAGAGCACTAATCACTATGTAAAATTGTTTAAATGTGTTACCTCTTTTGGTTTTATTGTCTACTACTCTCTCCAAGTAAAATCTAATCTTTTCAAGGGTAGCTACCTATTTTCTTGTTCAATGTAGCATCATTGTCATCAAACTCTGCCTGACACATTGTTGGTAGTTAATAAATAACTGACCAACTGTCTTACAGCTCTTTTAAATTATCTTATGAAAATCTCAAGCTTGTTTTGACTTACGGGCAGGGTTAAATGTGTTTCCACTTAGAAGAGATTAAAGGCCACACCTGCTATAGCTATTCTGTGACCTATGTGAGCACACTTCATTTCAGAGAGACAGGTATGTCACTAGTATTAATATTCACTTAACCATTAATTATAATAACTCTTAGCAAACTCTTAATTCAGATTCTCAATTCAAGCAAAGTTGCAATTCTGTGCACTTCAAAATACTACTACCACTCCAAGAACAGGGTAAATAGACAAGTCACAGAATTGTCATATAGTTCTTGAATTACCATGATAACCAAAAAATGATTCCTTATACTTGTGTGGGATAAGAAAAAATAATACTTCATAATTGTATAGTATTTTGTATGCATCACCATATTTCATCCTATGAATGTCTCTATACATAGTGATATTTTGTTTATTCATTTGTTTTTCAAAATTTTCTGCTGATATCTAGCATGCTTTCTTGATGGGGTCTTTAGACATATGTAAATATAAATTTATATTTTTCTACATTATGACTTTTTAAAGATGTTTTAGATTCTTAATTTGCTTGATTGTATTTGCAGTTAGATGTGAATAGCAGTCTCATCTTTTTCCTTTATGTGGCTTAATACAACACAACCCACTTTAGAACCTTGAACGACCAAAGTTAGAGTTAGTGGTAATATTGCTAGCAGTCAAAAAAACAAAGAAGGAAAAGAGGTTTGAGGTTTAATGTAATTACATAAATGTATGCATGGGTATCTGAGGGTTCCTAGTGTTGACTTACATTTACCACTGTCCTGGTTGCTGATGAGTGTAAATATATGAATGGTGGTGATTCTCATTGCTTTTACTACTCTGTTCTCTTCCTCTTGATATACCTGTAAGACGTGATTCATCTCTGCAACAGAACACTAATGCAGTAAAAAAATACAAAACAATTATCTGAGAAATATTATTTTTTCTTTCACCTTAGAGGTTAATATAAGTACTTATAGTTACATAATCCAAAGAGTTAATTTTCTATATTTACTCCAATAATCTTTCTCAGACACATATAGAAAAATCTGGCAAAATTCAAACATGCTGAAGATCAGATCAAATGGGATATTGTGTTTGACCAAGTGGTTACTAAACATTTGTTGAGAAAAAATATATATTCAATGATTTAAGGATTGCATATTGAGTAACTCTATTTATTTTCAGTTTCACATTTAAATTTGAAATATACACACTAAATATCTAGACTTTATTTCATCTGAAGTCTGAATGTCTGCCCATTCCAAGGTGATGGATGAATTATGTAAAGAAAATATAACTCAGTCCATAACTTTTGAGTTAGAAAATTGTTTCTTCTCATTTACTAAATTACTCAGTAACAATTTAATGGGTAAAGGGAGAAAAGGAATACTAAAAAAGAAACTGAAAATCTAGGCTCACAGAATGAATAAGACGAGAATTTTTCAGACGAATGCTTTAGATTCTATCAATGAAAAAGTACCTGATTTAAAAAATGAATGTTTCATATTGGAAAGAAATTAAATTCCCCTAGATCCCTGCTAAAAGTTTCATTGCATTTCCAAATTAAACAACTCTTTCAGGAACTGCTCAATGTGTCAGTCATCTTTAATAATTGAATTTGCTCCAAGAAATAAGCAAATAAAGAGCTTCTGATTTTTATTCAATGTCTTTATCACATTGGACAACTTCATTATGATGTCACAAGCCAAACAACTGAACAGAAAGACTGTGAAACTGTGTGACTTAGGGCTGCAGTGATCATTTGCAGGACCCACAGGGAGATCTGTTTCTGAATATGCAAAGATCTCTTTTTTCACCCTAGCTTTAAAGTTTCCTTTGGTCTGTTAGTTTTCTAAGCGTACTCATACCTAAAATAAAATTAGCAAGTCACGTGAAATGTGACATGGTATAAATGTTTTGGGATGATATTTGCAAAGTTCTTTAAATATAAATTTCTACCATTCAGATAAATATCAGGTAAAGATATTTCATTGCAAAATTTCAAGGCAAGTAATTGATGTGCCTCATAAGCAGTGTTTAAGTTTGTTGTCCTCTGTGAAATAATGTGTAGTTGGGTCCATACTAGTCTATATTTATGTTCATATTAAGCAGATTATTTTATAGGCTAAGTACTTCTTGCAATAAATTAAGGTTTTAGTAAATTAAATTATTATACTTAATTCAAGTTTTCTTTATTTAACTAATAATACTTTGTTCCTTTATTTTATTGGATGAGATGTAGACCATAATAACAACAAACTGAAAAGAAGAAAAAATAACAGACATGAGTCCAAGGGACATCGCCAACAGCCAATGGTTTTCCTCTCCATAATTGCTACAAAGCTATATTTCTAACCCAACCCATTTCTAAATCATTTCACTTCCCTGCAGCCTTTATCAGTTCTCAGTCAGCTTGAAATAGTTTTTCCCTATATGAGGTAATTTTCCACAATAGACTATTTAACATATTATTTTTTCTTTTATTTAGAAATACGATATATATATGTGTGTATCTATGTGTGTGTGTGTGTATATATATATGGAGAGAGAGACAGAGAGAGAGAGTGAGAGAGCTATATACTTAGTAAATGTAGACAGGAACAAATAAGGAAAATGTACTCTCATTACTCATCACCATAGAAAGTTGCTATTAACTTTCTGTTGTATGCATACATAAATTGTAAAAATGACATTATGTGGTACAATCTGTTTTGCTATTTAGTGTGGTCACTTGACAATCTATTATGAAGATATTTTCATTTCAATTAATGTATTTCACCCTATAGTTGTTATTCATTATCGCAATTCTGCTATGATCCTACTCGTGTCTAAACCTTCCTTGAAGGAAGCCTGATAGTTCTTTTATCAGCATTCATACTTTATATTGCTGTCTTTTACCTAATTTTGTCGAGAACATATATTATGCTTCCTTGACCTGTATTCTCAGATATCTTGAGGTTTAATGTAATTACATAATACTTGATTGTACTTTTTTCATTATGATGTCACAAGCCAAACAACTGAACAGAAAGATTGTGAAACTGTGTGACTTAGGGCTGCAGTGATCATTTGCAGGACCCACAGGGAGATCTGTTTCTAAATATGCAAAGATCTCTTTTTTCACCCTAGCTTTAAAGTTTCCTTTGGCCCAGGAAATTTTTATTCTTTCCTCTTTTCGCCGTTAGCTTGTTTCCATTCATTCTGTGTTCTATTCAGGAAAATAGACCATCTGGACGTTGGGTCTCTTTTGTCACTTATCACATTCTCTTTGCTTTTCTATTATTTTTGTGACCTTTTTCTCTGCATCCCAGAAAATCTTCTTAAATATCTTTCCTACATCACAGATTTACATTTTGCAAATTATGGTCAATGTTTTCATTCCCATTTCAAATATCATTCAAAATTCTGTTATGACATTTTTCCACTTCTCTTAAACTTTTCTAACCTCTATTTTATTTTCATTTTCAAGCATTTCACTTCCTTTTCATAGAAATCACATCTGGGCCGGGCGCGGTGGCTCAAGCCTGTAATCCCAGCACTTTGGGAGGCCGAGACGGGCAGATCACGAGGTCAGGAGATCGAGACCATCCTGGCTAAGCGGGTGAAACCCCGTCTCTACTAAAAAAAAAAAAAAGAAAAAAAAAAAGAAATCACATCTGCCTTTACTTCCTTAGAGCAAACAGATTCTATCTCATTTTGCTTTTGTTTCCTGTTAAATATATTATTAAAAACCCATTGTCTTTATCCACTTTTAAATTACTTTATATTTTTATATGGTAGAATAGCTTTAATAAGTCCCCTGTTATTTTTTTTTTTTTGCCTCAAATGAAGTGACGACACCCCTGGCCTTATATTTTGCTGCTAAATGTTGTAAAAGCTCCATCTTTACATCCACTCACTCTATTGGTATCTAATGCCCATATAAGAAGCCTAAGGCCAAAGCAAACTCAGGGGAAAGGAAGATGTACCAGAGATTGAATATCGTCCCAGGAGGTAAAATCTTCTCTGTGTTAAAAAGACTTCTCTGTGCTCATTAAAAATACTTTCAGATGCCAGCTTTCATCATTTAAATTTTTGTGCATCCTGGTCTCTGTTCTAGGTACACAATATAGTGTAAAATTGTATATAATTGTATACAATTATAGTATAAAACTGTGGTCAGCTTCCTTCAAGTGGCTGTTTTCATTGTGGAAGGACCCATTGCTGCACCAGAGAAGAGCTTTAAAGCACCATGTTAGGTCTCACCTTTCAAAAGAGCACTCATCATGATAAAAAGCCCTTTTAGAGAAAGTAAGCTCTTAAAGGTTATCCTAATGGTTCTTCTAGCAGCCAAGTTTCTGAGTGCTGTGGAATCACCATGGTAAACCAGGTTCAAGTGGATTGGCTTCCACCTGGCACAGGACACCAGAATCTGGTCTTCTACATTTTATGTTTAAAATCTTATAGGTGAATTTGAATAAATAAAAAGGAATCAATGAAAGGAGAATGTTCAGTAGGATTCGTTCCATATTAAAATTATTCTATAATTTTACTATTTTCCCTTGATGTATATATGCATAACTAGATATAAATATATTAGTATATGTGTAGATATATTGGTATACAAAATATATATACACACATATATATGTTTTACATATAAAACATAAATAGAGCCTTTCTATATACTTTATTTACTAAATGTTTACAAGAAATATAAAGTTCCTTATTTGTTTAAAAGATTATTTAATGACTGATTATAAAATATAATTGAAGTCCCTTCTTTTACATTCCAATGAATGTTAAATTTAATTTTGAATTTCCTGGGAACCACAACAAATAACAATATATTATAGATTATTCACATATGGTCAATGAAAATAGATCAATGATTCAGATTAGAGAACATTACTGAACTAAATTCTAAAATTACAGGTTATAAGGCAAGTTGTATTCACTGGCCATTATAAAACATAACAGACCAATGATATTTATTTTTCTAAAAAGTGTAAAGCTAAGCATATTAGGCCCCTTTAATTGTAATTAACCCCGATGGCCCTGATAACATAAAGGACCCATGATGAAGTTTATGAAAGATATCTAGAAGCCTGGTACTTGGAATATTATTTCTGATTCTTTACTGCCTCAAGATGGCATGACATAAAATCAGATAAATAATCACCAGGATGGCATGTAAGATAAACACACTTACTTTCTGTCAGCTAGCTCAGTGGTTCTCAAACTGCAGTGTGCATTGGAATGTCCATGGGAGCATGTTAAAATTCAAATGTCTGACCCTATCCTGAGTGTCTGATTCAGTAGGTCTGAGGTAGGGCCTTTGAGATTACATTTCTAACAGGGTCCCAGATAATGCGGCCAGTCCAGGACCACACTTTGATAATCCCATTTCTAGGGTATTCTGCTTCAGAGGAACATTATTCAGAGGGTAGTTTTGGAATTATTGTGGACATAGAGATTAAAAAAATAAAAACAATATTTGAAGAAGGATGCCAATGATATAGTCATTGTAATGATACTATGTTAACAATTATTTAGTTCTCTATATTTTACTTTCATTTACCCCTCAAAATAATCTTGTGAGTATCGACTCATTATCACCATTTTCAACCGAAGGAACTGAAACTGAGAGAATCTAAGTGAGAGAACCCAGAGAAGAACCTACGTACCTTAATTTTCAAGCAATATTATTTTTGAACAATATGGTACACACAGCTACATTTTTTTTTCATGAAGGAATATGTGATAGTTGCTAGTGATTTACTAGAATGTCATATCCTTCAGTTTGTATATTTTCATCTAATACTTTTGAAACAACAGCAATTACAGAGAATGCAGGCCAACATCAGGCCACTGGAAATTTGTGATTCAATGTTCACCTCTTGCATATAGTGTGTTATTTAAACTTAGTATAGACAAGATGCAATTTTGATTCTGTTTTTGTTTTTCTTCTTTGTGTTTGGCTACTACAGAGAACCTGTAGCTGGAATGTCATCATTAAGAATTGAGATAGGAAATTCTAGGTCATCATATTTGCTGGCTTAGTCTGTAGAGATTCTGCAGGTATGAGATGTTTTCAGTGATTTGATACGACCGTTTTTATCTTTTCCCTCTGTATTTTAGTATCATTCTCCTGCACTCCAAGTGTTTATAGAGGAATTTTTAAAAACACCTAGCTAAGGTTAAAATTCTAGCATTTTGTGTTTATCGTAAAGAATGCATTTCTACAGAATTCTGTGACAACTTCACAGGGGCAACCCAAATTTACTTCTAGTATCACACATACTCCCAAAATATGTACAACTATGATATATCAATTAAAAATATTTAAAAATCATATATGTCTTTTCTCCCTTTTCTCTTTCCAGCCAAAGGCAAACAAAATAGTGATTTTTCTAATAGGTCGCATTAGGACAGCGCCTATGGGGCAACACTATGTAGCAACCACTCTTTTACCCTATAGGAACTGTATTTTTTTTCCCCTGCTTCCTAAGCCAGACAGAAAATTGAAGCTCTGGGGATCAAGAGACTTTTGATAAAAGTAAAGTAGAAATGATGCCAAGGAAATAGTAAAACGCATGTAATTGTGTCTCAAGCATAGAACTGGCATGAAACAAGAGTGCTGTGTGTGACTCTGCAAATATTCAAGATTATGATGGATGTGGTAAAAATTGTTCAAACCTCCTTGTTTCTCTGCTTTATAGTGCACTGGTAAATGGATTCTATTATGTTAGAAGATAGGACCATTAGAGAAAAAAAGAGAAAGAAAGGGAGAAAAACAAAGACTTTTCAACCTGTGCAGAGTGCCAATGGCCGTAGGTAAAATCAGTGCGATCATTGAGAAGTTTGGTGCATTTCTGATCACTATGCTTGATAAGAGTATATACACTTTAATTTTATTATGTCTATATCTTCTGAAAGTGAAAAAATATATTAATCAAATTAGGGTTACAAAATTAAGGCATTTTAACCAGGTCTCTCTCTTTTTTCCTCATTAACTCTATGAGTGGTTTGATTTTATGTTCAAGGTAGCTTTAAAATAGTAAAATATGAGGTTGGTGCATCTCATCGTTTCTTAGATCTACCTTCCAATGAAAATTATGAATAGGGACCATAAAAATTCTTTAATTTTGCTAAAGAATAGGAGAAAATTCAGCACTAGTAAGTGTTCTAAACATGCATTTTAGATTTATCATCCTTTACAGTGTCTTATCCATGTATGTTACTATGTCCCCAACTGTACAGTAAACTCCTAGAAAGCAGGGATCTTTGATATCCCCAGCTCATAGTTGTGAGTTCTCAGTATCTGTTCATTGAATAAATGGAAGAAAAGCACAAATATTGGAATAATTGTAAATATTCATGTTTTTTACTGAAGACAAAACTATGCAAGAGAGGCAATATGAAAATATCAGATCTTATTGTAAAAGAGAGCCTACATCTTCTGAATTTGAATTCAGGGTCCTAGAAACTAACAATAATAATAATACTAGGTCCATTCAGGAGTGATATTGAAAGTTCTATATAAAAGCATTATTTGGATTAGACTTGACTGATAAGTGGAAATATTTGTAATTCATTTAATATCTGAACCCAAATTTCTGATTGCTTTTGTAAAATTGACATGATTTTGACAAAGTGCTCTCACTTTCAAATCTCTAGGCCTTTGAGATTTGTCTCTGTCCCCTTTCACCACTCACATACACGTGTGCTCATTTCTCTCTCTTCCTTTAGCTCTTGGCTCACTGGAGGTCCTTCCTGGCGGCCCTGTTCACAAAAACATCTTTGCCACTTTATTATCTATCCCTTATTCTGTTTTCCTTTTTATATGGTATTAACCCTCTGTAAATATTAACCTGGGAGTAAAAGTCAGAATATGTAACAGTCAGCATGGGGATGCCAGGACCACTAGTAAGGGTGGGTGCCTGCCAAGTTCCTATTGAGCCAGGCACTAATCGTCTGGATCTTAGATCTAGAGGAAGTCTAGGGAATCTCTAGGGAGTGTCTGTGGAGGCCACAGCAAAAGAGGTATACTTAAGGGACTACTTATCATGTGAAACAGAAATATTTTAGTAGTTCAGACTCTGTACAGCTATTCTAGCCCATTCCAGTGGAATATCAGCCCTGTATTTATTTGACATTTGTGTTCCTACCTTTGAGTCTGGATCTCCTGCTTCTAAAATATAAGCTTTATAAGAGTAGAAGCTCTGTTTTGTTCATTGTGATATCCTTAGGTTCCAGAACAATGCCTTCCATATGTAGATGCACCATAAATATCTGTTGAATGAGTTAATAAATAAATGATATGTAACAGACTTACATGATGTGAGGAGAACTGTTATCTCAAAATTTATTATTTTCTCTAAATATTACAAAAACATACCTGATAGAAATTCATTTATAGTAGCTCAATATTATTTTCCAGTGTTTCAGAATGGCATTTTTTATTTCAGCTATATAATGTATTCTCAAATCTATATGTGCAGATGGCTACATAATGGAATTCTGAAGGAAGTGATAGCCAAACACTTGTGATACTGTGCTTCATTATTAAAATGTTTTGAGCCTTTAATATACGCATGCACATTTATTTTAAAAGCATAGGCATTCTGCTGGTATTATTGATACGGGAGGGGAGCAGAGAAGTTCTGGGTAGAGGAGGGCGTGGTCCCTGGCTAGGGTTCCACCCCCAGACCTGTGCCCACAGACCTAGGTGAGAACAGGTATTTTCCAAGACCACCCTGGCCTGTCAAGCCCTCATTCTGTGCTTACAAAAATCCCAGAGACCCTAGCAGGCAGAATTGCAAGTGGCTGAACGTTGAGAGGAACACGTCGGTGGAAGAAGACACAAGCAGCTAGACGTCAAGAGGCACACTGCAGAGTAAGAGCACATCAACAGACGCCTGCAGGCCAGCGACCAGCAGAACAACTTGGAGTTTGGCTGGGGCGGTGGGAGGAGGGTCCAGGCCGTCTAACTCCAGGGAAAACCCACTTTCCCACTCCATCTCCCTTATGGCTCCCCCATCTGCTGAGAGCTGCTTTCACTCAATAAAACCTTGCACTCATTCTCCAAGTCCATGTGTGATCCGGTTCTTTCCATACACCAAGGCAAGAAACCCCGGGATACAGAAACCCCTGTCCTTGCCATGAGGCAGTGGGTATAACTGAGCTGATTAACACAAGCTGCCTAAGGATGGCTTAACTAAAAGAGTTCCCTGTAACACATGCCCACTGGGAACTCACGAGCTATAAACATTCACCCATACACAGTGCTGTGGGGTCAGAGCCCCACAACCTGCTCATCTGCCTGCTTCCCCAAGGGGTTTTGAGCAACGGGGAATCAAAGAAGTGAGCCACCTCCCCATGCTGTGGTGACAAAACAAATTTTCCCGTTTCATTATTATATGCATAAAACATATTCCAAATTAGAAATGTTAAAGTGAGATAAAGATGAAGTAAGCAATATTCAACATTATGTTTATATTCTATTTATCACTGTTAAACTTTTTACAGTAAAACACTACTAATTAATAACTAATTAATAATTTGACTCTTAGTGCTAGCAATATTGTTTAATCTATTTTGTTTTTCTGAAAAATAGTGTTGAAATACATTAGGATAAAATTGCTGTTTGTAAGTTAATCTAAGTAATTTGATTTTCATGGCTCTCATAGCTAGAGATAACCTTACAAAGACACAATAATCCAAATATGAGATCACCAACTACACTTATTCAATCATGATACATATTTTAAACTTTCATCTATCTGAGCAATTATGCAAATAATTTTTTTGAAATTTAGCTTAATTTCAATCTTTGCTTATGTCTAACAATTGTTATTTCAAACAACTTAGAAAGAGTTAAATAATTACATTTCTTAGCAAATAAATTAAACCTCCTGAAATTCCTCATTTGGAATGTTAAAATAGTTTTAAAAAATCTACTTTTTAGTAACTTCATATTTATAAGTACAGTACACAGATGACACTCTTAGATAAATTTTGGAATATAATTACCTAACTAGGCAAACATCTCCAAGCAACTATTTTCAAAGCACTCATGGCTATTTTCTGAAAGACTATTACTTTCTCATAATTTGAAAATACAAGTTGTCTGGTCACAACTTGAGATATTTTTGTACCTATAATCTTACACATCCTTAATAAAATGCTAAAGTTTTCATGATATTCTCTTACCTTGAAGGGGCAGATTGTAGTCATTTTTTTTTTTCTAAAATATCTGTTTGGTATCATGTTACTCACCATCACTAAATTTGAAATATTGCCTGTCATAACTTTACCTAATTAGTTCTTTTCTTATTACAAAGCCTTGTAAGGATACCAATATTTGGTTGGTAGAATTCAAATCCACATAAGTCGTCATATATACATTGCAATTTGCCATATGGGACTGGAGGAGCATGGAGTATGGTGGGCACTGCCAACATCTATGTGCTCTGCTGAGCCCTCTTTCCAATGAGAAACCTGAATGTGGAGGAAGTGAATTTCTGACATATGGATACAGCGAGGTCATCAACACCACTACATTAAGAAAATTAGAAGAAAAGCTTAATTCCTTCTTTATTTTCAGGAAAAAATAGAAAAGGGATTTCTAATATTTCTTCTCATACCCCAAATTTGCACCCATTCCTGTGAGCATACATGCCACATTGGAGGCAGCCATCTGGAATCCACAGATATAACTGCTATTGACCATGGCTAAATGTTTTGACTTTGTGAATATGCTATTTAGAAACAGATTCTTTGTAAAGAATTTATTCTTTATAAAATAAATTTATTCTTTGTAAAATAAATCCACTTGGCAAAATTAAACACCCAGTTTTTCCTTTCTCTTTTTAAAATATGATGCAGACAATCAGCCTTTATGTAAGGAAAAAATATTCAGACCTATGTTTTCAGTTTTTACAAAAGGTTAATGTGTATATACTAATTAACTTTAGTAGCTTCAGGCCGCTTGTTTGGATCTTCACATTTAGGGAAAGAAATCTTCAGAGAAGATTAGATTTGATGGGGAATAGAAATTGATATGTATTTGTGAGCCATCATATCCTATTCTTACTGAAGTTTTCTTTTCCAATATCCCTTACACGTCACTTCTTCATTTTACTAAGCTTAAAACATTTGTGTTATCATACAAGGTATCAGTAGAAATGTCTACATACAAATTCCAACTGTTTCTTTTGCTCTTTGGTCTCATATTGCAATGCTTTCAAGTCAATTTTCTTTTTAACATTTTTTTGAGAGACTTGAGCTGTCTTTTCTGATCCATATAATTTGCCTATCTTAAATATCATGGTAACTTTAGCACTTTATTAAGGATGTGTAAGATTGTAGGTACCAAAATATCTCAAGTTGTGACCAGGCGAGATTCTACCTCCTCTTTTGGAGCATCCAGGGGAAGGAGAGGGGGAAGCTGTGGAATTGACAGCTGGTTGTCAGTCTCCAAACTGTCAGAATAATTTGAAAGCAGATTAGTTTTACAGATTGTTTATTAACATACTCACAAAGGGGAGATGACAAGGGGCCTGTTTCCTGTTTGGTTCTGCATAAATTGGGTCTTCCTGTGAGAAAACTTTTCTGTGAAATTGGGGATGGGAAGTGGGTTAGGGAGACAACAAAGAAAACATGTTTCACAATTGAAAGCAGCACTGTAGACCTTAATTTAAGATCATTAGCAAGCAAGCTCAACAAAAACTTTTTCTGAAGAACTCAATCAAGCTCATATGTTTTCCTTGATTGTTTACATAAAACAAGCTTATGAGGGATGAAGATCTCTTCAAAAAATTATTTCAGTTTTTATCAGTGTGTGTGTGCTTGTGTGAGGGGGATGTTTATACCTTTAGTAGATAATTTGTGTTTCTCATGTGGTTTATACAACCCAAGTCAAGCAAAACACAGAATTAGCAAATAAATCTTCTGCCACATAAGAAAATAACGTAGCAAAATGAAAGCAGCACATGACACTTCGGCATGATATTGGTTGTCTTGGAATTTACTCTTTGTAGATTCTAGTTTATCTATGCACAGCCCTGGACTTGTTTTAGATTTCTACCCTGGCCTTTTGAGTGCAATTGACTATCGAAAATAATTTGCTTGAGGTAACCTTGACAAGCCAGTAAGACTGCATGTTTTTCAATCTACGCTTAAGATTTTGCAAAACTTTAAAAAATATTGCCTTAACACTTGAACCCAAAATGTGGAGAACTCCAAAAGCCAGGGAATAATAATCCCAGAAGTCTATATCATGATGCTTACATTTTATTCTTAACCATTGATAGAATTCAGACTCTCTTCAAACTTGGCCTATTTCTTAAGCCTATGACCAGATTTTCATTTTTAGTTCTTTTCCTTATATTTATTTGAGCTGTGCTAGCCTCTGAAAACCAAGTGCAGGCGTTTGTCCAGAGAGGCCACATAGCGTTAAAGTAATAGTGGAAAAGTTGGATCCTATTCCTTTCCACTCCAGGATAAGGCCTTATCTGGAATTAGAGTCTAGGAAGGAAGCTCAAATATATGGGGGATGCTAGAACTATATCAAGAGGGAGAATGCGATGGGGTTAATAGATTACAGTTGCGGAAGACATTTTGATTCAGTCCAGGGTACCAAGGCAGAGGTCAGAACCCTGGGCTCTAAACAATGCTGTGTCATATTGGAAGGACTATGACAGAAAATCTAGAAAGCAAGCTTGTCCAACCTGTGGTCCATGGGCCGCGTGTGGCCCAGGATGGTTTTGAATAAGGCTCAATACAAGTTTGTAAATTTTCTGAAAACATTACAAGATTTTTTTTTTTCTGATTTATTTTTTAGCTCATCAGCTATCATTAGTGTTAGTGTATTTCATGTGCGGCCTGAGACAATTCTTCCAATGTGGCTCAGGAAAGACAAAAGACTGGATACCTCTGCTATAAAGAATCCATAAGAATGTAATAGAATGACAAAATGTAATTTGGGGAATACTCAGTGCAGAGTTTCTCTTTTCTGTAGCCTAGCATGTTCCAAGGATATCTGGAGTAGGACCTTAGAAGCACTGAGATGGGTTTAAAAGTGCTAGCTAAGGCCTTTTTATAATTAACTCCATAAATTTTACCAAGATGTTTAAACTCTGTTCCCTGATTCTGGTTGCTGCCATTAAATTTTAGATCATAAAAGTACATCCTGAAAACAAGATGTGATTTTAAAAATGTGGCAGAAATTTAGATATAAAACTTAGGTGTTCAGTATTTCAGACTTTCAAGAATCTCAACATTTGGGTGAAGGATGCAGAGGTATACATTTTTAAAAATTTTTACCTTCCCAAATAGTTCTAAAATGTCTGCTTGAGATGAAGCATATTTCAGGGTGTACATTCAGTAGCTTATTGAACCTTTTAAAATTTAGACATATTGAATTTTTACAAAATTTCTCAGTATACTAGAAAATATTCCTCTAAAGGTTGAGAAAGTAGTTTTTGGAAGTAGATGCAAAGATGGCAGAAGTTAACAGTCCTTCAAAAGAAAAGGCATTTAAAACTGAAAGATAAACATAGAAAAGTACTATGAAGACAGATTTTCTGTCAGGCACAGTGACTCACGCCTGTAATTCCAGCACTTAGGGAGGCCGAAGCGGGTGGATCACCTGAGATCAGGAGCTCGAGACCAACCTGACCAACATAGCAAAACTCCGTCTATACTAAAAATACAAAATTAGCTGAGTGTAGTAGCGCATGCCTATAATCCCAGCTACTCGGGAGGCTGAGGCAGGCGAATTGCTTAAACCCAGGAGGTGGAGGTTTCAGTGAGCCGAGATCACGCCACTGCACTCCAGTCTGGGCAACAAGAGCAAAACTCAGTCTCAACAAAAAAGCCAGATTTTCTTTATTTTTAAATACTATATATTATTCCATTGTGTATGTGTGTGTATGTGCGTGTGTATATATAATAGGACATTTTGTGACAGTTTCTTTATTCATTTGCTGATGAGACTGAAGAACATTATGCTAAGCGAAATGAGCCAGGCCCAGAAAGATCTCACTTACAAGTGGAATCTAAATAGTCTACCTCATAGAAACAGAAGGTAGGAAGGCAGCTGCCGGATGCTAGGGATAGGAAGAGGGATGGAGAAGATGAAGATGATCACTGTATTATAAACACAGTAATAATAATGTATATTTCAAAAATATTAAAGGAATAGATATTTAACGTTTTTATACCAAAAATATAAATTGGTAAAGTGATAGATATGTTAACTAACTTGACTACACAATGTATATATAGATCAAAACACCACATTGTATCCTGTAAATATACACAATTTTTATTTGTCAATTAAAATCAATTAGAACATTTAATTAAAAAATGTATTACAAGGAAAAAAATAGCAATTTTCTAAATAATGACAAGAGATCACTAAAAAACGTAAAACTTTACTTACATTCTTTTTTTCAAAAGGGCTCTACATGCATAATTTAAGATCAATTTTCATTAAAAATAATTATAATTTTTAAATGGCATTTGGATCTCCAGTCATTATTTATCATCTGAGAGATTCAGGTATGTCGATATCAGTTCATGGTGATTGCAGAGTGATTAAATTACTGAATTTAAAAAATGATAATTATCCACATAAATGTTATGCTTGTGGATTATCTATGACAAATTCTTAATTGTGGATCAGACTTGATATTAACATGTGGAATTGTTAGAACCTTTTCTTCTTGTTCGGAAATGTAAACTTACCTTGTTAATCAGAGAATTATATTTAAAGGAAGTCAGCTGTCTATGCAAATGTATAAGTGAATTATTATTCTTATTAAGTGACTGAAACTGATTTTATCAATAATAGAAGCTTCCCTGTATGTATGTGTGATCCAGAGATCCTATGGTTCCTTAGCCAACAAATAGCCTTTAAACCATTTGTCTTAAGTCATCCTCATGATCTATGTCAGTCTTCTCAGCATGGACTCAGTGACCTCCTAAAGGAGTGGTCAGGACAGGGTCCTCAAATACTCAGTGATGTTGAGGTTTCTGTTCAATCTATCTGGAGGCTGGATATCTTCATTAGTTTCCTACTCTCCAACAGAAACCATCACATGGAGGAGTGAGCATGACAATGGTTATACTTTGAGGTTCACAGACCTGTCGACCCAAGTAGTACATTTGTAGCTTAAGGTCATGGCTCTGGAAATAATCTATTAAGGGTCTGCCAGATTCTAAAGTCCATGTTCTTTGTGATATTGGAATAAGGGGTTTTGTCCTGGTGAGACTGTAAAGCATTGTGCTTAATACAGGGAAGAGGAAACTGAGACACACAATATCTTTTTAATGTGAACATCCAACTGTGGTGAAGGTGGGGTTGAGAAATGTTGTCAGGAGAGAAAACAATATATGAATTATGGCTAATTTGAAAGAAATAGAATAATGGAAATATACAATTGAGAAACCCCATTATTTTCTCTATTACTATTTTTCTGACAGAATGACTGCATGTAAGATAAAATGTAAATAATATTGGGATTATCCCTAGAGAATGGCTGTAATACAGATACAATTTATGGATAAAACATTCTAAATTTCTCAGAAGTATTATATGAAGTACAGTGAATTTAAATTAAGTTCTTCTAGTAAAGCATAACTGATATAGACTCCTAACGTATTTTATATACATATATCTCAAGGATATAGTTTGTGTTTAAAAATACAACTTAAAATAATCGTAATATAAAAACAACAATAGTAAGATTTATTGAATGACTGTTACATGTTACGTGCTGTTCTAAGAACTTCACCTGATCATTAACTTAAAGCTAATGTTAACCTTCAGAAGTAGATACTTTTATTCCTGACTTTTTTACGTGTGAATAAACAGAGGTAACAATGTATGGACAATTAACCTAGATTCTCCACAGATCATTGAAGCATATTCAGAACTAAAGTCTAAATCTATCAGATATCAGAACATGCATTTTTTTTGAAATATCACTTTTTACATATTATTGAAGTCCCATTCTATAGCCTTCAGATATGATTTAAGAACATAAAGCCATGGACATGGTAGGTACTTAAAACTTGTGAAATGCTGAATACATTTTTGAATGGGTGGTGCTATTAAACTTAAAAAAATAAAGCTTTGTGCAGAGAAATGCAGTACTGATAGTGTTAATAAAGTTATACATTCTTAAAGTGTTCAGACTGCTTATCAATCTTATGTGTTCATTGCAACATCACTGTGAGGTGGACATTTGTATTTTTATTCCATTTTATTGAAAAAAAAACTAAAGCTCGGTTTCATTACTTCGTTTAAGTTAATGCAACATTTGGGGGCAGAATCTGAACTTGAGTTTATATTCTGACTATATATCCAATTTTCATTCCAATGTACACATTGGTCTTGGGAATTAATCATGCCAAAATAATCACTTTTCCCCATTTCCTAACTTGTGAATTTCTCTTAACATATATATTTTGGAGTCCCAGATTATTTTTACCTTCTGTTAGAATTTATGTGGTCACGTTTATCTTACAGATTGAGTCATTACACAATTGCTTCGTGAGGCCTTGTCTACTGCTCAGAAGCCCAAAGCTATTCTGAGACTATATTCATGCCCTATATATAGGCCATTCCTTTGAAAATTAGATGAGTGGTAACCTTATAAATATTTCATATGCTCAATCCTGCTTGAATTGATAATGTGGCAGTAATTTTAGTGTGAAATAATGTAACATAATATGCATAGAGAGTAAGTAGCCCTGTAAGAGAATTAATAATACTTAGTTGTGAGAGGAAAAAAGTTCTGACTTTTTAACCCCATTTCATGAGGGTTTAGCTTTTCTCTCTGCCTGTGTGTAAGCTGCCACATTACTAAATAAAGCATCTTTACGTGCTGAGTGTAAAGAGAAGCTAAGATCCCCATTCTTCATAGTTGAATGGAGAACTGCTGCACCTTTGTATCTTCACAGACAGGCATTGGTATCGGTGAACCAATGCAGAGTTAGTGGGCCCCCAAGGAGAGGCTGTGTCAATCAGAAAGATGACTGGCTGCCCCTACCATGGTAGGTGGCTACATTGAAAGAAAAGTGCCTAAATACTTTCTTTAAGATAATGCTGATGTCCTTAGTTCTGTAGATTATCAAGGTGCCAATTTTCAGTGAACAGAGCCCTCTTCTGAAAGGCAGGTTGTTTGCAAGCTTGGTCTCATCTATTTCTACTCCTCCCGTGCTATGTCCTGCTCTTGTGTGCTAATAGAAACCAGCAGAGAGGGAACTCCCTCCACTTCTTCCCACCTGTCATCTTCCTGACTTTCCACTTTGCTGGCTCTTATTGCTTCAATATGTACCAACTTCTGACTGCTACTCCATTCTTTGGTGAACCCCTTGCATTTTCTTATCTGGTTTATTGACCTTGAACTTTGTTTTATTCTTCTCCCCGTGCAATCCATTAGTTTTTGTGTTACGTTGCAGGTTTTAGCAGGAAGAGCTCTCTGTGCCAAGCCCATCCACTCAATATTATACCTCCTGCAGGGCTAGCTCTTAACATCTAGCCAGGAGAAGGGGCGACCTAGATAAAACTGTTTTAAGGATTTGAAAAATATGCTTTTTTTAAAAAAATTGCAAACCCTCAGAAAGTGTGGAGACATTTAACATTTGCAGATATCTTACCACTTCTATAGAATTCTCATTGCTAGTATTTATAAGAAAACATTAAAAATTATAGGAAAAATTATAAAACATAAAATATTTATTTTTCCCTATGAATTCTTAATGAAGTATAAACATTACACACACACACACACACACACACACACACACACACAAAAGAAAAACACTGGCAAACTTAAAAGCAGGCTACTACTAAAGTAGAAGTGATTTTATACATAAACTTACTCAGAAAGTAGAAAACAAAAACTATTGTTTCTCCAGCTATCTAAATTTTCAGACACTTATTTTGAAATTACAGTCTTAGAATTTGTTTATAGAGACACCAATTGATTAATTAAAAGATCTAAACACAGCCCAAAGTATACATTTAGTTTCAGCATTGCCATTTTTTCATCCTTGAAATAAATAACAGACATCAACAGTGAGTTTAAAATCCTTTCAAATAAAATTTTTTATTTTGCCTTGAGCATGCTGTGATACCACTGGTGTTTTGCTTTTTCGGATGTTCATTTTTCTATTCATTCTTTGGTTATATATTCATTATATAAAAAATATTCATATATATAAACATTTATATTTTTGTCATGTATTTCTAAGGGTGACATTATTGTGTCAAATTTTATGTCACATTTACTATTTTCTAATTATTGAAAATTTTCACAATGCACCGTACTCCATAGATTTCTCCCTCTATCTACTTTTGGACCTTCACAATGTCTGCATTTTGGAGTCAGAAGAGAAAGCCATGAGGAGCGGAAAAGGTAACTTCGATAAACTATTTAACACAAAGAACTAGATGGCAGTCGTCAGCCTGAAGGAATCACGGAGTGAGAGACTAAGGTGATAGGTGCCTACAAGGATCTCCAAGCCTCCATACAAAGTAGTACATGGCTTTCAGATTCTTCACCAGAGCAAGGATATTAGACAAAAAGGCCCCAGGTCTCTCCCTGTAAGCCACCCAATTAGGATTATGAATTTGTAAAATTATTTTAGGGATTTAATTCCGTTATTTTTCCTTAGAGTTCATTTTTATTCCCTAATCTCTGTACAGGTCTGCTGAATATTTAGAGGTGTCTGAGACTCAGTTATAACTCATCATAGAGGCATAGAATAAAAGAAATGATGTTCTAAAAACTTTAAAGAATTCATATGTTTTTCCTGGATTCTCCTCTCACCACAGAGCAACATAGCCATTGAAGGACGCAAAGACCAAGCAGAAAAGCATGGCAAAGTGAAGGCACCTATTGCCTAATATAATGTCATCCACTGTGGAGTTTAATCAGTTGACAAAAATAAACTGTTACCTTTCACTCCTCATAACAAGGGGAACATTTACTTGCTCCAATTCAGTTAATAGAAAACACCTGATCTACTGAAATTCTGTCTGTTAATGGCTGAAATATTTGTATGGGAGTTATTTCTACAGTTTGCCAAATAATTCAGGCTTCTCTCCTCTGATGGACATTGTAGGATTACAATGCTGGCTTTGTTGTGGATGAGGGAATGACTCATGTGATTGATTTCAATAATAGCTGTGCCAGAACATTTATTTACTAATTTGAGACCCTCCAAATCTGTCTCTTTTTTTTTTCTCTCTCTCTCTCTCCTGCCAAGGGCTCAGTAAAGTTGCAGACAGTCGCTCTTCCTTGACTAAGAGTAAACTGTGCAGACAGAGTTCTTGACTAAGGGCAAATTGTGCGGACACCCCTTAGTAAACTCATGATGGACACGTATCATGAACAAGAAATGTTACCTGTACTATATTAACACGCTGAGAATTGCGTGTGTGGTCCCGGTGACACAACCTCATCTATTCCAACTGCTGTAGTATGTGACTTTGACATTTCAATACTCTTAGAAAGTTGCAGTTTTTTCTCTTAAAATATTTTAATACATCAACCTTGCTCATTTTCCAGTATGTGACCTCTGTAAAGACTTTCAATTTTTTAATGTTTTCCTATTCATGGATAAAAGATCATGAGTTTTAATGATCTGTAGAGTTTATCCTGAACTTTGACAGGACACAATGACATTAAACATCAATCACATGATAATTTGCAGTTATCATTGGGCTTTTATTGTGTCTGTATTAAAGGCAAAAAACTCCAAATATATGCAACAAGTCATTTTTGCATCCTAATACTATTATGCTTGCATGCTCAAAAATAAACTTGGGAGTGATAAATTCTACTGAGAAGCAGTCATTAAAATACATGAGTACATGCTGCTGGTACAGGATTTTGACACAAGTTCATGTGTTTTTCTATGTATCACTATGTTTCAGAGCATGTTAGGTTCAGTTTCATGCAGGCATGAGACTCCAAGAACATGGACATTTTCATCAGGCAACTACAGATTGTTCTGCAGTTTTATCTCAACACTTGATTCTACTGATTATGAAATAATTTATTGAGGGCTCATTTCCTTTCTGTGGAGGGAAAGAATGAAGTCTCTGGCAAGCACCTTTCTCTATTCTGTCTGAAAGCTCGCCAGTTATGCTCCTACTTTTGAAACTTGTCCACCTTACCTCCAATCTATTGTTGCTTTAGTTGAAGAAAATACACTAAAACAATCTCCATCTTTCTCTCAATTTAAGAATTTAAAGTTCAACCTTAAACTCTATCTTTTGAAAGGTATTGTGCACTGTGAATTTCACTTTTTTCCAGAACCCGAGTAATTGCACTGTGCTGTTCCTGCTTGCTTTCCAGAATCAAGAGCTGCTCGAATATCTCCCTCTCTACAGATATTTGAAGATTTCTTGTGAAATCTACAGTGGAGGTGAAGAGGTAGAGGGAAAATGAAAGGATTGGAGATTAAAAACATCAGATATATGACATAGGAAACCAGTTATAATTGGATAGGAGAAAGGTTGAAGTAAGTTGAAAAGGCAAGGATAATCACACAAAGAAATGCAGAGAGTGAGAACCCTGTTGGCTAAATTAAAATTTAGAGATATAGCACACAAATGAGGTTGGGATAGCAGCTCCAAAAGATTTTTTTTTTAATTTCATCATCTGAATATTAATTTTCTGAAGTCTTCTGGGGAACTAGAGTAATGTGAAATACAATGAGCCTTGTGAGGTGCTGACTCATGCAAGTCAAACTGCACATTGTTAAAATTAATTTTCTTTGAGAGAAAAAGAAAAAAAAAAAGTGAGACTCTGAGATTTCATTTTCCATGTAAGAGAGGAGCATATATAGTATCCCCATTTCATATAAATTTATAAAAGGTTCTAATTTGTGATAGGTGCATACTGTGATTGAAAAGATAGATTATAGGCATGGTGTGCTTTATAGAAGAAATTTCAGAAAGAGGACACATGGATTTGTAGGGGACTGACCACTATAAAGGTGATATTTCAAAATTTCCTTTTATGCAAAGGCACAATCCTGGTAGGCTTTCTTGTTTCTATGGCTATAAAGCTCTACCGTGTAACTCAGAGTTTGCTATCATCCTAGAAAAGGCAGGCTTCTTTATGACAAATCAAATGGAGTGGAACTCATCATGATAAAAATGGCCACCCATGATACAGATAGCAGGGTTGGGCCCACATGTATCCACTAGGCAATTTTATTATGAGAGCCACTTGGGATCCGAGGACATCACATGGTTTTTTGAGTCCTCTGAAGCACTAGTGTGTCTGGCATTTCTATTAAAGCCATACTTACTTGTTTCTTAAAATAATGTCCCCAGTGTGATCTGTGAGGTACGAATGAATCCTGAGCTGCTAAATGGATTTTGGTCTAAGAGATGTGGTCACTGTGGAAAATTGTTCTACCTCCTGCTGTAATTGGTGCTCCCTCCACTCCATGTGAGCCTCCGTCTGGAAGACTAAGTCTCCCTACTCTATTAAATGCAGGCATGGCTGTACTATTTGGTTAAGCCAATGGCACATGAATGTTATTGAAGTGAAGCATTGTCAGTATCTTGGAGAAACAAAATATGGATCAGAATCTCAGCCAAACAAAGGCTCATGAAAAATAAATGTACCTTTTTATTGTAAACTATTGAGATTTGGGACTTCGTTGTAACTACAGCATAACTTACTTATCCTGAAAATACAGAAATCAATAATCAAGTGGATGTTGCAACACCAAAATCTAGATTAGGTGGCACTGGTTTTGGAGACTGGGCTATATACAGTGAAACAAATTGTGATCTATCTGAAGCTAGAAAAATGGTTTTTAATATTACACTGTGGGAAACATTTTGGGAAATAAAAAAATCTCCTATTATTTGCAATATAGCTAATGAGCTTATTACTTTAGGCGAAAACGAAAGAAGAACAAAAGAAAAAGACAGTGGGAAAAGAGACTTCCTGTAACATGAGTCAGTTTGTATTGGGTGCTTTTTTAAGAACGGTAATACCTGTATAACAAAGCAGTGATCTCAGACTAAAGAAAATAGAAAAAAAAAAAGTATTGGCCTGTTTACAAGCAGAAATAAAGCAGCATTTTGAGAGTTCAGAAATTCAGGGACTTGCAAGGTTGAACGCTGCTATTGATTCTCATCTAATCAGTACAAGATAACACTGAGGGGCCTTTTGAGTGACAGCCTAGGACGAGGACAAAGTCAAGAGTTTGCACATTGCGCCCTGAGCTAAAGCCCACGAATGGCTTTTACTGAACCCAGGAAAACCTTTCAGATGGCTCAGGAAACAATGGCTCAGGAAAATGAGGTTTAAATATGACTCTTCCATAAAAGCCTTATAGGCTCAAAGTACCCACAATTAAGCTAATTTAATTTAACTTAATTCAATTTAATATAAGGGGCATGTGAGTACTCATAAAAGAAATGACAAGACAAATATCAAATGTTCTATTATATTGGATATTTTAATATGTCGTATATATTCCATATTCATACCATATCTATTCCACAGTTGCATACTCTGTGTGTGTACATATTTGTGTGTGCCCATACACCTTGTAGAGAGTGGTTCCAATATCTAGACATGTTGTAGAGACTCCAAGGCATCACTCAGAGTTCTTGGGCTTTGAACTTGAAGCAGAGATTTGATAGGAGAATTGTGTTGTTTCGTTGTGTCAGATAAATAGAAGCAAATGTTATTGACTCTAGGCTGACGCTAGTAGACTGTATTTTTGTTCACCCAAGTTCAGTGCCTCTTCCCTTTGCTTTCCTCCAGAGGATGATTTTGTATCTTCTAGCAAACACTGAAAGTGCTGTGCTTCCTTGAGTGCTCTTAAGATCCCATTTTGCCTTTATGAGTGCTGTCTCCTGCCCGCCTCTCAGGGGCTTTCAAAGACCAATACCAGATGTGATGTTTGTGTGGACTGTCCTTGGCTACCGGAGATACTGGCCTCAACCAGCTTAGAGAGCCCACGGTGCCTATCCCACAGCTACTAACCAATGACTGTGAGGTGAAGGAGTGTGAAAGCCCAGCCTCCTTACCTTTCATGGGAGGAGTAATCTGTGCACCAGAGGTTTCCCCTGGGGTCAAACTGAAGCTTAACCTTCCCTTCACTTCTACCTCAGATCTCACCCTTGCCAGGCTTTGTTCTCCTCCACGTCCTCTTTTGTCTACCATGGTCTCCCTGGAAACTCATCCTTTATAAATGACTTGCAATTGAAATCCTCATCTCAGGGTCTGCTCCAGGGAAACCAATGTGGGACACACCTTTACCCTATTGAACTTGCCCATGGCTGTATGATTGCTTGGGTTCTGGAAATGTCAGTTGAAATAGTATGTGCCATTCTCAGCAAAAGCTTTAAGGCCAACAGGCACTACATCCTGCACCCTGCCCTCTGTCACAATTGGCATCATTCTAGCTAGAAACTGGTCCAGTAGTCTTGGTCTTGTATGGAGTGAATACAACATGGGTCAGAATCACAGCCAACTTTTGATGGACTTCTAATAGGATTTGCCTTTATTGTTATAAATCCAAGAGATATGAGGGTTCTTTGTTTCCACAACATAATCTAGCCTATGTTGACTAATACAACAAGCTTCCACTAATAATGCAGCCAGAGACATGGCTTATAATTTAACTACACAATAATCTTTAAAAAGTCAATCTATAAGAATACATTTAGTGCATATAAACTACTCATCATGTGATGATATGGAGGTATTCAATGCAGTCTGTGCTGAAAGTATTATCTAGTTAAGAAGATAAAGTTGGCCGGGCGCAGTGGCTCACACCTGTAATCCCAGCACTTTGGGAGGCCGAGGCGGGCGGATCATGAGGTCAGGAGATCGAGACCATCTTGGCTAACACGGTGAAACCCCATCTCTACTAAAAATACAAAAAATTAGCCGGGTGTGGTGGCGGGCGCCTGTAGCTCCTCAGTCCCAGTGTGGAGGCTGAGGCAGGAGAATGGCATGAACCCAGGAGGCGGAGCTTTCAGTGAGCTGAGATCGCACCACTGTACTCCAGCCTGGGTGACAGAGCGAGACTCTGTCTCAAAAAAAAACAAATAAATAAATAATAAAAATAAATAAATAAAAAGCAAAACTAATTTTGAGAGTTTCTTTGAAATAGATTTTAAAGCAATTTTTCTAGTTCAGTAATTCCAGAAAGGCATATTATCTAGATCAGTGTGTAGTCTCTTCCCTCATTTTGACACTAGATAATATTCAGTTCCATTTCATTTATTTGAGAATGTAACTGATTTACCAATTAAAAATTATTTGGTTGGATTCCAAGATTTCAAACCTGGATTACGTGGTCATAAGAAGCAATGCTCAAAAACCAGGATTCTGAGTCATAGAAACTTTGAACAATATAAGGATATGAGTTTTTAGTTTCCAAACAAACTCACGGCATATTGTTACACAAAATACTGTTAGCTTATTGAGAACATATTTTTCTCTGACACGTCAGGGAGGTATTCTTGACACAGAAATGACTTTTAAAATAACTGTAACTTGTGTACATTGTGATTTTTTGTGGTCTTCCTGAAATGGGTTTTGTCTTTGGTTTCTCTTAAAGTGAGAAAACCGAACAGTTTAACTCACATGAGACTATTTGAGCATAATAAAGGATGTTTACTGTTGCCTGAAACTGATCAGAAAGGGGATAAATAAGCAAACTCAGAAATAGTTCATTAAATAGCTGAATGTAAAGTAGGAATAAAAATCACATGGGAATGGAAGACACATCGGTTGATAATAACATGAGCCAAAACATAGGCCAGGTGTGGGCATAGTATGAGAATTGTATTCTGGACATGCTCATTTCTTGGAGCTAGGGGTTTAAGTTGAGCACTAGAGAAAGGTTAAATATTTGCCATTATAGGCTAACATTATTTCTGCAAAAGTTCAAACTGGAATGGAGCAATGTAACAGGGTCTCAAATATATCCAGCAGGGCAATTGTAATAATATTATATATGGGGAAAATAAGATCAAGTGCCTCTCAACTTCGTTAATATGACAATTATCTAATCAGACAGTTACTTTTCTGAATTCCCCAAGCAAATATTTACATTCTGATTTATAAGCCCATGGGGTCACACAGAGCCAGGGAAGCATAAGTCCTAGAAGACAATGTGACTGGCACTTCTTTAGTTGTGCAGTGTGGAAACCCAAATTCCAACTAGGAAATAAGATTATTAGTATGTAGGTGTAAAGAGGGGAAAAGGTAAAGATGGCAGAAGCCTATCTAAGACTAAGGTAAATTAAGGTAATGAAAATAATGACTACTGATTATGATGTACCAGATACTCTATAAAATTTTTCCTATAAAATTTTCACCTATGAGGCTATACTCTGTTTTAATTACAGAGTATAATCTTTTAATTACAGATTAGAAAATTGATGCCCAGAGATTCCTCAACTTTTCAGACTAAGAATGATGAAGCTAGGACCTGAACTCATGTCTATCTGAATCTCAAATATTCATATTGATTGTTTAATTTTTTCTCTGGCTTTCTAGAATTTTGTCAACAAATATCATGCTTAATTAATGAAGGACTAATCTATAGTGATGCCTTAATATACCTGCATAGATATAACACTATTTTTATAACTTTATTTAATATTAGTAAGTACTAAGATCATTTTAAATTTTCCATTTTTATTTCTGATATAGCTTTTTAAGTTACTCAAATTAGTGAAATAACTGTAAAGGACTAGCGATGAGAACTTCTAAATGATATACCACTTCTCTTTCTTATAAAATATGTATCCACTGTATTAATTCCTCTTCTTTTTTTATGGTGCCTCTTTCTCCTCATTGTCTTTATACTATAAGCAGCATGCAGTGACCAATGGCAAATGTGGGGAGGACTTCATAGCTTCTAAGTGCTGTTCTGTTTTGTTTTGCTTGCTTTTGTTTCCCTGAATTTTTATATACTCAAGCTTCTGTGTGCCTCATTCTCAAGCTCTAGGAAGTTCGTTTGGTTTTTCACTATATTTCACATTACTATCAAATCCCCAAACTTTTTGTGAGTGCTGAAACTTAAATAGTCACTTAGGTAGGGATCACAAGTTTTCCTCATGTATACTAAGGCCAGGGCCTGGAAATCATACCAGTCAGATCTACAGTGATAATGTGTTAACCTTTATAAAATAATTTTAAATAAATTTGCTTTATTATTACATTTATTGAACATTATTTATCTTCACACAATCATTTCATTAAGGCATCTAAAGGAATGGAACACACAAAATTTTTTTTCTATTTTATCTTTTATTAATTATTAATCTTTATTAATTATTTTTTATTAATTATTCTCTTATTATCTTTCATTAATTATCTGGTTTCTACTACCTCAATATTATTAAATTATATTAATTATCTGGTTTCCAAAGCCTCAGTAATATGAAATTTTATTAATTATCTGGTTCCCACAGCCTCAATAATAGTATTTGAGGCACCTGGATACTCCCTGTTTTGCTGTCATGTCATGCCTTACATGAGGACTGACTGCTTTCAGATCACTCTGCAAATACATGAATTTTCTACATTCTCACTCCCAGGCTTACAGGGAAGTCATTGGTACATCACTTTTTATATTCTACTCTACTAGTCTATCTGCATTTATTGCCGGAGAAAGAAGCTGGCCAAGCTCAATACCTATTCTTTCCCTTTAGACTGCTTGAGAGTGCTCATATAACCTTACCTACAGATGAGTCAACCATGGCTGTAGTGCTCAATCATCGATTTAAACCAGTTAACACATGATCAATTTATTGTTATTCAATTTTAATACTCCATATAGGAAATGATTATTAGTCTAGATATTCACAGTTATTCAATGTCATAGATAACATTGGTAAAGGTTGTAGACAATATTTCTCTATTTCAACCAATTTATCATTTGAGTTTTAAAAACTCACTAGCATTCAAAACATTCAAGAGGCCTATGGGCAATTTATTTATTTTTGGATAAAACATGTGGCTATTCTAATAGCCCTGACTTAGTTATCAATCCTTAGCTTGACAAAAAGATACTTCTTCTATTTGTCAGTTCAGACCATTGATTCAATAATGCTTTATTTCTAAGGATAGAATTTTAAAGACTAGGAAAGATTAAAATTCTTTGAGCTACAGTGATTTGAAAAAAAATGCTATAGATTTGGTATTTGTCTGACTAAAAGTAAAAATAATTTACATAGATATAGATTTTTATATTCTAGCTATCTGTAAGGCATGTTAAAAATAGTGTTGAGTAACTTTCACAGTTCTGCAAAGAAATAATTGAAGTCTATGAAAAAGCATAAACTTTATATTGTAATATCTGCAGGTCAAATCCATTTTCTGCTAGAAACACTTGTGTTTTTGTAAGTATGTATTTAAACCCAAATTTTAGCAAAAGTGATGTATAAATATCTGAAAGATAGAGAAAATGAAATGGTATTAACAGTCCAGCATTATATGGAAGAGTTTGGCCTCAGGTTAGGCAGACTGGTTCTGATTTTTAGCTATGCCACATACTAACAGTTTGACCTTGGTAAAGTCTCTAAACTGTTCTGTGTCTCAATTTCATATTCTGTAAAATTAAGACAAGACTACTACTTATCTCATAGAGTTTATTAAATAAGTTAATGTGCATAAAGTGCTAGAAGAGTGACCAACATGTAGGAAATGCCATTTAGGCATTAGCTATTATTAACAATCAACAGTCTTAAAACACAACATTTGTCTATTCAATTTGAGAGCCAGTCTTCCTGAAAACAATTTGACCAGCCAACCATTTGCTATTACTGACTGAATTTTCCTTTCCTTATAATTTTGAGAGGGACTCTAAAAATAATGTGTTTATGAAACTGGGGACATATGCTTTTGGATTAGTATTACATCTGTACAGTAGGTTTTTAAATAAAATTAAATTGAAAACATGAATTTACTTTTATTATTTATTTTTCTTCTCCTAATTCTCTCCTGAGATTCATAACAAATGTAAAACCCTAATCCCATGAAAATTGTCTGATAGACACCTTATTGCCAAAACCTGCCAAAAATTTTCCACACAACAAAGTCGGTGGCACTGAAAGAGGAATTACAATCATGTTTTATAATGACACATGCTTTGCTACTTCAGGAAGGACTAACCTGAATGGATCATAGAAGAAGCCTCATTCCTTTTCCCACAGGCTGAATCTGATGCAGAAATGTTGCCTCCACATAAGATAGAAAATTGAAGAGCCATTTTCTTCTGAAAAAGCAAACAAACAGAATTATTTGTTTTTATTATTTTACTTGTCTCCTATACAAACACATGAGTCTTTCATTTTCAAAAATTCATTGACAAACACATACTAAAAACAATTGGAGAGAATGGTAAATCTTTCCAATAACCTATGTGAGAGAGTGTGACAGATTTTACCATGAGAACAGCACTGGATTAAGAGAGAAGTCAACTTGGTAACTGATTGGATGTAGGTGTAGCAAGACAGAAGCAAGTCAATGATTCTCAATTTTCTGACAAGAGCTATTAGCACATGGTCATATAATGTTTCAAACTGGGAAAATTGGAAGCGGAGAACAAGAGGATATGGGGAAAAGAATCATTTGTTATGTTATTGGACATACAGAATTTGAGTTGTCTACAAAATACTCAGGTTGATTTTTGAGTACAGACATTAGGAGTCTGGGGTCCAGATAAGCGAAATGGGTTGGAGGAACTGAATTGGGAATGGTCAGTAAATAGGTGAGAAAGTGAAGTGAGTTCGTGAAATTGGAAGAAAGTGCATCATCAGAAGAAAATAACCTGACAGCCAAATCTTGAAAAGCCAACATTTAATGGTTGAGTGGACAAGAAGGAAGAAGCAAGGGAGACTGACAGAGCTAAGGAGAAAAAAATGCAGAGGAGTTTTGAATTACAGAAGCAAGGGCATGAGTTTCATTAAAGAACCAATGTTTAAGAGTAAAGCCCATCCAGGAATATTTTGTCTACTCTCTGAACCAATTCAGACAAATCATGACATAGTTTAGCAGGATCACATTAGCTATAGTCAAAATAAAGTACTTACATGTTCTCTGCATATCAGACCAGTAGCAGAAATATATATATATATATGATTTTTAAATTGTGAAAACATTTCTTAAGCAGTATACACTCTTATGTGGTAACCAAATTAATTTATTCGTTTTAAAAGACCCAGAACTGTAATAGCTACCATTTATTGGACACCTGCTATTTGCTATATTTATTGCTAATGTTTAAGCAGAAAAATATTATTACAATCATTTATAGTTGAGTGAACTAAGGCTCAGACAGTTTCAGAAATTTGACACAAAGTCATACAGCTAATTCGTGGTAGGCTGCAATCAAACCTAGATCTAGGATCGATCCTTCCTTCTACCTCCCTCCATCTCCTTCCTTCCTTCCTTCCTTCCTTCCTTCCTTCCTTCCTTCCTTCCCTCCCTCCCTCCCTCCGTCCCTCCCTCCCTCCCTCCCTCCCTCCTTCCTTCCTTCCTTCCTTCCTTCTTTCCTTCCTTCTTTCATCTTTCTCTTTCCTTCCTACCCTTTTAGAGACAAAATCTCACCCTGTTGTCAAGGCTGGAGTGCAGTGACTATTCACAGGCACGATCATAGCACAATAGAGCCTCCAATTCCTGACCTCAAGTGATCCTCCTGCCTCAGTCTCTCAAGTATCTGGGACTATGGGTGCATGCCATGGCATTAGGCAATCTGTGTTTCTTTGTCCAAGAATTCAAACTATTTCTGTTATACTGAAGTATTGATATATTTTCATAACGTTAAAAACAGAAAAAAAGGATTCAGATAAAAAAAGAAAAATAATTATTGAATATTTCATACTTCTCAAACAGTAATCATTGAGAAATATGAAATACTTCCTTCAATATCTAAAAGCAATTTCTGAATTCCTTAGAAATAATTTTCAATATTCATTAGCAATCTTCTCTCTATTCTTTCTAAGTAGTGTCTATGGATTTTTAACACATCTTTTTTAAAGAAGGATGCCCAGCAAGGTATTAAACAGAAGTTAGGGTGTGAATTCACAAGAATGGACTCATGCTGCACAATGATAGCGAGACTTCACTAGGTATACCAGTTGCCTTTCTACTGTGTATCTCAGGTTGTCTAATGTGAGTGTTGAGTGTATAAACTATATTTTCATAAGAGTTTTCAATATAAGGACCATCATGACATGTATAGAGTAAGAATACGTATTTTCAACCATGTTAGTTCAAGCAGTAGAAATGTTTCTAAGGTTTATTGAGGGAAAACAAAAAGGCAAGAAGCATACATTGAGTTTAAAAAATCTTTATTTAATTAAAGACAAATAAAAGTAAAGTACTTTCTATACTAAACTATAGTTAGAAGATATGTGCAAACATCTGCAAGAAATGTTTCAGATTATAAAGCATGAATATACAAGGCGTTGAAAACAAAATTTAAAAAGGACGTATTTAGTCACCATGAGCACATAGCTGGGATTAAACAATGTAGTAATACACAAAAAGGAGAGGATCCTTTGCAGCCATGAAGAGTGAAACAGAGTATCAACCCTTCTTTTCCTCTCCTGTGCTCAGCTGAAAACCGCATGGATTCCATATGGCTCACTAGATTCCCAGGAACATGATTTTCCTGGAAGTTAATTCTCACCTACAGGAGAGAACTTTGCCGGTTGAAGCAGGAACCTAACAGGCACAGAGGGACTTCCATCATCAGGAGTGGCAACTGGAGTGATTGAATCAAGATCTCAGAACACTCATTCTCTGAGCCTGAATGTTAAGCTTGGGAATGTCTTCTGTGTGAGAATATTTTCTCCAATTACTTCTATACTATCTCAGGCATAGAAGTAATCAGTTCCAATAAGTGGAGTTAATACATTTTTTCAAAAAGTTACTTGCAGTTACTGTTACTCTGCATGGAGTACATGGTTTGGGATAAAAACAAAGAAATCAGGCTAGATGGATTTCCTTATTTTAAAAATGAATTAACTAATTTGATGAGGATTTAGATCAAGAGAGATTTGGGAAAAATTAGAGACGGACTTTGTAAAGTGCGATAAGACATTTAGCAAAGCATGTGTAACAGATGAGAGACTGGTAAAAGTATTAGTGAGAAGAAAAATGGATGTAGAAGAAAAATGCTTGTCATATTGAATAATTAATACATATTTAGTTAGAGAGGCCATAATTACATGATTATGAATGCTGGAAGTATTCGGTATTTTACGTTAGTAGAAATGGAATCTATTACATTATTGGACTTAGGAAAAATATTTAAGTAAATGTATTTTCTAGGACTTGTGATTGCCAGATACAAAAATGAACCAAAAAAGCTTAGGCATAAAGGAGAATGTGATGGCTTTAGAGGTGAAGTTTCCCATCAAGCCCTTATCTTGTCCTCAAATAATTTGGGACTCTGTGTTTCACTCTCTCTTTTTTTTTTTCTTTTTTTTTTCTTTTTTCTTTTCTTTTTTCTTTCTCAGTTGGCAGCTTCTCCATACATAGTGGATTGGCAGATCTGGGCTGCCCTTTATACTATCTAGGAGGTAGAAGTATTTCTTCCGCATTAGTTGCCATAGATTCCCAAAATGATGTTAGGTGGCTTGTGTCACTTTTCCAACTTTGAATGAATCACTCTGCACAAGAGTGTGGAATATCAGCCTGGCTCTGCGTAATGTGAACACTCGCATTCTTGAAGTTGGCTGCCACCAACTGCACCAAACCACAGGGACAGAAAGCAGGAAAATTGGGTCATGGTAGTCGAAGAAAGGGAAGCGCATGCTAGACAGACAAAATCGCAGATGGTCACCCTAGGAAGAATTAAAGTATGGGAGAAATGATGAGAAGATTGTTGAATGATTTTATTCTTGTGGCCAAAGAAGAAGAGTGAGCCACAAACACTGTTTAAATTTAACCAACCAGAATAGAAAGTCCAGCTGGGACCAAACTGCTGTTTCCTTTTGAGGTTGCTTCAGACGCAGGATCCCTTTCTGCCATGGAAGAATACAATGGTTTAGAGGAGTCTTCTTGGGTCCTGAAACAAGCTCCAAAACCTACTAATTCTATGACATATATGAACAAGACCTTTAACATTCTTTGCCTCACTTTCATCGTTTAGAAAATGTGTATACAAACAGTACCTTTCTCATGTGAAGTTTAGATGAGAGTGTAAAATGCTTAGAATGGCACATGGTGTGTAGAAGGATTATATAAGTATTTGTCATTATTGTTGTTTTATTAATGCAATTAAAATGAGAAAACACACACACACACGTGAACGTTTGTGGGGGTTGTATAAGAAGCTCTTCCTTAGACGGGGAGACAGAAAGAATTTGAGTTGAATACAAAGGAATCAACATAGGAAATGACTCAGGATTAGTTGGTTATGGTATCAGATGATTCTTTCTCTCCGTTGTGTGTTTGTGACCAGAATAAATCCAAGTTTTTATCATTAAATTTTTCTAACTTACTGCATTTGTGGGTATCACTTCCTGGAGGAAACTTGTGGTAGGCAGCCTCTAAGTTGGTTGCCAATGATCCCTGCGTCCTGATATTCATGTCCTTGTGTAATTCTCTCTTCTTAGATGTGGGCTGGACTAATTACCTTGCTTTTAATGAGTAGAATATGGCAAATTTGATTAAATACATGCCACTCTGAGAGCTGGTTATAAAAGTGTGATAGCTTCTCTCTGGACATGCTTTCCAGAACACAAACCCACACACACACACACACACACACACACACACACACATTCTCTGTCTCTCTCTCTCCCCCCTCTCTCTCTGTTTCTCACTCTGAGATCACTTAACCTGGGAGGATATAGCTGCCGTGTTGTAAGGCAGCCCTGTGATGAGAGGCTAAGGCTTACCAGCAACCCCATGAGTGAAATTAGAAGGCAATCCCTCTACATGCAAATGACCCTTTATAGGAGCCTGCAGCCCTGACTGACAGCTTCAATGCAACCTTATGAGAAACCTTGAACCAAAGGCACTTAGCTAAGCTACATCCTGATTTCTGACCCACAGACACAACAATAATAAATATTTGTTGTCTCAATTTTTTCTAAGTTTGAGGATAATCTGCCTACACAACAACAGATAACTAACAAATAGTTTTTCGAGTGAAAACAGTAGGACAGAATCATCTACTAGCGTTTGTGAGTTTGCATGAGTTACCAGTAAATACAGCGGCTTTTCGCCTAAACCGATCCCCATGATAAGGGGGACGACCATTATCAAGAAGAGATGGGCCCGCCTTAAGGAGAGATGATGGGGGAAGGTATCATCACATTAGATTAAATAAATACAAGTTTATTCTACTCTGACCACAACCTTTTGCTAGAGCATAATATGTATGTATGTATCATACCATAGAGAGGAGAAAGAGTGTGCAAAATTATTTTGAGTATCTGTTCCCATAAGCTTAACTTGGAAATTAAAGATACATGCATATGGATATATTTGTGTACACACTCACATGCTAGGAAAACATTCACTGCCAGAAGCTTCAGAGAAATAGATATTCAATAGATATGGAGTGTGACCTACAGAGTGTGTATGTAACCACAGACAGACATGCACACATCACACACACATACACACACCTCTGTATCTATTGAATATCTACTTCTCTCTCTCTATCTCTCTCTCAGTAAATCAGTAAGCATAGTGCAATTATATGTCCATCAAATATTCACCTCTCTGTATGTATCTATTGAATATTTACCTCTCTATCTTTCTCTCTTGCTTTCCAGGTAAATCATTAAGCATAGTGCAATTACATGCCAAAGGGTGATGTATTATGACCGAATAGTCATTAAATTAATTTAAAAGATAAAAAACTCACTTTGCTTTTTTTACAACTGAAATTTGTGTGACTTTTTCCTGCTCAGCAGAAGGGGAATTATTTTTATACCAACCTGGTAAATTTAATTCAAACCAATACATTTTATTCTACCCTCAATAATAAAATAACAGATCCTCTCAGGACATAGTCAATCAAATTCAAGTATTATTCTTTCAGTCATTGTTCACTATTCTAAGTTTTCTTTTTGAGCTTTCTCCCCAGGTCTGCACACTTTTTTCTTTTCCGAGCAAGACAGGAAGGGGCATCTGCTTCTGCTGCTGGGGATATGTGAAATTGTATATGGTTTATTCATTGTCATGTCTCTGCAGCTTCTGGCAGTCAGTGTTTTCCTATGACCCTGTATGGCCTCTGGTACTGACAGCAAATAGAACAGGCTCCATCTTGTAGAACATTTGATAGCTCTTGGACACTCAGCTGGGTAGCCTCTGCAGCTTTCTGGCACGGCGGAGTTCACATGAAAGAACCACAGACTCTATTTACTCCCCTTAGCTATCTTTGGGTGAGCAGCAATCTGGTCCAAGCCATAGCTCCTGTCCATCATCTTCTCTGAGCTTATCAGAAATCTTGGAGTCAATGCCACTCATCATAATTCCCTTATGTGACAGGCAGTTTCTAAGATAGTCTTCAATGTCTCTCTCGCTCCCCACCTATATCACTTTCTCTCTGACTGTTTACTTTAGGGAAAGTCAGGTGCATGTTGCATGGCCGTTTTACAAGAGGTCCATGTAGTAAGAAATTGAAGAAGACATCAAGCCAACAGTCAGTGAAGAAGAGAGACTTCGAGCTAGAGGTACCTAGTCCAGCCATGCCTGGGTACTTTACCTATACAAACTACAATAATAAATGTTTGTTTTATAAATGACCATGTTGTAGAGAAATTTGTTACACAGCAGTAGCTATTTTCCTCTATTAAAGTCTTCCAAGCCTTGGCATCATTGAAAGTCCCTGCAGGTCTTGCATGTATCAAACTGCAGATTATAAATTGGGACTATTTCTTTTTTTCAGAAACTACTCCCAGGCTGCAAAGGAGATTTTCTTGGTGTGATGAACATTTCTTGGGTAACATATTAAGCATCCTTCTACCCACTCCCCTGCACAAATAGGGAAGAAAGAACAAATTACCCTAGTCTGAAGCTTTACAGAAGCTGTTCTCCAAATCTCTCCTATTCCTTCCCCAGTAACACCCATATTCTCTCTTCCATATCTTATCTTGGCAAAGGCTGCAAAAAGTTTTCTCCTGCTTGAAACTTGTTCACACTGGAAAAACTAGGAATAAGGCTTCTTTTACATTTAGCTGTTTGAAATGATGTGTCATTACACTCACATGTGAGTTCTCTTCAGAGTAATCTGTACACCTCCCACACAGTCATCATGAAGAAACAGACAGCTGGTAAACCAGGAATACAGAGAAAGAAACTCCTTGATGATAATTTACACTATAGTGTAGCAGAATTCTCCGAGGAAGAAATCAATGGAAGCTTGTCTTGTGAATGAAGTGGAATTTGTGCTGAATCTTAAAGGATCAGGGGATTTGTATAAATAGGCTGGAGGTTTATGGTCATTTTAGAAAAGAAAACAACTTGTGAAAGGATGCTAAGATTGAAACTGCGTTTGGGAGCTTAGTGGGAAGAAGTACCTTGCAGGAACAAGGTTGTTTGTTGGACAGTGAAAGAACTATTTCTATTGTGCCGCATTGCTCAATCTGACCACTACCTGTGGGCAAGGAGATGTGCATTAGCAGAGGAACAAGACAATAAAATTAAGGACTTCACAAGCGTCATTAGATGGCAGGTGATAATAAGCAATGAATAAATATTTGTTAGGGGACTTCTATGCATCAGGCATAGCACTAAAAGTACAATTGTAAGCAGAGTAGACACAGTTGCTACCTTCACAGAGCTTACACTCTGTTGTAGATGGCCATAATTACACAAATAGTAATTTACATAAGTTTAGTCTGTAACCTACTAGGAAGTTGAAATTCAATGTCATATAAGGCTACAATGGGAACACTTGATGGAGTTAAGCTTTCCTAAAAATATTTTAATTAAACTTTTGGCTCTGAGGTAATTGTAGATTTATATGTAATTATAAAAAATAAAACAGAGAAATCTCATGTGCCCTTTCCTAAATTTACCCCAATGGTAACATCTTGCATAACTATAGTACAATATCACAACCAGGATATTGACATTGATACAGTGAAGATACATTTCCATTTTAAGAATTCTTCATGTTGTTCTTTTAGCCACATCTACTGCTTTCTTCCAAGCTCTCTCTTCCCTTATTACTCCTGACAACCACTAATCTGTTCTCCATTTAAAAACTGTTAACATTTCAAGAATGTTCCCTATATGAAGGGAATCACTGCATGCAGCTTTGGCGACTGACTTTTTAAATTTACCACAATGGTCTACAGATTAGACCAGGTTGACTTTTATGTGTATCATTTATTTTTATTTATTTATTTATTATTTTACAAATAGTGCTCCATAGGGTAGATGCACCACAGTTTCTTTAACTGTCTATCTACTGAAGGATATCTGGGTTCTTTCCACTTGGAGGCTAATTATGGATAAAATTTCTATAAAAATTGCGGACATATTTTCATGTGAACATGTTTGTATTTTTCTAGAAAAAAAAATGCCTAGGAGTACAATTTCTGGGTTTTATAGTAAAGAGAGAGGGAGAAACAGAATTTTTTTTAAGACTGTCCAAATTACTTTCTAGAGTGGCTGTACCATTTTTACCTTTTTTTCAACAATGTAAAAGTGATCCAGTTTTTCCACCCCTTCTTCAGTATTTGGGGTTGTCATTATGTTTTCTAATTTAGCCATTCTAATAGGTGTGTAGAAATGACTTACTGTATTTGTAATTTGCTTCTTCCAGATGTCTAATGTGTTGTGTATATCTTTTCATGTGATTATTTGTTATCCATTCTTATCTTTTGGTGAGTTTTGTTCAATGGCACAATATATAGTCTAATTTGACATATGTTTCCTGAGCTCTTAAAAAGAATGTGTATTCTGCTGTTGAGATGAGGGGTCTAAAAGTATAAATCCTGTTGGTTGATGTTTTTTGAGTTCCCTCTGTATCTTTGTTAGTTTTCTGCCTAATCATTCTATCACATGCTTAGAAAAATGTATCTAAGTCTCCAACTATATTTTGGGTATATATGCCCAAAATATACAGCTGATAAACTTTATTTTTTAGTTCTATTTTATTTTGCTTTTCATATTTTGCTATTCTTATTTGGGTGGTACATACATATATAGAATTACTATGTCTTCTTGGTTTATTAATCCCTTTATCACTACATAATATCCTTTTTTGTTTCTGATAATTTTCTTGGCTTTAAAATTTAATTTGTCTGGTGTTTATATAATTGCTCTTATCTTATCTTTATTAATGTTAAAATGATACATATTTCTTTCTTTTATTTTCAATCTACCCATATTATTATATTTTAAGTGAGCTTCTTAAAACTAATATACAGTTGGGTCATAATTTTTATTTCACTCTGCTAATCTCTGTCTTTTAGTTCATGGGTTTAGATATTTACATTTAATGTAATAACTTATATTTTAGGAATTAAATCTGCAATTTTATTTTTTCTTTTAATTTGTTGCTTTTCAATTTTAACTTTCTTGGCTTTTGTAGTTTACATGAGCATATATCAGAATTATAATTTGATTTATCAAAAGTATTTTTTTAGTGCATTGCTTTGCATAGCTCTCTTAGTAGTTGCTGTAGCTATTCATTTATATATACATTACAGTCCAATGATGTTATAATTTTACCAGTTCAAATGAAGTACAAAAACCTTATCTCCTTCTATGTCTTTTTACGCTCCCAAGTTTCTAATATACTTGTCTTAATTATTTTTCTCCATACATTTAGAACCATATAAAACAGAGTGTTGGATGTTTTTTCTTTAACACTTAAAGAAAATTTAGAAGATTCAAGAGAAGAAAGACAGTCTATTGTATTTACCCACATTTTTTCTTACCATATTATTTCTTTTTCTCTTATGTTCCAAAATTTCTTCATTTATTGATTATTTTCTGTTTGCAAACTTTCTTTAGCCATTCTTTTAGAGTGAAAAGGAAGATTCTTTTAATTTACTTTCATTTGAGAATGTCTTGACTTTTCTCTTCGTTCTTGGAGGATATTTTCACTGGACATAGTATTCTGGGTTTGCAGTTATTTTTAATACTTTAAAAATGTTATGTCGCTTTATTTTCACCTTTATGTTTCCTAATGAGAAATCCTCTCTCATTAAAATATTTTCCCCTATTGGTAACATATCATTTCTTTCTCACTGCTTTCAAGAATTTTTTTTAAATTTCAGCAGTTTGGCTAAAATATATTTTGATATAGATACATTTAATTTATATTATATTTAGGATTTGTTCAGCTTCTTGAACCTGTAGGTTTACGTCTATTGCAAAATTTGAGAATTTTTCAGCCATTTTTTTTTGAGTACTTCTTCAACCCTACCTTCTCTTCTCTCCTTCCACATGTCAGCAATATATTTTAAGGGTAGTGGGCAATTTAGTCAAGAAACATATCTTTTAATGAGAAACAGACCATTCCACAACTTAGCTGTTTGTAACAATTAGTCCACAACCAATTAGCTCACAACTCAGTGGAATGACAAATTTTCTCTGTCTCAGCATAGCAATGCTTTTCCTGACCTCAGATGGTCTTACTCATACATCTTTAGTTAGCTGCTAGATTAACTGGAGGCTAATTGGTCTAGGAGGTCTGTACCGGAATGGCTTGTCTCTACTTCATATGTTCTCCACTTTCTAGCAGACTAACATGAGCTTTCTCCCATGTGTTGGAAGTGTTACAAGAGCTGTAAGAAGCAAAAAAGCAGTTGTGTAAGAGTTTTTCAAGGCCCTGCTGTTGTTATGCCTGCCAATGTCTGATTGGAAAATAAATCACAAGAGAGACCCAAAGTCAAGGGATGGAAAAAAAGACTACGTGTCTTAATGGCAGAAGAATTTTACAAGGTACCCTCGGGCTACTATGATCAGATTCACCTTTTTAAAAGATTATTTGATGCCACAAGATGTATGAATTGCAGAAAGCAAGAGTTGATACTGGGAGACCAGTTGCAATACAAGGAGAGAAAGAAATGGGGATTAAAAATACACTTAGGAACTAGTATTGACAAATGATTGATTACGTATGAGGAGGCAAGAAAAGGTAAATCATGCATTACTATCAGGTTTCTGTCTTGAGCAAGTTGGTGAATACAGTGACATTTATTGTATTGGAAACCCTATAAGTGGCAAGATAAAGAATGGGTGATTACTTCAGGTATTGGATAAGTTGTATCCGGCTACTCAAAAGCATTCAAGTGGAAATGTTGACTGTACAGCTCAATACAGGACTGGGATCTTGGAAGAAAGTTCTGGCCGAGAGAAAAAGATCTGCAAGTTATCAACTTACTATAACTTTCACTATAGGAATGGATGAGTTAAATGCTAATATACGTAAGAGTTGTATGGTTCTAAAAATATAAGTGATGGAACAAATGCAGATTTCCATTGGGATTAACAATTTTAACTGCATTCAGAAACATATTTTTATATTTTACTATTTTATTCAGCACAAATATATTTAGTATTTGTTTAAGAGATGTGTATATCTTGAGACAAATAAATGAAAAATTTAATCTTAGTTATTGCCAATGGTGCTATATATCTTGCCACTTCTAGATTTCATGAATAGAGAGACAAGCTACATGATGTGTATATTTATAACAAGGAGTCAGGGCTACATGAGCATAGGATCATATCCCTCATTATTTTAGTACCTATTGACACAAATTTAAATTGAATTTAGTCTGTCTAATCTGGGTTGCCAGCAAGAACCAAAGCAGTAAAATGATGAGAAGATAAGATTCAAAATTATTTGAGATAATATTTGGTTTAGTTTCAACTGGTGAGGATGAACTAGATGTCTGAAGGTCATAGATTATGACCAGACAAAATTTCTGAACATATGTAACTTTTTTATATGTGCATATTTCTTAGTGTATATATGAATCCTTAAAATCTAGGAAAAGTTAGAATAAAATACAAAGATAGTTTTTAAAAAAGTAAGTTATTTTTTATCTTGGAAAGAAACCTAGATATCAATTTTTTTTGTATATGTGAAATTTAATAGAGTTTAACATGTTTGAGTGACAGCCTAGTAAATCCATCCTAAAACATGTTTTTGAGTAATTGATTCAGTAGGGTGATTTGTAAGTTAAAAATCTTGCTTAGTTTATATATGGTATATTTTTAACATTTATACAAACTTTAATTATATTGTATTAATAGTTAATTTCTTGGATCTATAAAAATCCTAATGTGTGAGAAGATTTTTTGTCAGAAAATCAAAATGTTTAAATTGAATGCAAAATATATTTATAAATTCTGTTGAAAATGCTTGATTAGTTTAACTACCTTATAAATGTGACCAGGTAGTATTCAAAGTCCCTCTTTTAAATATGACCAAGTAGTATCCAAGGTCCCTTTAAAGATGCTCATGTTTCTAGATTTACACATTGACTAGGAACACTAGCAGAATAGAATGTGACTATGTTGAATAGAAACACAAGCAGAATGAATAGAATTTGCCAGTTAAGCTTAAGTATCTAAGAAAGAAGTCAGGTTTTTAATTTGTAACATCAGCAAGTTGAATTTAAAATAAAATCATAAAACTGTAAAGTCTTTCTTACATACAAATTCTACCCTAAGCTCAATACAGGTAGAAAATAAGTTAGAAGACTGTTGCATAAAATGAAAAAGTCAGACGTTTAGTCCCCCACAAGAAAGAGGGGGGGACTCTTTTGGAGACAGTGCAATGGGATGTGAAATGATACATACACAAAACTATAAGTAGAATGGGATGCTGGAGCTCTTGGGAGGGAATGAATCTTGGGATGTGCAATGTCTTCTTGAGTTTAATGCTAAATGCAGTGACCAAGAACAAAGACAAAATTGATAGATAGCAAACAGCAGGGTAGTAGGATGATCCCTCTTTAACTCCTCTCTGGGACATCTGGATCCACATTTTGCTGGGTAACAAACTCCCATTCAGCTTTCTCACTCCCTCTGAGTTCAGTCTTCTGTAAGAGGAAAGGTGAGAAGAGTTTAAGAATGAGCTTGCCTACATGAGTTGGGGTAGTGTGGAGGAATGGGTGCTACAGAGCAAACCAGGAGCTCATAAGAGCAAATTGGAATCCTACTCACATGGAGCTGGCTTGTTCTATTCCTTTAGTACCCCAAATTGAAAAGATACAGTAAGTATCTTCTTTGTTTCATACTCTCTCAATCATACGTGATCCTCTATATATGTGTACAATTCTACATGCCTTTGAGACTCATGATTAAAACTTTCCCTTCTCTATTCCCAACCACCAACATTTTAGTCTTTCTTTCTACATTTATTTAAAAAAATCTGACTGGTAATCTTTCTCTTCTTATTAGGCCCTTTTTCTATCCTGGGTGACTTCTGTGTCATCAATACCTTGCTCTACAATTCCTTAACATTCTCATCTAAAATGATTATCTTTTTCCATGCCAATGCAGCCATTTACTCCCATGGCCTCATCCTGAACCTTGTTCCTTGGAACTATGCTGCATCTGATATTGTAGAGACAAAATCACAGAGAGGATAACAACCTCCTAGCTTTCTATACTTCGAATATTAATCAAGTCTATTTTTCTTCATGCTTACCATCACCTACCTGTTACTCATTCATCCCATTATTATTTCTTTTCTAGATTATTGCTTCTACCTCTTAATTGATCTCACTGGTTCTAATGTGTAAGTCATTTCTGTTTATTCTCCTATATTCAGTGTTCTTTCTATATAAAATGCAAATTAGATTATTGTCCTTAGGACAGTTTCTAGACTCTTGAACATATGTACTTTGAGCCCATTTATTATTATTTTTTATTTTAACTCTCATATTGCCCCACTTTCATCTTTTCACTTCTGCAAGATACAAATTCACTGAGATCTGCAGGGATTCGACATGCTCTTACCTATAAGCCTTTATATACACTTCAGTCTGAGATATCAAACTGTTCCTACCTGCCAGTTCTATCTCCACCTTACCCTCCCCTTTTAGCTCTTTTCTACATACTTAGTAGGTTCTAACTTAAATTTTACTTTTTAAATTAGAGCTTCCCTAAAATGCCACTAGCCCAGGCACCCCACACTGAATGTAGTACTCTTATATTTAAGCTCCTACAGCATCCTCTCCTTCACAGTAAGATAGTGTATTATACTTTATTATAATTGTATTTTTCTCTGTAGGTTCTTTAATCAACATACATTTGAACTACTTATGAACAGTTAGAAATTCTTAAACATCTCTACTCTTAACTGTCTATATGTTATGGTTTGAGGAAGGAATGCAGTGCTACAGTCTCAAAAACTTTCTCACCTCAGGCTTGTATTGCATGTTTACTTGATGAAAAATATTTATACTGTAAGGGGGACAGTTTGAGAGAAATGAAAAACCGAGATTCACTGATAATTATGTAATTTTAATATTTATTGTTTCATGAACCCCTATTTTAGTGCATATACTAATGCATTGGTATTAGTGGGGCCTATATTAATATCAGTAAAAGCTAACATTTGCTAATTACCATATACTAGTCATCATGGCACTTTGCATGCATTTGCTCATCTGTTCATTCACACCTTATTCAAAAGTAGGCCTTACTCTTTTTCCTAATCCATTTCCTGTTGCAATAACGGAATGCCTGACACTAGAAAATATACAAAGAAAAGAAATTTTTCACTGTTCTGGAAACTGGAAAGTCCAAGAGCATGGCAGCAGCATTTGGTGAGGGTGATCCAATGGCAGAAGGCAGAAGTGAGCTCATGAGACAGAGAGCACAAGAGTGAGCTGAGTTCACTTTTATAACAACCAACTCTCATAGAAACTAACTCACTCTCATGAAACAGCATTAATGCACTCACGATCCCATCACCTCTTGATGGTCTCAGCTTTTAATGTAGTTACATTAGCAATTACGTTTCCAACTTATAAAATTGGGGGGACACATTCAAATCATAGCACTCTTATAATCACAATTTACAAAATGAGAAAACTGAAGCTAATAAAGCTTAAGTAACTTGTCAAAGGTTTATGATTTCTCCAAGTGGTGAAGCCAAGAGGCACACTCAGATGCTTAGGTTCCAGGGCTTGCCCCCTGAACCACTCACATGTTTTAGCAAGAGAGTAACTTCTATATGATGGGAAAAGGGTGGTGGTTTATGTGTGAAATAATGTGATTTCAAGAAATTGGTATGTACAGTAGAAACAAGATCCTATATACCATTTTTCAAGCTGGTTCTATTTATTTATTATCACCTGAATAAGCTTGTACCACCTGTCATATTGAACAGCATTAAATATTTTTATTTTATATTAACATTCATGATAAAGAGACTTACATTATTGATCTAGGAGATGAAAATGGAAAGCACTGCTTGCCATTCTTTTTATCTAATAAAAAATAACCAAGCGTCTTGTGAAAAATACATTTACTTAATGAGGAAATATCATACAGCCTCCCAGGGCAACACAATCAAGCACCTTGCCAAGAGCTTATTCAAGAACTATGGATTGGATAGTCCCAAATTCTTAATTAAGTGCCCTTTCCTCTAAATTCCCTGAAGTATAGTCCAATTTACTAATAGCTACAAATATAATTGGCACAGAAATGACTTCTTTTGCACTAAAACATCACATATGCCAAGGGAATGAGTACAACAACCGACTGGTGACAGTGATTCTCTAAAGTCTGGGTTATTAAACTAAGCTCACAAATCCAAGAACAAAACTCTTGTGAGAAAGATCTATACACTATGTGATTGGGATTTATGAAATGGGTGGCAGACTGAGAGGAAGAGATGACAAATGGGGATGGCTAATACATTTTCCATTTTAGGAGCAGAATACCTTTCTGCATTTCTGTACTTTTGTTTATTCATTTACTCATACGTTTGTTTGTTTACACATTCATGCATGGATGGGTGCATTTTTATGCTTTGTGTGATGAATGCAAATACTTCAGTCCAGGGGAAAGACAAGTATTTTTACTCAAAGAGAAGTACAACTTTTTTCTAGAAATGCTGGACCCACCACCCAACTTAGCAAATTCAAAGTGTCCACTCATCCTAACCTGTTTACTTAAAAACAAAAAGACAAATAAATAAATTGCATACGAGTCTTCTTCACTGTTATATTGATTCTTTTTGTATTATTTATGTATTTGCAAATAATCCTGACTTAAAATGAGTATGGCATTATTGTAAAATAAAATTTAATATAAATATCATAAAATGGCATTAAGTTTGGGAAATTTAGAACAAAACACAAATCCTGTTTTTATCACCTTCTATTTGTGTACATTTCTATAATTCTCTTATTTTCTGAAGCTTAAATTTTTCATCTACAAAATGAGGATATTGATACCTCTCCTATTTCAAGAAGATAAAAGATCAAATTTGAGAAAATTTTGTAAACTCTAAAGGACTATGAACGTGTTTATAATTAGAATAGTATGATGTCTATTATTTTCCCAGTTAAGCCTTAGTAGCACTCACAATTACTAAATCAGTATTCATGTGGATTATATCAGTCAGAAGGCTCCAGAGATCTCTTAATGAGATTATACAAAAGCAAATATTTTATCCAGTATTGAAATGCATCACCTTTGAAAGTTAATGGATCAATTGCCTAATAGGAACAATAACTGTAATGGTTTACAACAGAAATATCTCTTTCAACTGACATTCTAAAGGGAGTTCAGTGGGAGGGAAACAATTATTCAGAGTGTTTGTGCTCAGAATTACAAAAAGTGCCCTGGAATCTTAAATAAGTTTGAGTAGACAGATGTTTAAAGTTGCATACATCAAGGCTAAAAAAAATGTTTTTCCTACTTTTGTTTTAAACTAAAAAAATTTAAACTTAAAAAAATTATATTTTGAATTAAATGCTGGGGGAAAATCTCATTTTAGTAGCTCCTAAGCCCTAGGCTTTTGGAGGCTCAGAGAAGTTAAATAATTTATCCAAGTTATAATGGTTGAGATACAAGCCTACACAGCTTTTGGTGATGATCCTTATATTTTAGCCATTACACAAAATTCATCTCAGAGAGACAAACAGCAGATCATAGTTTTATGTAACTTTTCTCAAAGAAATAATTATTCCGAATAAGCTTTTATTTTCTAAAGCTCATAAAAGATTATTTGTGATTCTGGATTCTAGATTCTAGGCACTTAGGACCTGAAGAATTTTGCTGTCCTTTCAAAACTGGTCCAACTACACAACGGTCTTGGCTGCTTTGTCACTTAAATTAAAGGTCAGAATCAAAATACAAAGACAAGATTGAATATGAGATTTTCAACTAAAATCTATCCAAATTCTAACCAAAATAAAAATAACTAGTAAGGAATATAATATGCTGGTGTCGAACTAGGTGGAGGCAGAGAGAAAGGATAGAACATTAAAATAATTTTCACATTTTAGTTAGCAAGCAAGCAAGAAAGAATGTAAACGTATCTCCTACATTATTTTTCATACCATTTGGGTAGTTTTAAGATGTCAGAGAGCAGTATTTTTCATTTCAAGTGATCATGCCTCCTTTGAGTTAAATTTTTGTAATAGCTAGAAGTTTTATACCTTCCAAGATTCTTTCTGAACAATGAATTTAAAAACATCTTGTGATGTTATTTTAAAAAATGCTTGCTGTTATCCTTATTTAAATGATTTAGATAGTCTGTCCTCTAAACATATTTATGTGGTTCACTTGCACAGTGTACTTGAGTATTTGTTTTTCACTTAGCATTGTGTTACAGTGATAGGCAGCAATATTATTTTTTAACTCTATTTGTACATTTTTTATAAATTGGCAGATGACTGTATGTGAGACTTACAGAAAAAAAATAATTAACATATAAATAATTATAGTGAAATAATTTAAATAATTCAAATACCAAAATATCTGGTAGATCCCTAAGAAGAAGAGAGATCTGTTAGATCTGGGCTGATTTCAAAAAGTATGCCTTGTATTTTACATAAGCAAGGGTTAAGAGAATAAGGGCTTGAGAGTGGTACTGTGATGTGAATAGATACATTTGGTCATATTATGAAGGGCTTCAATGCTCGCCTAAAGGGTTTGTAATGTGCTTGGCTGCCTTACATGGTAGTAATTTGGTCATCTTTCAAGATGTTGATGAAGAGGCTTCCTGTCAGGATGTTGATGAAGAGGCCTCCTGTCAGATACTTGGCTATACAACCTCTTCTGTTTCATAGAAGAATGAGTTAAATCAGCCAATCACATTGTTCTTTTTTATTTGAAAATATTTAATTGAAAAATGAAGATTGTATACATTCAAAATATGCAATGTAATGCTTTCATATATATAAACATTGTGTAATGATGATCACAATCAAATTAACATTGTACCTTAGATCCCCAGAACTTTGTCATCTTACAGCTGAAAGTTTGTCTTTCAACCAATACTGCCTCATTTCCTCTTAACCCCCAGCCCCTGACAACCACCATTCCATCCTTTGTTTCTATGAGTTCAACTTTTTCAGATTCCACACACAAGTGAGATCATACAGTATTTGTCTTTCTGTCTCTGGCTTATTTCACTTAGCATAGTATCTTTCAGTTTCATCCATATGTTGCAAATCGTGGGATTTCCTTCTTTTAGGTCTGAATAATATTCCATTACTATATACAATGACATTGTGCGTGTGTGTGTGTCTGTGTGTGCTCTTGTGTGTGTATATATACACACAGACACACACACACATATATATATACACACACACACACACGAGAGCACGTGCGCACACACACACACACAAAGCTTCCATGAGACACCATTCAAAATCCATTATGGACAACTCTCACCTTAACTTGTCTTCTCCTCAGAAACCTCTTTGGTTCAATTTGCATCTGTTAATTATATGAGACTCAATATTCCATTGACATCCTCTTCGCTTTATTTCCCATCCTTTCCAAATTCCAACTAAGAAGTCTTGAAACAAGCTTTTCGTATTCATTTTGTTCCTTCCATGGGCATTATTTAGCTTCAGAGTTCAAAAGGCGCAACTTCAAAGTAACCATTGTTCCCATCACCTAAAATGAAAATGATGGTCCATAGGAAAATGATTTTCACAACACATTTTCTGTGTCCATTAATTTTTTGACAGACTCTTAGGTTGTTTCTGTATCTTGGCTTGTGAATAACACTGCAATGAATATGAGAGTGCAGACATCTCCTCATACAACCCAACAATCCCATATGAATTTATGTCCACCTTTCTCTGTTTACAAACCTTGCCTCTTATTTTATAATTCACCTCTTCTATTCATATTCTGTATATCTGTATTTCCTAAATTGTTACTAAAACATGTATTAACCACATTTATATTTGTTATGAAAAACTGTAGCCACACTACATTGGTAAATGGTGGTTTATATAAATCTCTTTACTACAGAACTCTTAAAAACTTTCAGTATTCTTATGTTCATATTGATTCTTCAAAAGTAAAACACTTTGCAGAGTCTGCTAAATTTTTTGATCTTGGAAATAAGTACCCCCCATCCCAAACACACTCCCCACAAAGAATGCTATGGGATTTAATGATCTAAGGAAAAACTTCAATAAATGCCTAAGTAACATATTCAAGAGGGTGTACTAATAGTGAAATTTTACAAATCAGAGTGTTTTAATTGTATTATTCAACAGATACAAATAGGAGCCTTTCCAGTCAATATTCAGAATAGATTGCCCACAAGACAGTGAGATACCTCATAGTCATAAGGAATTAATATATTTTTCAATTGTAATCTAGAAAATGATATTTCAGATATGTGCTTGTCGTCTTGAACTTTGCACATGCTGAGTAAATAATGGTTAAGATTCAGGAAAGAAAATATGATAACTAGAAAATTATTGCCTAACTGATTTATTCTTTGATAATTGGCAATCCTTTACAAGGCACTTTGCTCGATGATCAACTATTTTAGAAGGAAATCCAGTAAATGAAAATATGCTTTATTATGCAACTGAAGTTTGATTCTAATATGACTTTTCTGTTTTTTAGAAGAAAGTTCATTCTATTTTGCAGAGAATAATTCCAATAAATGGAGGTAGTATTGTGGAGTGATGTGAACACTGGATTTGGCAAGAGAAGATCTGATTTTTTTTTAAATTCTAGGTTTCCTTCTGATTTGTTATGTCACTATGGGCAAAATTTTAATGGAGTAGCAATGTAGCATATGACTCAGTGCATAACTTTTAAATTTCTTAATTGACATGTAATGATTGTGCATATTTATAATGTACAAGGGTGTTATTTCAATGCATCCATACAATATGAAATGATTAAATCAATGTAATTAGCATATCTACCATCTCAAACATTTACCATTTCTTTGTGGGAACATTCAGAATACTTTCTTCTATAGAGTTAAAAATAAAAAATGAATTATTGTTAACTACAATCACTCTATATTGCTATAGAACACTATAACTTATATCTCTTGTATAGCTGTAATTTTATATCTATTTACCAACCTCTCCCTATCCTCCCATCCTAGTTACATTTCTCAGCCTCTAATAACCACACTTTTATTCTTTTCTACTGTAAGCCCAACTCTTTTAGCTCCCCCATGAGTGAGAACATTCAGTACATATCTTTGTGTGCCCAACTTAACTCACTTAACATATGTCCTCCAGGCTCACCCATATTGTGATGACAGGTTTTCATTCCTTTTTTATGGCCGAATAGTATCCCATTGTGTATATATATGTACCACACTTTCCTTATTCATTTATCTGTGAATGGACACTCGAGTTCATTGTGTATCTTGGCTATAATGAATACTGCTGCAATAAACATGGGGGTAAAGGTATCTCTTCAATATACTGTTTTCCTTTATTTTGGATAAATACCAAGCTGTGGAATTACTAGATCACATGGTATTTCTATTTTTAGTTTTCTCAGGAACCCTTAAACTGTTTTCCATGATGGCTGTTCTAATTTATATTCCTGCTACCAGTTTTATAATAATTCCTTTTTCTCCGCATTTCACCAGTATTTATTTTTTGTCTTTTTGAAAATAATCATTCTAACTATGTTGAGATGATAACTCATTGTGGTTTTGATTTGAATTTTCCTTATAATTAGTGATGATGATAATTTTTATATACTTATTGGCTATTTGTATGCCTTCTTTTGAGAATTGCCTAGTCAGATCCTTTGGCCATTTTAAAATGGGTAATTTGGGTTTTTTTTTTTTTTTTTTTTTTTGATAAGTTATTTGAGTTCCCTATATGCTCTGGAAATTATTCATTTATAAATGGATATTTGCAAATATTTTTGCCTATTCAAGACTTTGTTTTTTCATTTTGTTGTTTTCTTTGCTGTGCATAACATTTTTAGTTTGATAGAATCTCCTTTATGTATTTTTGTACTTATTGCCTGTGTTTTTGAAACCTTACCCATAAAATCTTTGTCTAGGCTAATGTCATGGAACTTCCCCCACACCCCATGTTTTCTTCTAGTATTTTATAGTTTCAGAAAATAAGTTTAAATATTTAAACCATTTTGAGCTTTTTTTTTCATATGTTGAGAGATAAGGGTCTACTTTCATTCTTTATATGGATAACCAGTTTTCTCAGCAACATTTCTTGAAGAAGGTGTCCTTTATTCAATGGATGATCTTGTCATGTTTGCCAAAATTTCATTGGCTATAAACGTGTGGATCTATTTCTGCATTCTCTACTCTCCATTTCATTGGTCTGTGTGTCTGTTTTTAAGCCAGTACTATGCTGTTTTGGTTACTAGAGTTGTGTAGTATGTTTTGAAGTCAGGTAGTGTTATACCTTCATCTTTGTTCTTTTTGCTCAGAATTGCTTTAGCTGTTTGTGGTGTTTTGGGGTTCCATACAGATTTTGGGGTTGTTTTTCCTATTTTTGTGAAGAATGTCATTGGTATTTTGGTAGAAATTGCATTGAATCTGTAAATCTTTTTGGGTAGTATGGTCATTTAAATAATGTTAGTTCTTCCAATCATTGAACATGAAAAGTCTCTTCATTTTTTCTTATGTTGTCTTCTTCAATTTCTTTCATCACTATTTTGTAGTAGTCATTGCAGAGATCTCTCACCTCCTTGATTGAATTTATATCTAGGTATTTTTTGGTAGCTATTATAAATAAGATTGCTTTCTTTTTCTTCCAGCTAGTTTATTGCTGGTGTACAAGAACATTACTGATTTTTTATGTTGATTTTGTATCCTGAAACTTTACTTGATTTATTTATAAGTTCTAAGTGGTTTTGATGCAGCTTTTAGCTTTCCTAGATATGAGATCATGTAATCTGCAGAGGGACAATTTGACTTCCTCTTTTTCAATTTGGATGCCCTTTGTTTCTTTCTTCTGCCTAATTGGTCTGGCAGGGACCTCAAGTACTATTCTGAATAAGAGTGATGAAAATGTGCAGCTTTGTTTTATTCCAGTTTTAGAGGAAAAGCTTTCAGCTTATCCTCATTCAGTATGATGTTAACTGTGCATCTGTCATATACTGCCTTTATCGTATTGAGACACATTTCTTCTGCATTGAATTTCTTAAGAATCTTTTATCATGAAGAGATGTTCAATTTTATCAGATGCTTTTTATGCATCTATTGAGATGATCATATTTTTTGTCCTTCATTCTATTACATTATGTATCACATTTAGGATTTACATATGCTGAATCATCACTGCATTTCTGGGATAAATATCATTTGATAATGATGTATGATCTCTAGGATTCCATTTGCTAGTATTTTGCTGAAAAATTTTGCATCTATGTCTATCAGGGATATTGGACTTTAGTTTTCTTTCTTTGTTGTGCTTCTGTCTGTTTTTGGTATCATGGTAATTCTGATATTGTAGAATGAGTTAGGAAGAATTCTCTACTCTTCAACATGTTTGAATTGTTTACGAAGAATTGGTGTTAGTTCTCCTTTAAATGTTTGATAGAATTTAGCAGTGAAGCCATCTGGTCTTTGATTTTACTTTGTTAAGAAACTTTGTATTATTGTGTCAATCTCATTACTTGTTATTAGTCTATTTACATGTTCTATTTTGTCCTGGCTCAATCTTAGTAGGTTGTATATATCTAGGAATTTACCAATTTCCTCTAGGTTTTCTGATTTTTTGGCATATAGTTGTTCTTAACAGTTCATACTGGTCTTTTTTATTTCTGTGATGTCAGTGGCAATGTCTCTTCTTTTGTTTCTAGTTTTGTTTAGAAGGATATTCTCAGTTTTTCTGTCTGTTTAGCTAATCACTGTTGATTTTGTTTACTTTTCAGAAACTAAATTTTCATTTTGGTTATTTTGTATCTCCTTTTGTCTCTATTTTGTTCAGTTCTGCTATTATCTTTATTATTTCTTTCTTTATACTCTTTTGGGGGTTTAATTTGTTCTTGCTTTTAATTTCTTGAGGTGCATGATTAGGTTATTTATTTGAAATTTTTCTGCTTTATTGATGTGGGCATTTTTTTGCTATAATCTTCCCTCTTGGTATTACTTTTGCTATATCCCATAGGTATGTTTTGTTTCAATTTTTATTGGTTTCAAAAAATGTTTTTATTTCATTCTTCATTGACTGCTTGATCTTTCAGAAACATGTCTAATATTTAGATATTTGTATAGTTTCTAAAGTTTCTCTTATTACTGATTTCTAGTTTGATTTCAATGTGTTCTGAGATGATACTTGATATAATTTTAATTTTTAAGAATTCATTGAGATTTGTTTTGTGTCCTAACATATGGTCTATCTTAGAGAACATTCCATATGCTGATGAGAAAAATATATATTTTTCAGCTACTCAGTGAAATGTTCTATAAATGTCTGTTAGATCCATTTGGTATATGGTGCCATTTAAGTCTGATGTTTCTTTTTTAAACTTTGGTCTACATGGTGTGTCCAATGCTAAGCATGGGGTGTTGAAGTCTCCAACTATTATAGTATTGTGGTGTATCTCCCCCTTTAGTTCTAACAATATTTGCTTTATATAGTTGGGTGCTACAGTGCTCATGCATCCTCTTATTATTCATCTTTGAATGTTGGTGGTTTGTTTACTTTTTGGTAATGATAATGTTTGATTCCTTTCTGTTAACAATGTTTGATTTATTTCTGTTTCTCATTTGTGTATCTGCTCTACTGGTGAGTCTATACTTCTACATGTTTTCATGATGGTAGATATTATCTTTTTACTTTCAAATATAGAACTGCCTCAGTTACTTCTTGAAGGGCTAGTTTAGTTGTGATGAATTTCCACTGCTTTTGCATGTCTGGTAAATACTTTATTTCTCCTTCATTTCTGAAAAAAAAAAAAAAAAAGCTTGACTGGGTATTGTATTCTTGCTCAACAATTTCTTTTTTCTTTAGTGCTTAGACTATATCATCTCATTCTCACATGGCCTGGAAGGTTTCTGATGAGAAATCTTCTTTTATTCTGATGGAGATTTCCTTATATGTGACTAGGCAGTTTTCTCTTGCTATTTTTAGAATTCATTCTTTGACTTTTGACAGTTTGACTATAATGTGCCTCTGAGAGGACCTTTCTGGGTTGTATCTATTTGAAGATCTTGAGCTTCTTATATCTAGATGCTCATATCCTTTCCAGGATTTGGGAAATTTTTATGTTATTTTATTTAATGGTTTTTTAATGCATTTTGCCATCTTTTCTGCTTCTGAAACCCTCAAAATTTGAAAATTTATTCATTTAATGGTGCCACATTTATCTTGTAGGCTTTGTAATTCTTTTTTATTCATTTTTGTTAATGTCTGACTTGGTTATTTCAAAAGATGTGTCTTAAAGTTCATAAATTCTTTCTTCTTGATCTAGTCTATTGTTGAAGCTCTAAATTATACTTTTTTATTTTTATTTTTATTTCATTGAACTTTTCACTTCCAAGAGTTCTGTTTGGCTCTTTTTTATGATATCTCTCGCTTTGTTGAATTTCTCACTTATATTATTAATTATTTTCCTGATTTTATTGAATTGTCTAACTGTTCTATTATGTTTTGCTACGTTTCCTTAAGATCATCGTTTTTTAATTCCATTTCATGCATTTCACAGATTTATATTTTTGGGATATATTACTAGAGAATTATTATATTCCTTTCAAAATATCACATGTCCTTGCTTTTTTTTTTCTTGCTTTTATTTCCTTACATTAATATCTACATGTCTGCTAGAATGGCTGTTTTGAATTATATGGAGGTACTTTCATAGGAAAAGACTTTTTCCTGTAGATGTGTCTTATAGGGTCAGCTGTGTGGGATGTTTTTGGCTTTGATTCTAGGTGGGCACAATGGTATAGTTTGCATTTGATTAATTTGGCTATCCCCAACATCAGTGGTGTCTGTGAGTGCCTCAGTGGCCTAGCTGCAGGTGTTTGTAAAGTCTGTGGCACAGATTTACTGAGGGTGGGTCCTGGGCAAGCTGGTCTTTGGGGCCCAGGGAAGTCAATGCAAACACATGACAGCTCCACTGCTGGAGAAGCCAGTGTCATCAGCAGCAGTCGTGGTGGGCCCCAGGCAGGCCAGTCTTTGAGATGCTAGGGGGCACACACAAGTGCACAGCAGCTTCATCTCCAGAAGGGTGTGGTTGCTGGTGGTGATGAGAGCAGGTCCTGGGAGGGCAGCTCTCTAGTTCTGTGTCATGATTATGTTGGCTCTCTTGGTACTAGGGGCTGCCTCCTTGCTGTGCTAGACTGCCTGTGCCTTGGGGTATAGGGCACTGCATGGGTTCATGTCGTAGGTCATATCTGTATAGCTGGGTCCAGGTGGTGTTTTAATGTTGCAGCCCTCTGAGTGAATGCAGTGGGATGTTGGCAGGACCCCAGGGATGTGAAGATGCTGGAACTACTGGGCCCCAGGGCAGGATGTAGTCTAGGAGTGACTCTCCTCTCAAAATGATGATGTGATGCAGCAGCCTAGGTGGGTGGGTGGAGGGACCCAGTGTGGATTCCCCCTCTGGAATAATGCAGTGTGTGGTCTTTAGGCAGATTTCTATACAAAGTTCAGTACCAGCAAGGGCTGTGGAGCTCTTCTGTAGGTAGGAGTGCAGGCATCCATGGTAGCAATGGGGACTGCTGGAGACCTCCCACTTACCTTTTCCCCACAGTGGGGACTCTGTCGGCTCCAAGTCAACCTCAGTGCCCTTCCTTTCTGTCTGTATGCTGCCATCTCAAGTCTGTACCTCTGTGGGCTTTCATCACTTCTCTGCTGAATTTCAGTATTCTCCTCTAGACATTTTATTTAACTTGTGGTTAACTACTTTTTGTTTTGGTATTTCTTTATGGCGTAGGAAAGTGCTGAATACCTCTAGTCAGCAATCTTTATGATGTCTCCTCATTTATATGTTTTAGAAAAGTTTTCCCTCAGTTGTTCCAGCCTTACATGTGTGATTTCCATAAAACTACCATGGTCAGATTTAAGGGTTTTTTTCCTAGAATTTGTCTTACCTTAATTTCTTCAGTCAGAAGAACTCCATGTTTCCCTCCAAGGGCTGCTTGAAGAACAGTCTTTCCTTCTGGCAGTATCTCTGATGTTATGTAAAAGTATCCTGTGTACCAGACATGGACCAGTCCTTTTTGTTTGGACCATCTCCCCCTGTTGAAATTCTGTTCTTTAAGTTCATCATTCAGTGGGAGCATTCCATCACCATATGATTCCCACTTTGGAAAAGGTGTATCAAGACCTGACACTACTGGCAGCGTCACACTCTGCAGGTGCCTACCCCTGTTATTAAGGAAAGAAAAGAAAAGAAAAGGTGAATTGAACTATCTACCACTATGAGAAAATTTCACTAAGATCTAAAGACTGGTTAAAAGAAAAATAACATGTCATCAATGCCTCACAGTAATTGGGAAAATTGAAATTTTATTTTCTCCTTGGCACAAGAAAAACTAGAAGAACTAGCCATTGATGCATTTCCTTGCACTCTTTTCATTGGGATTTCAGACATCTGTCCTGCCTCTCAGCACTGAGATCTGGGAGTGAAAGAGCTCAACATTACATCCTCTGCCTTCAGCCCAGCGATTTCTATGACGGGAATTCAAAGTCCAGTCAAGAAAAAGGGAGAAGAGGTGAGAGGCCAACATATGTTGTTAAACCTTTCACTGAGGACTTTAGGAAGTGTCAAGGAATAAAAAATGATTTTAGTTTAACCTTGGGTCTATCAACTGAGGACAGAACAAAATCATGACCATAAAGCTTTTGCTGTTGTAAATAAGAAAAGTCAACATTATTATATGGCAAAAGCATATTGTTTAATTTTTTTCATCAAAGCTCAATGGAAGAAAAAGCAAATTTGTGCCATATATGGGAATTACATAAAGAATATTAATTTCTAGTTTTCAAAAAATCTAATGCAGAATTCAAGGAGAAATCTATGACACTAGATTTTTAAAAAATAACTAAATTTTATATTAAGTCAAGAAAAATCTTACCTTTCAAATAGAATTGTGCACTTAAACACATAGGCATATGCATACATGCATACACATACACACTCACACACCACACAATTAGTGACTGAGGGATTACTATATTCTTGGCAGGAACTGCCAATGTGCGTGGTTTTTACTAATGTTCATTGCTCTTATTCAGGTCACTATCTATAATTCAGACTTTTCAAAAACATCCATTTTGTAGGTTTTTAGTGTGCTATTTTTAGTGATAAAGAGTTGCCATTAGGAAGAAAGAAATATGGTTCTCCCTCTTTTGTTAAAAGATACCTATTCTGCGGCAGAAATGCTTATGTATTTTTTACTTGTTCTCTGACATTTACTTAAACTTTGACATAGAAAGCTTGATGTCTTTTACAGAAAATTATTCCATTTTTACCTTTTTTTGTTGTTAAGATGACTAGGTGCTGTTATGTTATCACTGTTTTAAATGCAAGCCTGTCTTAAAATTCCTAGCTATTTTAGGCAGATCATTCAGATCTTTTGAACGACATTAATACACCATTTTCAGGGAAGCTACGTTTATTGAATCTTTCAAATACTCTCTGCTTAGCTTGGCTGTCATCACACCATCAGTTGTGTGGTATATAAATAACCTCACTTTAACATGTGAGAAATAATAAAAAAGGACTCCTTCTGGATGTTAAGATGGGAAATTAAACTCCAGGTGCTTCTCAGAGTTATTTGGGACATTTTCCAGTTGTCAATATGGAAATCCTGTCACTCAGGGCAGGGATCTGTTGCCATGGAGAAGCCAAAGCTGCATCATTTGACAAGTTGGCAGTGGTTATAGTTGGTAGAAAAAGACAAACATGGAGACAGGTATTAGAAGATGGCTGTTCACCAGAGATTGATGTACTGGTTTGAAAATAAATAAATTATTCTTCTCTTCATTTTATAAACTTTTGTTTGTGCAAAAAGCTTATGGTCTTTTAGGCACATAAGTCACAAAACTTAGATGTAACCATGTCTCGTAACCACATAAATGCACGTACATCTGTGTATTTAATTGATTAATTACCCTCTTTGAAATAATGATGTGTTAGGTGAAAAATTTAGTATTAACATTGACTTGGCTATGACTTACAAGTGAGTCAAATGCTTAATTGTTAGGTAAGAAGTTTAAAATCTTCTTTTGCTCAGTCTTAGTGAGAGTGTGGTTTCCATTAAAGATATTGGATTCCATTCCATTTCTGCAGTACCCTCAAGGAGGTTAACAACTAGGCAAAGTTCAGAGAAGAGCAAGGGATGCTGAGAGGATTGAGGAATTGATTTTTCAACAAAACGAAACCCCCCATGCCACCCTTAAAGTACTGTGTCAATTATTAATTTCCCTTTAAATTCAGGAGGGCAGCCTCTATCTAGTTACTCACTAGGTGGAGAATGAGACATTGCTCTCTCTAATGAAAAACCCACTATAACCCAGATTTGGCATAAAGCTATCAGGACTCAGACCCTGCTTAGGATGTTTTAACATTTGGAATTATTAGAGTGTGTGGCATTGTCCAATCTCTTCTATTGAATGACATCTTTGCCTGACTCTTAAGAGTATAAAAAAGTAACCTTATTTCTATTTTTTCTTCAACCAGAATTATCTTTATTTCTAAATGAGAGTAAGAATACTTGGACTTCTAAAATACATTTCTAAAACAGGCTACTGTGGTAAAACAATATATAATCAAGTAGAAAAGGTATAAAGGAAGCTATTTCCTCTACATCTACTGATGAGCTACTTTCAAAAGTATTCTTTTGAAGATAGAGGACATAGGATCTCTTTTTCCCATACAGAGTTAAACAATGTGAGGATGTGCATTGTGGCAAAGTCTTGTTCAGATTTAATTTTGCTCCTTGAGGTTTGTCAATCACAGTTCCTCGTACAGAGTGAAGTCTTAGTAAATATATGTTTTAAAATAATATTTATGTAAATGTGTTCTAAGCAGGGCATAGAACTCTTGAAGATTTATAGTGGGAAATTTTGAAAGAGAGAATGAGTGTCTAAAATTTTAAAAGGCAAAGTCCAACCTATAACCTAGAAACCTACATAATAGATTGAATTTGAGATAGAAAATACAGTTGGCATAATTTTAAAAATTATAATTTGATTCTTAGGTAAGTTTTAGAAAATTTAAAGGTAGGCTGAGTATTGCATACTTTATACTATAGAATATATTAATATACAATTTTTCACAAAACAAAGTGGTATACAATTTATTTGGAATAAGCTGGAAAAAATATATGTATATACAATATAATAAGTTTAAAATAAATGTTGGGGTTAGGGGAGAGGGCAGGAATTGGCCTTAAATGAACACACACTATGTTAATGATCCTATGCTAGGCACATTATTCCCAGCAATTTCTTAAGAAGGAAATTGAGGCTCAGTGTTTTTGACATTTGAATTCACTAAGTGCACCACAGAAAAATAGACAAGTCTGTTCAATTCTAAAATCTAAATTTTATCATAGTTACTTATTACTTTACAATAAGTTAGAGTTTTAAAATATTGCATACCTGCTCTTTTTAAATCAATTGTTACACTTGCAAAAACAAATCTTAATACTATAATGTATTCATGCTTAAAGTTTGTCTGTCCATCTAATTGTGTTGGTCACTGTTTTTTCTAACCTTTTCCTTGCCATCTGCTCACCCACACTGCTGACTTTTCCTACCAGCAGGTATCAAGTTTCTTCAATCTGTTCAACTCTGATACTCTTCAACTCTGACAAACTTCAGTCAGGCCCCTCTGAGCCCTTTCCTTGACTAGGTCTCAATCTCAGGTTTCCGTCTTAGTACTTGTCTTGCCTCCCAGTTTTAGTAAAAATCCTGCTAAGTCAGGTTTTAAGAAACTCTCCACCCTTGCTCTCTGATCACATTTGATATCTGATCAAATTCTTCATCTTCCAACATCCCCCAGATGATATCTGATCACCTTTGCCTGCCTTCAGCAAGAATCCTGCTAGGTCGGTTTAGCCAAAATCCTGCTACTGTTGATGTCTCCTCTTAGTAATTTTCCATTCATCCATCCACCAGCCTGCGCCTTGGTTACAAATCCCCCCTTGTCTTGCCATATTAGGAATTAAGCCCAGCTCTATTCTGAGGTCTCTTTTCCCATGTTGTAATAAATTCCTGAATAAAATCTGTTTTTACCTTTTTAACTACTGTCTGATTCTGATTTTCTTTGACACCTCCACTACAAAAAGCTGTAAAGTCGTAATTTGCTTCCATGATCTCAAATTCTAAAATGTCTTTGATTTCAACTACTCATCTTTTTACTTTCACTAATTCCTAATGTTAATGGAACCAGTTTTCCACACTCATTTTCAACTCTTTTAGACTACTGGGGTACTAATAATGGAGGCATGCCATGGTGAATGATAAAATATTCATGGATATTCTTTTATCTGTAGAGGAGATTATAGTTTCAAAATTATTTTATACATGTTGACCTCAACTGTGAACTCTGTATTTCAACCCATTCTATTTCTCCCTCTCTCTTTATATATATAACAATATACATAAAACTATATATATATAACTATATATATAAAATATACTGAATATGGTTATTTTAAACCAAAAGAAAATGAATGAAATTAGAGCATTCATTTTTGGAGCACTGCTCCAATATGGCCTATTGAATCCAAAAAACCTCTCCTCCTTGACAAGCCTTTGACAAGAAAGGAGGTAACCTTCTTTTTGGGTCTCTCTAATTGTGGGTATAGTATTTCCTATTAGTGGTTGTAATTATTCCAGAACAGGGATTTTTTTTTTTTTTTTTTGAGACGGAGTCTCGTTCCGTCACCCAGACTGGAGTGCGGTGGTGCTATCTCGGCTCACTGCAAACTCTGCCTCCTGGGTTCACACCATTCTCCTGCCTCAGCCTTCCAAGTAGCTGGGACTACAGGTGCCTACTACCACGCCTGGCTAATTTTTTGTGTATTTTTTTTTAGTAGAGATAGGGTTTCACCATGTTAGCCAGGATGGTCTCGATCTTCTGACCTCGTGATCAGCCCGCCTCGGCCTCCCAAAGTGCTGGGATTACTTTTTTTTTCCTACCTTGTAGTACTATGCCTCCAGGGTTCTAGCTGAAAATTTGTCGTTAAATTGCTCTGCATTAGATGCTTCTCATTATCTTCTTTATTTTCAAACAGAAAAGTCATAGAATTAGCATCAGAATAGTGATGCTATACTGCCATGCGCATTCCAGTCTATGTACGATACAGGCCTATGTTGAGAGCCAGTGGCGGTAACCAGCTTGCTCCGCTTGCGCTCTGCTGCTGTTAAAGGAAACATCACTGTCATTCAGAGCCATCAGTAGTGTACAGAATTCCTCTGTATTGGTTCCTATAAATTGAACAGTCTATGTTACAGTATAGTGAAAAGAATTAGAGATATAGCATGAGAAAGATTTCGTGTGAGTCCTGGTTCTTCAGTTTAATAGCCGTGGTACTCAAGTTTCGTGATGCTTTGTTTTCCCAACTGTGAAATGGGGTAAAACATCTACTTCTCTAAGTTATAACAATATGAAATGATTTTAGATCAACAGCTACCATTGTGTATAGTATACATAAGAAGCGCTTTTTACCTGGCTGGTATTTTTCATATTATGTGGATCTTTCTGCAGTGAATCATTGGTATGATATTATTCAGTGCAATATAATCATTTTAAACCTTTATTTTTTGGTGAAATTGGGTTTTAGTCATGTTACAATGCCAGGAGAGAATTTTCTCAGTTTGCTGTTGTAGAGTTTTCTTCTTTTTAAATAGCAGCTTATACTTAATGACAACAGGGTGTAAAGGGGAAAGTGACAGGAGAGAATTGAATTGACCACGGAGATAAGGGATAACTAAACATAGTGTATTTTTTCTATTTAGGAACTAAATAGGAGATCCAGATAAATTATGAATTATGTTACTCAAAAAAGCAAAAAATACATTTTGCATAATATCCAAGGTCATGAATACTCTCTCTGTAGTAAGTAACAATGCAGTAGATAGGGTGGTTTGGGAAGTGGGAGTAGACCCTTTGAAACCTCCAACAATGATGAAGCCGTTTAAATTAAATGTTCTTTCAAAGTAATAATTCCAGCTATGCTCATACAGCTTTAAGACATACCCCTTGAAATGTTCTATCAACAAAATGGCTATCCTACATCTGGATCTGCCACTGCCTCGACCCGTCACTGACTCTTCAATCTTTTGCTTACCTGCTTTAACTTATCTTACACGTTTCTAATATTCTACTAACATGAAGAATTTTGCTGTTGTTGTAGTTTTGTTTATTTTTTTTCTCCCTGTCTCATCAGTACATCTAATCAGTAGGATTTTTTTTTTCTTTCATTTAACTGCTCTATTGTACAATTACCTACACACATATGGTATATTCCCTAATAACATGTCTACGTCTTCTTTTGATCTGGTGTGAAGGTCAGCTTTTTCATCGATATGAGTCTCTTTCAGGCTCTAGCTTCAGAATTTTACTGGGCATTTCAGTATCTATGATCTATCTATTCTCTTACCTTCATTATATTTTAAAAATCATACCACTGATTGAGAGCAGTGGTTCACGCCTGTAATCCCAGCACTTTGGGAGTCCAAGACGGGTGGATCACGAGGTCAAGGGATTGAGACCATCCTGGCCAACATGGTGAAACCCCATCTCTACTAAAAATACAAAAATTAGCTGGGTGTGTTGGCACATCCCTGTAATCCCAGCTACTTGGGAGGCTGAGGCAGGAGAATTGCTTGAACCCAAGAGGCGAAGGTTGCAGTGAGCTGAAATCGCACCTGCACTCTAGGCAGGTGATAGAGTGAGATTCCGTCTCAAAAAAAAAAAAAAAAAAAAATTATACCACCGTACTCCTAGAAAATCCATCTGGAAAACTGAAGTCTTATCCAACTTTATGCTTTCCAATCAGTTTACCTGCCCAGTTTACCTTTCTCTATTACACTTGTCTTATTTTTTGATCCTACCACGGTTGGCCTTTCACCATCTTTGACCCAGAAAAGTGTTAATTGTTTCTAACCTTATCTCTAATTAGAGGTTAGTTGGCAGTTTCCATTTATACTGAGTTGGGTTTTGGTTGGCTTATGTAGAAACCCAGGATAGTGGAGTCACCTCAGCCTTATGGCCTCCCAATTAATTATTTTAACAGAATATTTGAAATTTCAGGTCAGTGAAAAGGGCAAATGATGCATTTACTATTTTTATCTTACATTCTTGGAGCTCAGAATGCTGCCATGCAAAATGTAGTTTTTAAACCAACAGCATGAGTACCACCTGGGAGCTTGTTAGAAATGCAGAATCTTGGGTTTCATCCCAGATCTACTGAATCAGAATCTTCATTCTGTGAGAAACTCATGCAATTTATATGTTTAGTAAATTTACAAGGCACTGGCTAAGATTGCAAGCTTCTTGAAGGTAAAAGTCAAATAAGTTAAAAATGCTGTGAAGTTTGCTTTCCTCAGAAAATTCCTAGAATGAAGTTACAAGTTTGTGAGTAAATGCAGATGTAGCCAATCACTTCTTTCAATATAATCAAAATTAACAGGCAGCACAGTCTACAATTAATGTCAAGAGGCCTTATTGCTCTCTTCTTTCTTGCCCCTGCCCAGGTCATTCCATTAACTGAGCCCTCGGAAACATTTCAATGACATCTGCAGCAAATGGTTTGATTTCCCTTTCAGTTTACATTTGCAAGCAAAAAAGAAAGGAGGAGGGATAAAGAAAGAACATTACAAACAGCATAATGCAAATGAGACCCCTTTAAACAGCAAGCAATCTGCATAGGTACATGCCTTATGCTGTAGTCCCAAATGCAATCATTAGACTGCTTTCCCACTAGGGAAAGGGAAGACATCGAGTGCTATTGAACATTGCCAATTTTTATAGTGGATCAGCTTGAAAATATTTAGCACAGATGTTTCTGTAATTGTGACACACTGGGAAAATTCACATGTTCAATAGCCCTCTAACTCTCTCTTCCATCTGTGCAGTGTGATGGTCCACAGTTACTGCACAAGGCCATTATATGAAACAGAGAGTAATGGGGTCTGGCTCAAGACCTATAGAAAGAGTCTCTTGTACCATCTGTGCTCTTCTATTTGCTTGCAGGTATATGTGTGTTTGTACTTATTTATGATTGTTGTTATCACATACCTAAAAGGCTGCATCTATTTCTTGCACTCTGTGGTTAAGCAGAGCTTAGCCCACAACCAGGATTTGGAGAGAATGAGTGGAATAGAGAATTGGAACACAGAAACCTCACTTTTTTTTCTTTGGCTCCAGCCTCAATTCTAATCAAGGTCAGCAATGGCTGAAAGTTTTTTTATGAGCTGCTGGTTGTTCGGTGAATGCAAAGTAAGCTGGCAGACCCATTTGGGTTCCCAATGAACAGTTGCCCAAGTTACAAACCATTGGCTTCATGGTTTTTATCTGAGCAAAGCGATCTCCTAGCAGAGTGATCTTTCTGACTATTCCTGTCCTCAGTTTTCTCATTCTCTTCTCTCAAATACAGAATTTTGAATCTAGCTTCTGCATCTGTGTCACACTGTTTAGTGCCTTCTCATGCCTTCTTCTTCCTGGGCTATTTTTCTGTTTAGATTATTATTTTGTTATCTACTAACTAGATTATAAATTCCATAAGCATAGGGATTACTTCTGTTACTCTCCTTTCATTTGCACTCTGCTCACACAGTTCCGAATTTGTTACTCCCTGAAGATAGAATTCATACAAATATGATTAACTATCATCTACTTGCATATAAAATTTTTAAAGAATATAGTTAAAATATGCTATGGGTATGTAAAGATTGGACTATTTCATTTTTGATTATATGCTATGCTCTTCTCTAGCCTCTGGCCTCTAGTCATGTTGATACTAAGGAGCAATTGCAAAATACCAAACTGTTTATCTGATTTTCTCTCCTGAAACAAACTACAAGATTAACTTCAAATCATTCAATCATTTTTAATGTGATCCCAGAAACATTTTAATATAGTATTTTCAACTAGCGCTGTAAACATTTCATATATTTTGCAAGTAATTTGTGGGTTGAGTAAGCTATCCTGCCTCAATTGCTCATAAATTGAAGCCTGTCTATCTCATATCAGCATAGACACCTTAGAAGATCTACTAAGCCAAATTATGGAGCTAATTTTATCTTTAAACAATGATTAGCAATTATAAAGCTTTAGGAAATAGTATACTTGGAATCTGACCTAAAGAGATAAGAAACAATTTTAATTCTATGCTCTATATCTCAACAAATATTTGCTCCATGTCATGGCCTGAAATATCTCACATAACTATTACTAGAGTTAGATGCATATTTTTGGTGAAAGAATTATAAAATATGCATAGAAGGAAATGTTGAAATAAATGGTTCTAGTAATTAAAAGAAAATTTTATTATATCTGCGCAGCCATACACATTGTGAGAAGATAGGAATACACATAAGGTTGAACTATCCCTTATATTTTCAATTATTTATAATATTTTCATTAAACAAATATTGATTGTATATTTTTATGTGTTAAGTAAAAGCCAGAGTGTTGTTATACACCAATATGAAAAAATAAAATAGATGTGGCATCTGTCTTCTTAAAGTTTCTAATCCAACAGGGATTTAGGAAAACGCATGGGCAATTAATACACAGAATGATGAGCTGAATCTTTATATAAATAGGATAATATGAAAACCCACGGAAGACACCTAACTCTTATAGCTACCCCTAAGAAGAGGTAGACAGCAATAACGTTGCTCCAAAGAAGAAGCATCTATGAAGCTCTAGAAGCAAAAGACATTTTATAGAGTAATTACGTAATGAATCTAATCAGCACTGTATAAATTCAGATTATATCCAACGGACCCATTTCCGAGACATAAGAAGTAGAAGCCGGAACATTACAACTACACACACACACACACACACACACACACACAGAGGAATAATTTGCATATATAATTGTTCCATATAACAATTGCAATATATTATATTATGAAAATGGTTCTATAACATTATAGAGAGGTGTGATGGAAATGGGTCTCTCTCTCTCTATATATATAGCGATATATATACATAAATTGCAATATATAGAGAGATAAATATTGCAATTTATATATATATTGCTATATATATATATGGAGAGAGAGAGAGAAAGAGACCAAAATATATGCATTCTTAAAACTAATCATACTAGGCAAAATTGTGCAATAAAAACCACTAGGGTTACAGAAAAATGGGGCATGAAACTGAAAAACTTTATCCATGACACACAAAATAGGAGAAAACATAATAAAAATGGTGGCAAAGTCTTATATGTGTTTAATGATTAAGATATACACGGATATTCAATAAATATGACATTTTATATTTAAAAATCCCTGGAGTTTGCTTGTGAAAGTAGGCATTAGAAAGGTTGCAGTTTCTGAGTTATTGTGAAGTGCCACAGGAGAATTATATGAAATTGGATGAAAACTTGTCACACCAGATGTGAAAAGATATGTTTGTTTTTCCTTACTACCAGAACAAATTATCACAGATTTGGCAGTTTCCATGAGTCAGAAGTCTGGCCATAGTGTAGTTCAGCTGGTTCTCTGCTTCAGGTTTCAAAATCAAAGTTTTGGCAGGGCTGTTTTCCCACTGGAGCCTCTGGGAAGGATTCATTCCACTTCCAAGCTCATCCAGTTGTTGCAGAAGCCATTTCTTGAAGGATACAAGTTGAAGTTCCAATTTTCCTATTAGCTATTAAAGGAAGTCTTCCTTAGTTCCTACAGGCTTCTGTCTAGTCCATACATATGGCTCCTGCATCTCAGAACCAGTAACTGTCTGTCAAACCGTTCCAATGCTTGGGAACTCTCCTTCTGTTTCCTATTTCTTGCTCCAGCCAGAGAAAGCTCTGTTTTTAAGGGCTCATGTGATTAGATTAGGCCCATTGTATAACCCAGAATAATCTCTTTTTAATTAGGTCAATGATTAGTAACTTCCATTAAATCTATGAAGTCCTTTCACCATATAACATAATATTCATCAGTTCCAAGCATCAGGGAATGGACATTTTGGGGGCCTATTCTGTCTACCTCAATGAGTGTGGTTTATAAGATATATGGTGACTTAGGTAGCTGGCAGATGTTTGAGATGTATGCATTTTATGTGCAGTCACGCATTGCTTAATGACAGGGATATGTCCTAAGAAATGTGTTTTTAGGCAATTTTGTCCCTGTGCAAACATCATAGAGTATACTTATGCAAACCTAGATGGTATAGCCTGCTAGAACCAGGCTATACCAGCCTATTTTCTCTTAGGGACAAACCTGTACAGCATGCTACTGTATTGAATACTGTAGGCAATGGTAATACAATGCTAAGTATTTGTTTATTTAAACATATCTAAATATAGACAAGATACAGTAAAAATATGGCATTATAATCTTATGAGACCACTCTCATACATGCAGTCTATCATTGACCTAAATATTGTTATGTGGCATATGATTGTATTCCTGTGTGGCTCATTTCAGCTGGGTGACAATTTTTGCACCAACTAGTACTTCTCATGGAAAAAATCATGAATAAACGGCCATGAAATTTGCATTATGCCCAAATTGTTTCTAAAATGTCAATTGTGTTGGAACAAATTTGTGTTTTCAAAATAACCACTATAGTGGAATTGATTGTACGTGTTTTAAAGAAAGGAAACTATAGTTGGCTTTTATAAATACAGCTATAGTGGCAAGTTCATAGGCACAGTGGGTAGAGAAATCTGCTGTATTTCAGATATAATCTAACTATAGGAATCTGGACTAAATGCCAGCTTTTTCTAGACTCTAATTGCCTCACAGGCAAAATAAGGGGTTTGGCCAAATTGTCTTGCAAGGCTCTTTTAGGTAGAAAAATAATTTACATAATAAATCTAAGCTCATAGAAAATGTATCAATAACTTGTTAACAATATGTGAAGAAGTGATGATTATTTTCATATTTGTAGATGGATACATCTGGCCCAAGCCTTTATCCAAGTCCATTAGCCAACCAAAGGATATTTTCATGCACTTACAAGACCACAAAAGGATACATTTTAAAATATATTTTGTATAAATACATATTTAATACTAGGAATGCAAATGGAAAAAAATTGAAGTAAAAGGAAGATATTAAAAGGATGGCAGTATCTAAATATTAGCTGGTGATGAAATATGAGAGGTCTTCAAAAATTTCATGGAAAATGCATATTATGAAAAAACTGGCCAAGCATGGTGGCTCATGCCTGTAATTCCAGCACTTTGGGAGGTTGAGGCAGGCAGACCACTTGAGCTCAGGAGTTTGTGACCAGCCTGGATAATACGGCAAAAGTCCATCTCTACAAAAAACACAAAACTTAGCCAGGTGTAATGCTATGAGCCTGTAGTCCCAGCTACTTGAGGGGCTGAGGTGGGAGAGTCTCTTTAACCTAAGATGCTGAGGCTGCAGTGAGCTGAGATTGTGCCACTGCATTGCAACCTGGGTGACAAAGTGAGACCCTATATCAAGAAAAAAACAAGAAAGAAGGAAAGGGAAAGGGAAGGGAAAGGGAAAGGGGAAGGGGAAGGGGAAGGGGAAGGGGAGGGAAGGGGAGGGAAGGGAAGGGAAGGAAGAAAAAAATACGCTTGCATTTCAAAATTGTTTGCACCAACATAAGCTTGTACTAACTTGGAGGAGGCACATTTTACATGGCTGGAGCAGGAGAAAGATGGTGTGGAAGGGGAAGTGTTACACATATTATAAACATCCAGATCTCATGAGTACTCGCTCACTACAATGAGAACAGCAAGAAGGAAATCCTCCCTCATGATACGATCACCTTCCACCAGGCCCCACCTCCAACACTGGGGATAGCAATTCAACATGCAATTCGGGCAGGAACACAAATCCAAACCATATAATTCTGCTCCTGACCCCTCCAAAATTTCATGTCCTTCTCACATTTTAAAATAGAATCCTTTCTTCTCAACAGTCCCCCAAGTCTTACCTAATTCCAGCATTAACTAAAAAGTCCATAGTCCAAATTCTCACCTTAGACAAGGCAAGTCCCTTTCACCTACGAGCTTGTAACATCAAAAATGAGCTAGTTACTTCCAAGATTCAATGGGGGTATAGGCATTGGGTAAATACACCCATTCTAAGTGGGAGAAATCAGCCAAAATAAAGGGACTAAAGACCCCATCCAAGTCCAAAACACAGCAGAGCAGTCATTAAATTTTAAAGCTCCAAAATAATCCTCTTTGACTCCATGTCTCACATCCAAGCTAAACTGAAGAAAAGGGTGGGCTCCCAAGGCCTTGAGCAGCTCCACCCCTGTGGCTCTGTATGGTACAGTCCCCACAGCTGCTTTCATGTGCTGGCATTGAGTATCTACATCTTTTCCAGGCACATGTTGCAAGCTGTTGGTGGATTTGTCATTCTGGGGTCTGGAAGATGATGGCTCTCTTCTCACAACTCCACTATGCAGTGCCCCAATGGAGACTCTGCATCAGGGCTCCAACCCCATCTTTCCCTTCTGCACTGCTCTAATAGAGGTTCTCCATGAGGGCTCAGCTACTGCAGCACATTTCTGCTGGGACATCCAGGCATTTCCATACAACCTCTGAACTCTAGGTGAAGCCTCAGAGGGTGCAAGCCTCAAGCCTTGATGGCTTCCATGTGATGATGGTCCTGCAGGTGCACAGAGAGCAAGCCTCAGCTCTTGCTCTCTGTACATGAACAGGCCCATCACCACACGGAAGTCTCCAAGACTTGAGGCTTGCATCCTCTGAAGCCATGGTCCAAGCTGTATCTTGGCCTTTGTTAGCCATGACCGGAGCTGGAGTATCCATGATGTAGGACATTATGTCCTGAGGCTGTGCAGAGCAGCAGGGCCCTGTACCTGGCCCACAGAACCTTTCTTCCCTACTAAACCTTTGGATCTATGATGAGAGGGACTGCCTCAAAGGTGTCTGTAATGCCTTTGAAGCATTTTCCCCATTATGCTGGCTGTCAATATTTGGTTCCTCTTTACTTACGCAAATTTCTGCAGCTAGCTTGAATTCCTCCTTGAGAAAATGGGTTTTTCTTTTTTATGCATTTTTCCATGGTTAAGCTGCAAATTTCCCAAACTTTTACTCTCCTTCCCTTTTAAATGTAAGTTTCAGTTTCAGATAATCTCTTTGATCACGTGTAACAGAATTAACCTTGGCTCCAGTTCCCAATAAGTTCCTCACCTCTATCTGAGACCTCCTCAGCCAGGACTTCATTGTCCATATCACTATTAACATTTTGGTCACAACAATTTAACAAGTCTCTAGGAAGTTCCAAACTTTCCCTCATCTTCCTGTCTTCTTCTGAGTCCCCCAAACTGTTCCAACCTCTGCTCGTTACCCAGTTCCCAAGTTGCTTCCACATTTTCAGGTGTCTTTTTAGCAATGCATCACTCCTGGTACCAATTTTCTGTAGTAGTCTGTTCTTGCACTACTAGAAAGAAATATCTGAAACTGGGTAATTTATAAGAAAAGAGGTTTAATTGGCTCACAGTTCCACAAGATGTACAGGAAGCATGGCTGAGGAGGCCTCAGGATACTTGCAATCTTGGCGGAAGGCAAAGTGGAAGGAGGCACATCTTACATGGCTGGAGCCTGAGGACGAGGGAGAAAAGTTGGAAGTGCTACTCACTGTATAAACAGTGAATCTCATGAGAACTCACTCAGTAACACGATAACAGCAAGGGGGAAATCTGCCGATCCAATCGCCTAGCAGATGCCTCCTCCAACACTGGGAATTACAATTTGGTATGAGATTTGACTGGGGACACAAATCCAAGCCATATTAGGCATTCACTTTTAAGTCATAATTAGGCTCTTTTTGACTTCTGTTTGCTTCTCAGTCTTAAAAAAAATCTGTGAAGGGCATCCATTTTTCTTCAGTTAATAATGTAAGAAAAGACTACATTGATGTGGTTAAATTCCTAAGACCCTCAGGTCTTTAGGGATGAACTAAATGTCTAGTATCATCACTTACAAAAGTGTCAAACTTAATGGAGCTTATGTTGATATATAAAGTTTGTATTTTTATTTTCATCATTTATTTCCATGTTTCTGACAACTATTTGAAGTTTCCTCATATACACATTTTTATTTTAGAAAATAATATTTTACAGAATATTTTCACCTGGGCTAATACCATAGACACTTGAATCTAGACATTTTGGCCCAAGTATTATTTTAAGCATTGCCAAAAAAAAAAAAAAAAAAAAACAGAGTCAGTCATTTCAGTGACAGTATTACCCTCTTCTTTGAGTCAGTTCACTAAACTGTCCCCAAACTGTCATTTATGGAAGAAAGAGACTTGTGCTCAAGTATTTGGCTAAGACTGGTCAGAGCTAAAAAAAAAATCTTCTTGGCAATGATGTTTTGTTTTAACAAATTTATTGAACATTTGACACTTCTTAAGTTTTTTATGGAGCTGTGTAGAAGCCAAAAAAAAAAAAAAAAATTCATGGTCTTAGGTTCTGTCTGTGAAAAAATTTTGTCTGTGAAAATTTACTTGATACAATTTTACCTGTGAAAAAATTCACACATCCAGTAGTGAATCCCTTCCTTACCATGCTATCTTTTCGTTAATTCAGCCCACATCCAAGAGGAATGAATTAAAGAGAAGCTCCACTAGATCTTGCTAAATTGCAGTTTCCAAGAGACCACTTTCTTTATCAACTGTCAGGCTTCATAGTCTGCCTGTTACAGCTGGCATTACATCCTCCCTAGCAGATTACATCATATTAAACAGTGATGGAGTCTGAGTTATTGAGTCTCTTGCTTTTCTCCTCAACATCCTCTCCCTTCATCTCTCTTCCTCTTCCCTACATGCTGAATTCCATATACCTTCTCTGGGTTCTCTCAGTGTCTTGGGATCTTTACTCTTAGAGTATGTGTTACACTGCACCGTCCTTGCTGGGTTGCTATTTTGGCTTAGCTATTAGACTGTGAGCTTTATGAGGGCAGGGCCTATGTCTTGTGTCACTTTATCTCTTCAGTATTTAGAACTCTGACTAAATTACAGAAGAGCTCAATAAATGTGTGTAGAGTAAATGATGTCAATGATAATGGCACCATTGATTGTCAAACTTAACCCTCTCAGTAGACAAGGCTTAAATAATTCAATATTCTGTACTAAGAGTCCCCTGTCACAACATGAATCCTGTTATTTTAAACTCTTCCAGGCTATGGTCAATTATTTCATTAGAATTTATTAAAATGGAAACCAAGTTTACTATTCAATACCCATGCGGCCAGTAGGCTTTCTCAAATTTTACTCATCTATTTTATGTCAAAAGTAGTCACATGTGAGAATGGACAAAACATATGAATATTTAGTATGATCAATAACTACCCATGAAAAACAATAATTATATTTTAATATATGTTAATCCATGTTTTTTAACAAATATAAAGTTGGAAATATTCAACTCATTTGTGAAATGAAAATGTATGGGACTATATGGCAAACGTAAATTATGCGAGGGTTTACTTTTTGTTTTGTTTTTGTTTTAGTGTACAAAGAAGAACATGTCCATGTTTCTACACCCAGTGAGATTATCTTCTTTATAAATTGTGAATTAAAAAAAAAAAAAAAACAGTCAAATCTGTGATTATTCTGTGGCTCTGATTAAATACTGAGATAATTCAGAGTAAAACCAAAAAAATCAGTCTGTGCTTCTTTGAGCATATGAAAATTTACATAATAATAGGCCTTAGAGCTCAGAAGTGATAGTGTCATGAACCTTGACTAAACTAACCTACTTATTTTAAAAAATCATCATGTGAAGAAAGTTTGGTTAAACAAGACAAGATATGCAAGATAGAAGTTATTAAATGTTTAAACTAACTTGATTTTTAAAAAGTCTCGGTATTATTTTAACACTTTATTAGTTGATACATGTAAAGTTTAGTCCTAGCTCTGCCACTGATGACTTATTTAAACTCATCAGGTATCAATTTTTTGGGGGGGCTCAATCTCCTTACGTGGAAAATTAAAGAGTTGACAAAATGATTCACAGGATTCCTTCTACCTATACCATTTCACTATCTTCTTTTTTTTAATACAATATTTAAACTTGATTGAATTGGATGGAGCTCAACCAAATATTATTGATCTTAAGTTCCACTTGAGTGTCCTTTCCAGAATAAAAAGAGCTCAATTACTCTTTCCATGGCAACTCAGAATCTAGTATCTCTCTCTCTCTGTCTTTGTCTCTCTCTCTCTCTCTCTCTCTCATACAAGAAGACACTTAAGTGGGGAAAGAGAAGCCTCCACTCCATAGACTGCAGAAAACAGGAATATCCACTAGGCAGACTCAAGTTTCAGTAAATCAGGGTGCTATGAAGAGGCTAATACTATAGGAGAATGTGTTTTGTCATGAAATTGGGTCCCAGAAGATATAGACACAAGAGTTGAGAGAGAAAATACATGGAAATTATATCTAGATGTGGGGTTGGTGAAAAATGCAATGTCTGAATGAGACAATAATTGATAAAATGAGTTTATATTTCAGGAGACACCTGAAGATAATGAAGAAGAATTACATGAATAGAATTAGCTATTTTAGGGTAATTGGAAGAGCATGATTTGGGGTAGAGGCAAATACAAGCAGGATGCTGTTTAATAGCCATATAATACTGGCTAGTTGTTTAACCCCTTAAACTACAGTTTTCTGATCTGTGGTTAACAAAAATTGGTTAGGAGAATTCAATTATATTCACCACACAAACACTGAGCACGGTGCCTATCATCTTTTAGATTATCACAAATTTCTGGAAGCAAATCTTATTATGATTTGCACTTACAGCAGTCAGACCAGCATCTTGTAGTTTACTCACTTGTGAAAGGAGGATCTTGGGGGATATTATTTTTTGTGGAAATAAAATTTGATGATTTTCAATTCAGTGTGGCTCAATGCTTCTAGCAATAGTCTTCCTGTCAGATATCCCACATGTTTCCATATCCTTTCTCAGTTTGGCCTTCATTCTAATACAGACGTAAATGAGGTTGACTGCTTAGGAAACACAGATGGATCATTCAATCATTCATTTATTCAGTAGGTATTTATAGGTATTTATGGAGTACCTAACATGTGCTAAGCACTCTGCTGTGTCTGAAGATGCAGTGTGATTAAAAACAGACTTTTTTTTTTTTTTTTTCCCTCATGGAGCTTACAATCTAGAGGCTTTTTTTTGGAATAAAGATCATCATATCATCCATCACATATGGTAAAACGATTTTGTGTAAGTTCTGTAAAGGAAAGATACAAAAAGGTTGGAGAATCTGCAGAGAGTTGGACATCATTTTAAGGAGGGTAGGGAAGGATTTCTTGAGACTGAGGACATGATGCTTAAACTTGGTATCTGAAGACATTAGGATTTTGCTAGGTGAAGACAAAAGGGAATTTTAGCAAGAGAGAGATGCATGAGAAAAGGCACCATGGAATTATGCAGCATTGATCAGTAAGGAGATTGTCTGAAATTTAAAGAGTAACATGTATTTTTTAAAAAATAAAGGGAGGAGACAAGAGAAGGAGAGCTGTAGAAAGCTGTTGAAACATTTTATTTTTTATTTTTTGGTTACATGGATAAGTTCTTCAGGGTAATTTCTGAGATTCTGGTGCACCCATCACCCAAGCAGTGTACACCTTACCCAATGCCTAGTTTTTTACCTCTCATCCCTAACACACCCTTCCTCCTGAGCCCCCAAAGTTCATTGTTATTCTTACACCTTTGTGTCCTCATAGCTTAGCTCCCATTTATAAGTGAGAACATATGATATTTGGTTTTCCATTCCTGGGTTACTTCACTTAGAATAATGATCTGCAACTCCATACAGGTTGCTGCTAAGGCCATTATTTTATTCCTTTTTATGGCTGAGTAGTATTCCATGGCATATATATACCACATTTTCTTTAACTACTCATTGGTTTATGGGCATTTAGGCTTGTTCCATATTTTTTCAATTACAAATTGTGCGTCTATAAACATGTATGTGTGAGTCTTTTTCATATGACATCCTTTCTTCTGGGTAGATATACAGTAGTGGGATTGCTGGATCTAATGATGATTCTACTTTTAGTTCTTTGAGGAATCTCTCCATACTGTTTTCTGTAGTGGTTGTACTAGTTTACATTCCCACCAGCAGTGAAAGTGCTCCATTTTCATCACATCCGTGGCAACATCTATTTTTTTTTTTACTTTTTTATTATGGCCATTCTTGCAGGAGTAAGGTGGTATCTTATTGTGATTTTAATTTGTATTTCTCTGAACATTAGTGACGTTGAGCATTTATTTTTTCATGTTTCTTGGCCATTTGCATATCTTCTTTTGAGAATTGTCTATTCATATCCTTAGCCCACTTTTTGATGGGATTATTTGAGGTTTTTTTCCTTGCTGATTTGTTTGTGTTCCTTGTAGATTCTGGATATTAGTCAGTTGTCAAATGCACAGTTTGTGAATTCTTTCTTCCACTCTGTCAGTTGTCTGTTTTCTCTGCTGATTGTTCCTTTTGCTGTGCAGAAGCTTTTTTAATTTAATGAGGTCACATATATTTATTTTGGGTTTTTGTTGCAGTTGGTTTTGGGTTTTTGATCATTAATCCTTTGCCTACGTGAATGTCTAGAAGAATTCCTCCAATGCTATCTTCTAGAGTCTTTGTGGTTTCAAACCTTAGACATAAGTCTTTGGTCCATCTTGAGTTGATTTTTGTTTAAGAAAAAATATGAGGATCTAGTTTCATCCTTCTACATGTGGCTTGAAAATTATCCCAGTACCATTTGGTGAATAGAGTGATGAATTCAGTAAAGTTTCAGGATACAAAATCAATGTACACAAATCAGTAGCACTGCTATACACCAACAACAACCAAGCTGAGAAACAAATCAAGAACTCAATCCCTTTTATAACAGCTGCAAAGAAAAATACTTAGAAATATATCTAACCAAGGAGGTGAAAGATCTCTACAAGGAAAACTATGAAACACTACTGAAATAAATCATTGACAACACAAACAATGGAAACACATACCATGCTCATGGATGAGTAGAATCCATATTGTGAAAATGACCATACTGCAAAAAGCAATCTACATATTCAATGCAATTCCCATCAAAGTACCATCATCATTCTTTGCAGAACTAGAAAAAACAATCCTAAAATGTATATGCAACCAAAAAGAGGAAGCATAGCCAAAGCAAAAGACAGTTGAAATGGCAATGGAAAGGTTTGAGTCATTCTCATGTAGGTGGTAACTGAAGTAACATGTATGAATAATGATGAATAAAAAGAAGACCAGAGTAATAAAAGGAGAATGGCTGAGAGAGTCTTGAGGTCTTCTCACATTTAGAGGCAAGAAGAGAGAGGCAAGGCTGACTAAGAGACAAAGAGTAAAGAAAGGTAAAACAGAAACCAGGACAGTCTTATGAACTTGTTTTTCCATGTCACATAATCATCTGGTACAATTTATGGTCATGTTTATCCTAATTAATACAAAACCAATTAACATAGAAATAGCAAGTTTAGCCTAGAAAATTTCTATATAAAGAAACAACTTATTGGTTGCATTAGCCTTGCAAGTACTACCTTTTAGAAAACTTAACTAAATATGATGAAGTCTATGTGATTCTTCTTACAAAACTGGAAATGTTGAAATTGAAGTCAAGGTGTCATTAGCAAAACTATTTAGTTTAATAAGTTCATTGCTTATTATTATCTATATGTTTTCTTGTAGCATCATAAAATATATTTCTTATGATGTATCCATTATTTATCTATCCTTTAGCATGTTATATATAGTTACAGACCTATGTAAAATGTTTTAACTTGCATTTCATGAATAACTTAAATCTTATGATCTTGAGGGAATTAATTATACTAAGAAATATATGTTCTACCCATGAATGACTAGCTTTAATAAAAAGAATCTATGAGTAAATGCTTGAAGACTGTGTAGATTTATTTTACATGTAGATTTATTTTCAGATCTACCCCTTCCCTCCAATCTGGCAGACATTAATACTTTTTGCCTCAATATACTTTTACTACAATGGTTGCAAAATTATAAGTTTTTCACTACATTATTCCTTCTGTATTTATTAATTGACATTCGGTTCCAAGGAGAGTAGGTTGTAATCCATTACTTTATTTTGGTGTGTGCTCATATTTTCCCAGATTTAGACAGAGAGAGCCTCTTCATGCTGGCTTTTATATCCTTTTTACCTTGCCTTCAGGCACACAGGCACACACACACACACACACACACACACACACACGTTTTAGTATACTTTATTACTTTCTGGCACAGGCGCCTTCCCTAACCTAGTCATAAAATTAGCCATTTCCTTAAAAATTTCTAGCTTCTTTTAATGAGGAATGGAAACTAGAAACCTAAATGTAGGTGCCAGATATGCTCATTATGGTAAATATCTTTTAAATAAAATTTGAATGCCATTCTCTCTTCTAGTCTCTGGAAAATAAATCAAGCAACCAAGAAATAGACAAATGAAAATATTAATTCTTAAATTGAGCTGATATCAAATGATACAATTTAAGTAAAACTTATTGACCACTCCTTGCAAATATTACAGGATATTCATTATTATCATTTAGTAGATCAAAAAGTGTATAGGCTTATTATAAACTTATAGACTATTATAAAAATTATACTTATTTTCAACTTATGGTTAAATGGATAGATTTTGAAATAATTAGAAATTCAAGACTGAAAATTGCATTCCCCTTCATCTTAACTGAATTTAAACAATGCTATATATATTTAGATTTTTGTTACATGTTATAAAATATTATTTTTCCAAGATTATAAGTTTCAAGCCATGAACTAATTGAACCATTTAAAATTAATAGCTTAACAACTACCCTGCCCTGCCTGGACACTTCAGTCAGAGGCAGCTCTGCATTTCTCTGAGGCAGAAATCCCCACAACCCCTTTGCCATTGCAGTTGCTGTGGTACCACCCTACTCACCCTTGGGGATGGAATAAAGGATCTAGTTCCTACACTGACAGCTCCAACACACTGCAGTCCCCATATGGAAAGAAATCCATTGTGAGCCTCCAGTCCTCACTCTTCACCAGGCAGGGCCCCGGCTCAGGATTGCAGATCAGTCACCCCACCCATGGCTGAGCATACCCACAAGTAGTGGTTGAGTTTCCTGAGGTGAGTGGAGGCCTCCAAGTGGCAATTGACAGTCCCTCTTCCACTGTGACTACAGTAGTTCTGCCCCTGCCTATCCTTAGTCTAGGAAAGAAGCATTGTATGGAGCTTAAATCATTTGTCTGTACACACATCTAGTCAGCATAGATGAGCTTAAGACAGCCACAATTACAATTTCTCACTTTTATTAAACTTTTTCCTATTTCTAGAAGGCTAATATCTATGTTTCAATGATATGAGGAACATGCTGCTTCCTATAACTGAAAACACTCTTCCTTCCCCACTCTCCTCCTTTAAAAAAATTAGGTGTGATTTGAGGAATATGCAGAGTAATTAGAGGATCAATGTCTGGCAGAGATTACAAATCAGAAATCATGGCAGAAGTCCAAACAAGTCGTCCTTAGAAAGGGGCAAAGAAGAAAGGAGGATCTGGGTACACAGCCAATATTCAGAGACCAGAAAGAGCACACAGGAGAGAGATTTTAAAGGAAGCTATTCAAAGTAACAGCTCTAGCTTTTTATAGGTTGTCGTTGACCTATAAAAATGGAGCTGAAATAGAACAGAGCTAACAGTAGCCTAGCAGGGACCAGACCAACAAGTTTAATCCAGAGAAGGGAGCTGAGTCACCATACACCTGGTTCTCAGTGTTCCTGCTTAGTGGGTAGGAAGAGGCTAAGAGGGGGTTAAAGCTCAGTCTCTGTTGGGCTCTGGCTGAGACTGCCTGGGTGGAAGTAAAACTTAGAAACTCTGAGAGTTGGAAAAGGGAGCTCCAAATTCTTTGAGTGCGCATAAAGTTTTCTTCATTAATAAGACAAACAACATACAGCTAATTTTGGAAACACAGCTATTTTTTTCCATAAGAAATATCAATTCTCAGATGTACTTTCGGGTGGAAAACTATAAACTCTTAATGTAAAGACATCTCTCTTTTCTTCCTTTCACTGCTAATTACTTCATGCCGTAAATGTCTTGATCACAACATTTATATTGCAATGCAATTATATATTTATATGTCTTTTTCTGTGGAATAGAAGTGACCTTGCCTTATTCATTTGTTTTTTAAACTCCACAGTTTAGGAGAGTGCCTGGTGCATAGAAAACATTCAATGTGCTTTTGCTGAGTCACTGAATTCTCTGTTTACGGATTGAAAGATGTGGCAATTGTGCAAGAGGAAAAGGTCACTTTAGAAATGATGTTGTTCAAAAGCTGTGAGAATGAAGCCCAGAAACTGCCATTGTCATTCAGAACATTTGGCATCAAGAAATCCTGATTATTTATGAGAGAGGGAGTGCCAGAAATGGCTTTATATTGACAGAATTTAGGAAAAGATGCTTATGAATATTCTTGTGTTTGAGACCTGGTTCATTAGTGGTTGGAAAGCTCACTAGTCATTTTGTAATGCTTGTTGGAAAATAATATTTTTACAGATTTTTTTCCACAAGTACTATTTGAAGATTATTGATATTTTTTTTCTAAGACTATGGAGAACAACATGTTTCCTTTGGAAATATGCAAACACTGGGGCGATATTACTGGAAGCTCTGCATAAAATTAGAGACATTTTCTTTTGTCACTCACTAAAAAATGCAGCATAAAAGATGATTTCATGGACAAGCATGGTGACTCACACTTGTAATCTCAGTTATTCAGGAGGCTGAGCCAGGAGTATCCCTTGTGCCCAGGTGCTATGATCGCACTACTGCATTCTGGCCTGGGCAGCAGAACAAGACCATGTCTCAATAAATAAAAGAAGAATTCCTTGAGATTTGATGTCACGAAACAGTCTGGTTATAGAAAGTTTTATTCACATATTCTCCAAATAACAGGATAGTATTTATTTCACAGAGCATTTTTTTCTTACATATTTAGAGTTTTATTTCTATCAGTAAGATACTATACAAAGTAGGTGATAATTAGGTACATGGGTTATTGCTTACTTTTATTTGAACAAAATTCCTTTTCACCAAGACTATATAATAGTCAATTTAAATAAAACACTCTTTCTTCATTAAATAATGTCATGATGTCGAGGCAGGCCTTGATCAAGCATTTATTCCCCAAATCTTGACTGAGGGCCTGCTCTCAGTCAGGCATTACAGGAAGGATGGGGGATGAGTAATGAACAGACAGGCAAGTTCTCTGCTCCTATAGTCCTCACTGCCTGGTAAGGAAGAAAAGATTCTACCAGACATTTGGTAATGATAAACAGAAAGTATAGGGTGCTATGGAGGTGTCACTTGGGGGCATCACTTTATTTGGGAATCCTGGAAGGCCTGAGAAGACTTTTTTGGTGAAAATATACTGAGGCTGAGACTCAAACAGAAGAGGTGTGGTCAAGATACCCCATTCCCTCCAGAGGCTGTAAAGGTAACCTGGACTTTCAGAATGACAATGTCTTTCTGGACAATTACTACTCTTTTTATAACTTTAGGTATCTTTAAACTACATAAAGTTAATTTTTGATAAGAGTTTCTAAAAGGATTTCTGTGGTTATGAGGAAAAACAACACATCTTAGTCTTCAAAAAATAGGTAAAATTTATATTATGTAAAATATTTACTAATTGAGAAAACATTGGTTATTATTTGGATAATTTGTCTACTTTCCATCTATTTTGGCAGTACTATAGGTTGAATAAATATTTTTTGCCCCTACCCTCCAAATTTATATGTTAAATCCTGACTCTCAAGGTGCTAGTGTTAGAAGGTACAATCTTTGTGGGGTGATTAGGTTATGAGGATAGAGCTCTCAGGAAAAGGATCGGCACTCTTATAAAAGAGACTCTAGGAAGCTCAGAGCCTCTTTCACCATGGAGGTCCCAGAGAAAAAATGACCACCTATGCACCAAGAAGTAGGCCCTCACGAGACACCAAACCATCTGATGCCTTGATCTTGAACTTTTCTGCCACCAGAACTGTGAGAGATAAATTTCTCTCATTTATAAGCAACCCAGTTTATGGTATTGTGCTATAGCACCACAAACAGACTAAGAAAGGCATTGTAATTCTAATCAGCATAAATTATCCTATACTAGAAAAAAATGAAATACTAGTTGATTTTGAAAATAATTCATTAAGGCTATGTAAAATGCATCTCACTAACATAGTCAAGTTATATTTTTTAGAGAAATAATCTCTACAAAACAAGGTAACAGTCTAATAAATCAAAACAGTTGGATTGATTTAGGTTTCAACTCTTACATTCCTTTGATATTTGAGATTATTATTTTAAATAAATTTATGAACAAAATAATAATACTAAAGGATATATTTAGCTTCTTTCTTTCTCTTTCTCTGTAGTGACATTGGTTTTGAACAAACCTGCATTGTGTTGGAACTGAACTACCATAGCCTATTTTCATCAGGTGACATACCTAGCAAGAATCTGATCACATTTTTATCTGTAAAATGTAGTGCACAATTGCACATTTTTATCTATAAAATGTACTACATAAAATGTAGTACACTATTACGCATTTTCATCTATAAGATGTAGTACACTATTTAAAGAATGCAGTTTGAATACTTATCCTAATGACTTTATAATCGTGGAAGGCAATAAATAAACCAGCATGCATGGCAGAGAGAGCATCACTGAACTGTTTCTAGCCTATTGTTCCCACTTTGGGCATTGTCAAGTCTTAGATTGGTTCCACCTCTGTCCATTTTTGGAGATTTTATTTTTCTTCCAACTTTGAAAACCCATGACTTCTCTACTTTTTGTAGGTACAAATTGTAAGTGAAAATTTCCATAACAGAAAACAAATGCTTCTACTACCTAGGAGCAGTCAAGCCTGGAAGGGACCTCAAAGGTCATCTAATCTAGGTTCGTGTTGAATGCTTCAGTTCTTTCTACAATATACCTGCCAAATGTTGCTCAAGCCACTGTTTGAATGCCATTAGTGACAGGCCACTTCACAGCTGCAGAGGCAGCCCCGTCCCCTACTGTCAACCTTGAGTTACACATGTAATCTGCTTTGGAGACTAAATATATATACGTATTTGTAATTTCTAGTAGTTTCTAATTCTACCCCTTATCTCAGGGCTGTGATGAGTATGTCTAACCCCCCTGACTTGAACTCCACAACACATCCCGAGACATATTTGTATGTAGCTCTTATTCCCTTGTAAGAGCAGGGACACTGAGAATTATCACTGGTCAAGAAGCCATGGCTTGTGCATAGTTTTTGATGTGTGAGAATTTTTGGGTGGGGGGAGTGGGAAAGGAACCTCTGAGAAATGGGAGGGAAATATGGGGGCATTAGCTACTTGGAAAAGGTACCATGAGGATGAATAAAAGGGAATAGAGCCTGCTAGTTGGGAAGTTGAGAAGTTTAAACGCATACTTGGCTGACATCTCAGGCTGCCTAAGAGTGTCTATAAAATTTATCATGATAAAGTGATATTTTACTTAATCTCTTCTTTTAATTTTTTAAAAATACATATGTACTATTAGGGTTCAAAGTAAGATCAACTATAATTAAAAAGTGGCTATCAGGCCAGTGTGCCACTGCTGTGGTTTGAATGTGTCCTCCAAAAAGCATGTGTTGGAAATGTAATCCCCAGTGCAACAGTGTTGGGAGGTGGAGACAAATGGGAGGTGATTAGACCATGACAGGTCCACCCTCATAAAATGGACTAACGTTGTTATTAAGGGAGGGGATTCATTATAAAAGGGCAAGTTTGGTCCCTTTTTCTCTCTTCTCTTACTTTCCCTTTGTCTTCATGAGATAATGCAGCAATAAGGTTCTTGCCAGATGAAGCCTCTTGATCTTGAAATTTCATCCTCCAGTACCATCAGCCAATACATTTCTGTTCATTATAAATGTCCCAGTCTGTAGTATTCTGTTATAGCAGCATAAAATGAACTAAGGCAGTAGCTTCCGGGGTCAGACTACTGCAGCTCAAACCCAAAATGTATTGTAAAGGCTCTTTGATCTGTGGATCTCAATCTCCTTATTTAGATAAGGAGTGAGTTAATATATTCACTCTGTATTTATTTATTTCAACATTATTTTATGTCATCTATAAGCCAGGTATACTTCTTGGTATCATCAAATCATTTGAAGGAAGGAGAAATTTGTTTTTAAATACTAGAATAAATGAAGTAATATTACACTTCTTCACGATATTCTCTTTGGTCAGTAATTTCAATAACTTTATATTAAAGTACAGATTTGGGGAGTGAAGCTAACGGGCTCTAAAATTTTAAGTGGGTTAATTTAGTCAACAGACTGTGGCGCTAGCAAAGTATCAGTACATTTTAGTTAGGAAGAAAACAGAAGTATTTTGTTAGTGTAAATTTTGTGAGCATCATTTTTTCACTAGGCTGTCAAATTTGTAATACAATGGAATGTCAATTTTTTTTTTTAGATGGAGTCTCGCTTTGTTACCTAGGCTGGAGTGTAATGGCGCCATCTCGGCTCACTGCAAGCTCCGCCTCCCAGGTTCACGTCATTCTCCTGCCTCAGCCTCCCAAACAGCTGGGACTACAGGTGTCCGCCACCACGCCCAACTATATATATATATATATATATATATATATTGTATTTTTAGTAGAGATGGGGTTTCACCGTGTTGGCCAGGATGGTCTCTATCTCCTGACCTCATGATCCACCCGCCTCAGCCTCACAAAGTGCTGGGATTACAAGCATGAGCCACCACACCCGGCCTGGAATGTGAAGTATTTTTTAAGAAAAAAAATACTGTTGAACTTAAACTGATTGAAATACATAAAATAAATAGTTTTTTACCTTTATTACTAAGATCTTTTATTTCAATTGCAATGAGGTTCTAATCCCAATGGATTAGACGTTGAAGTCCTCACTTCTCTTCATAGAATCACTGCTCTGGTTATGTATGTCCTAAGCAATTAACTTGGAGTTAACCTTATGAAGATGGGCTTGATGGAGATCTGAAAAAAAGTTTCCCAGCCAAGATAAATGGACATTCTGCCAGACAACCCAGTAGTAGTGTGTTGATCCTTGTCAACATATTATCTCTCAAAAGACAGTAAAGAGAAATATAGCTTATTACTGATGTGGCTTGTAAGTAAAGTATAAGCAGTTCCTTCATGCTGGATAAAGACAATGGTTCTCTGGTTGATGCTCGGGGTCTCTCAATAATATGTTGCTCCTCTTTCTCTCTCCTCACCTCATGAAATATTTTTATCTAACCTAGGAGTCTACACACACACACACACACACACACACACACACACACACACACAGAACTCATAAATTTTCTCCCATGATTTGGCTTAGGAATATTAAATTTAAGTATCTTGTTGCATTGATTTTTTTTTTATGTCCACAATATTGCACCCAGTATTAACTGCTTACAAGATATGTATACTTTACTTCTTTCTTATAATGGAACTTCAATAAAATTGAAGGTGGCAATTTTCCAGTTAAGACAGTATTTCACCTCTTCAGATTTCCTTGTTGTTAAGACTGGCTTTATGTCTCAAATATAGACAATAAAACATGAGTAGAAATCAACTTGGTGGAGCTTCCAGTTAAGCTATTATTTCCCGGACTGAAAACAAAAACCGAAAACCAAAAAGAACAACTTGACATGGCTCTTCTGTCTTTCTTTCCTTCTTCCTGCCTTGAACACTAATATTCCTACATGTAGAGCACTCTTGCCTGATTATGAAAATGAGCAAATAATAAGAATAGAGCAACAGAAAGCTGAAATGAATCTTAATCTTTGACAATTCTTTTGGACAACTTCTTGAGTGCCATCTTGGAACTCTATGCCTCAAGACTTCTTTTTACATGGTAAAAAGGAAACCCTAGCCATTTTCAACCTCTAAATTAGGTTAAAAAGTGGTCCTCTTCTTCATAAAATATGAGGAGATCCATGTGTGGCCATTTGGGTTGTAGTTGGTGGAGGTAAGGAAGTAACAGGGATATTCCCAAAGTATAACTGAAGTAACTCAATAGTAGGAGAAATATTAGTGCAAATGATATTTTGAAAATTCTCCTGTAATATATGCAAATAGCCTAGAAGATTGCTCGTCACACAATAATAATTTCACAAGTTGGAGTGAATTCATTATCTTTAGTGGCAGGGTGAGAACTAAGAAACTTATGGTTCCTGACTCCAATTCCAATGTACTTTTTATTATACCACTATGTGGATCAGTAACTCAAGGACTAGTGAGAATGTAAAACTGGCAATTCACTACATGGATATTGTATACCTCCCTTGGGAGAAAGTCCAGAACATAGCTACTGGATTGGAAAATAGCCTATGACTCTTCACTGGAACTTTATTTGCATCTTCCATAACTTTTGGTTGTTGTCATTTTTCTAGCCGCGAACTTACTTGTCAGTGTGATGAAGTCAATTGACTTTTTCTAGAATAATTTTTCTAAATGCACAAAATGATATGCATACAGTTAAATAAAATAAACGTCCCCATCCAAGTCTCATGTTGAATTGTAATCCTCATAATCCGCCCCCGTATCGAAGGAGGGACTTTGTGGGTGGTGATTGGATCATGGGGGCGGTTTCCTGCATGCTGTTCTCATGAGATCTGATGGTTTTATAAGTGTTTGACAGTTCCTTCCTCACACGCGCACACTCTCTCCTGTTGCCTTGTGAAGAAGGTAACTCCTTTTCTTTCTGCCATGTTTGTAAGTTTCCTGAGACCTCCCAGCCATGCAAGACTGTGAGTTAACTAAGCGTCTTTCATTTACAAATTACCCAGTCTCGGGTATTTCTTCACAGCAATGTGAGAACAGGCTAATACATTAAAAAATTAAATGCACTTATAAAAACATCTGTGATCTAAAATTGTATAAATTGCTTCTTCCTAGATTTATAGGACTCATGGTCTGATAATTTTGGAAAAGGTGGTTCTGTTAATAATGGGTTATTGCCATTGTGATATAAGACAATGTTAAAGAAGAGAAACAATTATCTGGCATTAAATTAGAGGATGTCCTTTGTTCAGCCTCCGGTGATGAAGGGCTAAATTGTTTTGATGGTTACCAGTGCTGAGATGGATTTTCATATGCACACCCACACATACACGCAAATAAACATAAAATAACATGTGAAGCTGACATCAAGACCATTATCAGGTGTCTGGCACTTCTCAGAATGTAACTAGCAGGAAGACTGCAAAATTATATGATAATGAAGCAAACTCTGTGTGTAGAGTAGAGTTTTGTGGCTTGTCAGAGGGAATGGGTCACTCCAATAATCAAACTGAGATTAACAGGCTTTATGAAGGAGTAGGGAAAGAGAGGTCATCAAATATGGGAGAGAGGAAAAGGCAGGAAATAATTCATGGATATATTTATAGGCATTCTAATTGCTACTAATTGCAAATGAGAGCTAAGGGTTTTCAAAGAGTTGGAATTGGCATCAGGTAAAATATAACTTGATTTTATAATAAGTTTATAGTCATTTACCCAATGAAGTCAGTTTATAATATTTATCTTTTCTCTTACTATCAATGTTAATTTTATTTTATGTGCAATATACATATGTATAATCACTTAAAACCAAAAAATACTTTTCCTATGTGCTGGGTGTAATTATTACCTAACAAATGGCTGATGGATTGTGCTGAATTCCTTATTGGTCCCTTTATGCTTTCTTAACAGTGAAGAAAATCAAAACTCATAAAGAGAGTAAAATCCCTCCCTGCTCCAAAAAAATATTTTTCCTCCACTCTTCCCTCTCTGCTATAAGTGCTGTTTGAACCACGTTTGGAGTAGTTGCACTCAAATGTGTCTGAATGCTTTTATATTTCAGGTTACGTACATATTCACGAGGTGACAATCTATAAGAAATAATTTGTACATTTTTTTTTTTTTTACAGCACACATAAAATTTGGCAATTTCTTTTTGACCTAAGGACCAATGGGTTGCACAGCTTTCAACCTTGTCAGACTCTCCGTTGCCTGGGGAAACGCCACATCTTATCTTTAACTCTGGCTGTAACTTGAGTTCCAGATGGAAGCTGACCCTACTTCTTATTGTTTTGTTTTCCATTTGTATGACTTCCAGAATGCAGTCCTGAAAGTCAGTCCTGGATAGTTGCTTTCCAATCCTGCTTTTCTTTTTGGTAATATTTTGGCAAAGGATTAAACTAGTACATCATTCAGAGACCTGTCCAGCCAACCCGGACCTGGGTCAGTGGAGACAATAGCAGTGTTCACAACTATCCTGTCAGGGGTTTCTGTATCTGACTTTGTACAAACATACTCACGTCAGTGTATGTGGTTTGATCCTGATTGCACCTTGTGACAAGAACATTGTATAACTGTAAGAGAATGTCTGACAATGCTCCTTCGAGTTTGTCATGCTGAACACTTGATAATATTGATGATTTAAGAAGATGCAAAGTTGTACTAGGACCGTTCAGTAATATTGTAAAAAGTAAGTTTAGTAGGCTAAAATTTGTGTGGCATATATTACATCTTTCAAATCATTTGGGAAGTTGCTTTAAGTAAAATTGGATCAATCTGAATATTTGATTCCATGCAGTCATAGTGTTAGGTTCCTTTCAGCTTTAAATGACTTAGAAACTCATCTGCTATCTTTCAATGCTTAAAGTAGAAAGCATTTTTAATTTATGAAATGGCATTGATATATCTCAACTAAAAAATAACAAAAATGAGTTGATTAACAAAATACAGAAAATTATGTGCTGCCTCTAAATCAAAGCATTATGGCATTAACAATAGAAATGAGTTTTCTCATGTAACAGTATCATTGTTTATTTAAATGTGAGCTGAAATAAATATAGTTTTTCCAGAAGACATGCCAAATACAGCTATAGTGTTTACAAATTGCTCCAATAGCTTAAATGAATTTAAGTTAAAACGTTTCTGCTTACATTTTGACACAAGCAAAAGCAGTGATGTTCAGTTTTGATTAACCCCTCAAATCTAAGCATTATGCATATAATTGCTAGGATTCTTGCAAAGCGTGTTTACATCACCATATCATATTAGTGTTAAAACTTTATGAATCGTGAATGTAAGGATAGGTGTTTAAAGACGAATGGATAAGAGTTCTTAGATGTTATCTGTTTAAAATAATCAGAAATATTATCTTAATTCTGTTTTATTAAAATCATTCAACAGACATGATTGAGCAGCAATCATTGGCAGGTTCTGTTATAGATGAATAGGTTACAATTTCTGGCCACAATGTGTCTACAGCCTACTGGAATAAATCTGTACAAGAGCAACTGAAAATAATATAAGTGCTACATCGGAGGTTTTTATGGGTTCTCAAAGAAAGAGCACTAGAAAGAATGAACTGGGCTGGGCGCGGTGGCTCACGCCTGTAATCCCAGCACTTTGGGAGGCTGAGGTGGGCGGATCACGAGGTCAGGAGATCGAGACCATCCTGGCTAACACGGTGAAACCCCGTCTCTACTAAAAATACAAAAAACTAGCTGGGCGTGGTGGCGGGACAAAGTTCACAAGGAAGCCTTCACACTGGTGAACCAAGTATTCTCTTGTCAGTGAGTGAAGAATACTGGAAATGAAGTTAGAGAACACTGAGCTGAAAAAGTTCATAGGAGAGAATTATAAATGTGATCCTCAGTCATCTCATAAAGAATGTAATCCATCTGCAAAAGCTAAGCATCCTAAGCATCCTGTGTGTAGTCAAGAAGACCATGGAGAATAATCTTCAGAATAAGAAATTGTGGAAGAACGTTAATGTAATCCATAATATATAAACCTCCAATATCCAAATGATTACTTTCAAATTGAGGTAGATCTCTTAGACATGATTCTAAGGAAATTTGTAACCCATAAGAAGAGCTAGTATAAAATGAGATGTAACGGGAAGAACTAGAACAATATTTCAGAGGAGAATATGTCAAAAGAGATTAAAATATTTAAAATAAATAAGAGTTTGTAGAACTCCCAGGTATTGGCCATGCCCTCAGCTTACTTCTAAGAAGACTGCTTAAAAGTGAGTTTAAAACACTCAGATTGAAGATCTGTGCTTCTGTCAGACTGCCATACCATAAAGATCAGTGCCTTAAACTTAGAGAAACCCAACAGCCAATGAGATTATCTCAAGATATCTGCCCAATAGGAGCAGACCATATAGAATGAAAACTAACTGATCTAATTAATTTCTCTCAAATAATGTTACATAATATGACATCAATAAACAAAGACTCATAATGACATAGATATGGTAGTAGAAACAAAATGTATAGCTATACAGAGACAGAAAAAAATAAATAAAAATTGAAAAACGAGAGAAATCCAGAGATGAACTGAGTCAAAAGAAAGTAGTTACTGGAATAAGAGCACACCAGCTTTCGAGCGAAAGACCTCATGCCCAGGCACCTGCATGGCCATTTGGAAATTAGGGCTGCCATTATTTCCAAAATGATAATCTGTGCCATGAGCAAGCTATGGGGGTGAGTGTGTGAGTGTAAACAGGAACACAATTAGGTTTCTTATACAAAACTCTATAACTTCTGAAAAAAAGTCTGTAAATATTGATAGATAATTATAGAGAAAAGTAAAGCAAATTCTTCAATATAGGTATTAAAGGTGACAAGAATTAGGCCAAGTAATAGGCAATATTCTCTCTTTATAACTCTATAGTCTGTTGAATCGTCGGTGTAACTCAACAGTATGGTTCATGGGAGGAAACAAGTCCTTGTTAAACACCTGAAATCCAAGTACAAGATGTCCAAAAATTATGCAGAGTGTATTCTATGCAAATGACAACTATACAACTGTTTCCTGCAATACACAATTGCTTAATTAATGAGTAGTTTGTGCCCTTTGCCCAATCATTCAACATTAGTTCCAAGAAAATATGCAGATTTGTGGGAAAATATAGTCATTTAAAGTATATTTATGTTTAGAAAAATTATAGCCCTGGCCAGGCGTGGTGGCTCATGCCTGTAATCTCAGCACTTCGGGAGGCTGAGGTGAGTGGATCACCTGAGGTTAGGAGTTCGAGACCAGCCTGGCCAACATGGTGAAACCCTGTCCATACTAAAAATACAAAAATTATCTGGTCCTAGTGGTGGGCACCTCTAATCTCAGCTACGTGGGAGGCTGAGGCAGGAGAATCACTTGAACTGGGGAGGTGGATGTTGCAGTGAGCTGAGATCATGCCACTGCACTCCAGCCTGGGCAACAAGAATGAGACTCCACTTCAAAAAAAAAAAAAATTATAGCCTTAATTTTTAACAACAGTATGGTGGTTAAATTAATTATAGGCAAATGATAAATTTTATATGCTAAATTGTTTTTTAAGAATATGAATTCAAAATGGTATTATGTTCACAATATAATATTAAGTGAAAATAATGGAATTAAAATTATTTGTATCATTTAATTAAAATTTCGTAAATATTGAGAGAAACTTGTAGAAAAACATATAAAGCAAATTTATCAACATTAGTATTAATGGTAATAAGTCCTGGGCCAGATAATAGGCAATTTTCTTTCTTTATATCTTATGTGTTTTCTTAAACTCCTTCTGTAAAAAAGAATCACTTGAAACTGAACATGGAGGAGAGGCAGACAATGTCTTTCTTAAAGTTCACATCTTTAGTACTTTAAGAAGTTCTTGCTCAATGACAGCAGAAATATTAATTTCCATCTCTTCTCATTTTAGGATAACATGTCCCAAACCAAAGCACTGTTATAGGAGCTCCTCCCAGTTCTGCTAGATGGCTAGTGGTCCACTGTGGTTTTCAGAATAATCTAGGTTTCTTACAGAAACCTTGAAGTGGAGGCCAGGGATTTAACATGTAGAGTATCAAAATTTTCTCTTTTTTTTAAATTTTATTTTATTTTTTAGGGTATCAACATTTTCTCAATTAATATTAATTGAAGGTAAGAATGTTGACAGACAAAGCACATATTGAACACAATTTCCATTGACATGAAGAGGATAAATAACATTCTCTTCCACATCATCGTCATCTCTCACCTGAAATAATCTCCTAACTGGACTCAGTTTTCACCTTTGGACCCCTGTAGTCTGTCTCAACATGAAAGTCAGAGTGATCCTTCTCAATAGTAAGGATGATTTAACTCTCTACTCCAAACTCTAGGAAGGTTTCCCACTGCCCTGAGAATAAAAGCATCAATGTTGCCAACAATGCTTTATGTGATCTGACACTTCTTCCTTTTCTGAACCATAACCCAGCTCTTTCTTCTTTTTTAAAATTTTTACTTATGTATTTATTTTTATTTCAATAGCTTCAGGGGTACAAATGGTGTTTGGTTACAGGGATGAATTGTATAGTGGTGAAGTCTGAGATTTTACTGCACCCATCACCCAGGTAATGTACATTGTATCCAATATGTAGTTTTTTTCATCCCTCACCCTACCGCTCTCCCCCTGTGAGTCTCTGATGTCCATTATACCATTCGGTATTCCTTTGCATAGCTATAGCTTAGCTCTGAATTATGTGAGAACATAAAGTATCTGGTGTTTCATTCCTGAATTACTTAGAACAATGACATACAGTTCTATCCAAGTTGCTGCAAAATACATAGCTTCATTCATTTTTACAGTTGAATACTATTCTTATTCCATGGTGTATATATATTGCTTTCTTTATCCACTCATTGCTTGATGGGCACTTAGGTTGGTTCCATATCTTTGCAATTGTGAATTGTGCTGTGATAAACATATACGAGCAATCCACCCCTCTTTTCTTTGTTCACAGCATTGAAGACATCTGGGGTCCTCACTGCTCCTTGGGCACAGTAGCATACTTCTACATTAAGACCCCACCCCAGTTGTTCTCCCTCTGCCTAGAATTTTCTTTGGTAAGATACCTGTGTGGCTGGGGCTCCATCTCTCAGCTTTGCTTAAATGTTATCCTTTCCATGAGGCCTTCAGGGATAAACACTTTGAAATTATAATAAGCACTTCACATACCCCTCATTCCCATTACCCTTTTCCTTTCCTTTTTCTATAAAATTTAACATGCTTTAATATTCAAAATATTTTTGAATAAATAATTTGCTTATTTATTATGTCTACTATTTACTGTTCATTTTTACCTGCTAGAATATAACATTGCAAAGGCAATGGTCCTTGTGTGTTTTAATCACCAGTGTATCTCAAGTATATCAGAATCCATGAATATGGTAGATTCTCAAGAAATAGTTAATGAATAAAAGAGTAAATAGATAAATGCACATTTTCTTGATGTTCAAAAAAAGGAAAAATAATAAATTCATTAAACAAAATGAAACTAGCAGGCTTAATTTCCTCAACAATATATTCTTAACTAAATGTGTTGTCACTTAATATGAGAGGTTATTGTTGATAACCTGGAAATTCCATTACAACTTTCTGGAAGAAATAATTTATATGGCAGAATCAGCTGGATAACATGAAAAATTTGTTCTCCCCCTGGCAGTTGCAAGGAAGGAACGGCCTAACAAGGGACTACATTTTCCTGCTATGTAACTAGTTCTCACCAGTGGAATTTGAGTAAGAATAATGTATATCACTTCAAATCAAGGTGGTTAAGTAAGGGTGCCTATTTCCAAACCATCTCCACTTTTTTTTTTGTCTGCTGAAAATAGAGAAATTTGTGACACTAGAGAATAGTACATCGCAATATGAAAAAATCCTACATCTGTGAAACACTACGTGGAGGAAAGTCGCTAGTCAGACATCAATATCTGCATTTGACCGCTTCATGAGTGAGGAATAGACATTTATTGTGTAAAATCATTGAAATTTGTCAATTTATTTGATATAGCAGCTTAAATGCAAGTCTCAAAGATAATTTAGTTAAGGGCTAAAGTTTGGCATCATAAATTTGCATATGGTTACAACTTCAGAATTATTGGTTTTATAGAACTATGTAACTCAAGTGCCTAGTCACGAATACCTAATTTCCAGGATGAACCCTCACTGCTTAGTGACATTTGTAGTGCCAACTTGTTGAGAAAGCTGTTCATAAGAACAGGATACTTAGAAAGTCTGATTTTGCAACCAAAATTTATTTGGGATGTAAGTATAAGGAAAATAAATGCAATAGATACAGTAAATGAGCATGGGTAGTTGGAGGTCCTGATCAAGGATTAAACTATATTTGTACACCCGAGGGATTAATAAAGGAATGTAAAAATTTATGGTGTGAAAGAAGTCATTCTAAGTTATGGTTGTGAAGATAGAATAGTTCCATGTTACTCACTGTGTTGGAAGAAAGTGATATGTCATCAAGATTGGTGACATCAGAAAGAGAAAAATACTGCATGTCAGGAGTGAAGTGTATTTTTACTAGAGATGTTGCAATTTTTGAGGAAAGGAAAAGCTTCTTTTTATGGTGAAGTAATTTCAAGGATTAAAATTGGTTTGGGATGGCAGAGGTTTGTGATAGTGATGATTAGAAAATATGTAGAATTCAGTGACATAGAACTTGAGAGGAAAGAAGTAAAAGTAAGAAGGAAAATAAGGAAGTGCCAATTTGTAGAACCAGAAGTAATTAAGTTCTTGATTTCCTCAACTGAAGGAGATTAAAATTAAGGTTTTTATGAGATAAAATATCTTCAGTTTACAGATAAATTTCAATACATACAATACAATGAGTGTATCATCACAATATACTTTTACTTTAATCATTTATTTGATCGTGTCTCCAATGCACCTCGATTTCTAACAAATAACATCTACTGTGTCTGGTTGTAAATAAATGCTTACTTATGTCTCTCACACTGGTCTGTGAGAGCCTTATGTAAATAAAAGATACTTATTTTGTATTTATTATAAATAAATCAATAAATAAATGAGAAGATGCATAGATACATGAGTGCCTTCCAGAATATGCACAAAATGGACAGATACCAGTCTGAGATGAATATGAAGAGAATTCAAAACCTATTGTCAGACTCTCGTTGGGGTCTTCTCACTTTCTGAGTTTCAGAGTTTCAAAAGAAAGCACAAGAGCTCTTTCCTTTAGCAGAAGTATGAATGCTTTTCTGGATACAGTCTTTCTGCTTAGGAAGCTTATGACCTTTTAAAGAGGGAGAGCATTCCAGGGACAGAAATTAATTTGAATAAATCCTGGAGATACTGGAACTATTTATAATTTAAGAAGATGAAAAATATAGAATTACATTGTAGCAAATTATTATGGTAGAAATATTTATAGATTAAAGTCTGAAGATATAAGTTCTAGATCATAGGATACCAAGTAATTATAATGACACTCACAATTTAGAGCTTACATGTTTAAAAAAAAATGACACAGTGAATATTCTACCATAGTAATTTTTGGATAACAATTACTAACTTTGTATTATATTCAGGAGTTATGAAAAACTCTTTACTGCTTTATTTAATCTGTTTTTGAATAATAACCAAGTCTTATTATACCCACTATTTTATAGCTATGGAATTGGATGCTAACAAAGCTAAGTAGCTAGACCTAGAATATGCTACTAGTAATGGTGAGCAGAGAATGAAACTCAGGCCTCCTATGCCAGACCTGAGCTCTTAACCAGGATGCAGCCCTGGTTTTCTAATGCTGGAAAATATACACGAAAATACTTCTCAGTGTATTTCCCCATGAGATCAATGTTTCTTTCGATTGTCACACATATTTAGATGCAATGTAGATACTCATTTTTCTACATAAATTGTTTTCATTGCTCACATCTCTAATATCTACCTATGCAGAGAAATTCTACTTATCATTCAAACTTATGTCAAAAGCAGTCTCCTCTATAAAGCAGCACCAGTTCAAAAAAAACAAAAAAACAAAAAAACAAAAACAAACAAAAAAAAACCTAGAGAGGTATTCTCTCCTTTAATAATCTACAAAAAAAAAATTTTTTTTTAAATAGGCCTTTATAACGAAGGTAGAATTTCCCTTGGTTGAGTTTTCAGACAAATATATAACTATTCAATAAGAGTATGATTGCCTAGAGGTCAGGAACAGAATCTTAGGCATGTTTTTCATCCTGTGGAACCTTGTTTACAGTTGGTAGGTGGCCAGTGGATGACTTTGGTATTGAATCATTTGGAAAAGCATAAGTGCTGAGCAAAATAAAGATATTATGAATTTTCATGTGATTATGATGGATTCAGAATAAAAATATATCTTTCCATAAAATTTAGCCTGTGCTACTCATATTCTGCTGTGGTCAAAAAGAAATACTGGAAAAACTTTTCTCTACAAGATTATTGCCTTACAATCTAAATATCAAGACTTGAAAAATATCATTGCCCTATATCCCTGTTTAGAGTCAATTTTAAAAATTCTTCAATTTCTGAATAAAAAATTTAAAAAGATGTCCTGTCTGCTGAAGCTGGAAAAATAGGCTTCACAGCTGGCTGGCTGGTTCATTCAGCAAGAAATTGGTCAACTTGCAAAGACCAGAAAAATGCACTTCACACAGCACCAAGAATCACAAAGTTGCTGAACAAACTGGTAGCTAAAGAAGTCGGGCAAATTACAGCTAGCTTAGAAAAACAAGAAACAGATCAAATCCTCATCGGTCCTCTTACACTAAACTCATACTATATCTGACATATGGGACTATTGCATTGGATTTTCTATTGTAAACCTTCTTCCTGAACACGCAGTCGTAAAACCTTTCGGAGTCTTTAGAGTCTGTGGTCTTCTCTTCAGTCATCTGTTGTTGATTTTCTCCCCGGGTTCTGTCAAGCTAGCTCATTTTCTCAGGATACAGGTTTCCTTTCTTCCCTTTAAAGGAAGGGAATGCTTGGTGTTTGTCTAGAATATTATGACTACAATCTAGGACGTGCCTCTTACCAGTTGGGGTCCAATAGAAAATGTCTCCTTCTCTGTCTTCCTGCAAAGTCAAGAGGAAGTTTTGCTGTTTATAGTGTTTAATATATTTCCTGTAAATGTGTAGGAAATGTCTGTTTGAAGTTCTGAAGCAAACTACCTTGATGTTCACAAAGATGAGACAAACTGCTTGATGAAAGAAATCATATTCAAGAAAGAATCTTAAGAGAGGAAGGCAGTCTATTTATTTACATGAAGATCAAAGAACCTTTGCGTGAATTGAGACTACATTTTTTTCCGAGTGATTTGCAAAAGATAATCTTCATGGCTGAGTGAGAAAAGTGGTAAGCCTTTATTGAAATTATTTTGATTTTATGTATTAAAATACTCAGCATGCTAAAATAATATACTTACAAAATTTTATTCTTTTCAAGAAATATTTCATATTTTCTATACTCATTAAAGTCTGATGAAATAAATTGAGATATTTTATTGACATTTTGGCTATTCTGTTTTTTAATAAATAACCAACGATTTGGCTTATATGAACACAATGAAAGCCACACTTAACAAATAACTGCTATCAATGATTAAAGGCCTTTCTAATGAAAGCCAGTAGAGTATTGTACAGATGCCAGGATAATTTAACACAACAAACAGAATTTCTCTAAATACCCAAGACCGTAATGATTTGCTGCCTAATGCAATATTTTTCTCCCTATAAAAGAAGGAATGTTACCCCCAAATGAGAAACTTAAGAGTGATGTTTCATGTGAGAGAAAACCACACATTCTTAAATCATTAGCTTTTCCCTTCTTTTATGTAATCCACGTCCTTTTTCTCTCTTACTAAGGTTGACTGAGCTTTAAAGAATAGGAAGGGAGGCAAAAACACAATCAACTTCAAAAATCATTTTGGCACAGCACAGCAAAATGCATCCAATTAAAACATTAAACAGTATGCTAATAATTATGTTTCCTATAGTGCCTTTTCATCAAGGATTTCAAAGTCAAATGTACAATTTCTCAATTATGCTTTAGACATCTCTAATTCTGATTGCTGGCAAGCCTTCCTCCCTTCCCCCTTCCTGACCCACACTCAGAGTTCTAACTGAATTTGATGAAGGACAATATTTTGCCTTTCAAATGTGCTAATCTTGACTTCTCCTTCATCTTCTTTTGCCTTTGCTCAGCTAACTGAGTGACTGATGCTGAGTAATTTGCAAGCAGAGGTTGGCTAGTTTCAAAATGCCAAAAATTTGAATTATAGGTTTTTAAGAATAAATATACTTTTATGACTTTGCATTATTAAGTGTTTATCTTACAGTGCACTAGCAAAATTTTACCTTCATAAGCAAAGGAGATTAGCAAGGAACATAGCATAAGCATGCAAATTAGAGCTTTTAGGACTTTTATAAACAATAGCATCTCTAAATGGATGGCCTGTAAACATGGTGCCACTGCCCTGAACGCTCGAGTACAACTTTAATGTACCTATTTTAAAAACAAATTTATTAAGCTGTATTTGGTGTAAGCACTGTCCGGATTTTCAAAATTCTAAATTAGTTGGATCTAACAACAACAAAAAAAGTTTAACAATGTTACCTTTCCTCAACAACTACACTACCTATGATCTTTAAACTTTTAACTAGCCCTTCCTGGATTTCTGTAACTAAAACTATTTTTATTCTGCTTTGAAAAGTTTATTTTGCCATGTGGATATGTATGTATATTTTTTCTTCAAAACAATACTATTTTATCTTCTCATTTTGTTACATCATTTCATTCTTGAGGCTTGTTTTGTAACTACTCTGAGCTGATACTTCTTTATTCTTGAAATTCCTTTACACGGCTCAAGTATTTGAAAAACCAGCCTTAAACTAAAGTAAAATCCCTGATAACCAGAGTTTAAAAAGCACTACAGGCAAAGTCCTAAAAGCATCTAGAATCGAATCCCAAACCTGTCATTAACTATCCATGCATCGTTTAGCAATCTAGATAAATGCACTGGTACACAGCATCCTTATTTTAAAACAAAGTGAATGACCATAATATGTTTTTAAATATTAAAAATCATCAAGCTTAAAGTTAAAAGTCAATGTTATGTGCCTTGAAATTTCTGATACCTCATTACCCGAAAACAATAACGCAACATGTATTAAAGGCTGACACTGTGCAAGGTGTTATGCCAGGAAGGCACATGCTAACAGGAAGATAAACAAGAAATGGTCCTTCCTTCCTTCATGCTTACACTTGTACCATTTTTTTCCTGTTTCTTTTCTTTTTTTCTTTTTTTTTTTTTGAGATGGAGTTTCGCTCTGTCGCCCAGGCTGGAGTGCAGTGGCCGGATCTCAGCTCACTGCAAGCTCCGCCTCCCGGGTTTACGCCATTCTCCTGCCTCAGTCTCCCGAGCAGCTGGGACTACAGGCGCCCGCCACCTCGCCCGGCTAGTTTTTTGTATTTTTTTAGTAGAGACGGGGTTTCACCGTGTTAGCCAGGATGGTCTCGATCTCCTGACCTCGTGATCCGCCCGTCTCGGCCTCCCAAAGTGCTGGGATTACAGGCTTGAGCCATCGCGCCCCCACCTTTTTTCCTGTTTCTTTCTGTATGCATTATCTAATTTGATGTGCATAACAACTTATGAGATACAAAAGAAGGTTATTATTGACCCCACATAGAAAAGAAAGGCAAGTAGTTTCAAAGAGATCAAGCGGTTATTAGAAATTTCTAGTGTTAGTGAGGAAGAGAGAACTAAATCTATGTAAGATGTTATTGTTGTTACATATTGATTAGTGTGCAGTGTTCGTGAATACCATTTTTTTAGGCCTGTTTTCCTGAACCGCATAGTATTGTCACACTGTGAAACAGGCATTACAATTTTGTATTTACTTCTAATGTTTCTCAAAGGGAACCTTGTTTAATGATATAACATTTGCAAATCTCTTTGAATAAGAAAATCATTTAAATGCAAAGTATCCCTGAACATTATCCCCTTTACTCTCCCAATGGGTACATAAAAATCAAATAGGGCTGACTGTGATCTTTTAGGAGCATAAAAATATCATAAATTGACTCTTTGCACCTTGCTACACCACTCTCCAGAAAACTTGTGCACCTCATGCAGATGTCTAAGTGAGGTTATGGTGCCCAAGACACAGGCCCTTCACAGAGCATAGCAGGGGAAATCGACAAGCAGAAAACCTTTCCTAAACTTGTACTTAGTCTCGAATCAGCAAGCAATGGGAATTAAATTCTCACAGTTCAAGCAAACTCATGGACAGAGACCAGGTTTTCACAGAAGGGAAAATCAGGGCTCCTGGTGTAAAAAATGAAGCTGCCTGACTGACAGAATTCTGTACAATTTTGCCACTCTGTTGTCATGGGCCTATATGTACCTGTTCCTCTTTTCCTCTTAATACTACATTAGTGTCCAAGAATCATTACTTATATGCTGCATCAATCTTTCTCCTCATTAATTCCCCATTATTTTCTATTGCTGCTTCCGACATAGGCCCTTAACATATTGTTCAAATATTCCAGTATTGTTATTCAAACTGGTTTGCTACTTGAGTTTTTTACTTAATAATTTAGACTTTTCCAAATCCAACTATCATTGATCCCTTCCTTGCCTTGGATAAGCCCATTCATCTATGCAGTATCATTTCCAAACTTCAGTTTAGAATATGTTTTTAAAAATTCTTCACAAGCAGCACTTGATTTTCCTATTTTACCAGACTGTTATTTTTGAAGCACTTGCTAATTAAGGTTTCTAACTGATTTATCGTGTTTCCTCCTCCATAAACGTATTATCTTTATCTACATACCAAACCTTCTGCAAAGTTCTGCTTAGACGCACCCATCATAGAATTATGAGTTTTAAAATTATTGATGTACAATTTACATATAAGGAAAGGAACAGATTTTAAATAAAATGTTCAATGAGTTTTGACAAATGGGTGCTTTCTATAAACAACACCTCCAAACAAGATATAGAACAGTCCCCAATCCAGAAAGTTGTCATTCTATTACTGCTGCTCTGATTTTCAGTACCATAAATAATTTTTTCCCAGTGAAAACCTTCATGAAAATGAAGCCATATATTCTGTACTCTTTTGTGTCTCTCTTCTTAGCTATTTTGTATACATACTAGGTAACATTTATCAGGTTGGGAAGATTTTCTTCTGTTTTTATTTTGCAGAGTGCTTTCAACATGTTTGCATTTTAACTTTTATCAAATGCTTTTTTTTGGTATCTATTGAAAAGACTACGTGGCTTTCCTCTATTATTATGTTCAAATTTTTAATCAATTTTTCTAATTTTATTTTTATTTTTATTTTTTTAAATTATACTTTAAGTTCGATATGTGCACAACATGCAGGTTTGTTACCTATGTATACATGTGCCATGTTGGTGTGCTGCACACATTAACTGGTCATTCACATTAGGTATATCTCCTAATGCTATCCCTGCCTCCATCTCCCCACCCCATGACAGGCGCTGGTGTGTGATGTTCCCCACCCTGTGTCCAAGTGTTCTCATTGTTCAATTCCCACGTAGGAGTGAGAACATGTGGTGTTTTTCTGTCCTTGTGACAGTTTGCTGAGAGTGATGGTTTCCAGCTTCATCCATGTCCCTACAAAGGACATGAACTTATCCTTTTTATGGCTGCATAGTATTCCATGGTGTATATGTGCCACATTTTCTTAATCCAGCCTGTCATTGATGGACATTTTGTTGGTTCCAAGTCTTTGCTATTGTGAATAGTGCAGCAACAAACATACATGTGCATGTGTCTTTATAGCAGCATGCTTTATAATCCTTTGGGTATATACCCAGTAATGGGATCTCTGGGTCAAATGGTATTTCTAGTTCTAGATCCCTGAGAAATTGCCACACTGCCTTCCACAATGGTTGAACTAATTTACTCTCCCACCAACAGTGTAAAAGTGTTCCTATTTCTCCACATCGTCTCCAGTACCTGTTGTTTCCTGACTTTTTAATGATCGCCATTCTAACTGGTATGAGATGGTATCTCATTGTGGTTTCAGAGCAGAACTGGAGGAGATAGAGACACAAAAAACCCTTAGAAAAATCAATAAATCCAGGAGCTGGTTTTTTGAAAAGAACAACAAAATTGATAGACTGCTAGCAAGACTGATAAAGAAGAAAAGAGAGAAGATTCAAATAGACACAAAAGAAAATGATAAAGGGGATATCACCACCAATCCCACAGAAATACAAACTACCATCAGAGAATACTATAAACACCTCTATTCAAATAAACTAGAAAATCTAGAAGAAATGCATAAATTCCTGGAAACATACACCCTCCCAAAACTAAACCAGAAAGAAGTTGAATCCCTGAATAGACCAATAATAGGCTCTGAAATTGAGGCAATAATTAATAGCCTACCAACAAAGAAATTCCAGGCCAGATGGATTCACAGTCGAATTCTACCAGAGGTACAAAGAGGAGCTGATACCATTCCTTCTGAAATGATTTCAATCAATAGAAAAATACGGAATCTTCCCTACCTCATTTTATGAGGCCAGCACCATCCTGATACAATTTTTCTAATTTTAAAGCAACTTTGTATTTATGAAGCAAACCCAAATTCATTATGTTGTGTTGTTCTTTTTGTACATTGTTGGATTGAATTTCCTAAATTTTTAAAAAGTTTGAATAAATATTCATAAGTGACCTGTAATTTTCTTTTCTTGTGCTGTTGTTGTCTTTGTCAAATTTGATATCATAATACTTGCCTCCTAAAAAATCAGCTGAGAAGTATTCCCTCTTTCTCTATTTACTGAAAGACATTGTGTATGACTGATATTTCTATCTTAAAGGTTTGGTAGAAATCACGGGTGCAGTCATGGTTGGTTTAAAATGTTTTTGTCTGTGGGAAGAGTTTTAATTACCCTCACCTTCATTATACTGACATTAGGATCTGTAGTAATCTCCCCTGCTTAATTTTGATATGAGTTACATGTTTTATCTTTTTATTAATCAGTTCAGCTAAAGGATAATCAATTACAGTATTTTTTCTAAAAAAATAATTTTGGCTTTTATCATGGCTGTATATTTTCTATTTTGCTAATTTATATTCTTATTAATATTTCCATTATATACATTTTGATGTAATTTTCACTTCTTTTTCCAGCTTCCTAATTGGAAGATTATTAGATGATTGATTTTGAACTGTTTTTCTTTTCTACCATAAATATTTTAGCTATAATTTACCCTCCAAAATCTGCTGTAACTGTAATTCACAAAATATATAGAAAACAAGTATAATTTATTACATTTACATAAAGTCCAAAATATTTTAAAATTTTCCTGGTGATTTCTTCTTAAGCCCTAGATGATTTATGAGTACTTTCGATAGCTTTATTGAGATATAATTCCCATGCCATACACCTTACAAATTTATAATTTACAATTCAATGTCTTTTAATAGGGTTATGCATCTATCACCAGAACCAATTTTAGAATATTTTTATTATCCAAAACACAATTCCATACTCCTTAGCACTTACTCCTTAATCCCCATTCCCAGTCCTAAGCAACCATTAGTCTACTTTCTGTCTGTATAGGTTTATCTATTCTAGAGATTTAGTATAAATTGAACCATGTATTAAGTATGTGGCCCCTTTTGATTGGCTTATTTTACTAAGCATAATGGTTTCAAGGCCAATCTATGTGGTAGCTGTATAACTGGTTTCTTTCCATTGCCAAATGGTATTCCATTCTACGAATATGCTGCATTTTATGTATTCATTGGACAGTTGGTGGGCATTTGGGTTGTTTCTACTTTTTGGCCATTACGAATAATGCTGCTATGTCCATTTGTGTACGTGTTTTTGTGCCTATGTATGTATTCATTTCTCTTGGGTAATTACCTAGGAGTGAAGTTGACAGATCATATGCAAACATTGTGTTTAAGGAACTGTCAGACTGTTTCCCAAAAGGGTTGCATTATTTTACACTTCCACCGGTGGTATGTGAAGTTTCCAATTTCTCTGTAGCCTTGCCAACACTTGTTATTTAGAATTTTTGATTCTAGCCATCCTACTGTATGTAAAGTGCTATATTTGTGGTTTTGATTTACATTTCCCAATGAATAATGTCAAGCAATTATGTGTGCTTATTGGCCACTTGTGTATCTTTTATAGAGAAATGTTGATTCAGATATTTTGCTCATTTTTGCATTGAGTTTTTTTTTTATTATAGAGTTGTAAGAGTGTCATATATATCGTAAATACAAGTCCATTGCTAGTCATGTGATTTTTAAATATGTTTTCTATTCTGTAGGTTTTCATGATGTCTTTGAAGTACAGACGTTATAGTTTGATGATGTTCAGTTGATCTGTGTTTTCTTTTGCTTCTCATAATTTTGGTCATATCTAACAATTATTGCCAAAAATGAGACCAGAAAGATTTATCTCAACGTTTTCCTTTAGGTGTTATATTGTTTTTCTCTTACATTTGAGTCTTTGATCCATTTTGAGTTAATATTTGCCAATGATGTTTTCTAAATGTCCAGCTTCACTTTTTTCGCATATGGGTATACAGTTTTCCTGAATGTTCTTGATATCCTTGTCCAAAGTCATTCGGTAATACTATATGTGAGGGTTTATTTCTGGGCTGTCTATACTACTCCTTTGGTCTATAAATCTGTCTTTATGCCAGTACCACATTGTTTTGACAATTGTAGCTTCACAGTCAGTTTAGAAATCAGGACTTGTAAGGCCTTCAAATTTGATCTTTTTCAAGATTGTGTTCACTATTCTGGGTCCCTTGAATTTTTATATAAAATTTAGAATCAGTTTGTCAATTGCTACAAATAAGTCAACTAGGATTTTGACAGAAATTTCACCTAATTTGTATATTGTTTTGTGCTATCTTGTTATATAATAAGTCTTCCAATTCATGTACATAGTATGTCTTTCCATTTATTTCGGACTTCTATTTTCTCAAAAATGTTTCATGACCTTCAAGAGTATAATTTCTGCATTTCTTTTGTTAAATTTATTCATAGTTATTTCATTCTTTTTGATGATATGTAAATAAAATTGCTTTCTTGATTTCAGTTTTGATTTACAAGGACTTTTTAACATCCAATTATTTGTGCTTTTCCAAATATCTTTCTACTCTTGAGTTCTAATACAAATTATTTTATTTATTTTTTTCCATCCATTACTAAGACAGGGATGTTAAAAATTTCCATCAATAATTATAAATTTACCTGTTTTTCATTTTAGTTTTGTCAGTTTTTGTTTCGTGCATTTAGAACCTCTGTTACTGAGTATATATACAATCAGGATTATTAAGTATTCTTTACAAATTAGACCATTTATCATTATCCAAAATAATATTCCTCTTCATCTCTAATACTCCTTTCATTTTAAGTCTACTTTGCTTAATATTAAATTTACCTTCTTTCTCTTACTATTTGCATATAGTAATTTTTTACATTCATTTACTTTCAACATATTTATGTCTTTATAATTAGTCATTTTTAAGAAAAGATATATATTTTTAACCCAAAAAATCAAATTTTGTTTTCTAATTAAATGTTTAGACCTGGTATATTTAATGTGATTATGAATATGATTAAATGTAAATCTATCAGTTTGCTATTTAAAAATGTACAGGTTCTAAGTTCATTTCTTATCTATATTTGGATTTATTGGGTTAATTGTAGTATTCCATTTTATTTATACTATTGGCTTAATGCAATATCATTATTTTATAGTTGCTCTAATATTTATAAGATTGACATCTTTCAATTATAATATAACTTCAAATAACACTGCATGATCTCATAGATGATGCAAGAACCTTACAAGTTTATTCTTTCATTTTCTCATTCCTACTCTTTCTACCATTTTTACAAACATTCTGCTTGTACTACTTGTAAATATGTTATAAACCCACAGTATATTGTTTTTGCTTAAATAATTGATTTTCTTTTCTAAAAAAATAAAAATGAGAAAACTGTTATTTATTTATTTATTTGCATGTTTACCATTTTCTGTGCTCTTCATTTCCTCATGTAGATCATTGTATTCTGTAGTTGACTGATTGTGTTAGTTCAAAACTGTTACTAGGTCAAGGTGATTGGCCAGGGTTCTTAAAAATTATTCATATCTTTATTAATTATTGATTTATTTGTATTATAAAACAATAAGAGATGACTGTTAAAATAACCAATCATTATTTCAGATTTTGATATTCTGTACTGATATTCTTTACATTTTTTCTTAATGTATTCTGAAGCCCTTTCATTAGGTTCATATATGTTTTGGATTGTTAAATTTGATAAACTTGTTCTTTTACCATTATGAAGTGATACTCTTTACCTTTGGTAATACTTTTTTTGTGAAGTCTATTCTGTCTGATATTAGTATAGGTATACTAGTGTGATGGCTAATTTTATGTGCCAATTTGGCTGGGCCATAGTGTGCCCACCTATTTGGTCAAATATCATTCTGAGGCTGGATGCGGTGGCTCACGCCTGTAATCCCAGCACTTTGGGAGGCCAAGGCGGGTGGATCATTTGAGGTCAGGAGTTCAAGACCAGCCTGGCTAACATAGTGAAACCCTGTCTCTACTGAAAATACAAAAATCAGCCAGGCAGTGGTGGCCTGTGCTTGTAATCCCAGCTACTCGGGAGGCTGAGGCAGGAGAATCGCTTGGGCCTTGAGGCAGATGTTGCAGAGAGCCGAGACCAAGCCACTGTACTCCAGTCTGGGTAACAGAGTGAGACCTTGTCTCAAAATATATATATATGTATATACGTGTGTGTGTGTGTATATACACACACAATTATCGGTGTTTCTGTGAGAATATTTTGGATGGCATTGACATTTAGATTGGTAGATTTTGAATAAAGGGATTGTTCATCAATAAGTTGAAGGTTTTGATAGAATCAAACAACAGGCCTCTCCTAAGCCAGTCATTTGGTTCTACTAATGAAAGGGCAAGAAAGAAATCTTCAGCAGACTACCTGTAGACTTCATCTGACACATCAGCTCTTTCTGGTTCCACACTAGCCTGCAAACCTTCTGACCCAAACTGGAACATTGGTTCTCTTGATTCTCCAGTCTGTTGGTCCACATGCAGATTTTGGGCTTATCGTCTTCTATAATCATATGAGCTAATTCCTTATAATAAATCTCTGTTTTTCTATCCATACACATAAACACATACATGCACACACAGACACAAACACACACACACACACATACACATATGCACAAACATATACACACATGCACGCCGTATTAGTCTGTTTTCATGCTGCTATGAAGAAATACCTGAGATTGGGTGATTTATAAAGGAAAGAGGTTTATTTGACTCACAGTTCTGCATTGCTGCGGAGGCCTCAGGGAACTTACAATTATGGCTTTATGGCAGAAGGCAAAGGAGAAGCAGGCACCTTCTTCACAGGGCAGCAGGAAGGAGTGAGTGCAAGCAGGGAAAATGCCTGATGCTTATAAAACCATCAGATCTCATGAGACTCACTCACTATCAGGAGAACAGCATGGGGAAAAACTGCTCCCATGATCCAATTACCTCCACCGGATTCCACCCTTCACATGTGCTCATGGGTATTACAATTCAAGATGAGATTTTGGGTGGGGACACAGCCAAACCACATCACACACATATTGTTCTATTCTGCTTTACTGGAGAACTCTGACTAGCTTTCTAATATTTCCTTTTGTATTATATGTTTTATTTCCGTCTTATAACTTCTATGTGTAACCACCTGTGACTAAAATAATACTTTGCAGAGATTTGAGCTTCATCTCTGTTGAGATTCCTCCTTTCCTGCTCCCTGACCCATAAAATTTAGACATTTCAGCAGTCTAATTTTTCCCTTATTCTCAACAAGATCACCATGGAAAAGTGCATTGAACATAGCATATCCTTTGTGAATCTTTATTAACATTCATCATACATGTAGAATCAGAAAACATGGAAAATCAGTGAGACTGAATTCTTTCTTGAACCAACAACAAAGTAAACTATTTCTAGAAGCTGCTATTTTCATTCATTCATGTAACATGTATTTAAACCTGTCCTATTTTATACTGAAAAAACTTAAACAAAGCACAGAATGTAGAAGTGAAAACAGACAGACCTGTAAATGAGATGAATCATTTTTAGTAATAAAGAAAAGTACTAAATTCTATGAAAGAGAGCCTTCAACTGAGAAAGGTTGACTGAGAATTTGACATTTAGATTATAGGTAGGAATTAACAAAATTTAAAAGATAGTAAAGGGCATATAAGGTAAGAGAAATAGTATATAAAAAACACTGAGGGGTGGAAGAACATGGAGTGGTTTAGGACAGCAGTTGGCAAACAATTTTTTAAAAGGTATAGATAAATATTTTAAGTGTTCTGGGCCATATGGCATCTGTTGCAACTGTTCAACTCTACTGCTGTGGCATGCAAGCAGCTGTATATAATGCATAATTTTTTTAGTTTAATTGCTTCCTTTTATTTTTTTATTTTTTATTTTTTTATGTTGAGTTCTGGGATACATGTGCTGAACGTGCAGGTTTGTTACATAGGTGTACATGTGCCATGGTAGTTTGCTGCACCTATCAACCCGTCTTCTAGGTTTTAAGCCCTGCATGTATTAAGTATTTGTCCTAATGTTCTCCCTTCCCTTGCCCCCCGACCCCCCAACATTCCCCAGTGTGTGATGTTCCCCTCCCTGTGCCCATGTGTTCTCATTGTTCAACTCCCACTTATGAGTGAGAACATGTGGTGTTTGGTTTTCTGTTCCTGTGTTAGTTTGCTGAGAGTGATGACTTCCAGCTTCATCCATGTCCCTGCAAAGAACATTCTTTTTTATGGCTGCATAGTATTTCATGGTGTGTATGTGCAACATTTTCTTTATCCAGTCTATCGTTGATGGGCATTTGGGTTGGTTCCAAGTCTTTACTATCATAAATAATGCTGCAATAAACATATGTGTGCATGTGTCTTTATAGTAGAATGATTTATAATGCTTTGGGTATATACCCAATAATGGGATTGCTGGGTCAAACTGTATATCTGGTCCTAGATCCTTGAGGAATTGCCACACTGTCTTTCACAAGGGTTGAACTAATTTACACTCCCACCAACAGTGTAAAAGTGTCCTATTTTTCCACATCCTCTCCAGCATCTGTTGTTTCCTGACTTTTTAATAATCACCATTCTAACTGGCCTGAGATGGTATCTCATTGTGGTTTTGATTTCCATTTCTCTAATGATCAGTGGTGATGAATTTTTTTTCATATGTTTGTTGGCTGCATTATAACCCATAATTAAATGGGCTTAGTTGTGTTCTAATAAGGTTTTATTTACTGGTGGTGGGCAGGATTTGGCTAGTAAACCATAGTATGCTGTCTCCTGGTTTAGGTTATGTCAAGTAATCCATATTCCTGGGTTGTGGGATGTATGTTAGGCAATGCCCAGAGAAGAAACTCCTAAGACACGTGTCACTAGATCATGTAGTTTATATCCACTATGCCAAGGAGCTTGATATTTTTCCTTACTAAAGTGGACAACCATTAATATTATTAATGCAGTATAATTATATGATCAGCAATAGGTTTTATGATGTAACTTTACTACTAATACCCAAGGGAAAAATCATCCCCAAAGAGCTACCATAGTTAAAAAAATATTGTATTAGAGTGACCAATTAGTATTCTACAAACTATGCATAAAGTAATTGAAAAGAGTTGGGAGTGAAAGAATGAGATAAATGAGAGCTCTTTATATATACGTGGTTGTTGAAGATACAGGAGTTCAATGAGAACCTCTAGAGATATCATGCAGCGGATGAAACAAAAAGTGTCAAGGATAAAATCTGGGAAACCAATAAAATTACTTAGACACTAGTGTGTGGAGAATGAGCTAAAGAACATTTAAAATGTAAGAAGCAAAAAACTTTATATTAATAGGTATTTAAAAATCACAGGTAATGGGAAACATACACATCATAACGATGAATTAGTATTCTTAATTCATCAGATTTTCAAAAATTAGAAAGTTGGATGTTGACTACTGATGGTGGTCATATACGAAATTGGGTGTTTTTGTGTGCTGATAGTGAAATAGGGCCTTTGTGGTCTCCTCCTGAAGCAATTAGTTTCTACTTAGTTCCATCATGTATTTACTCTGTAACTCAGTAATTCCATTTCTGAGTTTATTTTCCAGAGATATGCTCTTATGATACTTATGGGCAAGTAGGGGATATTTACCAATTATAATCTGTGAAAGTGGAGAGTCAGAGACAAACTAAAGACTTATATATGGGGAAATGAATAAAAGTGTAGTAAGCCCATAGCATGTGTGATAGACGGATGCTTTATCATCCCACAATAGTCAAAATACTTCTTATAAGATCCTCCATATTGAGCCTATACTGTGAGAGGATTGTATTTTCAACCCAATTTTTGTCACTCATGGAAATTTGACTTACCATGCCATTGAAATATGAGTAAATGACATGTACCCTTTCTAAGCAGAAGCTGTAAGAAATGCAGCGTGGTTCCTCTGAGTCTGTTTTTCTTTTGTCACAAGAATGACTATATCCTAGATGGGAGCTCTTTCCTAAGCCTAGATGCCAGTATGAAGAAGAGACAGAACGGAGACACGAACAACTTGTAAAGTAAATAAGAAATAAACTTTTGTTTGTTTGTTTGTTGAGATAGTGTCTCACTCTGTTACCCTGTGCAGTAGCACAGTCATGGCTCACTGTAGCCTCGACCTCCCAGGATCAAGCAATCCTCCCACCTCAGCCTCCTGAGTATCTGGAACGACAGGCACATACCACCACACCTGGCTAGATTTTATGTTTTTTGTAGAGATAGGATTTTGTCATGTTGTTCAGGCTGGTCTCAAATTCCAGGACTCAAGTGATCTGCCCGCCCCGGCCTCATAAAGTGCTGGGATTATAGGCATAAGCCACCACCCCTAACCTAAACTTTTGTTTTTGTAAGTCACTAGAATCCACGTGATGTTTGTTATTGTAGCAAAACCTCACAAAAACTGGAAGGTATTCTCTGGAATCCCACGTAGTCGTTAGAAAGAACTAAGTAAATGTACAAAAGCAACATTTATAGATCTTAAATACCTAGTGGGAAGTAAAAAAAAAAAAAAAGAGGAAGTCAAGTGCTCGATCTCCAATGAAATACCAGCTAAATAAAAAAACATAAGTCAAAGTACGTAATTTAGAAGGATATATACAAAGTCAATGAAACATATCAGAGACATTAGAACATTTGCCTGTGGGAACTAAGGAGAATGAGAATGGGAAATACGGATAAAAATATACAAAACAATAAATGACTGTTAACCTACATGTGAGTATGAGTACATGCAAAATAGAGATATCCTTTAAAATAAAATAAATGTGAAATATGTGGATAATGAGGAATATAATTAAACTCTCTGCATCTGAGGCGTAAACAAGAAAACAAAGGAAAAAACATTAAAGAGAGAGACAGGAGCGGGGAAATAAATTTTAGGGAAGTGTATAGGGGAAGATATTTTACCAAGTAGGGAGAAATTTAGCAATACCAAATGCCATGAAAAGTTAAAGGTAAGAATTAACAAGTGACTATTTGTTTTGTCTATTAAAAAGTCACTATTGCAGTTCTACATTTCTGTAATTTTAGGTATTGTGAAAGCATGAGCTGAGTTAGAAGGGAAATTTGAAAGCAGTTTGTCAGGGAACTGTGTAATTGCATCTATTTTTCCCTGCTAACCTTTTGCAAGAGAGAAGAGGATTTGACAGCATTACCTGTATGTCTAAGCCTGGAAAAAGATTCTTTTCACCGCTTTTGTGGTGACTTCAACTTAGAGATGTTGGCCAACTTATAAGGTGCTGTGGAAAGTCTCTTTGGCATTCAACAAAAATTGTCAGATCACTTTCAGTCTATACTTTGAGAGATTATGGTTGCCTCATTCCAGAATACATTATAGTTACCCTGAAATAAGCTTTTATTTCCCTGCTGTGATTTCTATTTTCTAAGCCCATCAGAATAGTCTTTGTTAGATCAGTACAGGAGTGGGAACCTAGCAGGTATGATTTGGCTTCAGTTCCATGGTATTCTCCAGGTGCACTCTGTGTCCTTGGCAATATATTGGAGGACATAGGCTTTTGCTCAGCAACGCATGTAGCTTTCTTCTGATTTCATACTTGCCTAAAAGAATTGAATTTGTGGCAATCCAAAATGTTGCTCTGTAGTTTATCACCAGATCGCTATGATCCAAATTTTTGATGGCTACATTATTCTTCAGTTTCTATGACCTGAGAGCTTCCTGATATGATACATAGTTTTCTCTCCTTCTGATGATTATTTTATGGGAAAGATGTCGAGGGGTTTTTGATAAGGAAGGAGAAGATTAATTTTTCAGAGAGAGCATTTTTAGCTCTAAATTCCCAACAGGAAAAAATGAATAAGAGAAAAGAATGATAAGAAAATAATACAGAAATTAAATGAGATAATTATTTTTTAATCAGAATTGAAATTAGGAAAATTTTTTTTTAAATTATATAATGAAAGTAGATATAATATGTGAGTAGGTTGGAGGATAAATGTATTTAATTCTAACCTTCAATTCACTTCCATCTCACACAAGATTTTCCCAAGATGGATTGTTTTATGTAAATTATTTTGAGTTGATAAAACACGATTTTTCTAAAATTGTCCCAGAGAACAATAGTCCTAAGAGGTGATTCTTAAAATATGAAGAGGAAATATTACCTTGGAGGCTCCCTATGCAAATTAATATATTGGCAGCTCTGGGAAGAATTGACTACAAGGAATTTCTTTAATGATTTAACATAATTTTTCAAACTTATTTGAACATAGAACGTTTTAACAATAATATCTATCAATATATAACTAACATTTTTTAGGGTATGGTGTGGTAAATATGCCAAAGGTATTTGCAAGTCAAAAATTTAAAACTTGATGAGTACAGCTCCTGACAGATAATATTCACTCAGTAAATTCGTATAATTTAAAGCCAATAAATGTACATTATTTCAGTTGATTATCTAAATTATGCCTTGAGATAATCAAGATACTTGCCATAATTCCTTTTAAACAGAAGATGAAATAAAGTTCAATAGATAAACAAATTCCCAAGGTCACACATTTAGTTGATTGAGGGAAGTGAGAATTCAGGGAAACTTTTTATTTAATTAGTATTTTTTCCACTTGTCTCAATTTATTGGGCAAACGTCTAATTTATTTAGTGCTATAGATTGCCACACTGTATAATTCATCCCCTCCAAGAATTTCTAAAACCAAATATTATGATGTAACATATAAATCAGATAATCATACAAATAAAATAACGTTCAAATTTTTGCTCAGGTTTCTAGTGCACGGGCCAGGTATCAGAAAGAACTTGAGAGATAAGATAAACATCTTTAGAAAAGAGGCAAAAAATAATTGTAATCATTGTTGCCTTTTTACCTTAGGCTTTTAACAGAAGTCAAATACTGGTATCATGGCATTGATTTGGCACGAGCCACAAAGAAGCCAGAATATACCATTTTAGACTGAGCAGTGAAAATGACACTCTGAATTCTTTCAAATGTGAATAAATATTATAATATATTCTAAAATTCCCACCAGCATACAATGACCTATAAATTGACATAAATTCTATAAAATTCTACAGTCTTTCAGGTTTCTAAACCCTGAAGCGACTGCACTCACTAGAAATGAGCTCTAGCCCATAAGATTAGCAAATAGTTATGTGGAGAGCAGCAGGAGCCATCTGCTCAGACATGCACGCACACAGGGGCAGTGCTGAAGGAGCAAGTGCCAAGGAAGGGAGGCACTTCCTGCACATCCTGCTGGAAAGCACATGCTTGTCTCTGGCATTAGGAATGTTTGATCAGCATACACCTATTAGAAACAATTTAAATCTATATTTGTCTCCATTAATATATCCCAGAAGACTTCAGTATTCCAATAAATGTTCACTCCCTGTTAGGATTTTCAGTTCATTGTGCAGAAAAATCAACATTATGGTCTAATGTTATTCATGGGCTATGTCTGAGATTTTCACTTCCTGACTTTGTAATATTAGATTAAAATAGGGTAAAGTAGCATTCATTTCTTAATATTAAAACTATAATTCTTGCCAAACAAAACAGAACCTACAACAGTTTATTTCCATACTATTTTATAAACTTTCAAAGAATGTAGCATAATACCTATACCTAGGAGGCATTTAATAATTACATTATCATTGAATGATCATAGATAGACACTTCTAACATCCACTGTCCCTTTCTTTCATTATAAGGGTTGTATCCACACTGGCAAAGACCAGTGTGGAAAAAACTACATTTTCTAGCCTTTTTGTACCTTGCTGTGGTGAAAGTTTTTTCCCAATTTTTACCAATGGAACTTGAGTAAAAATGATGTATGACATTCTTCAATTTTACCCTTAAAATAATTGGCCATATAACCCTCTTGGCCCTTTCCCCTTCCTGTAGCTGAGACAGAGGAAGCTTAGACCTGAGGTGGAGGCTGTACATGCTGAGGATGGTGAATCTGCCTCTATGGCCTTGGCCCATTTCCCTCTGAACTACAATTTGAGAGAGAAATAACCTAACTTTTTTAGTCACTTTATTCTGGGATCCCTTGTTACAGCAGTTTCGCCTAACTAGTATGGTGTATGAATCAAATAGAATCACATTCATAAAAGGAATTCAACATAAGTCTTTCTCCAAAATGAAATGCCAACGATAGCTGGAGCAAGGATAAAATAATGAATGATAATATAATGCTTCACAAAGTAATTCCATTTTATACTTTAAGAAGAATTTATTTTCAGTACTTTAGTAGTTAGTGGCAAGACACAACAGCCTTTTTTTTCCACTCATCACCTGTGTAACTCTGAACCTCATTTAAATTCTCTGTACCTAAAGTGCTACATCTGTTAAATGGGTATAACATCACATAATGTTTATTTGAGGATCAAATGAGTATCTGGAGGTGGCATTAAGTAGATCTTAGTAGCTTCGTTTTACATAGAAGGAAATTGGAGTTCATAGATTCTCTGGGATCCTCAATAACAATCAGTAGGGACTGGGTGAGCCCTTTCTAATGTCTTAAATTAAGGACTTTACTTTCTGTCATCCTGGGATGTCTAGAACTCTAGTGATACATGCATATATTCTCAAAAATATGTAAATTTTTAAAGGGGCTCAATTATTATTCAAGTTTTATAAGACATTTTACCAAGTAAGCTTACTGGTTGAATAAATGGTATTTTATTGATCTTTGTATCTACCATTGTATTTAATGAATGCCATGATATGCATATAGTTAAATGAATGGCTAAAATTATATATTGCATTAAATACGTTACCTTTAGAAACTGAAGGTCAGCTAGTATATTGAATTATTTTACCCTGGGGATATTTTATAATATTTTTGAGAAGGAGTTTGATTGTTAATTAAAAATAAGATGTTAGTGTTTCTGTCTCATAGGCAAATAGTCTGGATTAACTAGAGGTGAGTTAAGAGTCTGGATAAATTAATTTAGCTCCATCTTCAATGGATTTTGCTATTTTATTTTGACATGTGCATAAGTCACTCAGTGACTCACTCAACAATTATTTAAATAAATATTCAATCTGAAGCATATGGAGATCAGTTTTAAGCTATAGGGCAGAGGACAAAAAGATTACTGTTTTAGAATTTATTGTGATTATATTGAATTTTAATAGTTAATTTAACTCAGTATAATTTGTTTTTTAGATTACTATAATGGTTTTGAGGATAAGGCAGTATTTTATTCTCTTTTGTATCATTTGCATAATGCCTGGTAAATGGAGAAATGAATAAATGAATAAATGAATCAAAGAAGGATATTCGATTAAAATATTCCTGCCTTGTGTTATTGTGTACATCTTCCAAAGATGGATATGTCATAGGAACATATTCCCTTTTTTATTCTCACCCCACACATTCTTATTAAGATGAAGCCTTATGAAATAGTTTTTATGAAAAAGCATTTGGTCTACCATGACTGTATTTGTTCCAGAGTCAGAGACCTACATTCTCTCCCTGCTGAGGGGATAAAATCCCTTCCTCTCACGCACTTATATGTACACTAGGTCCCCTTCCCTAACTGTAAGAATTGGATATTAATATGGACATTATGTGCTGATAATTGGTTATGGAGTCTAATTGTCTGAACTAGGAACAGGAACTCTTACAATCTTGCTTTACTTTCCCTATTCACAAAGAAAAGTCAAAGCAAAAATTAAAATAGTAGAACTGCTTCCTAAAGAAAATACTTAAAACAATTTAAAATAATTTCAAAATATAGAAAGACTTTTATACACAAGCCTACTGTTTTTGTACTGTTATTTCTTGCTCTTTTAATTTCAGTTGGCAACATGTCAAAGATGTGAAGGAATTCCCGTTTTTCTGAAATTTTCAAAAATCTGTTTAAATCCATTTTACTAAAATGTTAAGGTTAAAAAAGACAGTTTTGCAGCACTGGATGCTGAATGAATGCTATTTAAAGATTATTTAAGGCAATAAATTAAAAATACATTTTTCTATGCTGGTTGGAAACAAAGGACACTCATCAAGTTTGCAGATATGTGTACAGAATGTGTTTTCATTTTCCTCTTCTAAGTGAGGTAGACTCATGTGGACTAGTCAACTATATACAATAATAAGCAATTCTGTATTATTTAGTGTATGTAATTCTACATTATTTCGTAAGCAATTTATCCTGATACAATGTGCCAGATAAGCAAAAAAGGTTTTAAATGTTCAGAACACTAACCAGTAGCTTATTTTGGATAAAATATCAGGAAGATTTGAAGGCTAGATGAAGCCACCTAAGTTTAAAAACTCTAAAGCTACCACTTCAGGCCTTTTGTTCAAAGGTTATTCTAAATCACTGAAGTGTCAAAGTTTACCTAAAAGTGTATGTGTTTTTGCTTTCTAAGGTTCTTTTTTCCTTCAGACCTTGATGGATGGAAATGTTCTCTAGGTTTCAAGTAGAGTTTTCTATTTATAACCTAGAGAGTATAATGGTTAGAAAAATGTTTAAACTCATTAAATGTATTCAGAATTGTATGTATTAGTTTTTAGGTATACATCGCTTATATTTTTCAAACTTTAATTCTAATTGTAAAGGTACTTAAAGCTATTGAATTAATGGTTTTAATCAGTGCTTATCTGACAGTAAGACTATTTGAGTAAAAAAGACAACATTTGTAAAGAGAGAAGACTCAAATAAATACAATCATAGATGAAAAAGGAGACCTAACAACTGATACCACAGAAATGCAAAGGATCATAAGAGACTACTATGAAAAGCCATACGCCAATACATTTGAGAAAATAGAAGGAATAAATAAAGCTCGTATACATACAACCTATCTATATTAAATTATGAACAAATAGAACATCAGAACAGATCAATAATAATAAGTAAGAAAATTAAATTAGTAGTAAAATGTCTTTCATCAAAGCAGCTCAGGACCTGATGGCTTCACTGCTGAATTCTATCAAACATTAAATTATTAATATTGATACTCTTCAAATTATTACAGAAAACTAAAGAGGAGGGGGCACTTCCAAACTCATTTTATGAGACCAACATTACACTGGTTTCAAAACCAGGCAAGGATACAATAATAAAAATAAAATTATAGGCCAATATCCCTGATGAATATAGATGAAAAATTCTAAACAATATATTGACAAACTGAATTCAACAGCACATTAAAAAGATGATTCCCCACGATCAAGTGTGATTCCTCTCAGGAATACAAGGATGGCTTAACATACACAAATGAATAAATGGTGATACACCACAGAAAGACAAAAACCATATGAACATTTCAATAGACACAGAAAATCATTTAACAAAATTCAATATCCATTCATGATATAAACTCTCAATAAGTTAGGTATAGAAAGTACATATCAATACAAAAAAAAAGTGATATATAACAAACCTACAGCTAATGTCATACTGAGGAAAGCTGAAAGCTGTTCTTGTGAAAACTAGAATGAGAAAAGGATGCCCACCTTTCCTACTCCTACTCAACACAATACTGCAAGTGATAGCCACAGCAATTAGGCAAGAAAAAAATATAAAAGGCATTTAAACTTGAAAGAAGGAAGTCAAATTGTCCTTGTTTCTAGATAACATGATTCTATATATAGAATGCCCTAAAGATCCCACAAAAACTGTTTGAGTTAATAAGCAAATTCAGTAAAGTTGCAGAATACAAACTCAACATACAAAAATTAGCTGTGTTTGTATACACTAATAGTGAACTATTTGAAAATGAAATCAAGAAAGCAATTTTATTTACAATAGCAAAAAAAAAAAAAAAAAACCAGAAAAACAAAAAAAAACTGATACCTGGGAATAAATTTAACCAAGAAAGCAAAAGATCTTTACATTGGAAACTATAAAACATTGTCTAAAAAACTTGAAGAAGACACAAATGAATGGAAAGATAAGTCATATTCATGGATTAGAGAATTAATATTGTTTAAAGGGCCATACTACCCAAAGTAATCTGCAGATTTAATATAATTTCTGTCAAAATACCAATAACATTATTCACAGAAATAGAAAAAACAATCCTAAAATTCATATGGAACAAGAGAAGACTGAATAACCAAATCAAATCTGAGCAAAAAGAACAAAACTAGAAACATCTCACCACCTGGCTTAAAAATATACTCCAAAGCTTTAGTAACTTGAAGAGTATGATCATAGTACTGGCATAGAAACAGACACATAGACCAATGAAACAGAACACAGAGTTCAGAAACAAATTCATGCACCTACAGCCAACTGATTTTCAACACAAGTTTCAAGAACACACATTGGAGAAAGGACGGTCTCATCAATAAGTGGTGAAGGGAAAGATGAATATGCCCATGCAGAAGCACGAGGCTAGATCCTTATTTCTCACCATATACAAAAATCAACCCAAAATGAATTAAAGACTTAAATGTAAAATCCAAACTGCAAAACTATTAGAAGAAAACATAGGAGAAATGCTTTACAATTCTAGGTTGGTCAAAGATTTTTCAAATTAGATCTCAAAAGCACAGACAACAATATACCAAAAGTAGACAAATTAATTACATCAAGCTAACAAGCTTCTGCACAGCAGAGGAAAGAACAGAGTAAAGAAACAACCTACAGAATAGAAGAGAATATTTGTAAAGTATACATCTGATAAAGGGGTAATATCCACAATATATAAGGAAATTAACAGAAAAAAAACAAAAAACAAAAAACACCCTGATTTTAAAATGGGCAAAAGACTTAATAGACATTTCTCAAAAGAAGACATAGAAATGGCCAGCAGGTACATGAAAAAAAATGACCAATATTACTGATCATCAGGAAAATGTAAGCCAAAACAACAATGAGATATCACCTCAGTCAATTGGAATGGCTTTATCAAAAAAAAAAAGATAAAAAGAAAAAAGAAAACAAACACAAGCATTGGTGAGGATGTGGAACACTTACACACTATTAGTGGGGTTGTAAATTAGTACAGCTATGATGGAAAACAGTATGGGAAACAGAAATATCTTATGATGTAGCAATCCCACTGCCATGTATATATCCAAAGGAAATGAAATGAGTATGTTAAAGAGATAACTACACTTCCGTGTTTATTGAAGTACTGTTTATAATAGCCAAGATACAGAATCAACCCAAGTGTCCAACAATGGATGAATGGGTAAAGAAAATGCAGTATATATACACGATGGAATACTATTCACCCATAAAAGAGGTTCTATCATTTGTGAGAAAATGAATGAACTTGGAAGACATTACGGTTAAGTGAAATAAGCTAGACTCAGAAAAATTCTGCATGATCTCACTCACGTGTGGAATCTAAAAACAAACAAAAAAAGAGGTGATACAGAAGCAAAGAGTAGAACAGTGATTACCAGAGACTGGGGAGGGGAAGGGAAATGGGAGAGTGGGGAAAAGTTGGTTAATGGGTACAAAGTTACAATGAGGAGTAAAAAGTTTAGGTACTTTATTGCACAGGAGGGTGAGGATAGTTAACAGGAAGTTACTGTGTATTACAAAATGGCTAGAAAGGAGGCTTTTGAATGTTTTGCCACAAAGAAATGATAAATGCATGAGATAATAGATATGATAAATACCCTGATTTGATCATTGTACTATATATATGTGCTGAAACATCAAATTGTGCCCCTTAAATATGTACCACATGTCAATTAAAAAAAAGTTAAAGACTACATTTTTATACATTGGGTGATATGTTTATAATAATCATGTTTACAGAAGTTTTAAGATGAGTCTTGATTTTAAAAATACATTCTGGGCTGGGCGTGGTGGCTGACGCCTGTAATCTCAGCACTTTCGGAGGCCGAGGGGGGATGGATTACCTGAGGTCAGGAATTCGAGACCAGCCTGGCCAACAGGACAAAATTCTGTCTCTACTAAAATACAAAACTTAGCCAGGCATTTTGGTGCATACCTGTAGTCCCAACTACTCAGGAGGCTGAGGGAGGAGAATCATTTAAACCTGGAAGGCAGAGATTGCAGTGAGCGGACATCACCCCACTGCAGACCAGCCTGCGTGACAGAATGAGATTCCATCTTAAAAATAAAATAAAATAAAAATAAAAATACATTCTGACTTAGAATTCCAAAGCAGGACTAGTGTGCCTAGTGTTACTTCTCTCAATTTTCTCATGTGAAGGAAATCTAGCAGGATGATCCCAGCTGACAAAATCAGCAGTCATTCTTTCCTTCTAGTGGAAAATCTGCAAATTGCAAGCATCCCAAGGAGGGTTGACCTTGTAAATTGAAAGCCAAAATAACAAGCAAATGTCACAAGTATTAAACAAACAAACAAACAAGAAAAATCTCCTAAATATCTGAATTTTCCCACTTATGATTTGATGTCATTGAAAATTTGGCAATCATTATTATTAATACAAAATGTGATAATGATTCTTAATAGCAGAACAAATGTTTATCAGTACCAGAGGAGTGCACTATCCCCATGGTCATCAATTACATTTGTAAATGACCCAATGTAATTAGTTTCCAAGGCATGTCTGCAAAGCCTAGCAAGTCGGGAAGATTCTAGAGTTACACAAAGATTAGATCCTCTATTTGCTCGATGACTTTTGTGTCTGTATTTGTATTTCATTCTTCCTAGCATACATATGAGAAAATGAACTCCCACATACAGGTGTTTGTTTTCCCAGATAAATTGTTTTGATGAACTCTACGTTATCAGGTCACAGTGGTTTTGGTTACTGCCTATGTTTTTCAGATTGCTTAATCATATAGCCAGACTAATACAACTATGTTAGGTCAGTTGATTTGATTACTAAAGAAAGTTTTACAATATAAGAAGGCATTTCGTATGCTTCAATAATAGTTACCAAAAACAAAACAAAACAAAAAAACAAAAAACAAAAAACAAACAAAAAAAAACAGCTTGCAACCTCACAAAAAAAGCTTTTATTTAGGAAAAAGAAAGTCAGCCCTTTCTTATCAACCACCAACCATGCACTATAATTTAAAACAGCTTTTTAGAACAGTGTTTCTTTTCTGTTCAATGACTGGTTTAAAATTTTCCTCAGCCTGTGGACCAACGACTCTTGATTAGCTGTGTCAGATGAGTCCCCTTAGAAACACTGCACAGTTGCACTTCAATGCTTCCATTTTGACATATCCTGTTAAGGGTTACATAAAGTCATCTGAAGAGGTTAATAATGAAGGAGGATAAGGAAGAGGAGAGGAAAACGGTTGTACAAGAAGCCAGAGAATTTAATAAAGAAACAGTAGCTTAATGTGGTGGGTCTGATCTTTTGAATGGGGCACCGGTGATGGAATTGGACAGCATTTTTACCAGTTTTTTTTTTTTTTGTATTTTTAGTAGAGACGGGGTTTCACCGTGTTAGCCAGGATGGTCTCCATCTCCTGATCTCGTGATCCGCCCGTCTTGGCCTCCCAAAGTGCTGGGATTACAGGCGTGAGCCACCGCGCCCGGTCTGTTGTTATTTTTAATGTATTAAATGTCAACTGTGGCCATTTAGGTGACTGGGTAGTAATTCTGCTTATACATTTTAATCAGGAAGTGAGTTACAGGTGAAAAAATCTTATATTACATATGTAATCATCAGAGTTTTTTCCTCAATTAAAAAGAAATGATATTGGAGGAGTAATTGTCCTAAAGAACTACTGTTTTGAAAGCATATCTTGCTATCCTGATCATTGCACTAAAACGCTGCACTGTGGCGATTACGCAAGTAAATATTCATTTTACTTCAGCTATGCTCAGGAAGGTTTCAGTATATAATTTATAATTTTTCATTTGAATTGTATTAACTTTGAAAATCTATTCTGATTTTCCTTCCTTTTTCTCTTTCTTCTTCTTCGTCCTTTTTTTTTTTTTTTAATTAGAGTTTCGCTCTGTCACTCAGGCTGGAGTGCAGTGGCGCAATCTTGGCTCACGACAACCTCCTCCCGCCGGGCTCAAGGGAACCTTCTGCCTCAGCCTCCCTAGTATCTGGGACTGCAGGTGCTCACCACCATGCCCAGCTAATTTTTATATTTTAGTAAAGAGGGGGTTTCACCATGTTGACCAGCCTATTCTCGAACTCCTGACCTCAGGTGATCCTCCCGCCTCCACTTCCCAAAGTGCTGGGATTACAGGCGTGAGCCTCCGCGCCCAGCCCTTCCCGCAATTGCTCCATATCTCCTTCCCTGTATCCCTTTACAATTCTGTCATCTCCCTTCTGCCTCTGTTACTCTCTTTTTCCTTGTATTTCTTCCATTATATAAATTTAAAATTAAATAAAGAGCGTGATTCTTTTTAGGGACCTACCCAGCATGGTTCATGTGACTGTATAAGTGAGATAATTTGATTTTTGAATGATTTTCCTTAGGTATTTCAACTAAATATACAAAAAATGCTAATATACTGCAGTTTTACTTATATTGTGTTCATATGCCTCTATTATCAAAGAAAAAAAATATATATACATGTATACACTTTTAATGCCTAAAATAGTCCATGGCCTTGCCATGGCCTTACTAGTGATCTGGAAATATGTCTTAGAGCCTAAAGATAAGTACTAACTTATTTGCTGGGCTATCAAATGCTTGGTGCCTGCCTCCTATTTGCAATATTTGCAATGACTCCCTCATATACCCTGAACCAGAACCACACTACTCAATTTGTAGATCAGCAAACAAGACAAGTTTTTCTAGAGTAACAGGACATGTTTTGCATTATTCTTTCCTCTCCATTTTGTGGGAAATATCTATTGATTTTTAAGACTCACCTAAAGAAAAAAAATTTCTTTCCCCTCCAGGAAGAATAACTGTTCTCTTTCAGCCCTGGCTGCCCCTGGTGTTAGCGTGTATTCTAGGAATTATTACTACACAGCTTATATGTTCTAAGCTCTTGGATGGCACATATTTGTCTTGCCCATCTTTTCATTCTTAGGGTTTGAGTACTACAATGCCCTGTATGTAAAAAGGGGTTAATATATTGACTATTAAGTGATTAAAATAACAACTGGTATAATGACAAAAATTTATACCACACTCACTAGACGCCAGGAACCTCTCCAAGTACTTTAGTATTTTAATTAAAAAAAACTGAATCCTTACAATAGCCATATGTGGTATTTTTCAGATGAGAAAACTGATGTACATATAGTAATTAATTTCCCTATGGTCACACTGCTAGTGAGATGAATCCAGCATTTGAAGCCAGATAGACAGCTTCCAGAAGCCAGATTTGTAACTCTCACCAATTCACTTCCTGGCTGAAAACCTTCAGTATCTCCCTGTCTTCTGCAGAATAAACTACCCTCTTATTAGAAGAGTAAAAAAGTCTTCTGCATTTTGTGACTCCTACATATGTTTTCAGATACTTATCTTTTGGATACCCAAACCCACTCTCATCTTGAAACATTTGTCGTTCTAACACACACTGTTTTATCATGCCACTATGTGTATACTTTTTCTCTGCTTGCAAGGCTATCCACCCCAACCCCTGAATTTATTTGCCAAACATAAAATTTAAAAAAAGTATTACCATCTTATGAGAACACTCAACCCTTACTGTTTCTCAGATGACTTTCTAGATGTTTCTTTCCTGAGATTTACACTCCTCAGTACCAAAATATATGAAGAAATGCCGGCTGGACAGAGGAAAATTTTAAGAACCACTGTTTATTCATTGTTGTATGAATAGATGAAACTACGAGAATCGGAATTTGGAGAGACAAAGCTGCCACTAAAATGTAATAAACCAAAACAATAAAATAAAGACTTGCTTTGTGCCAAACTGCAAGTTCCAGTAGATTCCCTTTGTTGCCTTTAGGTTGAATTTATTAGCAATACAAATTTTTGTAACAGGTGTGGTAAAGTAGCAATAAAGATCAAGTTGTCAACATATGGTTTCCTGTCTAGATAGTTTGTGAGATTAATGCATCTGCCTATGGTTTATGCATTGCTAACTTCAGCTCCACAGAAATGAAACGTCATGAGCAGCAATGTGTGCTTTATTACTTAATTTGTGACCTATCTTTGGTTAGGACAGAGAATCAATGTCCTTCTATTAGTTTCCATATTTTGTTTTATGAGTCCCATCCCTGAGCAGTCTGGTCACTGATGAATACTTCTTGCTAAATAGCCAGTAATCTGATGGGGAAAGCTGGGACGTAAGTAGAAAACTAATGCCAGTGTGAAAGTAATTAAAGGTTATTTGCAGATATTCTGCAGCCCATGTAGAGAGGAAAGTAAGACTATACTCTCATTTCAATGGTAGGGAAGAGGCCAAATGAAATAAAATAAAATTAAATTTTTTTAAAAAAATCAAATCGCTTTAAAGAGAAGACACAATTTAAGATTTCACTCTTGAAAACTACCTATATTCAGCCATGTACACTTTTTCATCTTCGGCTTTTTTTTTTTTTTTTTCCTACAGTTCTGTTAGGACTGGAATTTGGTAACTTATAAGTTTAGCATTTCCGGCTAACTGAAACATACCAGTAGGTTAAGAAGATGGGAAGAATTACACTGATGATAAATGTGGAGGGACCGTTTCCGGTGCCATGTAGGGGCCATGATATAAACTGTTCATGTTTCTTCTTAGTCTTTCTGAGATCCAAGATAATATGCCCTAAATGGCAAGAGAAAGTTATGTGATAGTGCTGCTATTCACCACACACTACTCTGTGCTTTAAAGTACACTTAATGAGTGGATATTGTACAGAGTAGACAAAATGTGTATCAATTTTGGAGTTAGAGCTGGATTTAGAATTCTGAAACAGTCACTATCTAGTTTGATAAATTTCAGCAAGTTATGTAATCTCTTTGAATGACATTTTTCTTAACTATAAGATATAAATTTGAAAGTGTCAATTTAAAGATTAAATTTAAAAACATAAGTAAAAAACCTTGCTAATAATTTGTATATGTCTATAAATATTGATACAAATAAAAGCAGAATCTTTATTTTTCTTTATGAATCAAAGATATTTGATGAAACTTTCTTATATCATGAAATCAGCAACCTAAGATATAAAATTTGAAAAAAAAAAAACTAGAATTGCTTATAATGCTAAGCTAAAATAAATAGAAATGTAAAAAGAACAGCTTCTTAAGAAAAGCTAGCAAAAAAAAGATATTCCCAATAAAATTATTATTCCTGTAAAGGATATTTAATAGTCAAAATTCTACAAAATGTAAGAATTTTGCATCATTAAAGCGAAAAACAGTTTAAGTACTAATGATATTCTTTGTTTTATTTTGTTACTGATTGTGACAGTGAATCAATCAATTAATTCCAAAAACTTTGCATATTGCTTTATATTTGTACTTCAGTATTATCTCTTCCTTTTCTATATCCAATGTTAGATATTGATTTTTCTTATTCATTTGACATTTTGAGTTTCAACATGTTTTGATTTAATGGGTTATAGAATACCATCTTTTTAATTTATTTCATAAGACAGTGAGGGGGACATCCAAGGAGGATTTTATAAACAGCTATTGTTAGTTGAGTAAAGGTCAATATTATAAGAAATGAGGCTGCGAGAATGGAGTATTAAACAAAGGCAGGTGTTCTGTGGTTGATAAAGATGCAACAGAGCAGAAAACAAAGTTCTACATAAGCTGCTCAAAATGAGTAACACAAACCCAGTGCTAGTGACTGGCTTCCTTGCAAAGGTGAATGTTGGATTTTTAAGGTCAGTGTTAATATCGGGTCAGTGAACTGATTATGCACAATTTCAATTCTATGTGACTGTAGTTTAATACTCATCATGACAGTGATTCAAAAAAAATTCAAACTCAACTCACTAGATGCTTTATCATTAACTATATTTTATCTAGAAAAATAATTGTAATTAATTTAATTTAAATGCAATGACTTTTGAAATCACACCCAAAGTTGTTTCTACAACATACAGCACATACCTCTGAGGTCACAATTCCATTTGGACCCTCTTTGTGCTTACCATGGAGATGCTCCTATAAAACCACATAAAATATTTTTTTTGTTCTACTGATGTTCCCCATTTCAAGTAAGGAAGAGTAAAGGTATATTTACCAGAAATAATATTATGCTAAATGAGGAGCAATAGATTAGTTTTCAATTTAAAGTAGAAGAGAGAAAAAGTTGACCAAGTGCTAGTTTTATTATCATCCTGCAAGTAAAATAATGATTAATGTATATAACTGATAATTTAAAAGAAGAGGAAACATAACTACATATCAATACATATACTTACATGATATAGTAATCAAAATATTTTTATGACTATTTGGACACAAAGGATGCGATATAGGAAAAGAAAAAAGAAAACTCTTTGAAATAAAATGAGCATTTTAGAAGTAAAGCTTTTGTATTTTTTTAATATCAAAAAAGAAAAAAAGCAATAACTTTTAGGTGTTCTTCTTCTGGAATAGTATTAGTTCAAGAAACAAGGTTTCTTCATTGCAAAAATGTGTCAGCAAAAGGCCAAGTATCTTCAATTCACAGTCCAAGTGTATCGGTAGGAAAAAAAACAATGGGAAGGGTCTTACTGTACTTTGAATATACAACCACCTGATTACTACTTTGAGAGTTTTTAATATGCTTATTGGAAATTTGGGTTCATTTTTCTGTAAATTACCTTTTTTATCTTCCTTTCCTATTGAGTAGTTTTTCTTTTTTTGCTTATTGATGCAAATATTTATTCTAGATACTAATTTCTTGCATGTTAATTAGTATATACGTTAAACTGGTATCGACCTATAAGTTGGAGTGGAAAATATGCAAGTGCTTGTGAGATTTCAAATACAGGATAATGAGTAACTTTGGAAAGGAAGGAAGTGAGTGGATTAGGGGATGGTGTAGTATTAACTCTTTAACATTTAATTTGTTAAAATTTTTGCAATAAATCTGGCAAAATGATAAGGCTTGTTTAAACTCACTTAAGAATGGCTGCATAACCAGGGCTCAGACCTCTCAGGGGTAAGGTGGTCTGAGTGATCCACTAGGTAAGCTCATATTGGCATGGGTTCTATCAAAGGTGAGAGAAATCCAAAATAGGATTTAGAGAGGCGAGAAAATGAAAACCACTTCCAAACTTCACACCAGCAGCAACATTACAAGTTAACACTCATTCTCATGACCTTCCTGTTATAAAGTTTCCTGAGGGCCAAGAACCAACCAAAATCCTGGACAAGCCGCTCGCAGATGGAGTGAATTTACACCAAGGTATGTAGATCCAAGTATCACAAAAGGCGGGTTGTGGTTGATATTGGGGTTTATCATCCCAGTCTCTTCCCGGGGTTGAGGTATCCATCCTGGACTGCTGGGCAGGTGAGCTGCTGATAGCTCATGGCCGCATGCCACTGTGGACTTTGTTCCTCATCAAAGGGAGCTTCCTTGCCTAAGGTGATACCCCTTCCCCAGGGCAATTCACAATCAGTGACTGGAAATGTAGAGTACAAAGACCCGAGCCCCTCACCTTGATTTGAAATTCTCTGACAGGCAACCCCAGGTTCAGAGCTCCCTGTGGGAAAGGCTGAACCCCTCATTTTCACTGCCACACATTTATCCTCGCCTGGTGCCCACACTTGGCTTTCTTTGCTCCCTCAAAATTATTCTTAATGAAAGCATTGCTCAATCAAATCTCAAAGCATCAGACTCTACTCCTAAGCAGCCCCACCTATGACAAAGCACTGTGCTTTAAAATACAAAGATAGAAGGAAATTATGGTGTTTAAATTTAGGTTGTCAGCCTAATTCAATAGATAGGAAAAGAGGTGAGAATTCAGGGTAAAATCTTTTCATGAACAAGTCAATGCCTAGGAATGTCATATGCTTGTACTGTACTTCGGAGGAATCTGGGCAAAATAGGACAAAGAAGCCTTGAGATTGATTTCTGTTCATGAAATTTGTGAAGGAAGATTGGTCTATTTTCGTATTTTCAGAGTTTTAAACAATTTATTAGTCTCTTTTTTCACTTGTGCACCAACTCAACATCTATGAAACTATTCTTGTGTGACAGTGATTGTGCCAAGCATAGGTAATTCAACTAAGATGCAGTCCCCAAAGCAAGGAACTAATAAGCTAGTGAGGATGTAGACGATAAACCCAAAGTGACAAACTGTAATAGATGCTGGAATAGCCATGTATACAGGATCTGATATTAGTAGATGGGAAACAATAGATGTGATGGGGTGCAGGGAACCAAAAGGCTTCCTGGAGCAAGTGAGTTGACTTTTGAAGGACAAAAAGAAATTATTCAGGCACAGGACAGGGAAAGGAGGATTTGAAAACCTTTTATGTAGGAATGACAGCATTGTCTGAGACACTTGAGGAAGTGAAGTAGATGTCATTCCGAATAACTAATACAAAAAATATTGCAAAATAAATTCAGAGGGCCAAGAAGTAGTCTGGTTATGTTTCTTTCTAAATATAAAGGAAATGGATTTGAATTTAATCCTGCTAGAGTTGGGATGGGTGCTTTGAAGAAATTAAAACAGAGGAATTGCATGATCAGCCTTATGTTTTACAAAAGTCTGAACAGAGGCCACTATACTTCCATCTCTCATTCAAAGTTAAAAAATGTAATCTCACAGGGTCCTGGGTAACTACTGAATGCCATGCAGGGTCATTGTTTTTTGTAAGTGCACTCTTCTAATACTTAATAACATGATGCAATAATTCAGATCTGTCATTCATATGTCCAATGATATGAGAATTTTTAATAAGATAATTGGCAGCACAGCAAGGGATGATGAAGCATCCTGGTGCTGCAACGGGGAGAACCCACAACCACAACTGGGATTGAATGGTTATTGAAATAGTTTCTCACCACTAGAACTGAGGCCCTAGAAAAAGTTAAATTAAATTTTAAATTATATTATTATTAAATTGCATGGTGGGAAGGATAACTAGGAAACATTTAAAACCCCTCCCAGGAGGGGATGGAGGTTAGAGATCATGAAAACTAAAAGTGGATGTGCACTGTCTGTAGGAACACCCTAGTGATCAAACCTAATGCATTCCAGGTAATGCCAACCATCACAGTCAGTCTAGATTTTAAGGGAGCTCAGCTGATGGTTTCTGTGGAAGTCACTCTAAGGTAAAGAGCAGATGGAGAATATTGGATAGTGTATAAGGATGGAAATGGAAGTTACTCAGCATGAGATCCAAACATTTCTGCAAGATGAAGCACACAGTCTCTATCTCTTTCTTTCCTTCTCTTTTCTTTCCTTCCTTCCTTCCTTCCCCCTTTTTTCCTCTTTCCTTTTGTTCCTTCCCTCCCTCCCTCCTCCTTTCCTTCCTTCTTTTTTTCTTCCTTCCTTCCCTCTTTTTCCTTCCTTCCTTCCTCCTTTTTTCTTCCTCTTTTCTTTCCTTCCTTTTCTCCTTCCTCCTTCTTTCCTTTTCTCCTTTCTTCCTTCCTTTTTTGTTTCCTTTTGTCTTCCTTCTCTCTTCCTTCTTCCCCTCTTCCTTCCTTTCCTCTTTTTCCTTCCTTCCTTCCCTCCCTCCTTCTTTCCTTTTTTCCTCCTTCCTTCTTGTTTATTTATTCTCTTTTTATTTTTAACCAGTAAAGCTGGACAAATTATTTCAGGAGTGAAATCCTCAATTTCTCCTCTTATGTTATTCATCTTTTCCTCTATTTTTTGGAGCACACTAAATATATCTATTTTGGTGACCTTGTCTGATGACTATTATTCACAGGATCATGTATGTTCTGTTTCTATTGTCTTTTGTTTCCTGTTAAGAATTCTATTTACTTTTTATATTACTTGAGACTTTGTGCCTAAAAGAATCTTAGAGGATTCAGATAGTGTTGTCTTCCACCAGAGAGGATATCTTCCTTTTGTGGTTAGGCAGCTAGGATGGGAAGTGAGTGATCACTTCAATCCAGGCAGGAAGTGTGCGGGGTTGGAACTGGATGGCGGTTTTGACAAAACTACCATGTTGTAGGACAAGGCCCTTCCATGGTATTTGTCACCTGAACTTTAAAACACCAGGATACATCATTTGCACCTTCAGTGGTTTTCAGCTCAGCTATCCAGTCTTTTGTCCTAGGCAGTTTCAAAATTGGAAAAAAATTTGTGGGTGTGCCCAACCACCTAATGAAGTACACACTCCCTCTCTTTAGTGTGTGTGTGTGTGTGTGTGTGTGTTTTCCTGATCATTGAAAGTTTGAAGGAGTTGTTTTTAGGAAGAGTTCAGCTGAGCTCTTCATACTATCCCAGTGCACCAGAACTCAGAGCATATTCCTACATTTAAGTTTTCTCAAGTGTCCGATTTACCATCCCAGTCTTATGGAAGAACAATAGCTTTTCTGGTTCCACTTTTACTCCCAGCAGAGTCCTGCCCAGGTTAAGGCTGATCCTTAGTCCACACCAAGAATCAGCAAATGTTCTAAGAACTAAAACCTCCTGCAGTCATCAGCTCACCTGGAGTGATTCTCTCTTCTCTGTAATTATAGCTCACCGAGTAGTCATTGCTCTAACAGCTCTTTGATGACTTTAAAAATGTGATTTTGACCGGGCGTGGTGGCTCATGCCTGTAATCCTAGCCCTTTGGGAGGCTGAGGTGGGCAGATCACTAGGTCAAGAGATCGAGACCATCTTAATCAACATAGTGAAACCCCATCTCTACTAAAAATACAAAAATTAGCCTGGGCGTGGTGGTGCATGCCTATAGTCCCAGCTACTAGGGAGCCTGAGGCAGGAGAATTGCTTGAATGCGGGGGGCAGAGGTTGTAGTGAGCTGAGATCACACCACTGCACTCCAGCCTAGAAACAGAGAGAGACTCCATCTCAGAAAAAAAAGAAAGTGATATCATTTTCTAATATCTTGGCTTTTTAAAAGCTCTTGCAGTATAAGCATTGGCCTTCCTCATCTACTTTTAATGTCAAAAAAAGTCAGACAATTTTTTCTCCCAATGTAATTTGACTTTCATTATTCGTAGATTTTAAAAATGCATAATGAAGAAAGCTATCATGCCTTCATTAATTATTTTCCATAAATTTGAATTTTACCAATCACAGGAGAATTTATAAGCATCTGAAAAATGCTACTATACATAAGTCATTTTATAGTTTCGGAATGAAGGGAAAATACTGTGGGGTATAGATTCACAAAACAATTGCGTGGTCACAACATACAATTTGACAACTGTGGGATTAGGTGTTTTATCCAAACGTGTATAATCGATAGCCTGGACAAGAATTAGTCAAATTCTGCCAATTCTAAATCCAAATCTCTAAACCCTGCAACCTCCTCATTTGAATATGAATTTGTGAGCCAATTAAACTTTGGCATATGTCTTCTGTGGAATAGTTTTAGGATTAGGAATTTTTTGTTTAGTAGCCTACATTGATATAAGTTGGATCATATAATATTAACTGTTATATGGCATTATTATTACTATTAAGGAATCTAGGCCGGGCATGGTGGCTCACGCCTGTAATCCCACCACTTTGGGCGGCTGAGGCGGGTGGATCACGAGGTCAGGAGATCGAGACCATCCTGGCTAATACAGTGAAACTCTGTCTCTACTAAAAATACAAAAAATTAGCTGGGCGTGGTGGTGGGTGCCTGTAGTCCCAGCTACTATGGAGGCTGAGACAGGAGAATGGCATGAACCCCTGGAGGCAGAGGTTGCAGTGAGCCGAGATCCTGCCACTGCACTCCAGCCTGGGCAACAGAGCGATACTCTGTCTCAAAAATAATAATAATAATAATAATAATAATAAAGAAAGAAAGAAAGATACCTATAATTTTTTTTTTTAAAGAAATAGTGCAATGAGATGATTCTGGAGGTTGTAATTTCTGTTTGTTCTACCTGCTTCCATTAAGGAGTCCAGGTTCTGTGTAAATTCTTGGTTTAAAGGATTTTTGTTGTTCGACTAAAACACAGGTTGTTCTCAGACACTCTTGTTTTTCTAGGCTTTGTTTTCTGGATGCCTCATTCCTGGATGGGATGATGTTAAAGGGAGCTGGATTTAGGGTGTGCTGAATGGGAGTAGAAGGAGATAGGGCTTGAAGAGTCCTCTCCCTGGAGGAACCCCCTGGTGAAGATGAGGTCTATGAGAGGACTGGTTGCTAGACTCGTCATAGTCTTCCCAGAAAGGAGGCCTTTGTCATCCATGGTGATACGCTTTTAAGTGACTGTATGTAAATGACCGTATAGGCTTAGAAAAAGAGAATATCCCTGAAGGCATAATGATTAGAGGCTTTTCCCTACTTCTCCCATATCCAGACAAGTTTCCTAAATTCTTTTCTTTTCTTTTCTTTTCTTTTCTTTTCTTTTCTTTTTTTCTTTTTCTTTCTTTCTTTCTTTCTTTCTTTCTTTCTTTCTTTCTTTCTTTCTCTCTCTCTCTCTCTCCTTCCTTCCTTCCTTCCTTCCTTCCTTCTTTCTTTCTTTCTTCTTTCTTTCTTCTTTCTATTTCTTTCTTTCTTTCTTTCTCTTTCTTTCTTTCCTTCTTTCTCTTTCTTTCTTTCTTTCCTTCTTTCTTTTTTTCCTTCCTTCCTTCCTTCCTTCCTTCCTTCCTTCTCTCTCTCTCTCTCTTTCTTTTTCTTTCTTTCTTTCTTTTTTTTGAGACAGAATCTCGCTCTGTTGCCCAGGCTGGAGTGCAGTGGCATGATCTCTGCCTCCCGGGTTCAAGCAATTCTCTGCCTCAGCCTCCCGAGTAGCTGAGATGTCACACCCCACTAATTTTTTGTATTTTTAGTAGAGATGGGGTTTCACCATCTTGGCCAGGCTGGTCTTGAACTCCTGACCTCATGATCCACCCGCCTCGGCCTCCCGAAGCGCTGGGATTACAGGCTTGAGCCTCCGCGCCCAGCCCCTAAATTCTTTTATGACCCTAGGGAAAGGAGGACAGTGACCATAACAATGGATATGAAATTTTCTCGCAAGTCAGATACGATCTCAAAGTCAGATTCAAATAAATTATTTTAAATGGATAGTGTTTTCTTCCCCAATTTTGTGACTTCAAATCTAGACACACGAAGATGATATAAAGTGTTAATATGGGCATTAAATAACTAGAATTATTTGCCATTGACAATATGGATGTCAAGTCATTAACACTGGGTTTACCTTTGGACTCTATTCCAAGATTTTCCATTTCCCCAAAAAAATTGCAAGAAAAAAAGCCTGAATCCTGAACCACACATTAGTCAACATAAACTTAAATGATTTGAGTATTTTATGTGTACATACACAGCTAATGAAACATTATTGAATTTTTTAAACACTTTGTAATTATAAATATAGAAATTATTAAAGAGATAACTAAAGGAAGTATTAAAATTATAGCCTTAGGAATTATTAATGATAATTATAGGAAGTATTAGTTAACCAGCAAAAGGCTAAGTGAGAGGAAGGTAATCCTGGGTTGGTTGTAGGATGAAAAGGCAATGTAAGATCTGAACATCTCACTATAGCACCAACCGTGACAGGTATCACTTATAAATTTTTTTAGTGAAGTAAAGACCTTGTGCCTCTCTCCATACACCAACTCCTAGCAAATGCCATACCGTTATTCTGAACTTACATTTCTGCAGTAAGATGACAGTATCTGAAGAGTTAATATTTCTAAAGACAGACAGAGGAATTTTCTTATAGAAATTGTTTGCTAAAATAAGTCTCATTGTAAAAGGTAAGCATTAATGCAATAATCAGAGCTTTGTGAACTCTCACATTAAGCAGCTTTGTTATGCTAATTAACTTGTAAATGAAGAATGGAGTGATTCTCCCATTATTGAATATCATTCTTAAGGGCCTGATTTAGAAAAATAAAGATGCCCATTATGCTTGCAAATGATGCTAAGCTGTGCATCAGAAGTCTGTTTTAGTGAAGAAGTCACCCGATTTTTAAAAAGTTGCTACATATCCATTAAGCTTTATATTTAGTTTTACTCAGCCAATGAATTTTACAAAAGAAATATCTGTTCTGGAAGGAAATAACACAAGACAACTTTGAGAATTTATTTCCACAGAATCTCCCCTTGAAAGACCAATGTATCATAACTAAGAAAAATCTCAGTGCATCTATACCAGAGGTCAAAACTGCTGATCTGAAGGTTATACACTTGTCAAAAGAGATGTATCAGTTAACCTATAGCGTTTTGCTTTAAATTTTTTAAATTTGAAATTTGGTATTTTTTTTTAAATGAGAGATTACATACCAAAGTCCTGATTTCTAGATTTTGGTGGAAAATTAGAAGATATGACAAGTACAAGAGCAATGTTTATACTGGACAACAATCACCTGGAGCTGAATAGCAGCTACTGCTACTAAAGTGACATTTTCTCTGGTTCATGCCACATGTTAGGTGCAGTGTATCATCACAGCTTACACTATCATTCTTCTTATAACAGAATTACAAGAAAAGGTATATATTCTTACAATGTCTGTATCAAAAGCGAGGAAAAAAAACTGAGAGAGTGTCCATCTTCAAGAAAAATATTGGAAAAGCATTTTGTATAAAATAATAACATTTAGTTTCTATATTAAAAATGATTCTACTTCAAAAATACCACCAAGATCCTTAATAATATCTATCACATCATTAAGAGTGGCAACTAATATTGAAAAGAGGATTTACTGGTAAAAAATTCAGGGAACTAATACAAATTGAATTTTATTCAGGTTTATTTTTATATTTTGTTGGTTTTTAAAGACTGGTTTGTACGTCAAATGCTGTTCTAAATTTAGGAATGTATTACATAAAAATAGTATCAAAAACTGTTACAGATTGTAAATTTAATTGAGGGTCTACTGGATGTAGCAAAAAGGATATGTGGCAGGCATTTGCAAGTATAAATATACTGCAGGATACTCTAGCACAACTTACTAAAGATATGTCTGAGAAGATTGACTGAACAAAGGGAGAGAAAAAGTAAAATTTTTGTTTTGTGGCTAATTAAAAATTAGACTTTAAAATTGCCACCTAGTTATTCATATTTCTCCTGTTGTAATAAAAATTAGTGAACATTTCGGCATGGAGCTTTTGAAAAGCACAATAGACAGCAATGGAATATTTTTTGTGCACAAAGAATTCTTTGATCATTAGTAGGTTAAAATGAGTAAGAGAAAATACTGGTACTCTTCTCATAGTAACAGCAGGTTTGACACGAAAATTAAATCTAATGTGGCCACATTTTTAAGACTGTGATGCCTAACTCCGTTTATTATCTTCACAAATCCCTAAGACAAAACATTAAAATTGAAACTGCCTTTATAAAGACTGTAACAGTGAGACAATCATGACAGTGAGCGAGATCTGACCTAACTAACTCCATTTTGCCTTTAACCTCCAAGCTGCCCTTGTTCTTTCCTAGCTGTAGGCCAAACTGACTTTGGGAGAAATTTAGTTTATATTTAGTCTTAAAACAAAGGTGACCATTTTCTCTCCCTGAAACAATTCCCCTCCTTGCTTGGGGACTAGACTGCCTTTGTAAAACTAATAAATTAGCCACAAGATTAGAAAGTATAGCTCAAGAGTTATGCATCCACAGACCAAAAGATTTTTAACTTCCCCAATTGTTCCTAAGGATAACATTACTATTGCAAAACCTAAGATTGGTAATGGAGATATTTTTTAGACCCTGCATTCTGATGAATCATCTGTCATCACTTAGACCAGTAAACTGACATGTCTTGTCCTGTGACCTCCACCCAGGAACTGACTTAACACAAGAGGACAGTTTGGACTTCCTATGATTTCATCCCCGACCCAACCAATCAGCATTCCCCTACTCTAGCCCCTGCCTGCCAAATTATTTTTTTAAAAACCTGGCTTCCAAGTTTTGGGGGAAGCTGCTTTGAGTAATAATATAACTCTCTTCTCTTGTTTAGCCAGCTCTACATGTATTAAATTCTTTCTCTATTGTAATTCCCATGTCTTGATAAATTGGCTTTATTGGATCAGGCAGCAAGAAGGACCCATTAGGTGGTTGCAAATGTGGGAGCTTCTCTGGGATAGCGCCTTGTAGCTATCTGCCACAATTCAGCAGCCACTCACCAGCAGTGGATGCGGAGGCCAACCCAAGCAGCTGCTTAGTTCTTTTAGATTAAGGGCTACCTCTAGCACTGTCTCTACTGGTGAGGTACTGTCAACCCACAGAGCATAGATTTAATTGCAGTGGAGAAATAATCCTGGAAGATGTTTCATAACATGGTTTGGTGAGTATTGCAGGGACTGCCAACATCCCCTGCCTTCTCCTGATCTGTTGGCCTCTCTAGAGGAACTGTAGCCCTCTTATAGGGACTGACTGGCTCTCTAGACCTGTCATGGTGACTGCTTGACTCTTCCTAGACTGTAGAAAGGGCCTTGGTTTGAGGAGATTACTCCACAATTGGACAGAGAATAGGGAACTTGTTTGGAGGAATACGCTTCTTGTGTGGAATCTGGTTCGCAGTCTTGGTTTAAAAGGCCTTCTGTTTGTCTTTGCTTCATTGTGTGTGTTTCTTTATGGAGAGGAGATCTCTGAGGGAATTGCTGATGAAGTTCAGAAGGCTCTCCTAGTTTGTCTGCTTGGTTATATTCAGTGAGCCCTTTAGGAAGCTCAACAGGCCTAATTAAGGGATTCATCTGCTCTTCCATCTTACCCAGAGACTGCCCTTTAAAACTCCTGGTTGGAGGTCATCTCTCCCCACTTTGGGTGGATCCAAGATTATAGGGGTCAATACGCGGAGGTTTGAGCCTTGCCAGGTTGATATTTGGGCACTGAGCAAGGTGACTAATGTCTATTTTTCATCACATGTGTTTTGCTCTGGCTGGAATGGGAAATGCTAATTCAGTTCCACTATGCAGCCTGTTGGGCAGCTTTTTATAACATTGAGGGACTTCTGCCTATTGTTCAATACAATGGAAAAAGGTGATTTTCTTTTGTAGCACAACTTGATCCCCACAGCGATGGTGCAGGAAGCAGGGTCATCAAAAGCCACTGTATTCTTCCAGAAGCTGTCGAGAACGGGAACCTAGAAACCTGGCATGCTGGCAAAAGGGTAAGAATGTCTTATCAACCAGACTTCTGTCCTGTCTCTTTCTGTGCAAACAGGTTGAGTGAATGGCAAAAATCACTGTTTGTCTCCTCTGCGAGGTTTTGATTAATAGGAAAGTGGATCTGTGAGCCTCGTCTTAGGCTTAGCAAATCTGGTGTCCTTTGTGCTATACATTTGTCTTTCTGTGTCATTCTATTATAAAGAGGGGTACCACAGGATAGGATAGCTAGTACCCCTGTAAGCCTGCCGTGTGAGCCAACCCTGCAGATCGGTCAGTTACAAGTTTTGCTGCATATTCCTGAAATAAAAATGCAAAGAGATTTTCCTCTCATCTTGTTTTATATCCTTGAAAACTTGACTTTGTGACTGTATGGGAGTACTTTCTCTTGATCTCAGCTAACTGGAGGGTGGCAATTTTCAGGTACATGTAATGGCTAGCCTAAAAATTTTTTCTTAAACAGTTAAAATCCTTTGCAAGCTTGAAAATGAGTACCCTAGACTCCTGGGAAGAACAATGGTAACTGCTCCATGTGGTAGCTCAGTAGCTAAAGCTTGGCCCTTTCACAATGGCAACTTGGGTTCGATTCTCAGCTCAGGAAATGATGCTTTTCTGGTTTGGTATTAGTGTGACAACTTCTGATTTCCTGTATTAAATTTTCCTTTTTTTGAGCTACCTTTCAGGTGATTCTCAATATTGTAAAAGTTGCTTGCCGTCTCTGGAGACACCTCATGTATCCTTGGTTAATTCATAACCGTAGTTAAAGTTTTTATAACTATGTTATAAAAAAAGTTTTTATAACATAGGAGGTTACCTTTGGTAAAGTTCAAAAGCCAGAAATACCAGCTGTCTTGGCTAAAGTCTGGTAATTAAAAATTTAAAAGAATTTTTAAAGGCTCTGCAGTTAAAACAACTTAATTAAGGCTGATAATTGGGATACATGGGTAAAGACATTGTTTTAAAGCCCCTTCTCTCCCTCTGTAAATACTTCCCAGTCAACAGAATTCTGCCCAATTCTCCATTTACCTCTATTTGTCCCTCCTTCCTCTTATATCTAATCTTTTTGACTTTTAAGTGAACTAGAAACTTCTTTACATTATAAAAGAACTTTTAGACATGATTTGTAATAGTTAGTCAGGAGATACAACTTTTGGGATTGCTAATGGCAATTATAGGGGGGATACTCAGCCCTTGGCACATTTAAATCAGAAAAGCATGCTTTTGGTAACCTAGAAGGTACAGAAATGTCCTTATACCCTCACTGAGAGATAACACTCCTATGGGGAATGAGCTGATTGGTCTTGGGTTGGTCACTAGCCTCAGGGGAATGTCCTTGCAATGAAATACATGGTGAAAGCATTACATTTCTGGTCTCCTAGTGTTCCTCTCATTTTGGGGATCCAGGATTTGATGTAAAAATGGGATCCTTGATTTTTAGTATTTGTTTTGCCATCCAGCTGTGCTTGCCTTTTAGGCCCTAAAAACTGTATGTTTTCGTGGCCCTATTACTTAAAAGACTCTACCCTGAAGCCAGTAATACAATTAACTTACTTCTTTAAGGAAATGTTCATACATGAGGGTATCTGCTTTTCCTGTCCATCTCACCTGAACTTTCACTCACACCATTTTTCCTTTGTCTGCATAAAATATAAGTTCTATATCTTGTTTCACTTAAGATTGTTTCTTCAGAAATGCAGATTTAGAGTTGCCCAGCTGAGAACTGTTTATGGCAGGAAGCAGGTATTCAAGAGACTGATGGTCTAAAATGGGGAAGAGAAGCTTAAAACTAGCAATTGAGAAATCTTCTTTCTGTCTGTGTAGGTTGTGTGTGCAATGTTTCCCTACCGAAATATATAAAGGTACTCTAATTAATTGGCTTAAAAAAATAAGCACTTACATAAAATATTTTGTCAGAAAAATAGAAACTAAAATGCCTTGTAGCTCAAGTGACTTTAATAATCTTAAGTAAATAAAAATCATTTTATAATTATTGACAAAAATCTTTAAAATTTAGACATTTGGACTCTACTAGGCAGGTCAGATATTGAATTAGGCAGCTTGGGTGCTTTAAGTTTATAAACTGCTTCTGTGACTTTTGATAATTGCTCCTCACTTTCCTCCTTTAGAGCCTTGGGATTGTAGGTAAGGCCTGGGGACATGTGGGGTTATCCATGCCCCCCAGCCATGCTGGAAAGAGTCAGACATTACCTACAGTTCTGTCCAGTGCCCTAGGCTCTACACTTGGTACATAATTAAAATTGCTTATACTAAAAATAAAGTCATGTGCTGTTGATAAAAGCATGAAAACGTGATTTTTATGATTGGCTGGTTTCAAGGATTTAAGGATTGCTTTAAGTGAAAAAAAAGAGATAGGTTTAAACTAAAGGTTTAAAGAAGTTGTAAGCAGTTTGTAAAATTTAATCTTATAAATGAATTCTGTTTATGAACAAGTTGGCTAAAAATTAAAGGAAATTATTTAGTTTTTTAATGCATTAAACATTAAAATAAAAGCACATGGATGTAGGTCAAGATTCAGGGCCCATGTGCATGAATAACAAGGTTTTCTTAGAGCATTTCTCTGCTCTATAACAAAAAAATTGTAAAGTATTATAAGAGGTTTATGAACATCTTACCTTATGGTCAAACTGATTAAGATTGGATAGATTTGTTTAAAAAGTCTTATTAAAAATTAGGTTTAACATTCACTTTATACTAATGCTAAGATAAAATTTGATTTTTCCTTTTAAACAAGATTTTTATGGAAAAAAAGATTTTTATGTAATATTGAGAGATAACAAAAGATTTTTGTTTACCATTTGAATAAACTACAGAAAGAAAAAGAGGGGAGACAGAAGAAATAGATTCAGTGGGCTCCATGTGGTCTTTATTGGTTCTCCTTCGGAAAGCTGAATCTTCCCTCTATCATAGAAAAGATTTTTGCATTTTTGAAATTTTCTTTGTTTTATCACTTTGGCTAAGTAAATGACTTGTGATCCTATTCTGTGATATCAATCATTTTAAACCTTTGACATTGACAAACATTGTAAAATCAAATTCTAAATTATGTCTTTTTTTGACCTCGTTAACTTTTAAGTATTTATTCCTCTGAAGCCCAAAAGAGGCATATTTGGCTTATTTGCTATATTAAAATTCTATACAAAGCATTGTCAAATAGAAAATGATATTTAACTTCCTTTGAGTTACATTTATATGAATGTGTTTTCAATATATATTCCAAAGTTGTGTAAGATTCCTATGGCATCATATGTCTGATATTGTATTATGTTTCAATATATGATATGTCTCAGTACATGTTACCAGTAATAATTATAATTTTAATGTCAAATAATTGTGTGCCAAAGAGATTTTGTTGTTAATTGCACGTTTAACTGTGGCTGTTCTAAGATTCTTGTCACTACAGACATTTGTTGTTTTGTTTTTGTCCTTTTTAAAAGGCAATTTATAAACAGCTATAAGACTACGGTGAGTTTTCTTGAATGCAGGTCTCTAATAAATTCTAAGATTGTGCCATTGGAATAGAGAGAAAAAAAGCTTCTAGGACTCTCATAAAAAACTAGCATATTCGTAAAATATTCATAAGGACTGCTAGCCCAATACTGAGTGAAACAAGAGTTGATTGCATGGACTAACAAAGGACTGAAGTAATGTTTTTATGACTTTTTGCTTAAAACACTGATTCTTTCTGTTTTGATTTTCAGAGTCCAAAATACCTTATTTTTCTTTTGAGCTGTTCACAGTTTTTAAAAATTCAGTGAAATATACTCTTATGAGCAAAATTGGAAGTATATTTTTTTCTACTTAATTTCTTTAAAATTTAAAAACTATTTGTAAGCATACTTAATTTATGACAGTATAGTTACTTACATAACTGCAGTAAGTATCTCTATTCTTGTGTAATAGGATACATTTGGAGATGTTAGTTATTTTCCCAATGTTTTGGATGGAAATGGCATGCTTTTGGATATAAATAGACTGCCTTAAGGAAACAAAGTTGACTTACAGTGCCAATACAATACATTGTTTGATACAAACTTGCATTTCTATAGGATGAATAAGTCTAGAGATATAATGTACAGCATGAAAACTGTAGCTGAAAATATTGTCTTGTATACTGAAAATATACTGAGTAGATTTTATTTTTATTTTTTTGAGACAGAGTCTCCCTCTGCTGCCCAGACTGGAGTGCAGTGGTGCAGTCTCGGCTCACTGCAACCTCCACCTCCCGGGTTCAAGCGGTTTTTATTCCTCTTGAGTAGCTGGGATTACAGGCATGCACCACCACACCTGGCTAATTTTTGTATTTTCAGTAGACTGGGTTTGACCATGTTGGCCAGGCTGGTCTTGAACTCCTTACCTCAAGTAATCTGCACACCTCGGCCTCCCAAAGTGCTGGGATTACAGGCATGCGCCACTGCACCCAGCCAAGTGAGTAGATTTTTTATGCTCTTACCACACACAAAATTAACTATGCAAGGTGATGAATAGGTTAATTTGCTTAAATGTAGTAATCATTTCACTATGTAAATGTATACCATAAAATAATGGTGTACACTTTAATTATATATAGTAAAAACAAGGAAGCTAAAAGGTGAGTCATAGACTGGGAAAAATATTTGCTGTACATGTATCCATCAGACTTGTGTACAGAATATATAAACAGGAACTGTTAGAATACAAGAGGAGTAAGACACACAATCCAATTAAAAATGGGCAAAGACTTGAACAGAAATTTCAAATAAGTAGAAATATAAGTGATCAATAAATGTATCAAAACATTATTTAAATCACTGGTATTCAGAAAAACGCAAATTAAAACTACAATTATATATAGCTACATATTTATTAGACTGCCTAAAAGTAAAAAATTGAAAACATTATATGATGATGTGTATGTGAAACAGCTCTCATATTTTGCTATGGAAGTGAAGTACAACCACTTTGGAAATATCTGGAAATTTTTATTAAAATTAAACACACACCTTTCTATAACCTAGAAATTTCATTTCTTTTAATCCTGAGATTCCTGAGATGAATGAAAAATTTTCCATGAAAATATTTGTAGCAGCATTTGAAAGCAATTCATATTTCTAGCAATAAAACAATGAATAGTTTAGTGAATGTGGCTTATATCGCAGAATAGTACACAGGAATGAAGACCAGAACCAGATTAACTGGGGTAAGAAATAAATAAAAAGGGAAGCATTAAACCATTGTGTAAACAGTGCATTTTATAAAATTTATTCCCAGTGGGATATTATTGCTCTCTAGGTAACACTTTGGATGCATATGAATGCATGAATGGCTTCCCAGTAATTGGAAGGTACTTCTGACACTCAGTAGAGGGGTGAGTCAGGGAAGCTAGACATTTAGTAATTTGCAGGATAGCACCATATGACAAACAAGTTTTCTACATTATGACCAGACTCTAAAATATCTGTTGGATATTCACAAAGTTAAAAAACAAAACCAAACCAAAAAAAGAAAACCTTTGAGCTTTGTTTAACACCTTACTCCATGTAATATATAAATAAAAAATGGTTTTGTACAGTTTCAATATATGCATGATATTTTCCAGAAAGGCAACCATCATGTAAACCAACAGAAGATGTTACTGTTTGCCAAGAAGTGTTCACCATTTCAGAAAAAACACAACCCCAATAGCAATGTTAATGTTTAAGACTTCAGTGCAACACATTTGTATCAGTCTTTATTTGTAGTGGTTGCATTAATAAATATTCTATGTACAGGTGTAAGCATCATATTATTTAATTGTATTTTCTATGAATAGTCATGTGTAACCATTATCAAACTAAAATGTATATTTTTTATTATAAAGTACTTTTGTTATTTTTCATTTATATTACATGTATGGCTTTGTGTTGATTTCTAAAGTACATATACATTATACAAAGTTTATTATCTGTGCATTTCATTTTAAATAGAAATTTGGGTATTAAAAATATTTGCAATAAAAGAAAGCTGTCAAGTCTGTTGGCATCTAGAATTTTCATCTTAGAAACTTGTGAAAAGAAAAAAATGATAATAGCTCAAGGTGTATTTTAAAATTATTTTAATTTAATTTAAAAATTAGAAAGTTGGGAAGATCTTAAGTGTATTCGTAGACATAAGAAGTGTCAATGGAGAACAGGGTAATTGCACAGAATAATATGAGTAGTATTAACTCAAAGGGATGGAGTAGGATGGTTAACAACATAGTTTGTCCTAGTACCTAATAACAAGATATGCTTGATAATGACTACATCAGTTTTCACCTAGTTTAGAGTCTTAGAATTTATTCCTGGGCAACTTTTTGCTGTTTCACACATTACTATTGTCTCCCCCATTTGACTCTAAGCTCTCTAAGTAAAAGGAACACATATATCAATCATGCATATTGCAGACTGAGCACATAAGTTGTCACATGTCAAATGATCTCATAGTTAATTGCCTGTTTGAGTATAGAGATGCTGTATATTTGAGTGTATAGATGCTGGACAAAGAATGGCGGTGGGACAGAGAAGGGCCTGGGGATGATAGAATGCACAGCCAACTTTGTTACTAATAATGCAGCTGTACTCTCCTCTACCTACCTGTTTCTATTTCTGATCTTAAAATTCCAGAGAATGAATACAAGTGGGATTGCTGCAGAACATAACAGATGACTTTGACTTTTGAAAAAGTCAAGCTTTAAGTAACAGTTGTGACTTGTGGGACAAAATTGCCTGGGCAATAGAGGGCAAGTAACTCATGTGCCAGCTCAGGTTAGAGTTACTATGTCTTGTGATAGTCTCACTGTGGTTTGATTCTTCCCTATACCAAGGCTTTAAAGCTACTCACATTTTGATCCTAATGGTAACAGCAAGAGACTATTCTTATCTCTGTTTTTCAGATGAGGAAACTCAAGCAGGAGGTTATGCCACTTGGGTAAGATCAGTCAAGAAATCAGCAGGTTGAAAACAAATATCAGATCTCCTATAGTCAAAACTTGTGTTCCAAAAAGACATGTTACCAAATCATGCAGAAATATAATAATTGAAAGGAAATATCTCTGAATTTATTCTTCCAGATTTCGATCACTTAAAGTTTTAAAAAAGCCGACATTGCAAAAAACTTATATAACTTGAAAAATATTTACTTCATAACAGTAAATAGCATGTGCAGTATTAGATGGTAACTTCTCAGTAGTGTGTAAGTTGTACTTGATATCTAGCTGAAATTTAAAAATGTGAATTCAGTTTCTGGATTTAACACCAACTCATTTTAACCATGTTACTTACTTAGATTCCAAATAACTCATACAATGAATGTGTATTTATGTATATTCATATACTCTAAATATGTGTGTGTATATATATATATATATATATATATATATATATTCCTTTTTAAAGCCAATGCTTTTTAAACACATTGTTTAGAGTGTATATTTCATAGGAACCACCCAGGAGTCATTGTACTTCACCTATTATTTATCTTGCTTCAGCCCAGGAGTTCAAGGCTACAGTAAGCTATGTTTGTGCCATGGGACTCCAGCCTGGATGATAGAGTGAGACCCAAACTCTAAAAGGAAAAGAAACAACAAAATACACACACACACACACACAGACACACACATGCACACACACAAAATACACTCAATGAGATTAGCAAAAGATTACACATTGCAGAAGAAAGATCAACAAACTTGATAACAATAGAACCTACCCAAAATAATCATACAGAATTTTTTTTTTAAATTAACAGCGCATTAGTGAGACATAAGACAACTTCAAGTGGCCTAAGATATATGTAATTGGAATTTATGAAAGGATTAGGGGAGAAGATAAAATATTTGAAGAATAATGGCTGTAAAATTTCTGTAAAATTTCATCCAAATCAAAGAAAAATACACAGAGAAATAAAAAGGAACATAAGCAACTTGGAAGAAATAGAAACAAGATAGGAAATAGAGGAAAACGAATTCTCTGAGAAATAAGACATTGATTCCATGAAAATGAAAAGAGAGAGAAAGTATAGAAAATGCCCAAATAACTAAATAAATTCTCTAGAATGAAGAACATGAAAGCTCATATGTGGGACTTCTGACTCTGGTAAAGATTAAGTAGCAAGGAACAGATTTATCCTCCTGCTTCAAACCATCACACGATGAGCAAAATATATGCAATAATGCATGACAAGACAATATATATCAGGCAACAAAGAACAACAATCCCCAAATTGAGAAACAAATGAAATGAACTCTATAATAAGCCCAGCTATTGTCATGGCAGTTTCCAGGCTCTGGCACAGGAGAAGGAACTCAGGTAGAGCTCCCAGCAAACTTCCTGACTGGACAAAAGGCACTGAGGATCTTGAGAAAACAATCCAGGTAGAGTTTGAGGGCAGAGTACAGAAAAAGAGAGGGAATGCTGGGAATTCACAGAGGGTCACCCTCATATGACCAGCTGAGCACTGGTTAGTGCATATGTGGAAGGAAGCGATCTGAAGTCCAGAAAACATCACTTGAAAGCATTAGATGTGACATGTCCAAAGATCACATGCGACTGGGAATAATGCCTGTTTTCACCACCCAGACTGAAAAACCTTAAGATGTGTGGCAAACTGAATAATGTATGTAGAAGTATCTTGACTTAGTAATGAGGAGTAACTCGCCCTGGATTGAGCTCTGCTCTAAACTCACTTAACAAACCCTAAAAATAAGAAGAAAAAATCATTAAATTGTTTCTAAGTAACTAAGCCATATCTCAGAAAAAAAAGACGAAGAATATTTATATCATTACAAACATATCCAGGATTTAAGCAAGGTAAAATTCCCATGGTGACGCAACTGACAAAAGGCATAAAGATTAGGGAACAGGACGTGGAGAATAATGTGGAGAAAAATCAATCAAAACTGACCCAGAACTGACACGGATATTAGAATTAGCAGATATGAACATTAAAACAACAATTTTAGCCAGATGTGTTGGCTTTCACCTGTAATCCCAGCTAATTTGGAGGCTGAGGTGGGAGGATTGCTTAAAGCCAGGAGTTGGAGACCAGCCTGGACAACATAGCAGGACTCCATCTATACATTTTTTTAAATAGTCAGGCATAGTAGTGCAAGCCTGTAGTCTCAGCTAATTGGGAAACGGAGACAGGAGGATGGCTTCAGCCTAGGAGTTCAAGGCTACAGTAAGCTATGTTTGTGCCATGAGACTCCAGCCTGGATGATAGAGTGAGACCCAAACTCTAAAAAGAAAGGAAACAACAAAACACACACACACACACAGACACACACATGCACACGCACAAATACCTACTAAAACTGTATTCTACATGTTTGGAAAGTTAAGGAGACCACAGGAAAAAACTCATAAAAGTAAAAACTGAAAAAGTTGATATAAAAATACACTCAATGAGATTAGCAAAAGATTACACATTGCAGAAGAAAGATCAACAAATTTGATAATATAGCAATAGAACCTACCCAAAACAATCATACAGAAAAATATTTTAAAAATTAACAGCGCATTAGTGAGATATAAGACAACTTCAAGTGGCCTAAGATATATGTAATTGGAATTTATGAAAGGATTAGGGGAGAAAATATTTGAAGAATAATGGCTGTCAAATTTCTGTATTTGGTGAAAAGTTAAAAACCACAGATCCACAAAACTCAATGAATCCTAAGCCCTAGAAATATGGGGGAAGAAAAGGGAAACTAGACTGAGTCACATCATAATCAAAATTCTCAATACCAGTAATACAGAGAAGATTTTAAAAACAACTACAGTAAAAGACAAGCTATATACAAAGAAACAAATATAATGATGGCAGCAGATTTACTGTCAAAATCAATGAAGGCAGGAAAATAGTAGAAAGATATCTTTAAAATTCCAAAAGACCAAAAAAAAAAAAAAAAAGCCCTATCATCCTGAAAGTCCTCAGAGAGAAAAATAATTATTACAACAGCTGGTATTAAGAAAGGCATTGTATTTCCAACTGTAACATGTGATGTTAGCAGGCAATGGATTGTTGTCCTCAATGTTCAGACAGAAAATGATTTCTAATCTTAAGTTCTTTACCAAAACTATCAATCAATTTTGGGAAAAAAAATATATTTTCAGCGTACAAGATCTCAGAACATTACTTCCCATGTTGTTTTCAGGAACTCACTGGTGCATTTACTGTACTATAAGCTGATAAAAGGAAAAAAGTGGATCAGCAAACAGAGGATTCAACACAGGAGGAAAAGAGAGAATCCCAAGAAAATGTTAGTAGAAAGTGCTAGAGAATGTGTACAAATCTAGACAGCTACAAATTCAGGCTCCAAGTTTTTAAAAAATATACTGATAATTGCCTTCCAAGTCAATAAAAAATTGTATTGGAGATTCTGGAGTTAAATTAGGAGAAAAAGGCGTTTAAGTAAGGTAGTTACTAACTCCAATGAAACCAGATAGCTATACAAAAAATTATTATGTAACTGTAACATACTACCTTGCTCAGCAGCAAGTAAGAGTTAATGTCCTAAAATGGAACATTATTAGTTTAACAAAAGTATTATGTAATTACATTGGGACAATGTAAGTGACTATGTACATGCATTTAATACGGCCAATGCATAATATACAAAGATGAATGGTGAAGTTCATGCTAACAATTTACATTTTTAATTTTTCTTTCTATAAAATGGCATTAAATAACCAAAATAAAATACCAGAAGTTGAGAGATCACAGAAGAAAGAACAACAGCTTCTATCTGAGTACCCTTAACAGCCTTTTTTTCCTTCTTTTAGAAAAAGAGGCCCATATTTTCATTTTGCTCAGGCTCCTACCAGTTGTGTAGCTGGCCTTACGCCGAGAATCAAGAGTTGAGGGTGTGTGCAAGGTAGGCAAATGGGGATCTTTTGTTTTCCATATAATCTCACTTTTTAAAAAATAATTTTAAAAAAGGTGTTGCTTTGCTGGGAACAAAACTTTAAATTAAAATAACAACAGTGATAGGTACAATTTGCCAAGAACTTACTTGGCAGAGAAACCATGTGTGAAAATGATGTGAGGTGATGCATACAGTGAGTTTTAAGAACGAAAATAGCTTGGACAGGCCAGAGGATAGAGTAGAGATATGACTAGTGTATAGACAGAACATGCAGGACAGATCGTGGGGTCATGATCCATGTTCAGCAGCTTGGACTGAATTGTTCGTGATGGGGAAATACTGAAGACTTGTGAAAAGGCCAGTTTTTACTTAGAGCAGATTCAATCACACAGTAGCCATACAAATACAACAGAAGACAGTTTACTCTTCTGATGTTCTCTCTAATAATTATAATACATGATAATGATTAGAAAATGAGATGTTTGAAATAAATTGCAAATCAGTTTATTAGGATTTATTTTAAAATCATGTGGAAAACTTTGTATCAAAGTCATCATATTTTACCACAATGCTGTCAGAATCAAAATAGAAAGAACATGCTAGTTTTTTAAAGAAAAAATTGAGGAATTTTTTTTCTTAAGTGATTATTTTTACTTTCCTTATATAGCACATTATTTTATTCCAGTTACTTTAAAGAAAAGTAGCCAGAAAAAGCTTTCAGATCTTTCTCCCATATCACACTACTATTTTAAGTTCACCCACAGAAAAGGGAATTTATTTCCATTTTGTAAATGTCTTGGGATCTTCTTAAGCAAACCGATTGTTACCTAAATGCAGTAGCATTTTTGTACATGGTGAAAAGAACTAGACAGGCAGTTATTTAACTCTACTGAGTAAATCATTCTAAGGTAGGTAACTTAAATTTCTAGAAATGATAAACAACTGTAGAGGCAAAAGTACGGCTATACTTTTTTTTAGGTGAATCAAAGGGTGATGAAAATCATCAATGAACCCCTAAAGAACAGAAAAAATGCAAATGTACCCAATGCTCCTTCAATGATATGCCAAAAAATGTATTTACAATGTTAAACTATTGTTACAATTTGAAAGCATAAAAAGTGTATAAGCTGCAAACAGAAAATGGAAGAGATAACATACAGTCACAAATTTGTGGATTTTTCCTCTTTTAATAACTGACAAAAACTCTTTGATCAAGTGGATTCTGTTGACAGAGACTTTTCTACAGCTGATGGAAGCTATTATCTGGAAGCTATGAAACAGAAAAACTGTTCATAAAGATCGCTTTGAATGTCAGTTTTTCTGTATTATGCAAGTTTAGGGACTTGAAATATACAAATATGTGTGAGATAAAAGGTACAATGAAATATATACTCTAGCACATGGTAATTTATTGCCATTATTATGGCTAAATAGCATATTCTTGAGGCATACATTGCTCCCTATTCAGAAGTTATGCTAACTGGTTCTATACCATTTTTTTCTAATAAAAATTATTATGTACAATATAAATTTCTTTTAAAACAACACATGCAAACAGTTTAACCTGGGAATTTTCCCTATTAATTTACACATAGTACTTGAAACGCACATTATTTGGTTCAATACCAGTCAATTGCCTGAGAAAAAGATAGAAGAAAAGAAACTTTTTCTGGTTAAAGAAAAGGAAGAAGACCTAAGGTGAAGCTCAGTAGCTTGTTAAAATTCATACATCTTTAGGAAAAACTAATTATATCAGATTTTAACCATATTTCATAAGGGGCAGGTTTCTCTTTCCATTCATTAACTTAATTGGCACAGTAAAAATTTTAAGTGGCCTTTCACCTTTCGATATGGGGTTGCAATTTTAGCAACAACTTTTCAAAACAGAAAAATAATTTAATAGGCAATCCAATTCTAAAGGTTCTTCTGAAAAAAAAATACAGGCCTTGTGTGTTTAAAAAAAAAAAAAAAAAAACAACTTTATACTTTGGCAAAGGGGAGATTTTGAAACCAAATAATAAATATTTGACAATCAATTGTTTTATGGAAGAGAATCTGGGCAGGAGTCAGCAACTAGGATAATTTTGGGAGGTGAATCCTATAATGAGATTGTTTTCTTCTTTGCTGGCATATGTTGGACTGGTGTTAATAATACCAGTGTGGGAAAGCAGGGCATAGGGATGATAGAAATTAAAACCCCATGATTATGCTGCAAATACAACATCTAAATGCTTGTCCAAAAAGTTCTAATTAAAATGAACAGTTACATAGTATATAAGAAAGCATACAGACATGATTATTAGACTTTTATTGGTTATTTGTAAAGAGCTGTAAGTTCTTCAGTCCTTTAAAAAAAAAAAAAAAAAAAAGAAGTAACCTAACATAGGAAATCCTCAGAAAAGAGTTAAATAGGAATATTAAAAGAAATTGTAAGTTCCTGGCATTGTCATGGCTCTTTCAGGGGCAGAGGAGGTGAAAATACAGCCATGCTTGGGTAAGTATGTACCTCGGCTGTCTCTAACGTTTTTGGCACCAGCGACCGGTTTCATGGAATACATTTTTTTTTCCGCAGATGTGTGTGCGTGCGTGTGCAGGTGTGTGTGTGTATGTGTGTTGGCGGTGGAGGAGGGGTTGGGGATGATGTAAGCACATTACATTCATCATTAGATTCTCATAAGGAGCGTGCAACCTAGATCCCTCACATGCACAGTTCACAGTAGGGTTTGCACTCCCGTGAGAATCTCGTGCCGCCACTGATCTGACAGGAGGCGGAGCTCAGGCACTAACGCTTGCTTGCCTGCCACTCACTTCCTGCTGTGCATTGGTTCTTACCAGCCCATGGCCCAGTGGTTGGGGACCCCTGAGGCACTTGGCTTTTTATCTGGGTGTTTCTGGTGTGATTGATGGTGGAATATTTTAGGATTTCTCATCTCTTTATTTCCCTTCATGATCCATGGATCGTTCCTTCTTTCATTCATAAAGATTTAATGTTTAGCCTATTGATATTCAAAAAATGCTACTCTGTCCCTGCCATGGATACATCAGCTTCCAGGGAAGCATGGGGAATTATGCTGCAAATAATTTGAATTTAATAAATTAAAGATGGTGAGTAGCAAATAGTGATCAATTCCTTGGTCACTACGTCTCTACGTGGAAAATTTAGGGTCACAAAATTGGACAGGATACACTTGTGCATATCTTATTCTCTCTAGCTATGGAGTCCTCTTTTTTTTTCTTTAAATCTTATCCTTAAACCTTCCATTTCTCTTTAGTTTATGATTAAATCTCTCATTGAAAGCCATTTATTTTACTTTGGATGATAGATTGCTTGTGGAAAGAAACTGGACTGCATTAATATATCTACTGTTCCTTGTATTGGGAGAATCTTGTAATCTACAATAAAATGTCACGAATATCAAAGGAATATCATAATATCTGCTAAGGCAACATTTTTATATCTAAAGTTTACTGTAAGAAAAGACCTTAGAATACCAATATTTTATTTTATTGACAAGCACGAAAACCTAAGTTAATGTATGTTCTATCAGATACATACAGAGCCTTTAATTAAGGGAAATATAGTGTTTTTTTACTGGTGACATTTACAGTTTGGTGGGGAAGGGGAGAATCTTGTTAAGAATCTCCTGGTCATATAAGCAATTATATATAGATTTCCACGCTGTCATATAGGATCTTGAGGTAGAGAAATATCTGCCTTTGCTATCGTCACTATTACTATTAACTATGATGGTTTTTGTTTATTTGTTTTAAACAAAGATGACTCCAAATTATTCCAGGAAAGCAGCAACTTCTATAATAACCTAAATCTGTCATTTGTAACCTGGTGCCTTTAATAAGGGATGTGCTATTGCCATAATAACAACTAACTGTAATGAAATGTTTACTACTTGCCAGGAGCTCTCACTATACAAACTCCTTTTATCTCCACAGCATCATGGAAGCACTATTGTCATCCCTATCACAGAGATGAGAAGCTGAGTCAAAAAGAGCTCTGATAAGTCTTCCAAGGTTGGAGCTGGGGTGCAAGTCAGACAACCTCAGTCTTAAGCCTGTGTTCTTAACCACTCTGCTACACTGTACTCTCACCGCTTGATGGAGCTACCTGACTCAATGGCTCACTCCACCCTGCCTCTTCTTTTGTTAATAAGGAGATATTTTATTTGTATTTTTGTTTACTATTTATCAGTGCTCCTTTGAGTCCATATATCTTGTTTTTCTGTCTGTCCTACTTGGTACTGTAGTGGTGGGTATGTACGACAATTGGAGGCATAGATATTCAAGGTTGCTCAAATCATGGTTTCTCTGTCTCTCTCTTTCTTATGTTTCACCTTCTGAAACATACATATGCATTCATGTATACTCGTACTGTCTTAGTTATTCATAAAATTGATAAAATGCAGATTCTCACACACATACATTATAATGCTTTAAAATCAATTTTTTGGGAATTTATGTGAGAATATGGGGAAATATTTTCGAAAGACTTAAGAGGTTAGAGTGACCTTAATTTATGTGTAGATTTTCAGAGAATTTTGAAGTAAGAATTTTGTGATAATAATATCCTGATAAAAATCAAAGGATGCCAAATGTTTGCTTAGGCACGGCCTTATAGAGTTACAGTACCTTGTTGGAATCACAACAATCTAAGATACGATTGTTACTTTCCGTATCCAGAAATTCAGTTGTGTCCGTATCTCAAGGAGAACTCTTCAATGGATTCCAAATACAGCAGAGACAACTGTCTAAATTAAGATAGTAAGGAATAAATTTCTAGTAAGAATTGTAGTTACCAAATGGACCAGATCTTTCATGTTTAGTGGCCTGAGAATACTTTGTGTACCAATTTACGTTTGAAGACAAATTGTAAGGTGAAGGTTGCTCAGTAAACGCAAAAGTGATCAGAGAGTTAGAAAGGACCACCAGAACTGATGTGACTTTGTTGTGACATTTTGGTGACTAGCCAAGTTCTCATTCCTGGGAGAGTTTGGAAAGAAGTAATTTTTCTTGTTACCCTCTCCCATACCATGTCATATTTTATGACTGAATTCTTCCTAATAGTTTACATCTCTCTTATTAAAAGATTTTTTAAAAACTAGGCAATCTATACTTTTATCAATGCATGAGTATACATGCATGCACAGGTATGTTTCAGAAACTATTAACTCTACTATCTACTATTAACATATTTTCTCCACTATATTTAAGTCCTTTGGAGAAGACATTGTGGAAAATATCTCAGTATCTTTGTAGGAAAACCCTTTCTGCATATGGAAATGTTTCATTACATTCTAGTGCAGAGCTAGACAATGAAAGTGAAGAGGATCAGAAATAACATCCAAGACTTTTTATTTTCCTATCACTTTCATTTTTGTCTTTCTACCGTTTCCATTTAGTTAAAACTGTCATTCAATGACCATTTGAAAATTATTAGAGGCTTCAAAGCTTTATTGGATTTGGAGCTAATGTGATGCCAAAAACGTAACTGACAATTGCTCTGAGTATTCATTTCTCTCCCAATTCACAGACAATCAAATTCGTTCCCACCCTGTGAGACCCAGCCATCATCAGTCACTTCGGTCTATCAAAACAGTCAATCTACATAATAGGAAAATGTTAAAAATTCTGGGGTCAGGAAAGAGCTCTTGCTACTTGAAAGCTACAGAATATTTTATTAACAAATCAAAGTGACTTCAGCTGTGCGTTCAGCATAGGTTGGAGAAATATTATTGCGTTCTACTCTTCTTCCCAAATGAAGTGGAAAATGGGGTTTTTCAGGTTAAGCTATCTTTTGTACAAACTTTCCTGAAAAAAAAAAAGATTCCTACTTTTAAATCTACAACATGAGTGTATTTTTAAATCTATACTCAAAAAGAGTAGAATAAAGTGTTATGACCTGACCCTACATGCAAATGTCTACCTTATTTCACTCGCCAAATCAATATAGAAAAAAAAAGGTCATTTAATATTTAACCAATAAATAATAAATTCTTCTAACTCATGCATGCTCACCAACAGTTACAAAACAGAGTTAGTTACCTTCTAGAAGTTCTTTTCTGTGTTGGTTTTTGTAGTGATTTCTAGTCAATAAATTTTAAAGTAAACAACTTGTTTGAAGATCTGAAGAGGGAAGAACCGTGGGGGAAAAAGATCTTAAACTAATTGGGTTTCAGATTTTAAGGAAGAAGATTATACATCAGCAAAAATAAAGACATCCGATTTTTAAAAGGATGATGTCAGTGTACTTAACACAGCAGGGCTCATGCGTGCTCTGAAAGAACTTGTATATATTCACTTATGGATAATAATGATTAAAAAGATAATGCTTACATATTACTTTCAGCTTTTTATGTCAAAATAAGTCATTTCAAACTAATTTAGAGTCATGTACAATTTTCACCTAATAATTGATAAGGATCTTTTGACATAAAAAGGACAAACTCAGTACGTTAAGGTCAACAGAGCCAAGAAAGTTGAAATGTACTAAAAGCTGTGTAAGGAAAGCAGGTACAGTTTGGGAATCATAGATGCAGACAACACTTAGTAAAACTGTGTTTAAGAAAAGGGACCAGACTGGGTGCGGTGGCTCACTCCTGTAATCCCAGCACTTTGGGAGGCTGAGGCTGGTAGATCTCAAGGTCAGGAGTTCAAAACCAGCCTGGACAAGATGGTGAAACCCAGTTTCTACACTCTCTCTCTCTCTCTCTATATATATATATATATATATATATATATATATATATATATATAAAATAGCTAGGTGTGCTGGTGGATGCCTGTAATCCCAGCTATTCAGGAGGCTGAGGCAGATAATTGCTTGAACCCGGGATGCAGAGGTTGCAGCGAGCTGAGATCGCGCCACTGCACTCCAGCCTGAGTGAGGGAGTGAGACTCCATCTCAAAAAAAGGAAAGGGACCAAAAAGAAAACTCTGGCATGGGTCTCTTCATAAGAAGGATATTTTAGACTCATTTAAATAATGACTTGTTTTTTAAAAGCCTAAAGAAGAAAACAATTAGTACAAAAACTTCATGATGCTGTGGTTCTCAGCAAGAATAGATAATAAAGAGTTAGGGTAAAGCAGAAAATGAATCCATGGCTCTAAGATGAGTTCAGCCTCTGTGCACATTTTTTGACGAGCTCTATTTAATATCTTTTTAAGCATAATTTAAAGCAGGACCCTTATTGAAAATGGAAGAAACATGCCAAGTGGCTTATCAAATATAAAAAGCACAGATTCCCAATGCCAAGCAAATAAAAACTAAGGGCTATGTTCTTGTCTCCCTTCATACCCTCCACTTGTCAGAGGTCCTGGGGAGTGATTGCTTTCTTCTCACCAGAGAGCATTCCCTTTCTCCTTTTAGGTTTCTTCTGTCCTTTCTGATGTTATTTGATCCATCTCTATATTCAGTTTTCTATCTGCTATTATATTCCTTTCATCTTAAATGTTTTAACTTGTGTTGTAGATGTAATGGTAATTTTTTCAGTTAATATCTAGCTGAAAATGTCTTTATTTCCACCTTTGTTTTGTTAAATCATTGCATAATTTACATTAATACATTTCAACTCATTTACTACATGTAATTGGGCATTCCTCTACTTTTACTAGGTCTTTAGGTGGAAGCTGAGTCAGTCTAAGCAAAAATTCAGCTACATTTTGATTTTGTTTCTGTTTTTGTTACCCTCAGTTTATCACAGGGTTCAACTATATACACTTTTATCTTGTGGTGATAATAGGGCTCATTTGTCAGATGATTTTTCTCCATCTGAGCTCCACCCTTAGCTTTAGGTCTTCTCACTGCACCTGGGCCTCAGAAAAAGTCTCCACACACTCTTTATGTTGTCCCATGAGTCGACAAGCATTACCATTACACAACATCTGTAAACCCAGTGGTAGTCGTGACGTGTATTCTGTTGTTCTGTTTAAGCCTCCGTCTTAAGGAGGAATTGGGTCTCTAGGACTCAGGAATGAGGCTTTCTTAGAGACTCCATCCTTCCTTCAGTTGAAGGAAAACTAATGGTATGTCCCAGGATGGTTTCTTCTCTTATCTGTGTCCCTGGGACATAGAGCTTTATTTTTCTGCTCCCCATCTCTAGTAAACATTCCAAAACATTTTGAAATCAGCACATTTTTATATAAGCTATAGGCCAAAACAGAAATTGCAATGGATTTTTAGAATTTTTAAAGCAAATGGTAATAAAATATTTTATGTCAAAATGAAAAAAAGGCAACAAAAGCAATGCTTGGGAGCACTTTGTAGTCATGAATGCACGTGTTAGGAACGAAGAAAGGACAAGAATATATAAGTACATCTGAAAAAATTAGTTTTTAAAATTAAAATGAAAGTACAAGGAGGAAAAAAATGTAAGAGCATAAATCTTTGAAATAGAAAATATGTGTAAAATAAAGACAATCAACTAAACTATTGGCTCATATTCATGGCTAATAAAAATTGACAAACTCCTTGAACACCTGATAATAAAGAAGTAAATTGACCAACTAATACCAAATTGCAAATGATAAAGGAGACATCACCATAAATTTTAAAGACACAAAAGCATATATTATGTTATCTTATGCTATAAATTTGACAATTTAGATAAAATGGGCAAATCCCAAGAAGTGCAAAACTTACTTAAATGGACTCACAAAGAAAAAAAAGTAATTTTTTAAACTATTAAATACATTGAATTCATAATTAAAAACTGTCCCCTAGTAATATCTCTAGGATGGATGACGGTAGTAGTAGTAAGTCTTCCAAATATTTATGGAATGTATAAAATGATATTACAAACTTGTCCAAAGAATTAAAAAAGGAGGAAATACTACTGACCTTTCTTTATAAGATTGCCCCAACTTACTATCAAATGAAAATTTTAGGCCAATTATTCTCATGAACATGGAAGAAAATTCTAAGTAAACTAGTAATTGAATTTTTAGAAAATAAAATTCAAAAAGTTTATATGTTAAACTGAATTAAAATTATGTTAAAAATTGAATGGTTTTGATAATTGAAAAATTAATCAGTGTAAATTATCACATATATAGAATAAAGAAAAAATTAATATGTATATATCCATAGATATAGAACAAAAATTTTATATCAGTTAAATATCTGTTTATAACTTAAAACTTCCTGACACCATCAGGAGGTTAAATTAAGAAGCTTATGTATAAGTGTATCTGAAAAAATTATCTTAATTTAATAAAGTATATAAAAATAGTAAATAATAAATATATAACAAATAATAAAGTATACGAAAAATAATAAATAATAAATACATAACATTGAATAATAAAGTATATCAGCATAATACATTATAAATTATAGTAACAAATAATAAATAAAAATAAGAAAGTATATCCAAAAAAGAAAGCATGATACTTAAGGATGAAATATTAAAAACTTTCTACCTGAGGTTCCGAACAACACAAGTTGCCCACACTTACTTCTTCTGTTTGTTTGAGATTATAGCAGGTAAAATAAGGCCAATTTTTTTTTTCTAAAAAATATATGCACGTAAGTTGGAAAAGCAGAAATAACACTTTCATTCTGTGCGTATAGTGACTTCCTCCCGAAGAGTACAAGATGAAAAGAGAAATGAAGGAATAACTCTACCAAAACAAGAACATGACAAACACTATTTCAGCCATGTGATTGATGTCAATGTAAACTCAAAACTTATATAGAGAATATGTACCCTTAATTTAATATGATAAAAATGTCATGTAAAACTTTGTGGCTTTCCTCTGCAAAATCTCTAACCTTGTTCTAGTCATGAGGAAATGATCAGACAAATTCCAATATAGAGACAACCTACAAAATACCCTGTACCTCAAAAATATTAAGGCCATTAATGACAAGGAAAGGCTGAGGAAACAGAGCCTAGAGGAGCCTGATGTATCACAATTACTACATGTAATGTGTGTGGTATTTGGGATGAGATTCAGAAAGAGATAAAGGATATTAGGTAAAAACTAAGTAAATTATAGACTCACATTCATAATAATGTATCAATATCAGTTCATTAATTGTGACAAATATACCACAATAAAGTAAGATATTAATAACTGGAGAAATGGGGTAGGCCGGGGGTGTCCAATCTTTTGGCTTCCCTGAGCCACACTGGAAGAAGAATTGCCTTGGGCCACACATAAATTACACTAACACTAATGATAGCTGATGAGCTGGAAAAAAAATAAAAAGAAAGAAAAAAAAATCACAAAAAACCTACAAAGTTTTTCGAAAGTTTATGAATTTGTCTTGGGCCACATTCAAAGCTGTCCCGGGCTGCATGAGGCCCATAGGTCACGGGTTGGATAAGCTTGGTGTAAGCTATATAAGAACTCTCTGCTCCATCTTAACATTTTTTCTGTAAATCTAAAATTCTTGTAAAATAAAAAGTTTAGGGCGGGCATGGTGACTCATGGCTGTAATCCTAGCACTTTGGTAGGTGGAGGCAGGTGGATCACTTGAGGCCAGGAGTTACAGGCCAGTCTGGCCAACATGGTGAAACCCTCTCTCTACTAAAAAAAATACAAAAATTAGCTAGGTGTGGTGGTGCACACCTGTATTCCTAAGCTACTTGGGAGGCTGAGACATGAGAATTGCTTGAGCCCCAGGAGGCAGAGGTTTCAGTAAGCCAAGATTGTGCTACTGCACTCTAGCTTGGTTGTCAGAAGGAGACTTTGTCTCAAAAAAATTTATAAATACGTAAGTATATATATGTAAATTTTACTTAGAAAACTATGTATTGAAAAGTTTTCTTTCCAAAGGTAGAGACATTTCTTCCAAAACAAGTGCTACAAGTATAGTTGCTCCTGGTGTAAAATACACAGTATAAATAAAACTGAAGACTCATGAAATTGTTCATACCACAATCCCCACAGGTCTGAGTTAGATTTGGTCCATATTCATGACACATCATGAAAAATTCCTGTTTTTGAGGAAAAAAAAGTAAAATTAATTGTCCATCACACTTTGGACTGTTGCAAATGGAATGCAATCTCCAACTGGTAACAAAACCATTTATACCATGCTCATAAGAGCTGGTTTTTAAAAATGGGTTGCAGTAACAGATTTCATTGTTCATCCTTTGGGAGTCTATTTATAACATTATTTATGTGCCAATTTGATGGTGTTCTTTCATCATGGAGCCTACTTAATTTAAAGTTAATTGGGTCATAAAACAAAATACAAACCAAAGGGAAAAGCTTGTTATATTTAGGGGTGAAGTTATTTCTAGTAGGTGTTGGTAGAGAAAATTGTTTGCTGTAGAAAGTTCAAGCACAAATTGAAGCAAGACCTTTTTCTGACATTTATGAAACATAAATGTTACATACATTGCAATGAAAATTTAATGAAGACATGTAGAATTGCTTCAAAGATTAACAAACTTACATTACTTTGAATAATAAAAAAAATTATCTATGATCCTTGACCAATGTAGTGCATATAGTTATGTATTTCTTAATTTTTATATTTTTATTCTTTAACTTTCAATCTAAAGATAACACATGCATACTGCTATCTACCATTACTATATAACTGCTACAAAACTATTTTCCTACATAAAAATGTAGCACATCATGTTTGTTTACATCTTAAGATGAAATATATTTAGTTATTGGATAGCGAAGGAAATCTCATGGCCCCTTAGAGTTTCCATTTTCCTCTCTACAAGGGGAGAATTTTTGAGAGGACATTTTGGGTCTCTCGGTTCCCCTCACAAGAGAAGTGAGTCATGAATCCAAGTTAATTAGCTGCAGTGCACATTGTAGTTAATATTCCTGGCACCCATTCCACTTCCTCCTTTCAGAAAGATCCTGCATTTTCCAGTCTTGATGTTCAGATGGGAGAGATCACCCAGTTCCAAGGTTGGAACATTTCTGGCTTAAACCAATCAGCATGTTTTTTACATTCTTTTTCAGGTTTGGGGTCAAGATTGAACCTGATAATAACATCTAAGCAATGGCTTTCTCCTAATCATAAGAACTAATTTAGTAATGGGTATGAAACTGTTCTGCAAGGGTAAAATGACTGTGTGACATATGTGCAGTTATGTGCCCTCTTCATCTTCATCTTGTTCTTTCTCTGCCATCTCTCTCTCTTCTTTCAATTCTCTCTGCATATGGACGAGAAATCAAGCAGTTTCCAAAACTGTTGGTGGCCATCTTGGAACCATAAAACAGGATGGCAGTGGAATAACTGAACCCACGAAAAGCTGAGTGGAAGTAAGAAAATAAGCTATATTCTTAGTGACAACATAGACCTATGGAATAATACCAACTCTAAATCCATCTGACTGCTAGTCTTTATAGTTGCATGTGCATCTAAAGCTCCTTATTACTTAAGCCAAGATAAGTTGGCTGGTGTTAACTATAATATCTATAGCATTAAGAGACCTAGGTTTCTAAGGGATATACGAGTGTGTGGATCACAGCAAAATATTACTTGTACGTATCATGCTGTGTTTTTCACTTAACTTGCCTGTGGTCAAACATAGCTGCCTCTATTCTGTCTCCTTCTTCCTTGCAGGAGGATCATATGAGCAAAGTCTCATAAGTGAGAAGGGAAATGGACAATTTCTTCTGTCTCTCTTTCTCTCTTTGTCTCTCCTTTCTGGCGAATCAATGTGTGATAGAATGAGCTTGGTAAATCAAGATCTGTGCCATGCACCCAACTGTTCACACATGTGGGTGCACAAATGTAGATTAAAAAAAAAAAGTATCTATTTTTAGTGTAATCCCTAACAGTTGTAATCCAAGCACTTTGGGAGGCTGAGACAGGAGATTTACTTGAGGCCAGGAGTTCAAGACCTGCCTGGGCAACAAAGTGAGACTCTGTCTCTACAAAAAAATTTTTAAAATTAGCTAGATGTGATGATGCACAACTGTGGTCCCAGATACTCAGGAGACTGAGGTGGGAGGATCACTTGAGCCCAGGAAATTGAGGCTGTGGTAAGCCTGGGTAACAGAGGAGGCCCTCTCTCAAAAAAATATCTATTTTAGTTGACAAATGAAAATTGTACATATTAATGGAGTATGAAGTGATGTGGATATATGCATATATTATGGAATGATTAAATCAAGTTAATTCGCGTATCCATCACATCATGTACTTCTCATTTTTTGTGCTGAGAACATTTAGCTTACTATCCAGGCAATTTTTAAGTATATAATACATTATTAACTCTAGTCACCAGGCTGTACATTAGAGCTCCAGAACTTATTTCTCCTGTCTAACTGAAACTTTGTACTGTGTGGTCAACATCCACCCATCTCCCCGCCACCCTCCCTGAACTCCTCTTAACCACCGTTTTACTCTCTACTTCTGTAAGTTCAACTTTTTTATATTCTGCATATAAGTAAAATTACCTACCTGTGTTTCTGTGCCTTGCTTATTTCATATAGCATTATATCCTCCAGATTCATCCATGTTGTTACAAATGATAGGATCTTCCTCTTTTAAGGCTTAATAGTATTCCATTGTGTATATATACCACGTTTTCTTTATCCATTCAATTGTTCATGGACGCATTGGTTTATTCTATATTTTGGCTATTGTGAATTAATGCTACAGTGAACATGGGGGTGCAGATACCCCCTTGATACACTGATTTTATTGTATTTACATATATACCTAGTAGTAGGACTGTGAATTAATGCTACAGTGAACATGGGGGTGCAGATACCCCCTTGATACACTGATTTTATTGTATTTACATATATACCTAGTAATAGGACTGCTGAATGTGTAATCATATGGGAGTTTCTTATTTTTAATTTTTTGAGAAACATCTATATTTTCCATAATGGCTGTGCTAATTTAAAATTATTTTTCTCTCTCTTTTTTTTTTTTTTTTTGGCGGGAGGACAGAGTCTCACTCTGTTGGCCAGGCTGGAGTGTGGTGATGCAATCTCAGCTCACTGCAACCTCTACCTGCTAGGTTCAAGCAATTCTCATGCCTTAGCATCCCGAGTAGCAGGGACTACAAGTGAGCTCCAACTATGTGGTTATTTTTTGTATTTTTAGTAGAGACAGGGTTTTGTCATGTTTCCCAAGCTGGAGTTGAACTCCTGGCCTCAAGTGATTTGCCTGCCTCAGCCTTCCAAAGTGTGGGGATTACAGGCATAAGCCACCACACCTGGCCTAATTTACATTTCTACCAACTTTGTGCAAGGATTCCCTTTTTTCCACAACCCCACCAACATTTGTTATCCTTTGTCCTTTGCTAAAAGCTATTCTTATGGGTGTGAGGTGATATCTCATGAACAAATGTTTATTTAGGCAGGGAGTAGGAGACTCCCATCCATTTTAGCCTCAGATCCCATCCACTTTCCCCGATCTGACTTTATTAGACCTTAATTTTAGATTTATGGTCACCTCATTGTCCCATCACTAACATGCCCCATGATTTTCATTTGATCATCAGTTTACTTTGTATAATTTTTATACTTTAAAACCTAAAGGGGGAAAGCAGATCAGGTCTCCTGTCCTATCCCTACATAATAAATCTATTTGCTTTTGCAAACTATCCACACTGCAAGTCTAGTAATTAAAAACTAGAAAAATACATAATATATCATCTGCAGTTTTGAGAAATAGTTGTCATGGAGTGAATATGGGTGGGCGACTAGGTTGTGGTTACATTACTCTAATGTTTCTCTTCTTCCAGGTTTGATGATTGGAGAATGGATGAACAACTAAGCAGCCCTTTCATAATGGTAATTGTTTGCCTTATTCAGTGTCACCTGTTAGGCACACAGTACTCCAAACTATGAATATTTTCCTATCCTTACAACAACTACTGGAGATATGTCCAAAGTGGGTAAAGAGCTTGGTCAACAGCAGTGGGGTTTGGCAAAGCTCGCTTTTCAGGACAAGCCAGGATTTCAACTGCATTCCCCAGGACAACAATAATAAGGACATAAGAGACATTTTAGTGCTTTCTAACTGTTCCTCATCCTCTAAGCATCATTAATGAAATTCCTGGAATATCTTGAAAGCTATCACCTCCTTAACTTTCCCACAATGCCCCTGGTTATGACTCTTCTTATCTCTCACCTGAATTGCTGTTAAAGCCTCCTTAAAGTTTTTACAGCTCTATAGGTTGCAACTTTAATTTTATCCACTTACTGCTTATGTGACTTGGAGTAAGTGATAAACCTTTTATGAGCGCTTTTTCTAAGAATGTAAATTATATATCACACTTCCAACATAGAATTAGGGCCAGGATTAAATGTGTTAGAATAAATGTAAGTGCCAGGGACATTGATTGGCACTCAACAAATGTTATTTTGATTTGTTTTCCTTAAATGAGAATTCTAACGTTTAACTGTTGAAGGCTCATCTTATTCAGGATAGTTTGGTAAATATACATAACTTCAAAATAAAGCCAAAACTCTTTAGACCGACATTTATGATTCTCTGCCATCTTATCACTTTACCACTTTATTTCCCACCACAACCCCTCCATACTATTTATTGTTCCAAGATTACATCCTGTGCTTACATTATTTATACATTCAGAGACACATTTAAATCTGCCTGGAATTTTGATTCCTCTTTCCATTAAAATCCTCCTTATTCTGCAAAGTGTACTTACATTTTCCTTTTTTGCAAAGCCTTTCTTGATCTCTAGGTTATAATTAGAAACTCTGAATCCTCATAAACCTAGATTTTTTTGTTCATTTTTATCTTGATTCTTCCTCCACTCCTAGAAAGCATTTCCACCTCTCTTCTGTACAATGTACCTAATTTCTTAATTAATATATATTGAATTGTGTCATGGAAAGTAGACTTCAGAGAATATGAAGATTATCTGAACAATAATTATCAGTCATACATGAGATGAGAATCAGATACTGGAAAATACACCTCTCAGGAGAGAGGCAGGGAACTCAACTGAGATCTAAGATTAAAAAATGGTATTCATTTGTGAGTTGTATGAAAGGAAGCATTTATGGTGTGTTGATCTTGTTGCATACACAAATAACTAGTAGAAGGATATACATATTTTACAATGTTTTGAGAATTTGAGAAAGCTTTTTGTACATTTGTGGAACAATGAGGACACAATTTTCAGAAAGACACAAGGTCCAGTGAGGATACAATGTGTAGAGCCATAGAGAAGTAGAGGTAACATTTACTGGACTGACCCTATCAGCCTTTTCTGAGGGTTCATTAGATAGGAACACGTTTGGGCCTATTTATTCATTAAAATTATGAATATAAGCAAACTTTAAAATGCTCTACCATACCCACTTTGCATACAAAACTATGTTTGATATATGTTCCTACAGAGTTGATATTTATTTATTTATTTTCTTTTTTTTTTTTGAGATGGAGTCTCGCTCTGTCGCCCAGGCTGAAGTGCAGTGGTGCGATCTCGGCTCACTGCAAGCTCCGCCTCCCGGGTTCACCGCCTCAGTCTCCCAAGTAGGTGGGACTACAGGCGCCTGCCACCGCGCCCGGCAATTTTTTTTGCATTTTTAGTAGCGACGGGGTTTCACTGTGGTTTCGATCTCCTGACCTTGTGATCTGCCCGCTTCGGCCTCCCAAAGTGCTGGGATTACAGGCGTGAGCCACCACGCCCCGCCAAGTTGATATGTTTTAGGAAGTAGTTAAACAGCTAGCTTATTGGGAGGCCGAGGCAGGTGGATCTCTTGAGGCCAGGAGTTCAAGACCAGCCTAGTCAATATGGTGAAACCCATCTCTACTAAAAATTAAAGAAAAAAAATGGCCAAGCAAGGTGGTACGCGCCTGTAATCCCAGCTACCCAGGAGGCTGAGGCATGAGAGTCGCTTGAACCTGGGAGGCAGAAGTTGCATTAAGCAAAGATTATGCCACTGTATTCCAGCCTGGGTGACAGAGTGAGACTGTGTCTCAGAAAATAAAAAATAAATAAATACAATGTAAAAAATTAACAGCTAGCTTATGATTCATTCATGCTTTTTATGAGAATTGAGAGGAGCCTACTGGGAAATGGAAAGAAAGAAAATGATCTAGCTAATCCTGCCAATCAGATATTTAAATAAATGGTCTAACGATATATTCACTGGGATAGAGACTTGATCTCTGGAATGCCTTTAGCAGGATATCCTTGGCTAAAATATTAATTAGATTCAGAAACTATAGCGAATGGGTCCCTGGAGAATGTCATGTAAGCAGTATAACTCTCTGGGGTATAAAATGGAAAATTTTAGTAATTTAAATAACCTCTTCCATATGAAGTAAACACATGATATCATTTAGAATCCCTATTTATCATTATGGGCCAGAGGTGCATATCCAAAGCAAGAAGAATATTTTATCCAGCATTTTAAATTGTTTTCTGAGGTAGAAATATTTTATTTAGTCCTTCATATGATTAGAAATGAAAGTCTTGATATTCATATTTCTGCTCAGAAATACAAATATGAATTGATACATGAGTAGCACAACTGGAAGTAAATGATATTATTTTTAAATGGTGAATGAAAGACAACTTAATTACAAAAGTAAAACATGGATTTGGGCAGGGCTACTGAATTGTTCTAAAAACTATTCGGAACCATTTTTATAGAGTTTTATTTTATAATTAACATTCTATTTTTGTCAGGGCATCCAAAAAGTCTCTTTTATTTATTTGTTTATTTGCCCACATGTAATCTTTGAGTTTTCCTATATTTTGTTATTATTTTAAAAAGTGTCTCCAGGGAATATTACTATTTCTGCTAAATCGAACTTATCGCTTGGCTTTTTTTGCTTTACTTAACATATACATAATGTCTTTGGGTTTTATTTTATTAAGAACTCTAAAGAAAATACCTTTTATTAATAATAGAAATATATATATTCTAAAAAAATTCATATTAAATGAAATGTATGAATAGCAGATACAGGACTTAGAAGTGTAGATAATAACTTTCTCTAATTTGTTTTAAGTATTTCACAAAGATCGTCACATCCTAGTGAGTGATAGGAAAGACAAATTGATGCCTTCAGCAAAGATACAGTCCAGCTCACTTGCTGAGGTATCTATTATATAACTAAAGAGTTTCCTAAAACTTAATCCAAACTGGCAATTGGAGAGTAATAAGCTCAATATTTGTGTTCATACTAGGAAAGTAAAAGGCTGGTTACCACTAAATCATAAAATGAAACCAGGTGAGAGGTATGTAATATCTATATTTTACTTCTACTTTTGATATTTTTATTGGAATACTGTAGAAATTAAATTAAGTGAGAAGAACATGATTTAGAATCCACTTACAATAAACATTAAGAACTAGATTGGGTCTTCTGCTTCAGACCCAGATGTAGAAACAGAGACAGGGTGTACCCTCCTGCCTGAAACAACAAAGAAAAATAACATAAAATATGGTGAAACAATGGTTTTTAAGACACTGAAGATGAGATATTGAACAATAATCCCTGAGAGACCGGAAGCAAGTGAGGTGAGCACTCTAATAGCATTTCTTGGAGGGGTGCAAGAAGGAGTAAGCCAAGGAGAGCCCAATGGGAATATGGAACTGAGATTGCAGAAGACCAAAGAGAGCTACGGTTTGCTAAAGAGACTATTCGAGGAGAAACTTGCAGAAAGAAAACTCCAGAGATCTGCAGAGGATCTATCTTAAGTGTACAAGAGAGTACTAATTAGTGCATACACGAGAAAAATACCAGACGCTAGGGAAAGAACCACTGACAAAGGTTAGAGAGACTAGTGCTTGGTGCTCACAGAAAGTGTTGAGAATAATCCCTCTTCCCACCACCTAGACTAGAAAGCCTCATTATTCAGTGAACAGTGAAGATGGTACCCAGAAAGTTCTTACTTTATAGTGTGACATAATTAGCCCTAGATTAATTGTTGTTCTGGTCCTGATTAATTATATGTCAATAAAACTCATAAATATAGATGCTAAAATCCATAACAGAATATTAGAAAATTTGATCCAGAAATATATTAAAAAATAACATATTATGACCAAATAGGGTCATCTTGAGAAAGCAAGGTTGGCTCAATTTTTAAAAATCAATCAATGTAATCCACCATACCAACTGATCCAAGAAGAAAAATATATATCATCATCTCAATAGATATGGAAAATCCATTTGACAAAATCTAACTTTCATTCTGGGTTAAAATTCTGGGCAAACTGGGTATAGAAAGAAACTTCCTCAACCTTATAAAGCACATTGACAAAGACTCTACAATTAACACTATACTAATGGTGAAAATACTGGGGCCTTATCTAGATAGCATCAAAAAATGAGTTGCAAATTTGAATAAAAGAAATGTGATTCTCATAGTCTACATATGACATAGAAAATTCCAAAGAATCTATAAATACTACCTATTAGAACTAATAAGTGAGTCATACTTGGTTGCAGGATGCCAAGTCAATATTACATAAAAGTCACAGTATTTGTAAATACTAGTTAAAAGCAATTGAAACATGAAAGGTGTGAGACTGATCCTTAGAAAGGCCTATTTGCAAGGTTAGTGCCTGTCTAAATTCAGAGAAATTGGATTTCAGGAGGGTTCCCATCATTTCCTGAGAAGAATTATTCACCAGGCCAAAACTGCTTCTGAAAACAGTATGTTTCATATTGAATATTTGCTTTCTTTCTGGGAGTCTAGAATTGGTACATTCCAGGCAGAGGGTGTTTACATGATCAGCTCCCAATAAAAACCCTGTATATTTGATATCTAATCAGTTTCACTGATACACAATATTTTATCCATGGTTGTTACAATTTATTGTTGGAGGAATTAAGCATATTCTGTGTAATTCCCCTAGGAACGGATTTTTGGAAATTTGTGCCTGGTTTTCTCCCATGTGCCTTTTCCCTTGCCTCCTTTTGTTTTATAACTTCTTTTTTCTGTTATAAATCATAGTCCTGGGTACAACTATATGCCATGTCCTGTGAGTCCCCCTCATCAATCATTAAACCTGGGAATAATCTTGGGGAATGTTGATATAGTACTATTTACAGTAGCACCAAAATTTTTGAAATACCTAGTGGTAATCTTAAAAATATATGTGTAGGCCTTTATTTCTTTCTGAAATCTATAAAACATTGGTGAAAGGAATCAAATAATCAATATGTAGACACATATACTGTGGTCATAAATTGGAAGGCCCAGTGTTTTTAAGATAACAATTCTCTCCTAATTGATCCAAAGGTTCATTGCAAACCCAATAAAATATTCAACAATCTTTCTGGTAGAAATTGAAAACTTGATCATAAAATTCCATAGAATTTAGAATAATTTAAGCATTTTTTAAAAATGAAGAACATGAATAAAATGGTGTACCATAAGAAAAAGAAGAGCCACATAGATCAATAAAAGAGTGTGGAGATTCAGAAGAAGATCCACATACATATTATCAACCGATTTTTTTAAAAAAAAGATGCTAAGACAAGTCAACAAGGAAAAGGAAATCTTAAAAATAAAATATCCATGGGGAAAAACTAAATTTAAATTCTTACCTCTCACAACATAGACAAATTAACTAAATATAGGCCATAAACTTAAGTAGAAAATGTATTAGTCCATTACCACAGTGTTATTAAGAAATACACAAGACTGGGTAACTTATAAAGAAAAGGAGTTGAATTGACTCACAGTTCTGCTTGACTAGGGAGACCTCAGGAAACATACAATCATGGTGGAAGGCACCTATTAAGAAGGCAGCAGGAGAGAAAATGAGTACCAAATGAAAGGGTAAGCCCCTTATATAATTATCAGCTCTCATGAGAACTCAGTTGCTAACACGAGAACAGCATGTGGAAAACTGCCCCCAAGATTCAATTATCTCCACCCTGTACTGCCCTAGACATATGAGGATTCAAGGTGAGATTTAGGTGGGAACATAGAGCCAAACCATATCATTCCACCACTGGCCTCTCCCAAATCTCATGTCCTCACGTTTCAAAACACAATCATCCCCCTCCAACAGTCCCCCAAATTCTTAACTCATTGTAGTATTAACCCAAAAGTCCAAGTCCAAAGTCTCATCTGAGACAAGGCAAGTCCCTTCCACCTATGAGCCCATAAAATCAAAAGTGAGTTAATTACTTCCTAGATACAATGGGGATACAGGTATTGGGTAAACATGTCCATTCCAAATGGGAAAAATTGGCCAAAACAAAGGAGCTACAGGACTCATGCAAGTCCCGAATCCAACAGGGCAGTCATTAAAGCTTAAGGTTACAAAACGATCTCCTTTGACTCCATGTCTCACATAAAGGTAATGCTGATGCAAGAGGTGGGGCTTCCATAGCTTGTGCATCTCTACTTCTGTGGCTCTGAAGGATACTGCCTTCTTTCTGGCTGCTTTCACTAGCTAGCATTGAGTATCTGTGGCTTTTCCAGGTGCACAGGGCAAGCTGTTGGTGGATCTACTATTCTGGGGTCTGGAGAATAATGACCCTCTTCTCACGGATCCACTAGGCAGTGCCCCAGTGGAGACTGTGTGGAGGCTCCATTTCCCTCCCTAACTGCCCTAGCAGAGGCTCTCCATGAGGGCTCCACCCCTGCAACAAACTTCTGCCTGAACATCCAGGTGTTTCCATACATCCCCTAACATCAAGGTGGAGGTTCCCAAAACTGAATTCTTGACTTCTGTGCACCTGCAGGCCCAACACCATGTATAAGCCACCAAGGCTTGGGGCTTGCACACTCTGAAGCAATGGCCCAACCTGTACTTTGGTCCCTTTTAGCTACAGCTAGAGCTGAAGCAGCTGGACATAGGCCACCATGTCCTGAGGCTGCATAGAGCAGAAGGCCCCTGGACCTGGCCCACAAAACCATTTTTCCCTCGTAAGTCTCAGGGCCTGTGACGGTGGTGGGGGAGGCTGCTGTGAAGGTCTCTGACATACCTTGGAGACATTTTCCCCATTGTCTTGGTGAAAAACACTTGGATCCTTGTTACTTATGTGAATTACTGTAGCTGGTTTGAACTGATCCACAGAAAATGGGTCTTTATTTTCTATCGCATGGTGAGGTTGCACATTTTCCAACTTTTATACTCTGTCACCTCATAAATGCTTTGCTGCTTAGAAATTTCTTCTGCCACATACTTTAAAACATCTCTTTCAAGTTCAGAGTTCCACAGATCTCTAGGGCGGAGGCAAAAAACTGCCAGTCTCTTTGCTAAAGCATAGCAAGAGTGACCCTTACTCCAGTTCCTAATCAGTTTCTCATCTCCTTCTGAGACAACCACAGCCTGGACTTCATTGTCTATATCACTATCTGCATTTTGGTCATAGCCATTCAAAAAGTCTCTAGAAAGTTCCAAACTTTCCCACAGTTTTCTGTCTTCTTCTGAGCCCTCCAAACTGTTCCAATGTCTGCCTGTTACCCAGTTCCAAAGTTGCTTCCACATCTTTGGGTATCTTTTTAGCAGCACCCCCATCTCTGTTGTACCAATATAATGTATTAGTTTGTTCTCACACTGTTATGAAGAGATACATGAGACTACGTAATTTATAAAGAAAAGAGGTTTAGTTGACTCATAGTTTCACATGACTGGGGAGTCCTCAGGAAACTTACAATTGTGTTAGAAGACACCTTTTCACAGTGTGGCAGGATATCGAATGATTACTGAGTGATGGGGAAATCCTCTTATGAAACCATCAGATCTTGTGAGAAGTCACTCACTATCACAAGAACAGCATTGTGATAACTGACCCATGATTCAATTATCTCTACCTGGTCCTGCCTTTGACACATGGGGATTATTAAAATTCAAGGTGAGATTTGAGTGGGGACACAGAGCAAAACCATATCAGAAAACTAACAATATAACTTTTTTAAAGACCTAGCAGAGATACAACAAAAAAGAAAACTTCAGGCCAATATCCTTGATGAACACTGATGCAAAAATTCTCGGCAAAATACTTGTAAACCAAATCCAACAGCACATCAGAAAGCTTTTTCAGCACAATCAAGTAGGCTGCATTCCTGGGATGCAGGTTGATTCAACATATGCAAAACAATAAATGTGATTCATCACATAAACAGAACTAAAGACAAAAACCACCTGATTATCTCAGTAGATGCAGAAAAGGCCTTTGATGGAATTCAACATCTTTTTCTTCTTAAAAACTCTCAATAAACTAGGTATTGAAGAAACATACCTGAAAATAATAATAGCCATTTATGAGAAACCTACAGCCAATATCTTATTAAATGGGTAAAAGCTAGAAGCATTACCCTGGAAAACTAGCACAAGACAAGGATGCCCTCTTCACCACTCCTATTCAACATAGTATTGGAAGTTCTGACCAGGGCCCTCAGGCAAGAAAAAGAAGTAAACAGCATCCAAATAGGAAGTGGGAAAGTCAACTATCCTTGTTTGCAGATGACATGATCTTATATTTGGAAAACTCCATAGTCTCAGCACAGAAAGTTCTTAAGCTCATAAACAACTTCAGCAAAGTCTCAGGATATAAAATCCATGTGCAAAAATCACTAACATTCTTATACACCAACAGCAGTCAAGCTGAGAGCCAAGTCAGGATGAAACTCCCATTCACAACTGTCATAAGAAGAATAAAATACCTAGGGACACAGTTCACTAAAGAGGTGAAATATCTATACAAGGAGAACAAAAAAAACAATGCTCAAATAAATCAGAGATGATACAAACAAATGGAAAAACATTTGATGCTCATGGATAGGAAGAATTAATACCGTTAAGATGGCCATACTGCTCAAAGCAATGTATAGATTCAATACTATTTTTATTAAACTACCACTGATATTCTTCACAGAAGCAGAGAAAACTATTTTACAATGAAATGTAACCAAAAGAGAACCTGAATAGCCAAAGCAATCTAAGTAAAGAGAACAAAGTTGGAGGCATCGTGCTACCTGACTTCAAACTACACTACAAGGCTACAGTAACTAAACAACATGGGACGGGTACAAAAACAGACATACGGCCCAATAGAACAGAACAGAGGACCCAGAAATAAGACTGCACAACTACAATTATCTAATCTTTGACAAACCTGACAAAAACAAGCAAGGTAGAAAGGATCCCCTATTCAACTAATAGTGCTGTGAAAACTGGCTAGCCATACGCAGAAGACTGAAACTGGACCCCTTCCTTACACCATATACAAATATTAACTTGAGATGGATTAAAGACTTAAATGTAAAACCCAAAACTGTTAAAAACCTGGAAGACAACCTAGGAAATACCACTAAGGACATAGGCACGGGCAAAGATTTAATTATGAAGATGTCAAAAGCAATTGCAACAAAAGCAAACATTGACAAATTCTATCAAATTAAACTAAGGAGCTTCTGCACAGCAAAAGAAACTAACAACAGAATAATAGCCAACCTACAGAATGAGAGAAAAATTTTGCAAACTTTGCATCTGACAAATGTCTAATATCCAGCATCTATCTATAAGGAAGTTTACAAGAAAAAGGAATTTACAAGAAAAAAAAAAAACATTAAAAATTGGGCAAAGAACATGAACAGACATATCTCAAAAGAAGACATGCATTTGGTCAACAATTATATGAAATAAAACTAAACATCACTGATCATTAGAGAAATGCAAATCAAAACCATGGTAAGATACCATCTCACACCAGCAGAATGGCTATTATTAAAACACCAAAAAACAACAGATGCTGTAGAGGTTACAGAGAAAAGGGAACACTTATACAGTGTCGGTGGGAGTTTAAATTGGTTCAGTCATTGTGGAAGATGTTGTGGTAGTTCCTCAAAGACCTAAAGACAGAAATATCATTTGACAGAGCAATCCCATTACTGGCTATATACCCAAAGCAGTATAAATCACTCTATTACAAAGACACATGAACATGTATGTTCATTGCAGCATTATTCGTAATAGAAAAAACATGGAATCAACCTAAATGCCCATTGATGATAGACTGGATAAAGAAAATGTCATGCATATACACTATGGAATACTATGCAGTCACAAAAAGAATGAGATCGTGTCCTATGCAGGGACATGGATGGAGCTAGAGGCCATTATCCTTAGCAAACTAACACAGGAACTGAAAACCAAATATCCCGTTCTCTTACTTATAAGTGGGAGCGAAATGATGAGAACACCTGGACATGTAGAGGGGAACGACGCACACTGGGGCCTTTCAGAAGCTAAACAGTGGGAGGAGGGAGAGGATCAGGAAAAATAACTAATGGATATTAGGCTTAATACCTAGGAGATAAAATAATCTGTACAACAAACTCCCATGACACAAGCTACCTATGTAACAAACCTGCACTTGTACCCCAAACTTAAAAGTTAAGAAAAAGAAAATATAGAAACAAAAGTCTAGGTTTCCTTGGAGTAGACAAAATTTCTTAAAAAATACAATTAAAACATAGGCCAGGCGCGGTGGCTCATGCCTGCAATCCCAGCACTTTGGGAGGCCGAGGTAGGTGGATCACAAGGTCAGGAGATCGAGACCATCCTGGCTAACACGGTGAAAGCCCATCTCTACTAAAAATACAAAAAAATTAGCCAGGCGTGGTGGCGTGGGGGCGCCTATAGTCCCAGCTACTTGGGAGGCTGAGGCAGGAGAATGGAGTGAATCTGGGAGGTGGAGCTTGCAGTGAGCCGAGGAGGGTGCCACTGCACTACAGCCTGGGGGACAGAGTGAGACTCTGTTCAAAAAAAAAAAAAAAAAAAACAACCATAAATGATTAATGAAAAATAATAAATTTGACTTTTTAAAATTAAAATATTTTCTCCTTAAAAGACATCCTTAAAATAATAAAAATGAGAACATTCTATAAAGAAAATATTATGTATGTATTTATGACATTTGTATGCATCCAGAACGTTTAAGGAATCATAACAATTCAATGGTAATAAGAAAAAATGCCACATCCAAAAATATAGACAAATGATTTGAACAGGTATTTTACAAAAGAAGATACATAAATGGCCAATAGTCACAGGGAAAGATGTTCAACATCGTTAGCCATCAAGAAAATGCACATTAAAACCCAATGAGTTACCATTATCAATCCATTAAAATTATTCAAATTAAATGACCAACATTAGCAAGAAAGGTCAAGATGTAAAATAACTGGACCTCATATCCTGTTAATGGCAATGTAAAATGATACAACCTCTTTGGGAAACTATTCTTAAAAAGTTGAGTATTCATTTACCATGTGACTTAGTGGTGCCATTCCTAAGTATTACCAAAAAGAAATGAGAATATATATCCTCACAGAGACATTTGTAGAATTTTTAAATATAGCCCTAAACTGAATACATCTCAAATGCTCATCAACAAAGGAATGGATAAACAAACTGTAGTGTAGCCATACAAAGAAATATTTCTCCATAATATAATATAATAAACATACTACTATGTGAATCTAAAAATCACTTCTCTAAGTGAAAGTAGCCAGACAAAAGAGTACATGCTATTTTGTTCGATTTATGTAAGTTACACAATTCACAGTGGCTTTAAGCAAATCAGTGACTGGGTCCAGATGCAGATGAGCTTTGCACTTTAAAAGGAGCATGAAGAATCTTTTGTGGAGAATGGAAATGTTCTGTATCTTGTTTATGGTTGTGTTTTCATGACTGTACACAATTCACAAGACTGATCAAATTGTGTTCCTTAAATGCATGCAACTTGAATCAGTAATTAATGTTATCTATAATAAAATTAATAAAGAAGATGCTTGAGATAAATAGAATGCTTTTCTAAGAATCTATGATTCCACAGGAAGAATCATAAAGAAGGTGAAAATAATTTATGGCCGGGTGTGGTGGCTCACACCTGTAATCCCAGCACTTTGGGAAGCCAAGGAGGTGGATCACCTGAGGTCAGGAGTTCCAGACCAGCCTGGCCAATATGGCAAAACCCCATCTCTACTAAAAATACAAAAAAAAAAAAAAAAAAAAAATTAGCTGGGGTTGGTGGCGGGCCCTGTAATCCCAGCTACTCAGGAGGCTGAGGCAGGAGAATCCCTTGAACCTAGGGGGCAGAGGTTACAGTGAGCCAAGATCACGGCACTTCACTCCAGCCTGAGCAAAAGAGAGAGACCTCGTCTCAATAATAATAATAATAAATAATCATTTATTAAAAGAGTATATAAAGGAGCATAGGTTAAAAAGAGATATCACAGGAGAACTGTAGATATACTAAACTCCTGTTTTATGTCTTATCTGATAATAATAATACTACAAATAATAAACAAAATAAGTACCTTCGAGAGAAAATTCAATATTTAGCTATGGGAGATCATAAAAAAAGTTGGCAGTTTAAAATAATTTCAATTCTTAAGACTCAGATACAATGAATCAAAATTTACTGGAAGAATTTAAAGATATAACTGGAAAGTCAATATTCTTAATCCTAGAGACTATTCGGAGAAAGGAAAAAAGAGACAGAAAAATATATATGTATAAACTGACAATGTGAAACTGTTCATCAATCCTAAAAGAAGGAAAAAGGATTCTGAAACTAGGGAAAGCGAATTATGCAAAACGCTGGCCAATCTGAGAATAAATTACTGAAGTGATTATTTGTGAGTACCTTTAGAAAAGAATGTGCAGAGTTCTGGGAGTCAGTATTAATTCATAAAGAACAAGTTATGATGAATACAAATTTCCCTTTTTAATATGAATCATACATGCACAATTGAGGCAAATGTTTTAGAATATACATTTCAATAATAATACTTGAGGATAGAAAATAAATGTGGATTAAAATAATTATTATATTACAAATATTAATGATAATAATACTTTAGGCCAAGAAAGGCAATTCAACTTTCCATTATCCTGTAGTGTCTTTTGGTTGATTACTAAAATGAGGTAAATCTCAAAGGAGGTTTCTATGGCATACAGCAGAAACAGGTTAAATATCAAATATTAGTCATGGTTTTTGAGGTTTTGCCTATAGGTCTTTTAATATATTTACAAGCAACTTGTGTATAATAATTTCTATGTAATGTTATATCTCCTTGCTAATTTATACCAAGATGATGACGTAATCGGTGAATAAATAAATTTTATATAAAATTGTGTTTACTAAAATGAATTAATAAAAATCTTGAAATTTTTAATTCCTGAATTAGCATAACATTTAGAGTTCCTCTATTTTTCCTCATAATAGTATTTGAAGCCTCCAAATTTAGAATATCATCTTTGAGTTTTTGTGATATCATAAAATCACAAGAAGAATATTAAAATAAATATTCAATATTATATATGGATTTTTCTATGGTAACTTTTTAATACAGAATATTTATATGTTAAAAATTAAATTTTGCTTGAAGAAATAATTTTATGATTTTTAAGAATATAAATCCAAAATCCAAAACGTCTTATAATAATACAAGAACCTATAGAGACATGTCATTTATATAAATACTTTTTCACTCAATTGCTCACATATTTGAAAATACCTATTTAGAATGAAAAGGAAAATGTGGATCTCACTTAACCTCTCATATAAAATACATATTCTAGTTTACTGAAATCAATTTACATTCCATTACAGGGGTTCAACGTAGACATCTTCAAGTTTTGCTATAAGTTCTGAAAGACAATGGTACAGAAGGCAAGGAAAATAACCAAATGACACATAGAAATAATAGTAGCAAATATCTGTGTTTTTCTTTACAGAATACTAGTACTTTTGTTGGCATTCTCTATACTGGCAAGTTTGTACCATCACAAGTCTGCTGGTGGTACACAGTTTTTGCTGTGTTCTTTAACTATACTGTAACTTTATTTCTCATGCATATCCTTGTATGATTATATTAAATAATAAAAAGATATATGAGAGGCTGTTTATCTATATCATGACTGTGATAACATTCTTGCCTGTCACCTCAGAAACTTTGATCACGGTCACACATTTCAACAAAGATAGAAAATGCAAGAATATCAAGACTTTCTTCTCCACTCTAACTCTTGTTTCATTTTGACATAAAAACAAACATTTACTTGATGTTACTGCTTTACTTACATCAGTTATATCCATAGTCCACCTTTATTCATGTTTTGCTCTATGAAAACATGTCTTGGCAATGTGCACATTGGCAAATGGAGTTGAGTCCAGCAAATGAGTTCAACAAATGTGTTGATTTTTCTTCTAAAAATACGTGCTAGACAGATTCTTGTAATTCTAATGGCCATATTATATGGTAAAAATTATGCTGACTCTGTCTCTAATACATTTATTTTGTATAATTATTCATAGCTATCAGCTTAAGAGTTTTCTAAAAAACTCCTCATCGACTCTACCTTCAAATAGGTTAAACTCCCTTTTATTTCCCTTGGCAATAGTGTGTTATATAGGTCACAATAACGGGATAACCTTTATGATTCATTTTATTGTGCCTCGTAACTAAAAAACAGTGCAAATGTGGCCCATGTTCTACTTTGCTTCATATTTTAGGGAAGTTGAATTTGTTAGCAAATCCTCTTAGCTGTTTATTGTTTGAAGGTTAAAACGTTAATCTTTCAACAGAAATAAAAATTGTTTACATACATGTCCCATTTGCTTTGTTTCTAGTGATATAAAAACCACTAAATATTAGCAATTAAGAGAGGTTACAGGACCGGGCGTGGTGGCTCACACCCTTAATCTCAGCACTTTGGGAGGCTGAGGCGGGTGGATCACTTGAGGTCAGGAGTTTGAGAACAGCCTGACCAACATGGTGAAATCCATCTACTAAAAATACAAAATTAGCTGGTAAGGGTGGCAAATGCCAGTAATCCCACGTACTTTGGAGGCTAAGACTGGAGAATTGCTTATATCTGGGAGGCAGAGGTTACAGTGAGCCGAGATCGCACCATAGCTCTCCCGCTTGGGCGACAAAAGCAAAACTCCATCTCAAAAAAAAAAAAAAAAGAGAGAGAGAGAAAGAGAGAGAGGCTGCATAATAATGGATATAGACATGCTATAGTTTTTTCAATCATCCAAAAAAAATTTGTTCATCTTGCATTTTGACATGAAACTGTGTGACCTAAAACTAAAATAGTACTGAATCATAGTAAAATTCTTTGTGACAGAATTTTTCGGTAAGGCAAAAAATTGAATGTATACATACTTTTTTGTTGTTGTTTCTTACAATTTTAGTTAGCCATTTTCATCAAACTATTCAGGCTGTCTTTTCAGATGTTTCAAAATCTAATTGTCACAAAACCATAGAGAGTAAAATGCACACATATTCACGGTACAGTTTGATGTGTTTTGACAAATGTATGCAGTCATTTAATCAATATCCAATCAAAGTAATGAACTCAGCTAGCACATTAAATTATTCTCTTCTGCCTGTTTGCAATTAATTCCCATTCACCTTTCCTGATCCAGCCTCAGCCACTATTATGATTTCTTGCCCCAAAAATTAGTTTTGCCCGTTCTGTGACTTCGTGTAATATGTATTGCTTTGCATCGTGCTTCCTTTGCTCAACATGTTTTTGAGGTTATCACGTCTATTATGTGGTATCTTCCTGTTGTCTAGTATGATTTTGTGTAAATATCCCACATTGTGTTTCTCCAATCTTCTGTTAATTAACATTTGTGTTATTTCCATGTTTTCTCCCTGTTTCGGTTACTATGAATGAATATGTAACACACATCTTTGTTAAAAGTTATTATGATAAATGTAAGTTTTAATTTACTTTGGAGGTTAAATAGCTGGGAATGTGTGCCGGCTACTGATTTATAACTCTCAGTTCCAAATTCACAAATGTAACCTGCTTTGCGAAAATGGATCTCGGCCATTTCAATTGGCACGATGTTAAAGTGTGTCAATAGAGGGCGCCGGGAACACATTGCCAGAGGAAAGGAGGTTGCTAGAGGGTGTCTCTAGCAGGTTTCTACCTGTGGACCACTTCTCCAGCCTTCACCTTCTACAACACATGGAGCTAAAGCATCCAACTCCTGCCCTACATGACAGGCAGCAGCACCCAATAACCAACACCTTTTCCCGGACATTTTCCCCTGGAAAGTTTTGTGCGCGAGTACTTCCAATGAGATACCGCTTCAGGAACAGCTTTCCCCAGCACGCTTGAGAATAGATTGTAGACTGGCTCCACAGCAAGTCAATTTCCAGCGGGTTTCACAGACACAGCAACCACCGCTCTCCTTTGCCCAGTGAGCTGGGACTGCACCTTTTCCTGAGGTTCTTGAATTCTCTAGCTTGGCCCTTAAGGGTAGTGGCTGCCTATTCTATCTGCCATTCCTGTATTCGTTAGAGTTCTCTTTACTTATAATCTCTTGTTATACTTAATTATTTTTGTATTAAAGTTTCCCTGTACAAATTGCTCGTAGTTTCTTTTGACTGAAACAGGACTGAGAGTAGAATTGCTGGATCTTATGGTCAGTGCATGTTTAGTAAACACATTGTGTCATTTTACGCTTCTACCAAAATTACGGACGTTTTCTAGATACCCCATATTTTCTCTAGCATTAGATATTATGTCGGTTTTACATTTTTCAACCATTCTAAGGCATGCGTAATAGTTTCCATGGTTTTTGATTTGCAAATCCCTGAAGACCAATAACTGTTAAGCATCTTTTCATGTGCCTGTTGGCCATTTATATGATATCTTTTTTGAAATGCCTTTCTAAATATTTTGCCCATTTAAAAAAATAGGTTATCTTTTTATCACTGGTTTACAAGAATCTTTATATATTTAGGATACATGTCTATTGTCAGATAAATGCTTTGGAAATATATTCTTCTCTGTTTCGTACTTTCCTACTTTTTATTCCTCAGCTTTGTCATTTGAGGAGCAGAAGTTTTTAATATTGATAAAGTCCAGTTTACAATTCTTCAAATTTTAGTACTATTTAAGATTAATCAAATTAAATAATCTACCTCAAATTGATGTTTGTGTCCAATGTGAGTATAGTCAAGGTTCATTTTCTTTCTCATATTGTTATCTAATTTATTCAGCACCGTATAATGAAAAAATTTGCCTTCCTTCACTGAATTACATAGAAATACTTTTAATTTCTTTTCTTCCTTGTTTCCATTAGCTATAGCCAGGAGTGCAATGTTGAATACAAGTCACAGGACTGGATGTTTTGCTCTTATTTCAGTCTTAGAGTAAAAACATTCCATATTTTACCAATAAGTGGTTTCTTTTTACAGCTTTAATGAGGTGTGAATGACATACAATGAACTACACATAATAAAATGTACAATTTGATAAATTTAGACATATATACAATTGTGAAGTCCTCACCACAACCAGAGTGATAAACATATTCATCTCCCTCAAAAGTTTTCTCCTTAAGCAACCAACCATCGCTGTTGGTAAGTTTGTGTTTTCTAGAATTTTATGTAAATGGAATAATACTACCTGTGATCTTTTTTGTTAGGCTTATATCACTTAACACAATTGTTTAAAGATCCATCCACATTGTTGCATGTATCAATTGTTCATTTTGTTTTATTGCTGAGTGATATTCTTTTTTATGGATATAACATAATATTTCTTATCCATTTATCTGTTGATAGATACATGGGTTGTTTTCCATTTTTTTCCTATTATAAATAAAGCTGCTATGAGCATTCATGTGTAAATTTCTGTGTGGACATATGGTTTCATTTTTCTTGGGTAAATGCCTAGCAGCTAAATGGCTAAGTCACAGGCTAGGGTTTAACTGAGCATGTTAAGAAACTCCCAAACTGTTTTCTAAAGTGGTTATACATTTTATATTCCCACCAGCAGTGTACAAGAGAATTCCATTTGCTCCACATCCTTGACAATCTTGAATGATTCGTCTTTTAAATCTTAGTCATTCTAATTGGTGTATACTGGTAGCTCATAGCGGTATTAATTTGCATTTCTCTAATGACTAGTGAGGTTGAGCATCTTTTCATATGCTAATTTGCCACCCATATATTGTCTTTGGTGACTTGTCTTGAAGCTTTTGTCTATTCTTTAAAAGGTGTTCATTTTCTTATTATTGCCTTTTCTGAGCTCAGACATATCTTTTATCGAAGGTGTGATTTGCTAGTGTTTTCACCAGTCTACGTCTTGTTTGTTAATTCTCTCAGCAGTTTCTTTTGAAGAGCATACGTTCTTAATGCAGTAGAACATGATTTTTTTTTTCCTTTGTATCCTGTGTTTTTGGTGTTATAGCTTAGACAAGTTTGCATAATTCACAAGTTATGTTATTATAGATGTCATATTTGCATTAAGATTTATTTTTAGTTAATTTTTCTATGTAGTGTGAGGTACAGATGGAAATTTATTTGGGGACATATATATATCCAATTTTTCTAGTATAATTTGTTTCATTGAGATGCCTATTTCTTTATTTAAAAAATGATTGAACCATTTATGTGAGGGCTGATTCCTGGATTTTTAGTAATTTCAAAAGATATAGAAAACATCATAGTCAGTAAAAATTAACATCCAGTTATGACTTTAAAATTTGGTAAATATGTATAGAAAAAATGTTACTCAACTTAATAAAGAACAGTCACAAAAACCTATACACACATTATGTGTAAGGGTGAAATATATTTTTAAGTTCTCTTTATATTCATGAAAAATCAAGAAAGATTGCTATCTAATCAGTATGGTAAAACAAGAAAATAATACAATTACATGATTATAAAGGAAAACAAAACTCTCATTATTCAAAGATAATATGATCATGTATATAAAGAACTCACAATGATTTACAGATCAATCATTAAAATTTATATATATAGCAAAATTATCAACGCACAGTTAATTTAAAGATCATTGTTTGTCTTTATACCAGAGAAAACAAAACAGAATGTGTCATTGAAAAAATTATGTTACTGATATTCATCCACTAGGATCTCACAAAAGATGTAATCAAAGTTCAAATGAAGAAAATGGAAATATTTAAATAAATGGAAATATGTACCATGTGTATAAAAAGAAAAAAACAATATTATGAAATTGTAAATGCTTCACAAATTGATTTATGTATTCACTTTAATTCTAATAAAAGTTTCAAAATATTTTAATAGAAATTGAAATGAAATTTAATAACTTTTTAACAAGTTGTATGTAAGAACAAATGATACAGAATAGCATAGATGCTCCTGAGGAAAAAAAAAGGTCAGTACCTTACCATACCAAATATCCAAACTTATTAAGTGAGATTGACAAGGAAATTGTGTACTGGGGTAGAACAAGGCAAACTGATCAATGAGAAAGTAGAGTGCAAAGAAATACATTCATATATATTTGGACAATTTAGATTTGACAAAGATGGCAATGAAGATTAGTTGTAGAACTGATGAACTATTAAATAAATGGTGCTGGTAAAACTGATTATTTATATAACAAATTATATTAGAGCGCTATATCAACCTTCTTTTGTTATCCATTTCTAAAATAACTAAATATTCTATTGTGAAATGTATAACTATAATGGCTTCATAAGACAACATGGTAGATCACATAATCTTGAAATGGAAAAATGATTTTGTCAAACCAAATACAAAGGGCATAAAACATAAGTTAAAAGTTAGAGCAATTCACTTACATTAAGATTCCTAACATATATTAATCAGTAGACCAAAAGGTGATCAAAAAGTAGAAGACATTTGTAATATACAAATGTGTTTGTGTGTGTGTGTACTTATATACACACATGTATGTATATTTGTATAATAGCTTATTATAATTTTTAAAGATTTTATTAAAATGATTGACAAAAAGATAAAGAATGTGAAAAAAATTGAACAGACCCTTCTAATAAGAGGATATATAAATATCCCCCATGAAAAATGTAAAAAATATTTAACTGACAAAGTAGAAGTATAGTAAAATATAATTTCATCATCAGTTTAACAAAAAATAAAATGTCAAGAAATAGAAAGTGTTGATGAGCATGTGAGCAACAAGAACTCTGCTGGTGGGAATATAAATGAGTACGATCACTTTGAAAAATAATTTAACATCATCCAGCAAAGTTGAAGATGGGCATACACACAGATCTAGCAAGCCATCCTAGGCATTTACCCAGGAAAAAACCTTCCAAATGTATCTCAGAAGACATGCTCAAGAATATTTATAGCAGCTTTCATTGTCAAAACAAAATAAAACAAAACCCAGAAAACAGCATGATCAATGAGAGAATAGATAAATACATTTTACAGCAATACTACAATAAATGCTACACAATAATGAAAATAAATTATATGCTTCTATAGGGATCAAGATAGATAACTCTCAGGAATATAAAGTGGACTGAAAATGGAAGTCCTTAACATGTACAGCTAATACCATTTATATAAATTTGAAAATAGTGGAAAACTGAATACATTATTGAATGTAGGCATATGAAGTAAACCCCACAAAATAGGAATAAAAGGAATGAAAAACACAAAGGTCAGGATTGCATATCTTTTGAATGGAAAGGTATAAAGCTTTAATTACACCTACATTTCTATTTCTTAGACTGTAGTGAATATATTACTGTTCACTCCACTTTTATGCATTTTACCCTACACATGCATTATATATATTCTTGTATGTATTTAATATGTAATGGGTTTTTAATTTGTAATCTATATTTAATATATTACAGAAATAATATATTACAAAAATTATATTTAATATATTACAGAAAAATAACTTAACATCATCCAGCAAAGTTGAAGATGGGCATACACACAGATCCAGCATGAAAATGAAAACAATGAAAACAAAATGAAAACAATGAAATAATATTTTCAAATTTTCAAGGGAAATTAAAAAAATAGATTATCATTATGGGCATAAAGTACTATGTAAATACAAAGATAGAATAAATATTATTTGGGTAAAAAAGCTTTATAGTTATACATTTCAAATATTTGTTTTAAAAAGTAGCAATCAAAAGAAATCAGCAAAAAAGAAAAATAATCCACATAGGGAAAATTGAGCAGTGTGGATTAAATGTAAATTAAATTAGTGAAATTTGTGGCAAAATTAATAAAGCAGAAGTATGTAAATAAAATAATTAATTTTGAAACCCTCAGCATGAAGTGAAATAAATTAGAATTTGGAAATACAATGAACAATTATTTTAAAATACACAAAACATTACTAAAACATAGTGTGCTTTTCAAGTGTTAACATATTTTGTACTAAATATATGTAAGACTGAATCAAAGGAAATGTTAAATTTATTAGTGTAAATATCTGTTAGTATTAAAAAAGAGGGAGAGATGAAGCATAAAGCTGATGGCAAAGCAACCCAGGGATAGAGGATAGAGAGAAGCAAAGAAGAAGCCTCTTGACTCTCCACGAAGATGGACAATGTGGTTAACTCAGTCATGTGTATCTTAGGTTAGAAAGATTCAATGTAATACTGTACCTATGAAGATTTAAAGTGAATTGAGTAATGTAATGACTTAATTCTGAATAAATCATTTTTTAAAAAAATGAATGAAAACAATGCCACTGAATATTTGGGAATACAGTAAAGAAAGTGGTTAACTTTAGATTTTATTAAAAGCTTACAGTTGAATTGCATATTAAAATAATAAGTCAACCCAGGGTCAGGAATGGAAAGTGGAAGATGTTCCTATAAGGCACAATATAACACAAGAGATACTTGTGTTAATACAGTTAATTACCTTTAGTGTAGTTCCAAAAGACTGCATGTGTAGAAGTACACACACACACACACACACGCGCGCGCACACACACACACACAAGTGCAAGTATAACTGGTGAAGTCCTAATGAACTGTGTAGATTGTGCTAATGCCAATTTCCTGGGATTGATATTGTACTACATAGATGTGTCAGGTGTTAGTATTGGAAGATACAAGAGGGAAGGCTCCTAGAACTTTCCTGTACATTTCTTTGCAATTTCCTGTGAATCTATAATTATTTCAAAATAAAAAGTTAAAAAAAAACTGAAAAAAGATTAGAAATAGAATACACAATATTAAAAGTAGTAGGAGAGAAAAGCTAATTAGATATTGAGCAAAGAAGACTAAAATTTAATAGCTAAACATTCAATTAAAGAAGCCAGTAAATAAAAATAAGCACAAAATAAGCAGATATTAATAAAAGAAAATTCATTAAAAATAGAAATTATCACAAAAGTAAAAATTTATTTGACATTACTAATAAAATGGAAGTGTTATTGAAAGAACTAAGCAACAAAAAATAAAAACATATGAAAAATATAATAATACAAAATTGAAATACAGTGTTTTCTGTCTAAGTTTTTAGCACAACCATGAAAAGTCTTTTAACAATAAATCTAAATATTTTTCTGAAACATACTTTTTATCATGATTTGTCAAGGGAGTCTTTTTATCCTTTAAGTCAGAGATGATCCCTATTTCATATACAATATTCTGGAAAATAGTAAAAGAGAGTAAGCTACCCAAATAGTTTAATAAAACTCATTAAGATACAGTATCAATACTGGACAGAAAGATGTAAACTGAAATGAGCATTAATGTGAAAATCTAAATACTGGCAAGCAAGCCAGTGGATACAAAATAGAAATAATAATTTATTTAAGGGTATAGCCAAGAAATGTGAGGGTAACTCAAATTGGATCATCCATGATTAGAATTCATCATATTACCATTTTAAGGGGAAGAATATAATTATCTTAATAGCCACCCCCTTTGAAAATTAAGAAAATGCAACACTTATTTATAATAAAATCTCTAAGCTGAATAGATTTAAAATAATTTTTAACATAATAAATAGCATCTATCAAAAATACTACAGTATAAATCATGTTAATGTAAGATCTTACAGGTATTACTCTTAAACTCAAGAACAATTGTTAGAACACACAGCACATCTTTTTGCTGGCCATAGCATATTGCCAATTGAATATGTTATTTTAAGTCTTAACCAAATCAATAAGGGAGGAAAAATAAACAATTAAACTAAAAATAAATTAAAAGTTTTTGCAGAGCAGAGGAAACAATCAAATGAAAAGGCAAGATACAGAATGGGAGAAACTATTTGCAAATCATATATCTGACTCAATATTAACCATCACAACGTCTAAGAAGGGATTAATATTAAAATCTGAAAGGAACTTACAACTCTATAATCAAAAAATCCAATTAAAAAATGAGCAAAGGATATGAACAGACATTTTTCCAAATAAGATATAAGAAATGTACAAGAGGTATATGAAAAGGTGCTCGACATCATTATTTAACAAGGGGATGCCAATCAAAATGCAATGTCATCTCACACCGGATGGCTATTATCGAAAAGTCAAAAGATAAACGTTTTTGAAAACGTGGACAAACGGAAAACCTTCTTTATACATTGTTGGCAAGAATGTAAATTGGCACAGCTATTGTTAAGAACATTATGGAGCTTCCTAAAAAATTCAAAAATATTATTATTATATATCTAGCAATGTCACTTCTGGGGATACATGTGTATATATACATGTTTGTGTTTATGTGTGACTGTATGTATACATATATCTCCAAAACAATCGTTATCTCGAAGAAATCACTGCAATCCTCATATGTATTGACTGCAGCATTATTTATAATAGTCAAGATATGGAAGTAACCCAATGTTCATTGATAGATGAATGGATAAAGAAAATGTCATATACATATATACACACACTATATATATACACACACACTCCTTATATATATGCACAATGTAATATTATTCAGCCTTAAAAAAGAGAAAGTTCTGTGTTTTGCAACAAAATGGATGGACCTGGAGAATATCATGCTAAGCGAAATAAGCCAGACACAGAAAGACAAATACTACATGATCTCAGTTATATGTGGTCAAACTCATAGAAACAGAGTCAAAGGATGGTAGCCAGAGGTGGAGGGAGATGAAGTGTTAAACCATGGGTACAATCTTGCAGTTGTGAGATGAATAAGTTCTGGAGAGCTAATGTACAGCATGATGACTGTAGTTAATAAGAATGTGTTAGGTACTTGAAATTTTCTAAGAAAGTAATCTTAAGTGGGCCGGGTGTTGGGGCTCACACCTGTAATCCCAGCACTTTGGGAGGCTGAGGTGGACGGATCACAAGGTCAGGAGATCTAGACCATCCTGGTTAACATGGTGAAACCCTGTCTCTACTAAAAATACAAAAAATTAGCTGGGCATGATGGTGGAGTAGTCCCAGATACTCGGCAGGCTGAGGCAGGAGAATGGTGTGAACCCTTGAGGCTGAACTTGCAGTGAGCCGAGCTCACGCCACTGCACTCCAGCCTGGGGGACAGAGTGAGACTCTGTCTCAAAAAAATATATATATTAATAATAATAATAATCTAATGTTCTCACTAGACACACACACACACACACACACATAGAGAAAGGTAAACAAATGAGGTGATGGATATGTCTATTAGCTTGATTGTGGTAATCATTTCACCACATAAAGGTTATATCAAAACATCACTTTATATACCTTAAAAATATACAATTATCATTTGTTAATTACGACTAAAGAAAACTGAAAAATTTTATATGGATATACAAAGAATCTAAACGAGCATCTGGAGGCTGCCAGACTCTAGATTGAGTGATAATTTTTACACCCAGAGCTGGGGAGCCACAAAGGAAAACAGCCAAGGCCTGCACACCCCACCTTTCCGAGGAGCTGGTTTGACTGTCTAAACTGGTATCTTACATGACTTTCCTCTCTGCAATGAGATTGTTTATCATCTGGTTTTTAGGGAGAGTGTGGAGGTCAGAATTCACAGATGCCAGCATGTTGGTCATTCATCATTGAGCAGAAGCACTAGCCTCGTGTTTCTCAGGATTCAGTCCAGTGTGGTCCATGGAGTGAGCCACACCTCTTAATCAGTCATGGATACACATGCTCAGGGCATTCTTCATGGGCACTGAAGCAGCGCAGTATATGGAGGCCTGCGCTCAGAAGGGTCACATGCTTGTAGTGCCCTTTGAAAATTCTTAATAATTTTATTTTTAAGTTTGTGTTTTGGACATGAATTTTGGTAAGACAAGGGAGCATGCTCAGGGCACTTGGAGCTTAAGCTCACCAGACATGTTGCCTCCTATCTCCTCCCTGGGAAAAGGTTCTCTGAGACCTGCTTCACAGCCCCTCATGCTCACTCGACCCAGGCTACTCTTCCCCAAACTTCTCTCTTGACACAACGGTATGGGGGGAGGCCTACCTTCCATCGTAGTCCTCCACACTTGGAGGAGGCTGGGCATTGGCAAACAGAGAGTGAAAAGGTCAGGGTTGCACTGCCACTGGCCTCTTGATGGTAGGGCAAGAAAGTGGCCAATCCTTCTAGCCTTGTGCTGCCACAAGGGTTTGGCTCTCACCTAGCCATGATCCAGGGTGACGAGTGTCCCCAGAGCAGAGGTTGCAATCTCTTGAGGGTCTTCAATTATCTGTACGTTGAAGTAGTCCTGCCATGAAAAGATATATTGATTTTCCTGCCCCTCTCAGAGTCCTGCCTTTTTGCTGTGCACTAGACCCTACAAATTATGTAGTTGGCCCTGTCTATAATGTCCCGCAAAACAGATATGAGTTGCTAGAGATGGGTAATCTTCCAGTCTTACATGGAGAGAAGATAGAATACCTGAAGATTCTCCACCACAGGACAGAAGACTGGTGAAACAGAGTCCCACGACAGTAGCCACCATTTGTGGGTGACATGTTCTGCCAGACACTGTTAGGTCCCGAGCATAAGAATTCTATAAGGTCAGTACTATCATCCTCATTGTACTGATGGCAGAACAGAAAGGTTACATAATTTCTTCAAGTGGCAGAGTTTGTTAGGGAAAGCTTTATAGGAAAGGAGATCTTGGAATTGAGCAGTTCCAGGATGGGACTCTTAAGGAGAAGTAAGAATGATTAAAGGCATAGAACATACCACAGTGTGGCCCCTTTTAGGGCCTATGGGTATTTTCATTTAGCAAGTATGATTTGAGCTTAGGTGCAGCTTTCAGATGGGAAACTAGAGAGAGGCGCAAGGAATCAGATGGAGAATCAGAGCAGATGATTAGAAGCCTTGTTTGCCTTTAGGCAACTGAGATTCAGTGGATGTTTTTGGCAGAAGAGTAACATGAATAGACTCACATTTTAATAAAAATCATTCCTCCATAGCATCAAAGGTGACTTGATTGGTATGAGAGCCAAGGGAAAATTTATAAAGACTAGATGGAGGCAAAAGTGGTTTTGTTCCAACAAAGAGGAGTGAGCTGAGAAGTTTGGGTGAGTGGAGAAGGGAGAGGATGGTTGAGTACAGGGAAGACAGGGATCAATCATATCTAATGCCGCGGAAACATAAGAGGTATTTTCACAGTCTTAGGTGTTAACATTAAAAGGTTGTGGTGAATTTTCCTAGTGCAATTTTACTAGTGTGTTTGATGTGAAAGTCTTACATTGTGACTTAGGTGTAAGTGGGATTTGAAGAGGTAGCCACAGTAAATGGAGTATATTTAGTTTCATCCAAAGGCAAGAGACAGGAGAAAGTGGCATGAGTGTTAAACCAGTGGTATGTAAGGATGTTTTGCAATTTTTTTAAGAAAGAATTTCCTATCTCATATTCCCAAAGTACATTTTTAAAAAGACTTCTCCTAAAGCATTTACGATGTTTGCCTTGCTAATGACAGATTTAAGTATTTATCTATGACTGTAATCTCAACTAGTTGATGAGCTCTTGGAAGACCAGGATTATATTTTATTCATTATTTTAATCCCCATAGCATGCAAATTTCTAGATGCATATAAAATGAGAATTTAATAAAATTTAATTCATCAGTATGTAGTATTTCATCTTTCAAATGATTCTCAAACATTTAGCCTGGAATTGCAAATCTTGTTCACAGTAAAATGTAAAATACCCCAAGTGGGTCTTTCTGATGAAAAGCAGCTCAGTATTGAGCAGTGGTTCTCAAAGTATGGTCCTCAATCCAGCAGCATCAACATCACCCGGGACATTGTTGGAAATACAGATTCTCCAGTCCCACACAAAATTACTGAATGGAAACTCTGGGGATGGGGCCTCACAACCTGTCTTCTACAAGCTCTCCAAGGAATTTTGATTTGCCCTAACATTGAGAGAATCATTGAGGTAGAGAAACACAATCCTTGGATTTAATCATATCTGTTTCACACCTCATTTTTGGCTCGTAATTTTTGGCACTTACGAGCCAAGTACAGTGAGCATGTTATTAATGATTACATAATGCAGTTTTCTTAAGCAAGGAAGGTGGGGTATCCGGAGAAATAGCTGCAAGAATTGAGTGACAGGCATTTACCTCGCTATCTGATACAATGTCAATATTAAATAGATACTATTTTTCCCATTCAATATACAATGTGCAATTATGGAATTATGGCTTAATAGAGAAGCCTAGAACTAGCAAAGTAAAAACAAGAGGGGTGGGAATCAGTGTACACTGAACACTTACTTTTCCCTGTTTATTACTCAGTCCTGGGTATTTTCATCTAATGTTATCTATATTAGAACCAAGCCCACTTCCTTCAAAGTCTATTTTACTTTTACCATCGTTCCAGTCATGCTTGTGCCAAGAATGAGTTCATTAATTACAAATGACAAATAAAAAAAAAGGCTTCTATACAGAAGTCAGCTTTTCACTTCACAGTCTTAAATTCTTTTCTATTTTTCAACTAGGAGAAAAATAGCATCCTATGGTGAATGCTTTAATAGCAAAATTCTAAATAAGGAAGATTTCTCATATTTGAGGAAAATAAAGGCACTAATGCTTGTTTGCCCTGTAAATGCTTTTTATCATCTTGCAGGAATGGGAAGATAAAAGGATCAATCACAGGGAAAGGCATGCATTTTTCAGAGCTTTGTCTCTTACTATTGTTCAGCTTTAGCAAGGGTATTAAAACAGCATCCTATAAACAGCACTTATTCATACTGCTCACATTTTCATATAGCTTTCCCTGATCCTCTATCTGTAAATGCAAGGTCAGCTTAACACCGTTATGAAGAAAACCCTTCTGAAACCACACCTCTCCCTTTCTTTCATGCTTCAAATATGTATCTCTGAGCCCTGTTCTTGAATTGACATACATTTAAAAACAATTCAATCATGGATTGATCAGCTGATCCAGTGATATACAGACTACAGCTTGCTTTTGCCATTGTTTCTCTTTGTTGCTAGTGGGCCTTTGTTTGAATCCTGCAGCATCAGCCCTGACTGCAAAAACTGATTGACTGAGCTGTGCCACAGGGCATAAAATAACAAAGGAAGAAAAATATGAACAGTTAGTGAAAGAAGCCCCAGGAAAAGACATAAATAAATGTAGCATACCCAAATACTGCAGCACTGGTAGAATCCTAACCAGGGCAAGAAAAACCAGATAACAGTGTCTTTATTTTAATGTTTGAAAGGTGAATTCAAGGAGAGATACTGCGTTCCAAGAACTATGTTAAGCCTTCGAATGATCATTTTCTAAACACATGAAACAAATACGCCCACTCATAGATAATGCTGAATCTAAAGAGTCTTCACACTTTGGGCTCTTTTAGATAATATGGTAATGATATTTTAAAGAAGTTCCTATAGATAATAATCATCAAGACAATAAATACAGACAAGCTACGTTTATGCTAACATTTGCATATAAATCCATTTGAGTGAAACATTAAAAGCTCAGCATTTAGCCTTTTCCAAGAATTTGAATAGGACCTAATAAAATTTCTAAATTTTCTGTGAGGTTTGTATACACACAAGGAAATCATGGCCTTTTAAAATCTCAAGGTTGGAAAGGACCTTAGAGGTCAGATGATCCAGCTTTTTTTGTTTTGCAATGAGTTGTTTGGGAAAAGCATTATTATCAAGTGTCCTCTACTGAAGACTCGCACACAATGGGTAACTTGGGAAGAAGCTCAGCATCTGGGCACTCTGATGACAATTTATATAGCAATTTCAGACAAAATATGCTTTAATCAGTGAAAAAGATCATTTTGAGCTGGATGCCTTTTGCAAGAAAGCACAGCGTTTATATTGAATCAAATGAAGAGATTTCCTTAAAATGACTTTGTTTATACTGTACTGGGCTGATTTCTCAAGACTTCCTTCTCTGCTCTTCTTCTTCTTCTCCTTCCTTTTCTTTATCTTTCCCTCCCCTCTTTCTCTTCTCCTTCTCTCTCTCTCTCTCTCTCTCTCGCTTTCCTCCTTCCTTTGTTCTATAAGATAAATATTAGATAAAAGCTAATTACAGAATCCATTTCAGGAATCTGTATTCAGGAATAGAAGTACACTTAATAAAGCTATGTAGACAAAAATATGAGGCTGAAGAGAAAGAGTGAGTTGGAGCTGGACTATTCTGTGTGAGAAATTAACAGAATTTGTGTGTGGGTACAGTCAGATGGGAGATGGGAAGAGGATCTGAGCAATTGTTCTGAAATAGCTACCTGTGAAGAATTCTCAGAAGCTAGAATGAGTTACAGATATTTATGACCCGTTATAATTCAATTTTTAAAAATGTTTGCTGGGCAGTGCTGTAATATAATGCCTTTCTGTTTCCTCAAGACGTTAATCAAGTATGCTCACATGAAATAATTTTGTGTTAAGTGGGGTAAATGAAAATAAACACAGAAATGAACAAAATCTGCTTTTAGAGGAAATATGGAAAGTACAAATATATGCTCATTTATTGATCATGGTGGCAGTTCCATTGCAGGAGAGATTGTTCAATAGCAAAATGTATAATGGTTTGGATCTAATTAAAAAATTACCAGCCATGCAAAAAGAAATATTTAAAAGGATGTTATATGTGTGTTCCCTATGTTCAAAAATCTCGAACATATATTGGACATATTAAATGGAGACATGGAAATATAAAAGTGTCTCAAATCAGATTTCTAGAGATTGAATTTCTGATACCTGGGATGGAAAAAATTTACTGGATGACATTAATGGCAGATTATAAATTTCAGAAGAAAAATTGATAACTTGAAGACAGCAACAGAATCAATCCACAATGTAACACACATACACACAAAGAATTAAACAAAAGACATAAAAAAGCATAAATGAACTGTGAAAAAGCTAAATATATGTGTAAAGTCCTGGAGAAATAAGAATAGGTAGAAAAAAATTATTTGTAAAAAATAGTAGTTCACAATTTTCTAAGTTTGATGAAAGTGAATATCTACAGATCAAAGAATGTGAATGAATCACTTAACTGCAAGCTCAAGAAACATGAAGAATATTATACAAGGCATATAATAATAAAACTATGGAAGCCAGCAACAAAGAATGTAAAGAAAATCTTTAAAACAGGCAGAGAGAAAAAAAAACAGATATCACATAAATAAGAACAGATATAAGAATGACAACAGATTTCTTTTTGGAGGTAATGTAAGTAGGATGTGAAGCACAATTTTTAAAGTATTGAAAGAAATAAAAAATCAACTTAGAATACTTTACCCATCAAAAATATCTTTCAAACAATAAAGTGAAATAAAGACATTTTCAGAAATAAAAAAGCTAAAAGAATTTATCACAGATTTGCAAAAAAAATGTTAAAGTAAGTCCTTTACACTTTGGGAGGCCGAGACGGGTGGATCATGAGGTCAGGAGATCGAGACCATCCTGGCTAACACGGTGAAACCCCGTCTCTACTAAAAAATACAAAAAAAACTAGTCGGGTGAGGTGGCGGGCGCCTGTAGTCCCAACTACTCCAGAGGCTGAGGCAGGAGAATGGCGTGGACCCGGGAGGCGGAGCTTGCAGTGAGCTGAGATCCGGCCACTGCACTCCAGCCTGGGAGACAGAGCGAGACTCCGTCTCAAAAAAAAAAGTAAGTCCTTTAAACAGAAGGAGAGTAACAGTGAATGGAAACCAAGATGTAAAGGAAGGAAGAGCAATAGGTATGATAACTACCTTCATAAATATAGAGATTTTTTTCTTATTATTTAAATATTTCGAAGACATAATTCAATGTTTTAAGGAAAAATAAGAGCAATGTATTGTAGAGCAAGTGGAAATAAGAAGATAGCAATAGCACAAAGGCTGGGAAGAGAAAAATGGAAGTTGTTATGCATATGTAAAGTAACACAATATCAATTTAATATCCATTCAAATAAGTTACAGATATGCACAATAAATCCTACAGAACAACTAAACGTGAATAATGGTTAATGAGTCAACAAAGGTGATAAAATTAAATAATAATTAATACGCAATCCAGACATGGGAAAAGGGAACAAAGAAATACTTAAGACCAAAAAGAAAAAATCAAAAATTTTAATTATACATGAAGAGTAAGTTTTAGAGATCTGCTGTACAACATAGTACTCAGAGTTAACCATATTCCATTGTGCACTCTTGTTAAGAGAGTATATCTCATATAAAGTTCTTACTATTAAAAAAATGGGTAGGGGATACAAGTTTACTACTGGAAATAAAGCACATGTCTATTACCTTGATTGCAATGATGGTTTCATGGGTACACACCCATGAAATCATATACATTAAATATGTAAAGTTTGTTGCATATCAATTATGTCTCAATAGAGCTGTTAAAAATAAGTGAGCAAATATTATCTGCAAGACTTAAACAAGATTTGGAAGAAAGACTTCATACATAGCAGTGTGGAAATGAAAGGGTGTATGTGCCCTCTTTTAAGATGTAGACCTGTGAAGAGGTATTAAATGAAGAACAGTTACGTAGAAATTCATAAAGTTGAGTAGAATTGCACTGGGGAGTAGGTGGAAATGAAGACAAGTAAAAGGGATTCATTGTATGGACATATCACAGACTGTCTAGCCAGAGAGGTACAATAAATAATCTCCAGAAGCAGAACAATATACTGGCTCAGCCTCAGTTAGAACAGAGATGAAGCACTTCATCTATTTCCCTGCCACTATGAGCCCCTCAACTATGGGATATTTCAATGGTGATGTTCAGGTGTTCAGGAAGTAGACTTATTTTCATATCAGCTATTTTGCACTGAAATTTGAAGAAATGCCTATTCTAACTTAGATGAGGTGGAACCATGCTCAAACTGGAAAAAGAGAGTAACACAAAGGAAAAAAAAGAGGAAACATCTAGCCTAGGGTTAAGAGGAAAAGATTTGTGATATGGAACAAGTTCATCTTTCTGTATTAATTTTCCTTTTTGTTAAAGAGTGGGTAATACTTACCTTGAGCTACTTATGAAGATTAAATAAAATATGTATGAAATACTTAGCACAATGTCTGGTACATAGTTAATTCTCCATAACTGGAAAGTATTACTTTTAGACTTCAGAAAGGAGACTTCTTCAAATAAAAATATATTTTCTTTTCTCCAGGTTCTCAAAATTTGACAGCAAAATCTAATTATGATAGCTTACATAAAAACCTTGGTTCATTGTAGTTAATTAAACTGAAGAATCCATCCATAATGATTTAGCATTTTTTTCTTATTTCTAATGAAAAAGTCCACCCAGGGAAAGTGCCATGGATTTTCTGTTATATATCACAAAACAGAATGTAAAAGAATCAGGTTGCCAGGCGCGGTGGCTCAAGCCTGTAATCCCAGCACTTTGGGAGGCCGAGACGGGCGGATCATGAGGTCAGAAGATCGAGACCATCCTGGCTAACACGGTGAAACCCCGTCTCTACTAAAAAATACAAAAAAAAACCTAGCCAGGTGAGGTGGCGGGCGCCTGTAGTCCCAGCTACTCGGGAGGCTGAGGCAGGAGAATGGCGTAAGCCCAGGAGGCGGAGCTTGCAGTGAGCTGAGATCCAGCCACTGCACTCCAGCCTGGGAGACAGAGCGAGACTCCGTCTCAAAAAACAAACAAACAAAAAAAAAGAATCAGGTTGATCAATGATGTCTTTTTTGTCTCCTGTAGCACTGCACTCAAAGACTATCATATATATAGATCAGACTTTTCTCAAATCCAGAAAAATTTAGGTAAAAAATATTGGTTTCAATTTTCTTATATTTCTACAATAAACTTGCATCAACCGTGTAATAAAACATTGATTTAAAGGTTAATATAAGAAATAAAGTAAAATTGACTTTAAATAAAAAATAGAAAGATGGTAGATTTAAACCCAATAATAGCAATAATCATTAAATGTTAATGTTCTGAACATCCAATTAAAATGCAGAGATTGTTGGATTGGATAGAAATGCAAGATTCAACTCTATATAAATTGTACAATATATCCAGTTTAAATATAAATACACAAATAGATGAAAAGTCAGAAAAACAAAAAATACTATGCCAACACTAAAAGGAATATTGTAGTTACTATTTTGATATCAGAGAATGTACACTTTAGAATAAAGAATATTTCAGAGTTAAAAAAGTAATTTTTATGAAAGGTCATAAAAATCCTAAGTGTTTATGTACCAAATAGCAGAGCTTTAAAATACACGAAGCAAAATCTCATAGAATGGCAAGGAGAACAGACAAATCTACCAATAAAGTCGGAGATGTTATTATCTTCCTCTGAGTAACTGAGAGGAGAAATAAAAAGATAATGGACAAGTATGTAAGAGACATGAATGACACTATAAAATAATTTGTCCTGATGGATATTACAGAATACTTCATCCAACAAGAGCAAAATGCACACCCATTTAGGTTCTTTAAAAAAAAAAAATCCATTTACTAAATAGACCATATTTAGGACTATAAAATGAGTCCCAATAGAATTTCAAAAATTCAGATCATACTAAAGAAATTCTCTTATAATAAAAGAAAATTAAATTAGAAATCAACAACAGAAAATCTCAGGAAAATTCCCAAATACTTGAAAATTTAATAACACTTTTGTTCATAATCTGTGAGTCAAATTAGAACTCGAAGGAAAGTTAGAAATAATTTTGAATGGAATAAAACTCATAACACAACCTATCAAAATTTCTGTATGCAGGTAAAGCTACACTTAAGAATTTTACAGCACTAAACACCTATTAAAAAGAGGAAAATGATTTTAGTTTCTACCTTATAAACAACAAAATGAAGAGCAAATGAAATCAATTATACAATAGAAAAAAATTGATAAATATTAGAGTGAAATTTAATAAAATTGAAAACAAAACATATATACAAATAAATTAAAGAAAACCAAAACCAGGTTCTGTGAGAAGATCGATAATATTGATTTAGCCAGTCTGATCAAGAAACAAAGTAAAAATATAAATGATAAATACCAAGAATGAGAGAAATGATATTATTTTACAGACATTAAAAAGTATAATACAGGAGTATTATGAAAACATGTATTCAAATAAATATGTATATATACATATATAGAGAGAGGTAAAATGAAGACATTTTTAAAAAGGTACAAACCACAATCCCTCACTCTACAAGAAATTAAAACTTGAAAAGCTTTATATCTATAAGAAATATATAATTTGTAGTTAACATTTTTTTAAAAACAAAACAACAGTCTTGGTTCAAATATTTTCACCAGTGACCTTTATATAAACAATGTATGTTCTATCCATATTTTCCCCCAAAACTTGAAAAGAAATAAATATTCTATTACTAATACTATTACTAATACAAAAATTACATGGAGATATTTTTGACGGAGGCCCCGCTTGCTGCCCAGGCTGAGTGCAGTGGCCGGATCTCAGCTCACTGCAAGCTCTGCCTCCTGGTCCACGGCCATTCCTCCTGCCTCAGCCTCCCGAGTAGCTGGGACTACAGGTGCCCCGCCCCACCTCGCCCGGCTATTTTTTGTATTTTTAGTAGAGACGGAAGGTTTCACCGTGTTAGCTGTGGATGGTCTCGGATCTCCTGACCGTGATCCGCCCGTCTCGCCTCCCAAAGTGCTGGGATTACAGGCTTGAGCCACCGCTACCGCCACATGGAGATATTTCAAGAAAGAAACTGCATATATCAATACTCCTCATAAACATAGATGCAAAAAGTCTTAGCAAAATTTTTGCTAATAAAATTCGGCAATATAAAAAAAAAGATAATACATCAAGACAAAGTGGCGTTTACACCAGAGATGCAAGTTCAGTTTATCATTTCATAATAAATCAATGTCATTTACTACATTATCAAATTTAAAAACCATATGATCATCTCAACAGACATGCAAATGCATTTTACCAAAACAAAATTAAAATTAAACCCCAAGCACTTGTGTCGTCACTTTAGCAAACTAAGAATACAAGGAAAGGTTCTCAAGCTTGTAAAGGACATCTACTAAATTCATACTTAATGAGAAGAAACTAATTGCGTTCCTTTTAAGATTAGCAATAAAGTATGTTTATTCTCTCTACTTGTTTTCCACCTTGTACCAGAGCTTCTAGTTAGTGCAATAACATAAGAAAAGTAAACAAAATACATTTATATAAAAAAAGAAGCTTAGGTTTTTTTTTTTTAATTTTACTTTAAGTTCTGAGATACATGTACAGAACATGCAGATGTGTTATATAAGTATACGTGTGCCATGGTGGTTTACTTGCAGATAGGATAATTGTTTTTGTGGAGAATCACATGGAATTCACTAAAGTGCTGCTAGAACTAATGAGTCAATTTAGCAAGATTGCAAGATACATGATAAATACGCAAAAAGAAAAAAAAAGGAATTCATGTTGGGTACAAAGAATCGGACATTAAAATAAAATAAAATATCATACATAATAATGAATTACTTACCTGATAAAAGACTTGCAACCAGTGTATTAAAAAAATTCTGCATCAAGAATATAAAAACTGAAAAAGAGAAAACAAAAAATTTTATTTAATTAAACTAAAGAGCTTCTGCACAGCAAAAGAAACTATCATCAGAGTGAAGAACGGGAGAAAATTTGTGCATATGAAGCAATGCACAATATCATCTGTCATTTGGGAAATACAAAATTAAAACCCCCATGAGATATCACTATACAGCTGTTGGAACACCAAAAAGTAACCAAGACTAATGACTTTGTGACAGAAAGTAAACAGTAGCTGGCTGTGCAGAAGTGGGCAAGGAGGATTGGGAGGGAGAAACTACAAAGAACATGAGAAAACATTTGGGGATGATGAACATCAGGAAACTTTAAGGGTATTGATATGTTTATTATCTTAATGATAATGATAGTTTCATAGATATGTACATATGGGTCAAAACTCATAAAATTGTACATTCTAAATGCATCCAGAATAAGTTCAGAGACAGTTTCCAGAATTAGATGGAGAGTTATAAAACATGAAGCCCTAGTATAATAGCACATTCATTAAAAATTTCACGAGAGACTAAGGAAACATTTTATTATCTTAGTAAGGACGATGAATTTCTTACCCAGGAAAATATCTGGATTTGGTGCATGTAGGTGTGTATACGTATGTATGTGTGTATGTGTATGTATATATTAATGTTAGGGGAAAACAAACATTGAAATTAAATATTGTACACAATAGCTAATTACCTAAAAAAGTAGATGATATACATATATACATACACACATATATATATATCCATGTGACATAATGCTCTTATTTTTGAAATTGGTTTAAACATAATATCCATTTCACAAGATTCTCGTGAAAATTAAATGAGTTAACATTTAAGATATTTATAATGTTAGCCAGCCCAACGTAAGTAAGTCCTTGAATGCTAGACATTATTCTTGGTCAGAATTAGTTGCTTTATATATTCATAGTGATGTTTTGAATATCCTCAACAAACGTTTTAAAGAAACTTTTCATTTCCTCTCTCAATCCAGCAATGCCCAGTTGGTTAATATTTGTCTTAACATCTGCCTCTCAAAATTATTACTTTAACATGCTAAGTGTACCTAGGTAATCTGAAGATTATATGTTTTGCCTTATCCATCAACAGTTAGTTTATTTTTATTGCTATATAATTCCTTTGAGATTATACTCATCACTTTATTTCCTTTCCACTTACATAATTTTAAATTACAATTTTTGGCATAAATGAAATTGACCTTATTACCTCTCAAGGTAACAGATAACTATCTATCTGGATAAAGGTTACTTTTCTTCATGGAGATATCCGTATCTGTTTACAGTAGAGTGAGAAGGAAAATTGATCCATAAAAATTAACTGAGGCTAGTTAAAAAATGCTGTTTTATTATTTTTATTTCTAATTTGTCTCAGAATTTTTCATTGTCTCATGTTTGAAGAGCTCACCCATAAATAAAGCACACTTTTCTTTACAATCTATAATCAATCAGGAAGCAGGGGAATAAACATCTATAGCTGCAAGTCATCAATTAACTAAATGTTTATGATGCCATGATGACAACCTCAGTGTCTACATAGAATTGTGATGAACGTATTACCTAAAGAAGCAAACATATTTGTCTTATTCAGTGGGCATGGACTCCTCTCTCCATAGATGATAGATAGATAGATGATGGATAGATAGATACATAGATACATAGATAGATATAAATAGATTCATAACTATATACACAAATACTCATACAGACTGCACACACATACAAATTAATACATATTCATATGTAACCATATATAGACATAGTTATACACATTTTGTATATGTATGCAATATTTCACACTGCATTTAAATACAAATTCTGATACATTAGTTGGTAGATAGATGGGCACATTTGTATATACATGTATATACATGTATGTACTTATATATACATGTATATACTTATATGTTAAAAGTACATAATGTACTTTTAATATTTTGTGTGCACTAACCTAGCAAGACATTCTTAATTTCTTGTGCACAGGAATGTAAACTATATTTGAATGTTCTTTCACTCTGAGGGAAACTACAAAAGTTAGAATTGGTTAGGCAGGATGAACGAATAAATGTGAATTGTTACATGTGAACTTGGTTAATGCAAATTTTGCTAGCTGTACATACATTTTGTAGACCTAATGATTTTTGAAAACTATTTCCATGGCTGTTTATGTCTCATGTGGAAATCTAAATGGGATCTTACAGGAACTGGATTAAAGAATTTAGCTCGTGTCAAATATTGCTGGTCTCTGCTTTTTAATTTTTCTTTCCTCAGAGTTCTCCTGCCTTTAATACATGCTTAGACTTAGTAGGCCAGAAGTAGAACTCTCTAGCTAATATTTTCCCCTTCTATTGTACAAAGGAGTTGTTCTTTAATGCTTACATGGTTATTTGAGTTTTACCATAGAATGCTGTGCACTGCAGTTTTGCTTTGAAATGAATGATCTTCGTTTTTGTTTCAAGGTAAACAATTTTCTGCAGTGTTTTGTTGCATATTGTTCGGGGTCATTCTATTGCTTAGATGTAGAAGGGGATTTTTAAAAATAATCGCTGCTGTGAACAATTAACTGTTTGATCATCAATGCTTCCTTTATTTTTTTTTCTTCATGTTCTTCCTTTTGTATTGGGTTTAAGTCCCTGTCTGTCCTCTATGACACATCAGGATATGACTAGCTGGTACCACTCACAGTGGAGGCGATTTCATCTTTGTTCAAAAGTACTCTGTTTCTCAGAAGTCATACAGACATCTTAGAAAGAATGGCTGATTAAACTGTTTTTGGCAGCAGTTAAACTTATCTGACCACATACTCTCTTTGTTTAGGATTTAGAACATTTTCCCCTTTTCATTTCAGAGGATATAATCAGGCTTAATTTCTCCCTGTATCTTCTGCACATTTTGCTCTTTAAACGTTTTATATAGAAAGAGTGATTCTCAGTTGTTCTGGACTTATCTTCCAGTATAAAAACTTATTATTGTTCAGCAATGTAAGCAGCAGAGGTAATACCCCATTTTTAAACTTCCAATTGGAGCTCTATTTTCTAGACAGTGAATAGAAGACTATTTTATAAATAGCATTTCACCTCATTGTTTGTATCATTTCTTCTATTAAACTAGGTTCTGTGTACATATGAAAGCTGGGTGAAAGATTTGGCAAGAGATTGGTATGAACCAGCTGAAAAATGATGTACTACCCTGCTGAGAATCTAGTCTGATTTCCTTCACTTTTCCTGGAACTTGAGAGAAAAATGACAATTGATGTTCTTTGGGAATTGGTTTAAAGATGATGAAGGACATTTCTGTGACAATGAGTGTTGTCCAAATAAAAGGCAGGGACAGACCTAGAGGCATACAAAATACTGTGTTTGTTAGGGCAATGAAGGGTCTAAACAAGAAGAAAAATAAAACTTGTTATTATTATACACTTTATACAATTTTCATTCTTATAAATTTATAAAAATAGTGTATTGGCGTTCATCCACGCACATCGATAATTTGGTAGAGATAATCCTGACCCAATTAAGTATTAACATCTTGTACTGTCGTTTTGGGGGATAATTTCACAGAACACATAAATTAGTTTTCTATATGTGTGTTTAGAGATTGCTTAGCAAAATATAATAGTATTTTTAAAACATACATGCAGCCCGCCGCTCGGCCGCCGCCGCCATTGCCGCCCCCCTGCCGGCCAGCGTGAGAAGGAGTTGAGGGTCGCCGCCTCCGCCGCTCTGGGGAGAAAGTCAAGCCAAGCCAAGGAGAAGCTGCAGAAGCGACTGGAGGAGCGAGCAGCCATGGATGCTGTGGATGCTGCCAACAGGCTCGGAGACCCTCTGGAGGCTTTCCCAGTGTTCAAGAAACACGACAGAAACGGGTTGAATGTCTCCATTGAATGTAAGCGAGTGTCTGGACGGGAGCCAGCCACCTTGGATTGGGCCTTCGACCTGACCAAAACGAATATGCAAACCATCTGTGAAGTGCAGTTGGAAAGCAAGGTGCGGCGGAAAGGCCTGGGGAAATTCCTCATGCAGACCCTGCAGCTCATGGCCAACAGCACACAGATGAAGGAGTTTATGCTAACAGTATTCAAATACCATCATGGCGCCTACCAGTTCTTCAGAGAAGCGCTGCCGTTTGAAATTGATGACTCTTCCCCCAGGATATCCGGTTGCTGTGGGGAGGATTGCTCCTAGGAGATCCTGAGCCCGAGGACCAAGTTTGGGGACAGCCAGCACTCCCACGCAGGTAGGCACTGCGGTGGCTGCTGCCACTGAACTCTCAGAGCCACTTTCAAGTCACAGTGCTCTCTCCTAAGGCCTTTCCTCTTTCCTGGTCTCACCGTTTGTCAGGTGTCCTCAGAGCTGTGGCCTCCCCAGCCCTGCACGTGCCAGGCTGCACCCTGAGAGCCCAGAACCCTGGGGAGAAGTGGTATGAGCTGCTCCTCCTCTCCTAGGAGACCAGAGTGCTAGGAGGGAAAGAAAGAGGGAGGGAAGAGTGGGTGGGGCCTGGCAATGAAGCTCATCCTCCACAGTGGCTGCCTCCTCACTTGGCTCCTGGGGCCTGCAGTGGAGGTTCTCCCACGTCTGCAGCTCCTAGAGTCCTGGCAACCTCCCCTCCCCTGACACATACACTTGGACAAATGGAATGTTTATGCCCACCTTTATGAAAGTTCTGGAGTCCTGGGTCTGGGGTTTGCTGATCCCCAAAGAGGAACACACTGGGTGTAAGATCTGGGCAAAGAAGGGGGCTTCAGAGAGACTCACACTTTCGCAGATGGAATGCTCTTATGGAGACTGTGGGAAGGTCTTTTGTGCCAAGATGCAGGGTAGTGAAGAAAGCTCTTTCAAGCTGTTTTTATGGATTCGTGGAGTGGGCTCATGTTGAGACCAGCTGACTCTGGGAGGAAGACCGCCTCTCTCCATCACTGTCAGTGAGAGAAAGGCTGAAAGGCCCAGGAATGAGGTGTTCTGTGGAACCCGCCATGGGGATGATTGCTTCTCTAGGCTCCTGGGATGTTGTTGCATTCTAAGCTTAAATTCCTGGTCTCATGGCCGTGACTTGAGCTTTTGATTCATAGAAGAAAGCCAGAGGTTCTGCTCGTTCTTGTCTGCCCGCCCTCACCATTCTTTCTCCTCTGCCTCTCACCTCTACCCCAAATACCTCTGTTCTTACTCTCAAGGGGAGAATAACACCAGGGAGCCCCTCATCTTCCCCAGAAGGACTTCTCGTTTCTCATATAGTTAACTCCCATTTCTTCTCATCTCTTGGTGCTGATAGCTCTGTAAGGGTAGGGCACCCCTCCCTGCAGTCACCCTCCCTCTTCAGAGAGCCCCCAGCCAGCAGCAGGCCCCTCTGCCTGCACTCCTCAGCTTTGCCCCTTACTGCCTCAGTGAGGCACTAGTGCCACTGCCATGGCCCAGCCGGGCCATAGCTCAGGCTGCAGCAGGAATGCCTCTCAGTGGCCAAAACAGCTGCTTTTCTCTCTGGTGTCACCCTGTGGTAACAGACTGGAGCAGGGGAAGGAGAAAGCCTTCCTCTTCTCTCATAGGATAGAAAGGCAGGCTCAGAACTAATGCTCATCCTGATCTCTAGACCTTGTTCTTCTTCCAGGGAAAGAAAAACCAAATCCTTATCAAGGAAAAAGCACCGAACAGCTCCCTGTGGATCTCCCTGAGCTCTGCTTTGGGGAGTATCGTGAAGGTTCCAGCCTTCGTGAAGTAGCTCTCACAGAGGTCTATCGGTCCCTGTGACCTCAGCATCTGCTCACATCCCACCCTCTGCCCAACTCTGGCAGTCTGTCCTGGCAGATCTCCCCAGAGTGGTCCTTGCTTCTCACCTGGATTCCTGCTTCTGCAGGAGCCTGTGTATGCAAGGCCTCCCTCACCCAGCCTGGCCCCTCTGTTGAGCACTCTGCACTGCTCTTGATGGGCAGCAGTGGGACTGGGTACTCCTTAGAGAGGGCCTTGCGGCTTTACACTGGAATAAGTCTGCCTCTGCGTCACCCTGCTGGCTCCTGGTGGGTTTCATCCCAGGGAGAGATGACATTGCTGGAGGGGTTTGGTCGGGACTAGGATGGGAGAGGCACTGTCTGAGACTTGTAATCACTCTCGTTGGTGTTGAGCCCATTCATTTCCAAAACATCTGTCTTTCTCCACTACCCACAGGTCTTGATTTTGAGAAACATAGCAGGCATGGCTGGGCGCGGTGGCTTACACCTGTAATCCCAGCACGTTGGGAGGCTGAGGCAGGCGGGGTCACCTGAGGTCGGGAGTTCAAGACCAGCCTGGTCAACATGGTGAAACCCCATCTCTACTAAAAATACAAAAACTAGCCGGGCGTGGTTGTGGCCTGTAATCCCAGCTACTCGGGAGGCTGAGGCAGGAGACTCGCTTGAACCCGGGTGGCAGAAGTTGCGGTGAGCTAAGATCACGCCATTGCACTGCAGCCTAGGTGACAGAGCGAGACTCCATCTCAAAAAAAAAAAAACAAACAACAGCAACAACAACAACAAAAAACAAAGAAACATAGCAGGCCTCTTGTACCAGGCTTTTTGTTTTTTTATTTGTTTAGAGCATGTTAAGATTTTTTTTTTTAAATGTTAGTTATATCCACCCTATTTCAGGTTATTTTTGTTGGTGTCAAGTATATATAGGACATGTGAATGGTTCTTTTTAATCCTTTTTTTTTAAGAGGAAATTTGGAAGATAAACTCCTTCTTGATATATATATATATATTTTTTTCTTTAGCAGTTTGTTATCACTGGAATCAAAGGGAAAAAGTGATCTCTTTTTGCATTGGTTGTATTCGTATGTCACAAATCAAAGACACTTTGTTCAAAAAATATATATATATATTATGTATATATATATATGCAAAACTTGAACATTGAAAGTGAATTGCTGATATTTAAAAACCAAAAGTAAAAATAGGAATTCTGCAAAGGGTATTATTTGAAAATGAGGAAGATTTTAAAAAGTTTTATAATATTTAAATTATTATGACTAATAAAAGGAATAAAACTTTATAGAAAAATAAGAAAATAATGAATCTTTAGTTAAAAACTCTTGTATTTTCTTGTTTGATGGTGCTATAATTATTTAAAACAGCACTTCCTGATAAAATTTCAGAATAGACTCCATCTTGGAAAAAATATTATATTAAAAATTTAGGAATAGAGACCATGGAAAGGGGACATCAAAGAGAACATGTTTAATAGTTTATAATTATTAAACATATAAACTTAAACATAGAAAAGAGAAGCTGATCATTTAAATGAATTTAAACATTTATAATAAGAATATGTTACCAAATATGTATACAAATATTACTCTATTCTGTTTTTAACAATTAGTATGCTCAGCCAACAGATACATGAAAAAATGCTCATCATCACTCGCCATCAGAGAAATGTAAATCAAAACTACAATGAGATACCATCTCACACCAGTTAGAATGGCAATCATTAAAAATATCAGGAAACAACAGGTACTAGAGAGGATGTGGAGAAATAGGAACACTTTTACACTGTTGGTGCGACTGTAAACTAGTTCAACCATTGTGGAAAATAGTGTGGCAATTCCTCAAGGATCTAGAACTAGAAATATCATTTTACCCAGCTATCCCATTACTGGGTATATACCCAAAGGATTATAAATCATGCTCCTATAAAGACACATGCACACGTACGTTCATTGCGGCAGTATTCACAATAGCAAAGACTTGGAATCAACCCAAATGTCCATCAGTGACAGACTGGATTAAGAAAATGTGGCACATATACACCATGTACTATGCAGCCATAAAAAAGGATGAGTTCGTGTCCTTTGTAGGGACATGAATGCAGCTGGAAACCATCATTCTCAGCAAACTATTGCAAGAACAGAAAACCAAACACCGCATGTTCTCACTCATAGGTGGGAATTGAACAATGAGATCACTTGGACACAGGAAGAGGAACATCACACACTGGGGCCTATTGTGGGGAGCGGGGAGGGGGGAGGGATGGCATTAGAAGATATACCTAATGTAAATGACGAGTTAATGGGTGCAGCACAACAACATGGCACATGTATACATATGTAACAAACCTGCACATTGTGCACGTGTACCCTAGAACTTAAAGTGTAATAATAATATATATAAAAGAAATACCCTTCAAGTTAAAATATGTTTTTAACATAAATTTTTATATGTTTGATGCATTCTACTTTATAAACTATATGCTTATATCTGTTTTCTTCTTCAAAGTTTGTTATTTTCTCCATTGGCTTGTAATAAATTTTTATTAATATTAACATTTGAAAAAATAACCATTGGTGTGCTTAATGTTCTCTGTTCAATATTCTTAACTAGAAAATTACTATAGCACTTTCATATATAAAACAGCCATCTTTAAATACACATTTTATCCAATATCACCATGATGATTTTTGCCAAAGACAATTTTTTCCATGATGACCAAATAAACTCTGGTTGCAGCCAAAGCATTTTCATTTGCTTTGCCTTGTAACCGAAGTACTTTCATTTGCTTTGCCCTATGCAGATGTCAATAATATTCTTTTATGTAAATGCTTTCTGTCAAATGGCAATTTTGTTTTTCTTTTGTGAAAACTGCTTTGAAACAAAAATGAAATAGATTTTGCTTCTTTAAAACATGTGAGAAAATTGCTTCTTCACTTCTCCCATTTAGTATTCCCCATTAGTTTTTTTAAATTTTTCTTTTCTGTTTTTTTTTTTGGGGGGGGGGTGCGGTGGTGGAGTCTTAACTATGTTTGTGCACAAGGTCTTTTTAAGACATAATTATAAAACCAGCTGTCTCCCATGTCTGTCCATCAGTGGGTTACTATGCGTTTTAATCATGTATGCTCATGGAGCATCAGCCATTTTTATTCAATTAGCTGTTAGTTACGTGCTTTTGCAAACTATAAAAACACTCTAACCTTTGTTAACAATAACTAAAAATTAGCTAACACTAAAAACTAGCACTAAGCTAATAGGAAACTTCATGAAATAGCAACATCCTTCTTTCAAACATCTATACTTAGAAAAAAACAGTAATGTTTTTCATCTGTAATATTAGTAAATAAAACAGAAATATCATATAGACTTGCTTTAATAAACTAAAAAATACAAAAAAACAAAGTGTTTTAAACCCTAAAGGAGAAAGAGAAAAACCATATATATTTGCATTTTTAATATTACCCAATTCCTCTACCAAATATCAAATGGTTGCTTTGGATCTGTCACTTTATTTTGATAACTCTTCTGAAAGTTTAGTTATAAACTTAAGAGTGATATAAAAGAACACTGGGGCTGTGATCAACTCCTCTCCAGCAAAGTATATATAATACATAATCAATTACACAAAGTATAAATAGTACATAATCAATTACACATTTTCATGAATGGTGATCATTGAAAGAATGTGTTGCAAAGAATTATTCATTGTAACCAAATTAAGAAAATCTATTACCATTAACAATGTTAGGAATTTAGCTTATTAAAGAGTAAACTAAACTACTTCTAATAATACTCATATTAAAAATTTTAGAAAATCTATAAAATTGTATTTGTACTAATCTTGAGTTGTATGGTAAATACTTTTTATTTAAAACTGATTTTATTTATTTTAGGGAAATCAAATCCTTTTCACTTATAATCCAAATTCTTTAAAGGCCACCTTCTTTTTCTTCATTTTTGAGAGGTAGACAAGAGTGTTGCTCTGTCACTCAGGCTGAAGTGCAGTGGCACAATCATAGCTCACTGCAACCTCAACAATGTGGGCTCAAGCAGTCCTCCCACCTGAGCATCCAGAGTAGTTGGAACTACTTGCTTGTGTGCTGCCATGCTAGCTAATTTTTTAAATTTTTTGTAGAGGTGAAGTGTTTCTCTGTTGCCCAGCTGGACTCAAGCAATGCTTCTCCCTTGGTCTCCCAAAATGCTGATATTACGGGTGTGAGGACAGTCATCCGTCCTATTGCCTTTATATAAACACAATGACCCCTTATCTTAACCATTGGCAATCACTAACTTGTTCACGTCTGTAAATTTGCCATTTCAACATTGTTATATAAATGAAATCTTACAATGTGAGATACCTTCTGGGAGGATTTTTTTTCTCTTAGCATAATTATCTGCAGAGATATACAGGCTGTTGCGCGAAAATAAGTTTTCATTTTTCTGGGATAAATGCCCAAGTGTGCAATTGCTGGGTCATATGATAATTGCGTGCTTAACTTTTAAGTAACTGACAAACTTTTTCACGGTGACTGTACCATCTTACTTTAGAATGTTCTCTAAGTATTCTTGACACTATTGCTGTGTTGGATAAATGGTTTGCAAACATTTTATCCTTCTCTGTGACTTGTCTATTTGTCCTTCTTACAGGGTCTTTTGTGGAGCAAAGGATTTAATACTGACAAAGTCCAACTTACCAGTTTTTTCCTTTTATGCATCAAGTGTAAGTACTCAATCTATTCCTAGATCTTAACAAATTTTCCCTACTTCTCTCTTTCTATTACATTTTAGTCCATTTGTGTTGATTTTGTGTGAAGTTTGAAATTTCCATCTAGACTTTTTTTCCCTAAAGAAGTCCAAATGTGCGAGCACCATTTGTTGGAGAGGTTATTCTTCCCTCATTGAATTGGTTTTACACTTTCATCAAAAATCAGTTGAGCAAAGGTCCACTTAAACAGAGATTATTTTTCAATGAAAACTACACCAAATGTGCTTCTACTACCTCCCCTCCCACCTCTACCATTTCCACTTCCGCCACTCCTGAGACAGCAAGACAAACTTCCCCTCTTCCTTCCCTTCCTTAGCCTACTCAACACAAAGGCGACAAAGAAAAAACCCTTGTGATGATCCATTTCCACTTAATGAATAGTAAAGATATCTTTTCTTCCTAGTGGTTTTCTTAATAACATTTTATTTTCTCTAGCTTACATTATTGTAAGAATACAGCATATAAAACTTATAATGAAAATGTGTTAATATACAATTTGTGTTATTGCTAAGGCTTCTGGTCAAAATTAGGCTATCAGTAGTTAAATTTTTGGAAAGCCAAAAGTTTCGTGAATTTTTGACCATACAATGTGGTGGGGGTTGCCACCACTAACCTCCTACGCATGTTCATGGGCCAACTATACATTTTAGAATAATATTGTCTATATTAACAAAACATTTTGCTAATATTTTGATGGAAATTTTGTAAAACACATATATTTGTGGAGAATAGACAACATCATTTAATTTCTAATCCTTGAAAATAGTATGTGTCTTTATTTATTTAGATTTTCTCTGATTTGTTTCATCAATGTTTTCTAGTTTTAACATACAAGTCCTATACATTTTTTTTAGATTTACATTCTTTTTTTTTACTTTGAAGGTTGGTAAATGGCATTGTACCTTTAATTTTGGTGTTGCCATGTTTATTGCTAATATACAGATACATAACCGATTTTATATGTTGATCTTGCATCCTCTAATATTGTTGATCTCAGTTATTAGTTCCCAAAACTTTGCTCTTAGATTTCTTAGAAGCTTTTGCATAGACAATTATATCATCTGTAAATAGAGACAATATTTTTTGGAGTCATATACCTTTTATTTTCTTTTCTTGCCTTACTATAAAAACTTTCAGTAGTATATCAAATAAAATTAGTGACAGTGGATGTCCTTGCTATATTTTTATTCTGGGGGAAAATCATCGTGTTTTTCCTCCTTAAATCTTGATGGTACTCTTCAGTAGACTATATGAGCCAGGATTTATATTTTTTTAAGGTTTGAAATTGTGAATAATTTTTCTTTAATAGTTACAGATGTATTCAAATTATTTATTTCATATTGGATGAGTTTGACTCTGAAATTTTAAGGAATTAATCCACTTTGTCAATGTCCAATTTATATGTGTAGAATAGTTTATAGTACTGCCCTATTTTTCTTTATTTCTGTAGAGAATATAGCGATATGGTATTTTCCAATATTGGGCAATTATTAGAGATCATCTTGGTTCTTTACATGAAAAGTTATTTTCTATTAAAATCTGGATATGTGGAGTGTTGTGTAGTTTGACTCTAAGTCTTATTTAAATCTCTATTTTATTTGGCTTTCTCTGACATCATGCTTATAAGAGAAGGAAGGTACTGCCTCATTACATCCAGAATGGGATAGAAATGCAGAATCCCTTACTGGCTTTGGTTAACACCAGAGATGGGAAGGGCCATCCCATTAGTACTGACTGGTAGGAGATGGAATTCTTGGCTCACCATTGGACTACTTCTGATACCAGCAGTTGTGGGGAAAAGAAAGAAAGACAGCCTCTTACTGTGTCTATATAGAAAGAAGTAGACATAAGAGACTCCATTTTGTTCTGTATTTGAGATGCTGTTAATCTGTGACCCTACCCCGCAACCTTGTCCTTGCAAGAGACATGTGCTGTGGTGACTCAAGGCTTAATGGATTTTGGGCTGTGCAGGTTGTGTCTTTGTTAAACAAGTGCCTGAAGACAGCTTGCTGGTTAAAAATCCTGCCTGTCCCTGGGCAATGGAACATCTCGGTGTAAAACCCGATTGTATGCTCTGTTTACTGAGATAGGAGAAAACCGCCTTAAGGCATAAGGTGGGACTTCCTGGCTGGAGTTGCTGGCGCAATGCTGCTAAGAGGTTTGTGGAGATGTTTGCATATGCATATCAAGGCACAGAATTTTCCTTTGAACTTATTCATGTCACAGAGATCTTTATCCATATGTCTTACTGCTAATTTTCTCCCTAAAATGATCCTATTGTCCTGCCACTCCCTTATCTTTAAGATGGTAAAGATAATTATCAATAAATACTAAGGGAACTCAGAGACCGGTGCCGGCGTGGGTCCTCTGTAAGCTGAGCGCGGGTCCCCTGGGCCCACTTTTTCTTTCTCTATACTTTGTCTCTGTGTCTCATTTCTTTTCTCAAGTCTCTTGTTCCACCTAATGAGAAACGCGCAGAGATGTGGAGGGGTAGGCCACCCCTTCAAGCAGTGGCTGTAAGGGTTTGGAATGCTCTGTTACTGTTCTCTACATGGCCATAATTGATAACACTGGCAGTGTAGCCTCATTACTACTGGGAAATGGTGAATGTTCTGACTCTCCACTGACTACTAAAGGATGTCACATATATAAATCTAAAACAATCATGTAACATGATCAATGATTTATCATATAGAATACATTAAGATGAAAACACAGTTTTCTAAACAAAATCTTAATGGAGGATTCAAATGCACACCACACAAAAATTACTGAATTGCAAGATAAACTTAAGAAAATTTAGAATGAAGAGGAAAAGGATAAAAATTAAATAACTTAAAAACTGACAGATTACCTTAAAGCAAGATGGTAGGACTCTGGTTCATTACCATATGGACACATTGATTCAATAACAATACACAGATCAATTCCCTTTGTTAATAAATCTAGAAACCAGTTAAGTCTCTGGCATCATTTAGCACATAAATAGCCACATCAAATTCAAATGAAAAAATTAGAAATACTCTCTCATCACAATCCTTACCCCTGGCATAGTACTATATAATCAGGAGGAAGCCTTCACCTCTGAGCTTCCATCTGAGAAGGGAAAGAGTTGAACCATATACCCACTATCCTAGCTTTCCCTGGTGCTTCCTGAGAGACTAGCTCCTACATCACTTGCCTTGGGCCTCTGACAGGATCAAGCTCATGTTAGATCCTTGGTGGCTACAGAGAACAAAAACAGCAGTTTGAACTACTGTGGGCCATCCACTAAGCCTCCTCCCCCCTGGCTCAGTGTAGAGCAAGAGAAAGAGAGAGAAAAGAAATAATAATCAGTTCCCAATTTCTCCATGGGGAGAAAAAGAATTTGGTGTAGAATTGAACTCTACAGCTTTTCTAGATGATGCCTGAGGCAAATGGCTTCTGTCTTACCTATCTTGAAGCGCACTATAGATGCTTGGGGGCCACTAAGAATAAAACCGGTGGTTATGACTAGTGCAAAGGTCTACAGAAGCTCTGGCTGATTCATATATGTACAAATGGTTTTTATTGGAAAAAATTGTATTAATCACAGGTCCTGAGGATCAAGAAGAGGGACAGGAGCTAGGGTTAGGCAGGAGATGTAGGACCTTGCTCCCTAGAGAAAGTTTTCTGATGCCTCAGACTTTTGCCCCATGAGTCTTTACTCACAAAGTCTGCAAGGTAGAATAGATTGATCTAGCTTGTGTCGACCACCTGAGCACCTTCTCCTTTGCTAGTGGCTGGGATGGGCACATGGAATGGAAATCAGTTAATTAAAAACCTCACTACAAATACGTGGGTGTGTGGGTGGGTGGTTAGTGGCATTCTACAAGGAAAATAGTGCAAGGAGACATAAATTATGTATACATCTCAGACCTGGACTCTTTACAGGAGTAAGAGAGAAGGGTTAAGAAATAGCAGATAGTGTAAATCCACTACCACAATAATGAATGAATGGATTTCCTGCTGGAACCTGAACATATCTGCTTTAAAGATTACTTGAAGGCACATGAAGAGTCTTATGTTGGTAACTTTCTATCTAGGATTCTTTCTAAGTGGCTTTTACTCTATCTTGAATCAAATCAAATAGATGACCCTAAATAGAAGTATACTCCAGAGAAATTTGAGAGATCCAAATATATTTTTTTATTCAAACTAGTGACTTTTGAAAGTATGTCTCTGACAGTACCATCAGCCATTGCACAGAAGTTTACATTTTATGAAGATAATTGATTGCCTAGTTAAATAGTTGTTGGTTTAGTTTCATCTGTTTTATTAGTGATGGGATCCCTTTTATTTGAATCATTTTGATATTTACAGTGCTTTAAGGAATATTGTGACTACTGATATTGCCACAGATATTACAGAAATTCCAAGATAGAGCTCTGAAATAAACATTTTACATAAACCAGAATTTCCCAACCTTGGCATTATTGAAATTTTGGGATGGGTGATTCTTTGCTTGGTGTATGGGGCCCATGCTGTGCACTGTAGGATATTTACTAGAATCTCTGGCCTCTACTCATTAGATGCCAGTGGCACCTTTAGAGTTGTGACAATCAAAGATGTCTTAAGACATTGTCAAATATCTCCTGAAGAGCAAAAAACTCAGAGCTGAGAACCACTTTTGTAAATAGAGGAGGGGATTCTGGACAATAAAATTAGTAGAACACTGCAAAATATTGGTATGTGATGAACTTAAAAAAACAAAGTACTACCAATGTAAGAGGGGCTAATCTCCTGTTAGGGGGAATTTAGCATGCATATTCTTTGATTAGAAAACCGCCCTAGGAAGTGATTCTCAACTGTGGATGCACAATTCGAATAATCTGTGGGACTTTTAAAACAATATTGGTGCTAGGCCACAATCTAGATAAATTATATCAGACATTTTGGTGGTGGACCTAGACATTTTTATTATTGAAAAGTTCCCCTAAATAATTTTAATTTAGAGTCATTTAATATGCACTGTATTATAATAATCTAAAGTAATTATCCTTGAAAATGCACCAGAAGCAAGCTCAGAAATGTATGCAAGACCATGCCACACCTGGATTCCTGCTTGAGTATTCACGTGGCCACAAGAATTGTATCCTATTCAGAAGCTTCAGGACAAAGTGCCTCAGGGCACTGCTCCAGGGGTTTACAGCACCAGAAATCCGTATCTCAATTGGTAGATCATTAAAACAAACTGAATAAAGGAAATTTACAAGTTAAAGTGTTCTCTGATGAACTAGTAATTAAAATATTGGCAAAATTCTCTATATCAATATTGGATATACCTATATATGGATGAAGACATTGCAACAGTTTATTAGAAAGCTGGATAATATATAGTTAGCATTATACCAGAAATCCTTGGGTGAATTTCAGCTAATTGCTGGTCTACAGTGCTACAACATAGTCCTGGATTTACCAGGAGATCTGATTTATTGTCCATCTGCTTCTGGCCTGTAGGTCAATCTTCACCATATGCTTTGAATCAATTTTGATTATAGGTGGACTTAAAATAATCAAGCAAATATATAAACTTTAGACCAGTATACAAAGTACTGAAAATCAGTAAAAAGTGTTGAGATTGTGGCTGTACTGAGTCAGAATTTTCTACCTAATTCTTGTTCTGGTGATTTATTTATTGGGGGCTATTCACAAGAGCCTGGGAGTAAGAAAGCAGAACAGGACAGGAGGAAAGAAATAAAGAAAAGTGTGGTCTCAGCTGGAGACTAGCTTTAGTCTTCTCCTATAAGGGACATTTTAGAGCTCAAATTGCAGGGCAGAGTTAGCCCCACTTGAGGCAAATAAAACTACTTTCAGACTCCCAGGTAATTAGTCATTAATTAATTTGTGGGAGAGGGAAAAGCCTCCTGAAATTATATTTGGCTGAGTGAAATTCTCTGGATAGAAGTTATCTGATTTATTAGCCAACATGTGCAGCAGCTACGGGAACACTGCACCTGTTGGTAAGGAGGAGCGGGGCCCATCACCAATAGCATCCACTAGAGGGTATAACATAATCATTTCATATTTTCACATGCAGTATACTATTTTAATCCTCAGTAAATCAGGGAATGTGAACTAGCCATATAACATTAGGATGTCTGCATTTTTCTATACCTTAGCCATCTGTAATCAAAGCTTCCCTGTCACTTTCAAGGAGATAATTTAGACGTAACCAATCAATACTGGTGGTATAGAGTTCACTAAGATAAGACAAGGGAACCTACTTCCAGAATGAAATGTGAGATTTTAGGCCAGGCATGGTGGCTCATGCCTGTAATCTCAGCACTTTGGAGGCTGAGGCAAGAGGATGCCTTGAGCCCAGGACGTAGAGGCTGCAGTAAGGTGTGATCACTCCACTACACTCTAACCTGGGTGAGAGAATGGGACCCTGTCTCACAAACAAAAACGAAAATAGAAAAGAAAAGAAAAACTTCTATGTGCTTAACTCCCTTCCCAAACTTTTTAAATTGAGAAACAAAAATCCAAAAATTAAGAAATATTTCATAGAGTTTATGCATTCATTTTTTCAATAAGTCTTTATTTGAGTGATCTGTATATAATTGACAATGCTCTATAATTTGGGGTACAAAAGTGCAGAAAACAGACAATTTTGGAGACAGTTATCATGGAACTTTTGTTCTAGTTGAGGAAGTAAATAAATAAATAAATAAATGCCAATTTAGTTGTTAACAGGTGTTGTAGAGAAAAATAAAGCAGAGTAGAAAGATGGATGCTGGTGCAGATGGGAGTGAATAGATGCTATTTTAGATCAGATGGTTAAGAAAGTCTTCTCTGGTAAGTTGGCAACTAAGCAGACAGCTGAATTATGTGAGGGAGCAAACACTGTAGATACAGAATTTCCTAAAAGTGTTCTGTTAAAAACATACAACATGAAATACCTTCATAAATCTGATGAGTTTGCATCAATGAAAGTTAAGGTATAGATGACTTTTTAGTCAACGTGATGTCATAGCATCAGTAGTCGTCCATCCCTGCCAATGACTAATGACACAATGTCCCTGAACTGTATTTAAAAAATGAGGCATCAACTCAGATTTGGTGTCTGATTTGAAAAGTAAAGATGTATATGAAACTATTGCAAGAAACCACCAACAGTATGCAGTAGGGAACTAACTTCTTAGAAGACTTACACATGCTCTAAAAAATCATTATTTTGGCTATAAATTTTTATATGTAATGTTATTATAATTTAAAGCTTATAAAACTTAATTTCTTTATAAAAGAGAGGAGCATAAAATAGGCTATTGATACTAACAAGTTTTACTTAGACAGACATAATAGGTTTAACCTTAGGAAATAGGTAACAAAATGACATTTTATGATGATCAAAGGGATGAAGGATGAAGTCAAATAAACCTATTCACAGTATCCCATAAAATGAATAATTAGAGATTTTTATCAAATTGATAGCAGTGAACTAAATATTAATTTAATTTATTTACTAAGTAGGAAACAAAATTTTAATAATTTATAGCACTTTTCCACTTTATTGCCTTATTGACTGTTACAGCTCTTAGAGCATCCAGATAGAAAAAGAGATTTTGGAACCTATTAATATACAGTTTCAGTATGGATAGCCTTTAACTGCTTAGAGTAGCTTTAAAAAAAACTCAGATTATCTTTTAAATAAACTAGTTTTAAAGTTAAAATTAGAGTGATTTTTGTTTCTGTATCATATTACACCTACTAAAGTCAGACCTAAAAATGTACTGTGTACAATAGAATAAATTACACAGGGCAATATTGCAGGGATGCTAGAAACATTGATTGCTTATCAATGCACATAATTTGGTTTTATTTCAAGAATAGTATTAAAATAGTTTAATCTTTAATAGTAACCCAAGTCAAGTTCCTACTACAATTACTTTGTCAAAATTTGAGACTATTCTTACTATCATGTTTCTGAGTAAAATAGTATCCTTGGAAATAAATGGAAATGTTTAATTTATAGTAATACTATCCTTGTGAGTCAATTATTAGAGTATTATGAACAGATGATTTAATCAGAGAACTGAAGAAAGAATATTTGTCCTCGCGCTATATCACTGGCAATATCTTTCTTCACAGATCTAAAGAGATTCCTTGAATTTTGACCTATGAACCAGACATTGCATGCTATTAAGATAGCTATACTATATTTGGAAGATTCTAGATTGTGTGTGCTGCTGATGGTATGTGTGCATCATTTCACGTTTTACTTCAATTATACGTATGTTAAAATAGATTAAAGAAAGGAGGTTCTACCTAAATTATTTCAAGAATCTAAAATATTCCTCTAGGCTTTAGAAAACCTCATTGACGAAAAAATATTATAAGCCAATGATTCCAGAAAATACATTTCCATATTTAATATTAATTATGCCTGATATAGATGAACTTTTAAAATAACTGGAATGAATAACTTTAGGACATTGATAAGAAACAAGATTTCTTGTTCACATCTTCAACTCAAATATATGCATTTTCCAGTGAAGACCTTCTCTGAGTCAGAGATAAAATCAATAAAATTTTACTCTGCTTATTAGAAGAAAGTTTGCCCAACAATGGAAATTATTTGACAATTCTAATATCAACTGAGTAATGCCAGAAATAAGCAATTAAAACATGTGCTTATTTATATACCTGTACCTATAAATATTCTTGAAAATAATTGACTCATTGATTGCTAATCTTTGATATGAATTTTCTTTTCTAAGATGCCCACTTTTCTTAAATTAACTAGAATCTATGATATTTATGTGATTGGAAAGCATATTAATATAAAATTTGCATACCGATTAATGAGAAACTTTTTGTTTTTTTGGTTTTTTTTTTTTTTTTTTTTTTTGGTTTTTAGAGATAGGCTCTTGCTCTGCCACTCAGGCGGGAGTGTAGTGATGTGATCCTAGACACAATCATATTATTCAGATTCAGTACAAATCTATTCAATATTTGAATGTCTAAGTACCCAACACTGTGTCAGGTGATATTATATTTTATGGGGAGAAAATTCCAAGTTCACTTAAGCAAAGACATTCTTTAAGACTTCTTTATTAATAGTGGGAACAGGACCTCAGAAAAGTTTAGTTTAGCATCTAAACTGAGGGTCAAATATGACTAAGACTTGACAAGGAAATAGGAGGAGGAGAATAAGTATTTCTAGAAGATAGAGAATCATGTGTCTAACATTCTGATGCTTCCATATTCTTCAAGGCTTCTGAAGGAAGATATATAAAATTCAAAAAGTTTCAGAAACTTCAAGTAAACTTTATTAAACACTTGACTAATAAAACTCTTGACTAATAAAAGTCATGTTCAAAAGCATGGCAAGGAGGTGTGCCAAGTACAAGTTGATCAATTTGCTCATACTTTCAAATAGTCTTCTTTTGTAAAAAGTTACATGTTAGCATGAAATTGGAGAAATCAATGTAAGCAAAACAGGAAAGGATAAGGTTTCAGGATGGAGTCTTTCTTGTATACTTTTTCCTCACTGACTAAAACGTGGCATAATTTTCCAGGTATTTTTTACCCTGATATTCAAACTTTGATGCTATGATTGAAATAAATGAGCTTAAGAAATGTAGAGAAGAATAAAAACTTTAAGAGCATAGAGATCCCATAGTTTTGTACATAGTTGTTCATTATCGTTATTATAACTAAAGACTAAAAGAAACTAAAGACCCAGGGGAGAATCCAGAAAAAATGTTAGCTACTCAATTATTGCTAAGGGTTTATCATCTTCTTTACACCCAAAGTGTACCTCATTGCTCCTTCCCAAATACTGCACCCTGATATTGACCTTCTAGTTCTTAATACTTTATAATGAGTAAGTAAGTGGAAAAAGGTGGCTCCTGTGAGCTATCCACCCCAGAGCTGCCCAAAGATGACCTTTAAAACAAGTACAGACTTTATTTTAACTAAGGATTTGGCTTGCAATTTAGATGTGCTGGGGCCTCACACTGGTGAACCAAATTGGTCCATATGTTAACCTCAAGGATATGTGTGATCTGTCCTCTTGCATAAGCCACAAACTAAGGCAGGCAAACTATTGTCATTTGTTATTTTCCCTAGAATAGTGTTTCTCAAAATGTGATTGAGAGTTCATAGGTAACAGAGTCATCTGGGATGAATGCTAGAAATGCACATACTTCGTCTTCATTACTCCCACCCCATATACATATGATGATTCAGAATCTCTTGAGGTTGTTTCTGGGAATCTGTAACTTCAACACTGTGGAGGTAATGGCACACAATTGTGAGCATCTGCCCAAGAAGACCTCATAGTGGGTACTTGAGGACTTACCCCTGAGGCACGAAGAGACTGAAAAGGCATATCAAAGGAAAACAAGAGTATTTATTCAAATTTATGTGCCGTTAAACTCATCTTACTGAGAGTTAAACTCACTCACTTAGAATCTCTGTGATGTCTTCATTCTCAGGACGAATAAAAGAAATGAGTGTTGGGCACCGGCCCACCTGTAACATTCAAGGAGATGCATACATGTTTTGTACCTGAATACTTACAAGTGATAAATAAAGGTCAAAAAACCTGATAAATAAAATATGTTTTATCTTTCTATTTTGATAAATATTCCTTTATAATGTCTTGAGAAACCAGGTCCAATTTAGAATGTTCAGATTTTTTAAAGCTTTGTGTTAGTACATGATAGCACAGGGAGAACCAGCTCCAGATTCTCAGCCTCCAACTCATAGCCAACCCCTTCTTATCTCTGTGTGCACTCTGGGGAGTGAGGTAACATAGGAGAAAACATGGGAGATATTTCCTAACATAGGAGATGTTTGCGAGCAAACAAGGGAGATGATAGCACATCGTGTACATACAGGTACCATCTATCCTCAGCCACACCAGGAGTTGCTCTTTGACCATGGCTAATCCTCAGGACCCACATTTGTCCCTTGCGATACAGCTCTTGCAGCCCCTGGAAGCAAGATAAGGGCTATTAAGGTATGACATTCTCTAGTGTGTTCTCAGTGAGTGCCATAAGCTTTTGTAGGACTGTCCCCTTTGCCTAGGGAATTCTTACCCCGCAGGAAGGGGTGGAGAAAGACTATCCAGGTCTTGATAAAGCACAGGAACCAAAGCAGGAAGACATGGGGCTATCTTAAGTGGATGGATTCTTACAATTTAAATACTGTATAGTCTAAGTTTCTGGTTTCTTGGACACAGGGTCTTGTTCTGTCACCCAAGCTGGAGTGCAGAGGCAGAATCATGACTCAATACAGACTCACACTCCTGGGCTCAAGTGATCCTCCCACCTAGGCCTCCCAAAATGCTAGGATTACAGGCATCAGTCACCTCACCCAGGCTAGTCTGTTTCTGACTGATTTGTTCATTCATTTGTTAAGTGTTTATTGAGCTATATTGTAAATGTTAGTGAAGACATTTGGGATATATTAGTGAATAAAACGGACTAAGTTCTTGCTCATGTGAAACTCACATTCTCAATACCTTCTACAGCATACCTGTCACCTGCCATCTTCAGTCCTCTTGGAAATATGCATTGACAGGCAATTCAGTTTCTCTCATTGTTGGCTACTATTTTTATCTATTTTTTTTTTTTTAAATCAATTGGATATATGGGCACCTTCACAAGGTAATGAAAATTCCAGCTGTGATTTTTGGCAATTAATTTATAGATGGAACTAAAGACTCTTGCAAGTAGCTATTTTTTTAAGCCAAGAAAAATAAAGAAAAAATAATAATAATTGTATTATAAATTGCCTCTTGACCATGACATGACTTGATATTGCAATTAATCTGATATGCTAAACTTACTTCAAATAAAAAGACAAACTAGAAGTTTAGAAGAATTTATAGACATTTCGTAAAAGTTTGTAAGTTTAGGCCGGGCGCGGTGGCTCATGCCTGTAATCCCAGCACTTTGGGAGGCTGAGGTGGGCGGATCATGAGGTCAGGAGATCGAGACCATCCTGGCTAACACGGTGAAACCCCATTTCTACTAAAAATACAAAAAATTAGCCTGGCATGGTGGCGGGCTCCTGTAGTCCCAGTTACTTGGGAGGCTGAGGCAGGAGAATGGCATGAACCTGGGAGGTGAAGCTTGTAGTGAGCCAAGATGGCACCACTGCACTCCAGCCTGGGTGACAGAGTGAGACACCATGTCAGAAAAAAAAAAAAAAGAAAAAGTGTGTAAATTTAAAACTGTGTAAACTCCTACAATTTTTTATCTAAACTACTTTAATTGCTGTTCAAAATGTACAAAATTATAAGTTAACAACGCAAATTAAACTCCTGCAATTTTTAATCTAAACTACTTTAATTGCTGCTCAAAATGTACAAAATTATAAGTTAACAATGCAAAAAATTATCACAATACCTAATTTCATGTAAGAATATTGATGTTACAGGACAGGGGTCCTGATCCAGACCCCAAGAGAAGGTTCTTGGATCTCAGGCAAGACAGAATTCAGGGTGAGTCTGCGGTGCAAAGTGAAAGCAAGTTTATTAAGAAAGTAAAGGAATAAAAGAATGGCTACTCCATAGAGCAGCCCCGGGGGCTGCTGGTTGCCCATTTTTGTAGTTATTTCTTGATATGCTAAACAAGGGATGGATTATTCATACCTTCCCTTTTTAAAACATATAGGGTAACTTCCTGACGTTGCCATGGCCTTTGTAAACTGTCATGGCGCTGGTGTAGCAGTGAGGACAACCAGAGGTCACTGTCGTTGCCATTTTTGTTTTGATGGGTTTTGGCTGGCTCCTTTTCTGCAACCTGTTTTTATCAGCAAGGTCTTTATGACCTGCATTTTGCGCTGACCTCCTATCTCATCCTGTTACTTAAAATGCCTTAACCATCTGGAAATGCTGCTCAGTAAATTTCAACCTTATTTTACCCAGCTTCTATTTAAGATGGAGTTGCTCTGGTTCGCACGCCTCTGACACTGGGACTCAGATATTTTAAATATGGTAAGTAGTGTTGCTACATTGACTGACCACGCTCCAAAGATATCACCAGGAAAATCTGTTGGTTCAACAAAACAAAGTTAGTGAGACTTAGAAGAGTAGGGTAAATACCCCTTTGTCAATATCTTATCTGTGCCTCAGAAGTGAAAATCCTGAGGGGAATATTTATAGTGTTTCAGGCAACCTTCAGGTTGCTTTCAAGGGTTTTGGGACCTGGGCTGGTGATTTTATGGTGGGTTATGGAAGATGACATAGTGCTTGGGATTGGCAGTGTTTGTGACATAGTAGCTTTGGATTGGCAGCCACAGCAAGAAGAAAGTCTTCAAATGCAAAATGACAAGTACGCTATGTTAGTAATTCACTGTTAAAGCTTCCAGGACCAACTATTTTCTGGACGAAACAGCTAGGCTATTTTCACCTGGTCTCAGTGTTGCTTAGGTTGTTTAGTTTTGTTTTTGTTTTTGTTTTTGTTTTTTCAATAAAAGATTGTATACTTTGTCCCAGAATTAATTAGCCTGGGAACAGGAAAACATGGTTTCAGTTCTCATCTGAACCCCACTTTTTTTTTCTAATAAATTGCTGTTGTAGGAAAGTTGGAAGTTGTTTAGGTTTGTTTTGTTTAGTAGGAGAAGAAAATGCAACCTAATCTTCTTATCAATTATATGAAAACATGATGCCAAAGCAGTTAATCTAATTAATTTTCCATTTCTACTAGCCCTACTGGTATTTCATGTTTCTATATATTATTTTTTAAAAAATATTTTTCTTTTTACTTTAATGTCTTGTCTTCGAGAACACCTATGAGTGAAGGAATAACAAATTAAATAATAAATAAAATAACCTAAAAAATTTTGGGATTTATGATTGATTTTGGTTTTCTGATTTTGACCAGGTATGATCTTGCCATTAAGTATGACTCTGTAATTAAGGAAAGTAAAGAATTCAAGTTTCTTTGCCTCAGACTCTCAGCTTTAGAAAATTACCCAGAGGCCACTGTTGGGGTGAAATTGATATGCCAAGAGCACTCTTGCCCTTCCTTCGCTTGACTAAAACAAATCAGCACTAGGTATGTAAAGCCCTTAGGAGAACTCTAACTGCCTTTGACCTCTGGTCAAAGCAACCTGACCTCAGATTCAGATTCTTGTGTTACTCTAGGTGAGAAATTATCAATATTAGGCTGGATTTTATGAACTTTAAAAACAAGAATTTAGGAAATTGAACCTAATATTAATCTGTTCAAAGTGCTAATATCTTTGGTTTGGTCTTACTTTGTCACTAATTTTTACTGACTGCTACATATAGTAGATCTTTTCTTTGTTGCATATTTTTCAGTAGTGTTGCTGATTTTTAGGTTTTGCTCTAAGTCCTTTAGCCACAAACAGCTTTTTGATATTTTTTGGCCCTTCTGCTCTAGTTTTAAACTGTTCTAACGGTCATATTAACAGAATATTGCTATTCATTTTCAAAATATGACTACAAGCATGCTGTAATGCAATATGAACTACATTAGGAGTAGGGCAATATGAATATTGGTCCTGGTTCTCAGAGCAACTAACTGTGTAAATTTAGAAAATCCCTTTGGAAATTAACAGAGGTTTAAATAAGTAAGAGCATATAAAAAGAGTTTTAGTTCATAACACGAATTTAATTTTCATCAAATTTAACATAGAGAAAGAATGAAATTTTTCCTAAATAGAAAGCTGATTTTTCTTTGCTTTCTCCTGTCTAGCCTCTCTGCTGATAATGTTGAATTTCATGCCAGCCTCATGCTGTGGAAAACAATGATGGTTAAGAAATCCCGCTAGTCTTTTTTTTATCCAAAATCCTCCTTTGTATGTTATGGGAAATGGATTATCTGGAAGAACTAGTTCCCCATATGACTACGTGTTGATCCTTACACTTGACTCCTGTAAGATTTGCAGATGGCTCCTTTGTTTATCTGTGATAAGGCCAAACACAACCTTCCCCCACTTTGTCTGAACCTGACAACAAAACCAGACAGACCTTTCAACTTCCCCTTTATGGTCTCATAAATGATCAGCTGAGATTAGAACTTTTGTCCCCTGTGAAACTAGCTAGACACAGGGATAAATATTTCCATTTTAGCTAAGAATTCCCTGATTGGAAAAAAAAAATTTAAGAATCCAAACTGTAGATCACCCCACCTTTATTTAACTTGTCAACTTCTTCCTGCTGAGACCCTGATTTTTAGATCTCCCTCCCTATGGAAAAGCTTTGAATAAAATCAATTTCCTTGCTTGTTTGGCTTCTGTCTTTGACACGACCTGCCATTCTTCTTCCTTTTCTTCCTCTATTTCTTTTTTTCACCTGTCTACTTTCTTTTCTTTAATTTTTTCTGGATATCCACAGGGATTCTCAGATTTTATTCAAGGTGAGGCTTGAATCAGATCAGACAGATTCCTTGCCTTGCTAAACCAGTAAGAATGATGAGTAGCAGATGGGCATGTGTCTACTAAAATGAGAAAAGAAAAGATTAACGGCATACTAAAAATATACTGCTTTGGAGCTGAATAGCATTCTAAGGACCACGTAGCACTAAGATATAATAGAAAAATTTAACTTGGATTTGTTATTAGGAAAGCCTGGATTTGAGGTTCCTGATAATAATCTCACTCAGAAAAATTGAGGTTTAAAGTAATCAACTTAAATAAAAGTATATGTATTACTGTGTATGTGTTTGATACATATTCATTTCTGACTATACAATTCCTCAGATTAAATAGGCCCAAAATAATGCAACTTAAAGTATATATATGAGTACACATGTGTTTGTGAGTATAAATTTTAATTTGTTTCCATTTAATCTGGAATAAATATCTCTTTCTCTCTCTCCATAAACACACACACCCACACACACACACAGGCGTACAGACATACATGTAAAACACACAATCATATGTAAAATATATAACTCCTTTATTAAATTGAGGGAAAATTTAATCTATTAAAATTCTTAAGATGGTTTCAGTTTAATGACGTTTCTCTAACCTAAGAAGTATTCTATTTCATATTCCTTTAACTTATGCAAGTAATCCATTAAAAAGAAATGCTGATTTCAAACAGGTTTTGGAATTCTTGCCTTCTGTAAATTTAACTGTCCACATGTTATATGCACTAAATCATTTTTTACTTCTAACAAGTTTACAGAGGGGCAAACCTCAAAAGATTTCACTTGGGTTTGTGGCAGAAAAATATAAACATTTAGATACCTCTCCTATTATAATGAAATCCTGCTCCTTTTTCTCAGGCAGGCACATTACCCTAAGTGATGAGGTTCATGGCACTACACAGCATGCTTTTTTGGATCAACACCAGTTCTTCAATCCCACCACATCTTGGAGTGCATTTCTGATGAATAAATTACCAAACTAATGAGAAGCACTAAGAGGTTAAGGATTGATCAAGTACTTAATCTTTTTAATGAAGGACACAGCATGAAACACATTCCTCCAAATAGATACAATAAACAATCTTCTAAAACCTAATTAGAATAAAAATACAAGGAAAGGTGAAAAGTCTTAGAATTTCTGTATCGAATAATAACTTGACATTTTCTGCAACAATGCAAAAGCTATTAGTCTACCACCCTTATTTATATTTGAAGCAGGTGAGTCTCAGTAGTTTACTAGATAAAATAATGATATTTTGATATAGAATTTTAATATGTCTTTGAGCCTTCTGGGTCCATGAAAATTGTTTCAAAATATGGCTTTGGAGCTTTTACAGAACTTGCTAGATTTTTGGATATTTAGTAAATGTTTTGTAAATCTTTTGAGTAGACACAATTTTTGAGGCATTGTGAAGTGGATTTAGCCTTTTGACTGTCAGTATTTTTGGGTATAATTTAGGATTTAATCAAGTTTTGCATTTTTATTTCATTTTGGTATTAAAATTGAGTTGTAAACCTTTAGTGAGAGGTTTAGTTAAAACTGTCAGGCACAAATCAAATTTTTAATGAAATATCTTTTTTTTTTTTTTTTAAATGATAATGACAACAAAGGATCGGTGGCACACTGAACCAAAATGATCCATCTAGATTTAACAAATATGGCAAAAAGTAGTAGTCGTTAGGAATGTTGAATCTAAACAACAGCCTAGCATTTGGGTTAGTGATGTCCATGCCTACAAACATAATGGTTTCCTTTTGCCCAGTAGTTAGAGTAACACACTAGTTATTAGATATCAGTATTGCTGATTAATTATACCACAATGGTGTTATACAGTATGTGCTGGAGTTCTTTTATTTTCTAATTTTTCACACCATCTGCTCGAGTTGAACACTTAGAGTCCATTGCTAAATCCATCTACTTCAGATATTGCTATGATTTTTAACACACCACATTGTAGAATTCATTTTCCTTCCAAGGACTTAGGATTCTTTGTATATCTATTTAACACAGGGTTAAGTCCTACTTGTGGCACTGGTAAGCAAAGATTTACTCTCTACTGATAAAGAACATGTGAGATATACCATTCTGAAGGTGTTAATAGAAAAATCAAACTCTATAAAATATTTTTTAAAAGTTTATTCTGAGACAATATGAGTGACTGTGGTCCAGAGAAAACACAAACCCACAAAGTGTTGAATAAGTGGTCCCAGGCCAATCAGGTTAGTTTGGCTTCATACATTTTACAGACAAAGAAGTAAAAGAAAACTATATCAATCAATACATGGAAGGGGTTAAATAGAGTTTAGCTTAATGCTGCCTGCTTCCATATTTTGAGTTTTATTTAAGGATTTATCTTGCATAATAAGCTACAACCTAAATGGATGTGTAAACAGACTGTAATCTACTTGATGTGCCAATCATTAAGTTTCGGCCCATCAAAGGAGGCCAACTGTTCAAAATGTGTTCAAATAAGGCAAATGCTAAGCTGTAATCAGTCTGGCTGTTTCTGTACCTCACTTCCATTTTCTCTTGTCAGTTTCCCTTTTTTGTCCATAAATCATCCACCACGTGGCTGCGCTGGAGTCTCTCTGAGAGCCTACTCTGGCTTGAGTGGCTGCCCGATTCATGAATTGTTCTTTTCTCAGTTAAACTCTGTCAAATTTAATTTGGCTAAAGATTTCCTTTGAACAAAAGTATACATTAGTCCAGTCTTAAAAGGCAAGACATCTCAAAGCACAGGGCTTACAAGTCATAGATGGGTTTGGGGGATTCTTTAGTTGACAGTTGGTTGACAGTTAAGCTATTGTCTAAGAACTTGAAGTCAGTAGAAAGGAATGCTTGAGTTAAAATATTAAGGGCTGTATGAGCCAAGACCCTTGTTATATGGATGAAGGCTCACAGGTAACAGTGTTCCTAGAGAATAGATGGTAAATGTCACTTTTCAGACCTTAAAGGTATCAGACTCTCTTAGACTGGGGAAAGGCCTAGAAAGGAAAAGCTTGACTACATAAAGAGGATTCTCTACAGATGCAAAATTCCTTCACAAAAGATGCCTTTGCATGGCCATTTCAACCTGCTGGCCTTGTTGTAGCCATTTCAAAATATGTCAAAGAAATACATTTTGGGGTAAAATATATTGATTTCCTTTAGGATCTGTTATCTATCATATGATGTTATACCAGAGTCAGACTGGAAAGTAAACCAGATTGCATTAATACCTGGTTATTTAAAAACAAAAACATTTAATGAGAGTTTATGATTTGTAGGGTGTGACTTAACCCTCACCTTGCATAATCCCAGGTCTTGTTTATTCATTGGTATCTTATTTCCACAAAGAGTCTGTTCTGTTAGTCTTATGATCTCCATTTTAACATTACTGCTGGTCAGCTGTGCCTAAACCCTAAAAGAGAGGGGATATGATAAAGCATGTCTGACCTCCCATCCTGTTACATGGGGAATTTCATTATTCATGTTTCTTTGGGCTGCCCGTGGCTAATAAGGAGTCTATTCAGTCAATTAGGGACCTTAGGATTTTACTTGTGGTGTACAAAGATAATAAAAATAACATAAAAAAACAAGGAAATTAAACTTAATTTCTTCCCCTTTCCTATCTTGAATTTTGATTGTATACCATTTTCATTTCTATTGTTTGATGGTATATAAGTTATTTGTAGCGGGGAGACATCTATGTTTGATTTATTCTTGTATCTCTCAACCTTATGTTACCAGAAAGGGGTCCCAATCCAGACCCCAAGGGTCTTTGTGACTTGCATCTTGTGCCTACCTCCCTCTCATTCTGCATTCTGTAACTAAGAAGGCCTAACCTACTGAGGGTGCAGTCCAGCAAGTCCCAGCCTTATTTCACCCAAGCCCTATTCAAGATGAAGTCGCTTTCGTTCAAATGCCTCTGACACTTAGAGTAACTGTATAAACCAAAGAAGGTACTTGTTAAGTGTTTGTGGTCTAAAGGCATAAAATGTCAACATTTCAATTTTTCCAAATTCTACAATAGTAGTAGAATATTTATCTTGCATTTAGTCTATAAAATGATACTAATTTAATTAATATTAATTTAATTGATATTAATTTTTTCTTGATTATATTAAAATGTATAATTTTCTCAGGTACAGATGTTTTCTTTTGTGTAATATTAGTACTGGCATTGTTACTTTTAGAGTAAATAAATATTTACTTCTTGAATTTTCAAACAGTAACTAAAGCTACAGTGCTATTCCAAAGTCCATAAACTATTTTTCTTGCCAACAGAAAAAAATATATATATATATACCCGAAAGTGGTAATTCCACTGTAGTCTCTAAATCAATACACAATCATAGTGTAATATTACTGAATTCCAATGGATTGATAGCTGCTACTCTAGAATACATCAATGACTGCCAACTTTTCCGTAGGAAACAATCAGGGAACAGACCAGTGGGCTAGAAAAATGTTTGAAAAAAAAGATAATCAATCAACTAAGTAATTCCATCTCATGAGAGAAAATGATGAGCCATATTAAATTCAGTGTTCAGGCATCATATTGCTAACTCTAAGAAAGTCAATATAACAAAGTAAATATTTTCTCCTTTTAGAGTTTTTGGGGGCATATTTCAGCCTACAAAATAAACTGAAGCAGAAAATAAAAGGAGTTATCTTTCTGACTGCTTCCTCTACTCACAGGTGTTTCGAGATTGTTCCTTGAGAAAGACAGACATTCCTAATTAGAAGAATTGGCTCTAAGTGACTCAGTTGTTTTTGTCCTCCAAGAAGCATCTTTATTTGAATTTCCAGTTGAGTGTTTTTCTACGTGTGTCAGCCTGTTTAAACATAGTTAACATCTCTTCTACACATTGGTGGTCTTAGCAAAGGATGCCACGTGCAGATCATTCCCTTTCAGCTTGGGAACTTCTAGTTAAGGTCATCCAGAAAATACGGTAGAGATTGTTCTCTTTGGTCTTCCTTCTTGATGGCAGCCATGCGGAGGAGAAGCCTGTTCAGAGGAGAAGCAGAGAAATCAGAGAAGCCAGCAAGCAGATGGCTTAATTGTCAAGTCCATCGTATCTATCACCAAGATATGTACTCTTTTGGCAGCTCAGAAAATGATATTTCCAGGAGAAGCAGGAGCTGCTGTGAAAGCCAGCAAATATATTTTTTTTGGTGGTAGCCTCATGGGCCAGTAACTTTGAATGTCACAGGTAGAGATAACCAAAGTTTAATATCACAGGTAGTAATATTATGTGTTTGACATCAAAGGTGCAGCAGTATGAAAAAGTGTGTATCTCTTATAGTGATCCTAGTGCTTTTCCTTCTCACTTCATCCTAAAGAGATGGAGGGACACCAAGATAACCCCTAACTGCCTTTATAACTGTGTTAAAAAATGTAATAACAACTTGTGGGGTTGTTAAAACATTATTATAACATGTTAAATTCTGTTGGTCCTTTTCTTAACTTGAAAACTTTTATTTTATTTTTTTGGTGATGTCCATTATTTTCTGTAGGATGCTGAAAGCTTATAATAGAGCACTGTATTTTGTCATAACGTGATAACATTAAAGATTACAAATTGCAAGCAATTTGTTAAGGAAGTTCCCTAGGGGCCAGCGGGAGAATCCAGACTGGGATGAGGTGGCCAGACCATCGTTTGAGTTCAACTGAATCCCAGACTCAGTGGGAACCTTCAGGGAACTCCTCAGGGAGCCGGGATTTGTCCAGACTTTCAGCCAAGTAGTGGAGCTGGCTCCCGTACTCTTCAATTACTGCTAGGGCTCATGGCTGGGTGACCTATCTCAATCCCCTGCACGTGTGGCTCTCTGTAAGCATGAGGTGCCAGTCCTCTGAGAGAGGAAGGTACAAGTAGTTAGCTTCAAAATATACTGGAGCTGGGAGGTGGTTGCACACAGATTGACCAGCGAGGCCCAAGGGACTAAGGGGACACTGCCCGTGTCTGCCATAGACCCATTCTGTGTAAGCACAAAAGGTCCAGTTCCCCCATGAGTTGTTTCTAAAAATTGCAGCAAGAATCTGTCTTTTCACAGCCATTTCTTGTTACCCTTCCCTTCACTGAGGGACTCCTGAGTCTGTCCCTCAGCTCCCCTGACCATCTATGTGGTAATAACTACTCCTTGCATAGCCCTCATCCCTAGTCAGCTTTGCCCTGGAGGTGGGTTCAAGCTTTTCTCTTTAATCACAAAAACACAGTGAAAGAAAGGCTGTGCATTGAATTCGTGTGATCAAACCTTTCATAGAAGATAATAGAATTACAAAGCAGAAAAGGGAAACTAAACGGCTCCTGGGTACATTGGTTCTTCTGTGCCTTAGAGTGAGCTTCTGGCTTGCCTTTCTCCCTGTTCGGCTTCTGTGTTATTGAGATGCAGCCATGCAACCTGCCCTTTTGCCCCAAATAAGATAAGAACCTTTTTTTTTTTTAACACGGCACCTTGAATAAATCCTATTTAAGACACTACAAGTTTTTAAATCGTTATTATAATTATGTTTTCAGAGAAAAAGACTATCATGACATCTTATTTATGAAACAGAATTCTTAAGTACAGTCTTAACCCGCAGTTACTCCCTGTATTCAGTTTCTAAAAAAAACCGTGGATAAGTCCATGTTTTCCATCTCTACAATGAAATATTCACATGAAAACCTTACTGAAGACAGAGTTTAGTTAAGCCCTAGAGTGCAGAACCTCTTGCTTTTTTTTAAATCAGCACCTTTTTCTCTCCTTTACCTATATAGCACATCTAATTCACATATCATTTTAAATTATTTTATAGAAGAGGAAAGTAAGCCTTAGAATGTTTAATGTTTTTGAAGTCATGCCATTACCATGTGGAAGACCTGGGATCCCGTCCTTAATCCTTTGACTCCAAATATACTTATATTTCATACTATTTTAATTTCTTTATTTAAAAAAAATGTATCATAGTGTCATTTTTTTCCTTATTTTTGTGTAACATCTTTTGGGGCTTTAGAGGCCATTTGCCACATTGCGTGGCTCCTCAGGATATTCTAAAACCCTCTCTGCTGTTTGGATAATGTTCCTTATTATGAATCCTGCCTTCCTAAGGCAGGAAATGGTTGGGTCTTATTCTGTCTTGCTAATAGCTTGGACACAGAATACAATCCAAGAACCAGAAGCTCAAATGTGTGACTTAGGTAAGAAGAAAACAATATTAGGAAGTAGCAGGGCTCCACAGAACCTATCTTTGAGAGAGTATGGTGGTTAACGTAGCTAGCTTTTGTGGGCTGCATTAGTGAAATTCTAGCATTTCATTTCAAGCATCAATTCTGTAAGCAGTAGACTCATTTGTGACTTATTAATGTGAGGATAAAATTCATATTTACCTTTGTGGGTGATTAAGAGGATTGAATGAGATAATCCATGCACAGTGCTTAAGCATGCACGGCACAGAATAAGTCCTTAATACAAGTTAGCTTTTATGAAGAATAAAAAGAAGAACAGCAAAACTAATTCATCAACCTGTCTCCACATAGCCACTGCTTTCTCTCTTCCTTAAACTGAGTTTTCTGTATTCACAAAGTCTACTTCTTCATCCCTCATTACTCTCCATTCTATTCCAATCTGACTTCACCACCTGCCCCATCACATGACCACCATTTCTCACCAACATCACCAGTAATCTTGAGGTCAGTGAATCTAATGAACATTTTCTATTTCTTTACTTGCTGAACTGTATACCTATATTTAAAAATGTTGGTCAGGCACAGTGGCTTATGCCTGTAATCTCAGTGCTTTGGGAGGCTAAAGTAGAAGAATTACTTGAGCCCAGGAGTTCAAGGTTGCAGTGAGCTATGATCACACACTCTCTCCGTCCTGGATGGCAGAGCAAGATGCTGTGTCTAAAAACAACAACAACAACAACAACATATACGGAAATGCTCTCATCCCTTTGTTTCTATACCCCAAAACTCCCTTGGTATTTTTTCTCACCTATTTTAAGTCTCCTCTTAGCCTCTTCTTCAGGCTCAGCCTCTTACATTGCTTTAAAGCTTATAATTCTTCATGTCATGATTTGAGGCCTATAACTCTTCTTGTTTGATATCCAAAACAATCTATCTCAAGACTATGATTTTAATTATCTTCTAGATGCTATTGATACTCAGAGCCTAGAACAGTGTTTGACACACAGTAGATAGCCAATTTGTATTTGTTCAGTGTACAGTTGGGTAAATGAGCAAAGCATTAGCAAGCTACAGATACTTTTGTGTATGTGTGTGTGTCTAACACTGAGCCCTAGCATGAGCAGGAAAGAACCTAATAATGCCTTGTCTAATAATGGAGGACCATTGTATCTATATTAAGTAACTGAAATCTTGATATGAGATGAGGCTGTGTTATCTGAGCAAATATTAACATACGTGAGAGCTGTTACCAGTAACTACTCCTCTCAGGAAGCTCTGCTCGTAGGCTGAAGTTCATGTTTCACTTAAGACCTTGCAACTCTGGACAGAATTGACTATTGTTCCTACACAACTGGAGTCCTGAGTTCAACTTCAGGCCTAGGGTTTAGGAAACAAGTAAGAGAAAAGGTTTCCTATTGTTGGGAGCGGTTAAATTTTCCCCGGGAAGCAACAGGCTTTTGTGGAATACAGACACTTGTAGGAAGGTATGGCATTTTGTGGAGAATTGGCAATGTGCAAATTGGAGAAGGAAAGATTAGGAATGAAATAAGCAGCTATAAGGACACATTCTTGTAAGGTCATTTGTTTATTTTAAAGCATACCCAATACAATATCTTTTGTGCTGGATAGCTAACACTTAGATTCTAAGGCTATTGAATTGCCTTAAACGAGAACTCACACTTCAGGGTTTGTCACTGGCAAAATATCAGAAGGTTACAGTCCAAAAGCATAGTATATGTAAGTATATGTAAGCACAATATAAATATTGTATATACTATACATAATACTATATAATGCAAGAGACAAGACACATGCAAGAGGACCGTATCTCCTGATTTCCTTGGAGATAACCAGAATCTACCATTTGTTGAGGAAACAGAGGTGGATGTAGAAATACCTAAGTTATATGATCCTAAAGTCTGCAACATATCTAAGGCCTAGAAAATAGTTTGCAGTCTTGTAAGTACTCAGCAAATGTTTTGCAATGAACAAATGAATGACTTTAGCTTTTAGTTTTAAAATATTTCTAAAAAAATAAAATAAAATAAAATAAAATAAAATAAAATAAAATATTTCTTTTGTGAATGCTAACAGAAAAGGAAGTCCTCACCAATAGTTTGACTCAATCTTCAGCACCTGCTATTCTGGTAAGTGCTTAAATATGTTTACTGAATGAATGAATGTTTACTGGGAAAAAAATCAATGAATGAATAAATTTTAAAAGTAGCTGGTAGATTCTAAATATTAAAGTGCATCATGGTGAGAAAAGAAAATTACTCTAGGCTGGACAGATGAGATGTATATTCCTACATTGTTTAAGAAGTACATGTGACTATTGCTAAACAGGATGATAGTAAAATAAATTGATGCTTGTATCTCAAAACCCCAAATATATTACAGTAGGTTTACACAAATCAAAATTAGGAAAAATTAAAACATGTTAGAAACAAGTAACATGGTGCTAAAGTAAAAGTAGAAGAGAAAAGGAATGGTTTCCCTTTGAAAAGGCTTATTATATCATTAATGGTACCTTAGCACAGGGACCCATGCAATTATTTTCAAGTTAATATTGTTGATATTATTATGTTAAAGACTTTTATTATTGGAGCCTTTACAAATTTATTGAGCAATGGAAGAGATAATGCATTGAGAAAGTGAAGAGTTAGTGATGCCATCTAAGGATACTAAGTGATGAGTAGAAATCATTCTTAAGCAGTACATTCCTTGGGTAATCAAATGGACTTGTTATTCTAGACAAAAGGTATTAAAACATGATTATTGCCCAGATATTGAATGTTAATCAATATAATGGAGTCAACACAAAATAATCTCGTGGGAGACTGATGTATAAGACAATGCCAATTAATAGTTTTACACTGGAGATTAACCACTTTCACACCTATAAACATTTCCTTCCCTACACAGACTTTCCCAGTATCAAATAATCTGGAAAACTTGGAATTTGCAACTGTGGAGTTACTTCGAATGTATGAAATCAGAACAGGGAAGTAGAACTTTAGGAATCTTTTCTTTCCTCTCTAATGTGAATTAGCCAGTGTTCTAACAGAGCACATATGTCCAGTGACTAGACAGTTCTTGTTCACCAGATGTGGTGGCATGGAGTAGATGGATTCTTAATAAGACACTCTTAAGTATTTATTTTCAGTTTCACAGAGAATTGAAAAGGGATTAAACTTAAATTACATGCATTAGTTATATTCTTATAATTGATTAAATATTTTAATTGGTTTAAGTTTCTACCTAGAAATTTAGGAAACATATCATACTAGGCAGAGAGTTGATAGAAGTATCTAATAACTTGAAAAATATAGAAAAATACTCAGGGAGTACAATATAATTGTATTATCATCACTTTAACATAGAACAATATTCTTACACTTACATATTCTTTGCTTCTTTTGGCTATGTGATGGTTATGTCCGTTTTGCTTTGATAATGCCAATTACTCTTCTCTACAGAGATAATTTACTTGGAAACTTTGTTCCTGAATATGTCTGTTAAGTTGATCCATACATAGAGTATACTGGTTCTCTAAATTAGCAAGTATCAAAATCATCCAGAATGTATAATAAGATTTCATATTCCTGGAAGAAACCTCATAGTTTCTTATTCTAAAAGTGTGACCAAGACTCAGGACTCTGCACTTGTAACAAGCACCTCAAGCAATTTAGGTGGGCAGTTCAGAGCTTTGGGACAAACCTGCATACAGCGATTTCATTGTACTGGTGAGTGTCCATCAATCCCACTGGCTTTTGATGTTGGCTGGGCTGGTGTCTATCTGGTCCCATCCAAATGACAAACTGGGCTATCCTGGAACCAATGATCTGGCCAGGATATCAACTGGCGCCCACTGGCACAGTCTGTGCTGCATTTAGCTAGCATATGTTCTGATGGGGAAGGCATCTATCCTCATCGGTGGCTGCTTAGATGTTGTGAGTATGTAGCATTTAAATATTACCCTGGCTTCAGCAGTTCCTTGACCCTCTGTTTTCTGAAGCAGAATTCTTTCTGACTTGTCTCTGAAATAATCTTACAGTTTTCTTTTCCTGAGGAACTGTTTCTACTCAGATATCCAGAGAAGCAAGGCAAACTATTTTCCGAGTCGAAGCAAAGGTTCAGTTTATTAGTGTTTTCTTTGTATCTAGAGTTGACCTAGTCACACATCTGTGGTGAATGCTTGACGATTCAAATAACTAAGTTCCTTCCAAAGTGTTATGGTTATTCTTAGGCCCATTATGCAAACCATGAAACAAAAATTTCTCTACAATGAACACAGGTTGCATACAGAAAAAAAATAGAATTTTAAGAACAATTTTCCTAAATATGAGTTGTCAAAAGCCAGGAAGTAGTGTGAGGAGAGGCAACAGATTGATTTACTCCCTTCTTTGGTATACCATAGATTTTAAAGAAAAGGTAAACCTTTTCCCCTGCAGCATGGTAAGAATGCAGCTCGGCACAGGTGAAAGGTGGTGGAAACATATGAACTATCAGGATCCCATCCAGCATAGTAAGTCTATTTATTTGTTCTTTTCCTGTGTTTAGATGTGGCAGTGATGGATGCTATTTCCACACAATGCAGTGCCTCGAGCTCGGATCAGGATCATGTTTTTTAATGAAATAAGCGCAGTCCTTTACTTTTCGAATCTTGACTACCGACCTATTCATTACAGATTTTGGGAGAAGCACATTTAGCTAATAAGTGTTTAATCATTTTCATACAGTTTTTGGAAAACTTAGGCCAAAATTAGGTGTGTTTAACCTGGTTCCAATAATCTACAGTGTTTTATTTCACAATATCTTAACACATAAGACTCCCCTCTTTCCTCACCTTTTTGATGTTGGCCTTAAACTTAAATTATGACTTTAACCTAATCCATCTGCTAACTTGAAGTCATTAATTTTATGATGCACTTAGAAGGATATGTGTATCCAAACACGAAGCTGCTTTATCTCTTTACATTTCGTGGTTTAAAATTCCATCTAATTAACAAAGGATCATAGTGTTGTGGTATACACTGGGTACTCATATATTTTTATATTTGTTAACCTGGGGGCATTATAACATTTTGAAGAGAAAGAGAACTGTTTTAAGCTAGGGTGGGGAGACAAAAGACAGTCTTTAACACATTCCTGCAATTTAAACAATGGTGCAAAATAGATGAACGTAAGAATAACATGAAACTTTTTTTCTACAAAGGCTTTTCTCAAGAAGCTTATTGTTCTCCTATTTTTATCTGCTATTCTAGCAATTCCTTGGGGCATGGCAGTTTGTCTCTGCTCATTGGTTTGGAGCTGACAGCAAAATTTTGAACTCTTTCATCAATGTGCTATATACTTTTTCTGTTTTCATATATTCATCCTCATAATTTTGAAGTCTGTGTATTGAAACTCTTTTAGGATATAACTGGATGGGTGTTAAAATTTCCCTGAAGGCAGTATTGTTCTGCTCTGGCTGATGGTGAACCTGGACTCACTGATATAATGGTATCGGTGCTGGCCAGGAACCAATGACTTTAATCAAGATTCTAAATGTTCTTCAGATTAAATTGCTTTCCAGAGTGTTTTGAGTCTATGGAGTCTGAGTGAATGCTTCTGTTTCATTTTTGTGGTTTCATTCCCCTAGAATCTTGAGTTTTCTTAAGGTTCAATGCTGTAAATGTAACTATTGAATAAGAGAAAAATATTACTGTTTGCCTTGTGATCTCATTTTGTGTTGCAATCTGAAGCATGTAGATGTTAGTTACTGTAGAAATAAAGGAAATAAATGAGCCCTAGTTTTACCTTCTCATTATCATATCCTTTGAACACGTAGGAGAGGTTTTGCACACAAGACATGTTGCTACTCAAATAATAATTTCTCTAAATAAATGGATATTGGTTGCTGTCACCTTAAAGACTGTTTCTAATTTCACAAATACTGCAGTTGTTTAGCACAGTGTTGATCCAAAATTTTAGAATGGTGTTCTAAACCAGCAACAGATTTATTTTTATGCTTCTATTTTGTTGTGTTCCTTCCTTTTTTTCCATTTTTACCATCTCTGTTCTCACCTTGCCTCTCTCTCTTGCCTGCATTCCACTTTCTTCCTCGTAGGGCTTCTGGCAGTGAAACTCACTGGATTCCCTTGGAGATTTTAATTCTCAGACTTGTCCACACCAAGCCTCCAGCAATTCATCAATTATAGTTTAAGTTTTCCTACCTCGACACTGGTTCCCACGGAGTTTCTTGCTCCTTGGCTTCTGCTCCCATAAGTTGAGATTCTCTGTATTTGCTTGTCTTTCTCTCCAATTGTTGGGGCAGTGGCTTGCTCTGTGATCTCAGTTCTCAGATGAATCTTTGAAGAGTTGTTGATTTTTTAGTTTTCTTCTTTTTTTCTTGTTGTGAAGGCAGAAGTGATGATTTCCATGCTGCTTACACGCTGGACCTGAAACTGGAAGTCTCTGAAGTACACTTTTAATGCAAAGAAAATTACGGTATCTGCGAGCATTTTGTGCATGTTAAGTGTTCTCATTTTTAGCTGTCAATAATGCTGTATTTAAAACATCATATCTTTTTGATTCCAAGACTATGTTTTTTAGATTTCAACAACTCTGAAATTGTGATATGGTGTCTTACAATTACTTTGCATTTGATTTCTGCTGCTCCCAACCCTGACTCCCCCTACGAGGAAGCCCAGCCACTGTTAAGGTAAGGGCTAGGCAATTGTCCCTCTCCACTTTGAACCTTCCTGGTCTGGTCAACGCAGTCCCTTTGAACTAAACCCTCTCTGTAAAGCATGAGCCTTAACATCCTTAGACTGAATTTTATACAAGACAAGCACATCGCAAGGCAACCAAGATTTTGAGAGGCCGCAACTTAGTTCTGGTGTCTATAGGCTGTGATAGCACAAGCATCCTGACTTTTTTCTTCTCTCTTCGTCTGTCTCTTTGTTTTGGTCTGTTTCTCTGTCTGTCTCTGTCTCTTCATTTGAATAGAGGATGGGAAACACTTCTGGAGCCAGAGGATTTTTAAAAGAGTTTTTTCAATAAGTGCACAATTAAAAAAAAATGTCAAATAATTCTTTTTTTATATTTGTCATAGTTTAGTTGGCAACATTATTTCTTGCTTAGTGGTTCCTATAATGATGTTGGACAGCAACGTATATTAGTTCAAATATCCCAGTGCTGTGCTGAATCCTAGTGACAGGATTGTGTGCATTTCTTCCCACAGCATTACCAGTGATCTTACTTGGCGACTTCAGGTTAGCCATGCTGGGAGTATTAGCCCTACGTAAAACATTAAAAATCAGCTTCCTTCCCCTAAGGTGTAATTATTAAACATTTATTAGAACACCACTGATTTTATATCTGTATTACAAATTACATTCTGAAAAAGCAATGTCTGTGTGTGATTGGTTACATACAATGCAAATATGGAAAGCTAAAACAAATTTCACAAATTTACATATCACCATTTTTTGGCATGAACCAGTCACTAATTCTCAGAAGAGTTTAGCACAGAGTTTTTTAAAAAAATTATTTGGGTTTATTATAAAGACATTGATAAAACTCTAGTAATCTTTTCCTCACCTTTGACGAACACTAAACTTACAAGATTTTAAAGAGTGCATTTTAATAGTAAAACAGTGGTGTGTTGATCTATTGGTATAAAAACGACGTACAATGACTTCTCTAGGTCTTCCAAACTTATAGCAATTGAAGATCCTTAGGCTTTTTAACAAAGTGTTCCAGATTTAGCTAGTGGTTAAGGGATGTTTTTAAAATAAAGAAACTTTAAAGTTGAAAAACTTTTTACAAAAAGCAGCAATTCCTTGAGCTAATATTTTTCTCGTTGACTATTATTAAACCATGACCTTAGAAAGACCACTTTCTTTTTCTTTTGAGATCTAGCAATGAAGAAGCAATCCTCTGTTTATGATACAAAGGAAACAATATCCTCTGGAGAGCAGTAGGTGAAAACCATACTTTAGTGCAGATTCTCAGTACAAAATGAGTTCTTAAGATGGTAGCTTTTATTATGGAATGTATGCTTTTAACTGAAAGGGAAAGTAGAAATTAAATAAAAAAGGTTACATACCAAAATTACTTCTTAATTCTACACATTGTTTCAAAATGTTTTTCTAGTTCTAGTGGATATCCTTGGAAAACTCATCATCCATTTTGCCTTTAGGTGTTTAGCTTTTGATTGTTCATCTATTTTAGTTGTTCATTGTTTTCATCAAGCATATCCTTAGTTCTTAGGACAATGTCTTATTTATAATAGGAGCTCAAAAATATTTATTAATTGGTTATAGATATTGTGATATATATTAACATATATGTGCATATAATATCCATATTTTTTTTTGTGTGTGTGTGTGTATATATATATAACTTAATAAATTGAGGACACATTTATATTTAGTCTGTGACAGGATGTGAGTTTCCACAAATTGTTAAGGGCCTTTAATTCAGACTAAATGAACCTCTGTTCCTGCTCAATTTCCACCTTAGCTTTGCGTTCTTTCACTACAAGTCTTTTCTAATTCTATTTCTTGAATGCTTTCCTTCATCCCTTTGTTATTTTATTCACTTCTTAATTACCTTTTATTCATGCCACTTCCTTTCACAGGAACTGATGAATCATACAGGCATGGGAAATAGTAACCCTGATTCCTTACCTTGCTTCATATTAAAATGTATTACTGCATTACAGATCACAAAAATGATTGGTAACTAAAAGCTCTTGGGCAGTTACGTCTCTATGCACCAAATTGTAAATAAAGCACATAGTGCCTCAAAGCAAAAAAATACAATCACAAATTTCATTCACTGCTTTTACCATCCAACTGGAAATCATTTCTGAAATATCTAAAATGCTACTGTATCTCCATCTTTGATAAATAAATAATAAATCATTCCTTGCTTTTTCCAAATGGTCTATAAATCAATATTTGAAAACTGCATTTCTGAAGTTTACACGAGGATATTTATTGAATATATAATAAATATTAACTTCCTTATTTTTAAAGGGTATATTTCTTTAACCTGTTTATTTAAATAATACATACAGAAAAGTTTTAGTATTTCTTAATCTGTTAATGAGAAGTTATTTATTCATTACATTTTAGATAAATAAAGATTATTACCCATGTGATGCATAGTCAATTATTTTCAAATATAAATTGGTGTATAGTAGGAAAAATTATTTTCAAATGAGTAAGATAAAACATTCAACCATGTTGAAATGACAATATAATTAAGAATATCAACACTAGGAAGTTCAAATAATTTGTTTAGAAAGAAAAATACTGAATGTTTAAATAAAGAAATGCTGCTAAATATACAGTGTACGCTAACTGACAACACATTTTGTTTGTAAGTGCGCCGGCCTCTGCAGAAGACAGTTACTATATAGAGATGCATTCTAGAAATGCGTCATTAGGCAATTTTGTCATTATTCAAACATTATAGAGTGCGCCTACATAAACCTAGATGTATAGCCTATTATACACCTAGACTGTATGCTACAGCCTACTGCTCCAGGGCTACTAGCCTGCATAGCACATTCCTGTACTGAATAGTGTAGGCAATGGTAATATGATGATAAATACTTGTGTGTCAAAACATATCTAAACATAAAAAAAGTTACAGCAAAAATATGGTATTATAATCTTATGGGACCACCATCGTATATGAGATTATGAGGTCCATCGATGACTAAAATATCATTATGAGGCATATTTATTAATTGAGAAAGCAAGTAGAACTCAGGTTTAAGTGTAATTAATCACATATTATTAATAAACGTATCAAACTCAAACCTCAAAGCTCATATATTTTTCTAGTTAAACATTATGACAATAACAAAGTACATAGAAGTGAAATATCTGCTGTTTATCTTACTGTTTTTCCTAGAGAGATACTCTTAGTCTGGAGCTCTTTTCCCAATCAGAAAATTCCACACCTGAGTGGTCACTGTGAGGTGGTTTTGAATGTGAGAATTGAACCCATTTCCTTCCTTCCTTGATGCTATTTAAATTACATTGACCTAGGAGATAAATACATAATTTAATTAGGTTGTAATTATTTTTTAAAATATTCATTCTAATATTATGTGGCAATTTCCTGTTTATATCTGTTTTAGTACTTTGGAGATTAAGCTTGAAGGTATTCTGCACAGAAGAGTCTCCAAGAGGCTTTGGGAAAGAGATGCGTGTGTGTGTGTTTATAAATTTCTAACCTTTCATTCAGACAGTCTTAGGAGACAGATATTTCTTTGGGAGGTGAGAGTGCTGTTACTCATCTCTTAATTAAATGAATATAAGTAAAAGTGGAAAGAAAAGTTAGCACAACTCAATGTTTCCTTACTCAAAATGCAGTACAACACACTGATTTATTTGCAGTTATTCTCATAGAATTGTTTATATTTAAAATTCATAAACTCCTATAGAGCTTTAAAATTTTTAAATCTCCCTGAACATATATTTTTTGCTTTTAACAATTAGCTATTCCCAAAAAATCTGAGAGAGAAGGTCACATGTAACCAATAAAGATGATTTAATTTGGTAGAGGTAAAAATCCCTTTCATGCACCTCTTGAGATATAATTTAAACGTTAACGCTGAAGCCACCTTCTTTTGCTTTTAACCACCTGGAATCAACATCTATGTCACAAAATGGGAGAGACATTGGTATGATTGTATTCAGAGTGCAAAAAAAAAAAAAAGAAAGAAAGAAAATAATTGTTTTTATTGGGCCCAAAATATGAATTCTAAGGATAAAAATCATCAGAGAAGGGTGGCAGTTTCAAATATTCTGAACTGACTATATAATTGGCACAAATATATTTGTTTCAATATTTGTGCTTTGCTTACACACAGATGAGGTGAGGAAGTTCTCACTGAATTGGACATGTCTATCCCTAGAGAAGGCAATCTTTCCGACCCTCAACAGCCTCCATACAATCCTATCACTAAACATTGTTTTCCGGTTTCCAAAGTTAATTATTTTTATGTAACTTTTTCAGAAATACATGGACTTAAACAATTATCAAAAATGACAAGATAATGAGTCAAATCAAATTCAATTAATTAAACCTGGAATATAATGCATATTAAAACCAAAAATGTTCCTATTGTCTGAGCTAATGATAGCTAATTTAGTTCAACCTGAGATAAGAAAAAAAATAATTTCACCACAAATGTTAATATAATACATACCAAAGACAAAATTATAAGGTAGTCAAAATAAGTAAAAAGTATATAGTTTGAAATAAAGAAAATCACACTCTAAATTGAACTAATTTCTCTACTCACTATGTGAACTTAAAACTGCTTCTTGCTTCTCAAAAGCTTACTTTATATTTGAAATTAGATAACACTCAGTTTGTTGAACCTTATAGAAATGACTTGGCTTATAAGAGTTACTCTGAAAAAGTAGTTCTTATAGATTTTAAGATGTAATATATCAAAAAAGTACCATAGTTACAACTTATAAAGGTTTTATCTTCTATTTAATTCTGTAAGCTAGCAAATAACTCACATTGTCTTTTGAGAGATAGAAATAATAGTTACTTTTTATGCTTTTTGGATAAATCTTCCCTTGGAATTTCAGAATAAATACATACATACATGCACGTGCACACACAGACACACACACACGCATACTTGTTTTAAAATGTAATTTCTCTTAACAGTAATGCTTAAAGAAATGGCACCACAATTTAATGATAATTTTATAATGCTATTTTGATACATTCATAAATTATTCCTAATGAGAAAATGTGTTTGAATTCAAGAAAGGAGAATTGCAAGCCTATAATATATTGGCTGGATCAAATCACAAAATTACTCTTGTAAATACTTTCGATTTTTTTTTCTGTATTTTCTTCAACTTTTTCTTGTTTCTGTAGTAAAAATGACAATATTTTTATCATGAATTTTATATCACAATCTAACAGAACTTGCTGCTTAACCTAGATTTTAATACACCAGTTTTTTTAAAAGGATCTGTACTTTTACCTTAGATATGTTTTTCCGTTGGATATTTGCTGCTTAATTTTGCTGCAAATCTGTCAAATCTGGCTCACAGATACATTTCGTTTGGTCAGAACCATTGAGATGGGTGTCTCTGTGCTCATGTTTGTGAGACTAAATGTACAAATAATCAACCAACCAAATAAATCTCGTTAAACTGTTTTTAGATGGGCCATGCATTCTCCAGTTCACCACAGACCTTGCCCTTCTCTATTGCTTTATTCTAAGCTGCTTCACATTCTATCTGCCTGGAAGACAGATGAGTTTTGACTCCATCTTTCGAGGTCTTCAGATTGACAGAGCCCTGTAATAAATCACTGCCACTGCCTAGTGAAGACACAACCATTTTAGTGTTCTCTAATACTTTCTCTCTGCTTGTATTTCTGTTGAACTTATTGCTTAAATATATGAGTTATTTATTTTTAAAACAATTCAGACTCAGCTCATGAACTAATAGAGCTCATAGTGTTCTATGTAACAGATGGCTAAATCTATGTAAAATATTCAGAAAGCTTTCATTCTTGTGACATTACATTTATCAGATATACAGCAAAACAGTTAATTTTTGCTATGAAAGCACTTTCAGAGAAGCTACGACATTTCCAGATTTTTATTTATATCTAATATAAAAATGAAGAGCCAAAGTTCACTAATTTCAAAATAACAATTTTACATATATTTGCCCTTTGTAGAAATATGCCATCATCATTGTTTCCTTGCAAAGGAACATTCACTCAATTTCAGTTATTATAACAATGACAGGCAGATAGCATTAGTTATTTCCAAGCCTAGTGTGGGTTTGTATTTGGTCCTTTTCCAAGAACAACTCTTCTAAGGGTCAACAGATTTTTTTAAATGTTTATTTTTAAATCTTCAGGTTGTCTTAAATGGCAATTATACTACATTTCACAATAGTCTCTGAGTTTGTTTGTTAAAAAAAGGAATATCTGTAACTATATAATATGCATATATGTACTTATATGCATATTTATGCATATGTATATAAATATAGGTATGTATATATACATATACATATGTACACCCATGGATGTGTGTGTATATATATATATTGCGTTAGATTGGATTTGGATATTAAATCTAATAATTTATTGTGGACATGGTGATTTGTCTGAAAAGACTGGGAAGATGAATCGGAGGGGCTGACATTAGACCTGCCAAATGATTGGCGTTACAAACAATAGAATTTCAGACAAGTGGACCTATGAACAAAGTGTAATTTTTATGAAGTTTGGTCAATATAGAAGAAAATATTATTATGTAGGTTACAGATGAAGAAACAGGGATTGCACATAGTATCAAAAATCTAGGTGGGGTTTTCAGTTATTGCCTTCCAGGTAAACAGTGTTGAGAACTTTGTACAAGGATGACAAGACTAAAGCTTAAGTTTTAAGGTAAAACAATAGTCTCGAGGATCTCTGGCAGGTAAGATGGATTTTAGTCCTCATCTGAAGGTGAGGTAGAAGAACAGAAAAGAAATTGACAATTATTGAGTGCTTAGTACTACATGCTGTGCTGGATGCAGGTAATGAAGAGTGCACTTGAAACAGGAGTTGAGAGAAAGTGTCGATGAATGGGAGAGACAAGCTCCTCAGATCTGTAGAGTCAACAGGCAGGCCCCCCAGGGCATCGTGTCCCAGAAACAACATAGAAACTGCCTCTGGCCAGTTGAAGAAGAGTGGAGGAATGCCAGACCCCCTAAATGAGGCACAAATGTACTGAGGCTGCTTCTTGATTTAGTCAAGAATAGTTCAGAAATTGAGTTCAGGCTGGTCTGCAAGTAGAGTACTGGGTGGAGTGAAGGTACTGGAGAGTTGGAAAAACAATCTAATGTTTATGGCTGATATTTAGTATCTAAAACAATCAAATTGAAACTAGGAATGCTACAGATTAACAAAAGTACACTTTTTAACTTATGAGTACCATTCTCTTATATATGTGCAGTCATAAATCCTACTTATAAAATAGATGTATGCCTAAACACATTTATTACATAATACTAATTTTAATACATGGATTTGTATTTTAAGTAAATAAGGGAACTCACTTTTCAAAAAATATCCAGTGAGGTTATCACAAATAATTACTTTGTCCTCCAATGTATGGCCTTATATATTTTTTAGCACTTTACAATTTATCATAAACATTTTTACTTCTATTGTCTTGTTTGAATCTCTTAACTGTAAGTTACACTGAGTGGACAGAATTAGCCATATTTTGTGTAAGAAACAGAGGTTAAGGGAATAACATGCTCAATAAACAGCATGTAAAAATTAGCTCTGCGTCTTGAGACATTCTTACTGTTTTGTTTTTGTTTTGTATGCCACACTGCCTCTATGTTTTAAAAAATGTATTCTTAATTTCAATGTGTGATGGTCTGTGATTGGGGTCTAATTCGTGACAAGAAGCAGCTTACTCTTTGGTATTATCATGAATACTTTAGCCCATCCTCTTAGTAGGTGGTAGCACCTTGGATCTTGGAGAATACATCTCTTCTTTCTCACACTTGATTCCTCTCTCCACATCCCTTGTTACTCAGACTCTTAGTTGCCACTCTGATGCTGATTCCAGGCCCTGGAAAACCCTCCCACACTTCATGTGTCCTTTCTCTATGGAGCTTTAACCATCTGTAGGAGAGCAACCTATATAGTTGGCCATGAGTCAGCAGGCTTGGTGGAATTTTCCTCTCTTTCCATTTCAATTCTCTGCTGCCACATAGATTCTTTTTTCTTATATCATAACAGACTGCCAAGCCTCACCTCCTACACTGCCTCAACAGTGAGGAGGGACTATGTTACACGGCTTTTTATGCCCCATAATTCTTATTGCTAAGCTGATCTGCTCCGCTTCTTAATGATTGCAAAATTTGGTAAGCATACTTCAGGTATATCTATATGGCTTAAATATTTTTGTCTTATTCATAGTCACCAGCAAAATGGACCACCTGTCAATCTTTTCCTTCAATATTGGCCTTTAAGATAAGTAATAACTATATTCTTAAGTTTAATGTATTCACTAAATTTGTGACTGGACAATTTTTATTATCACTTCTTGGAATTGTACAGTGTTTTCTTTATAAAATAGGTTAAACATAAATTGTGAGCTGATTTGCAGAAACAAGCTGCCACATACATGCATGGTTCTTTTGGGAGATGTTAATTTCAGATTCCAAACACATAATTTGAACTTAAATTTAAAAAGAAAATCAGCCTATTTGCCGCTTTGAGGTTCCTTATATTTGGTTGTTTTAAAACGAAACACACCTGCTTGACTCAAATTACTAATACCATACTTATTATTTCTTCTATTACAGCTGAGTTTACAAATACTACCTGCTCTGTGGAAGTCATTTATAACTCTGGGGTGGGTAATGTGAAATGCTATTACTTTAGAAGCTTTTGTTGCTCAATCATGCTTTAGTTGAATTCACATATTGTGTTTCAGAAAACATGGTTTGACTTGTGAAATACGAGAATTCACAAAATACCCCAAAATTATAACATACCTTGAAGAAAAATATATTTGAAAAGAAAGCTGTCTGTCAATCAAAAGATTATTACATTGATAAGGGACAAGGCAAGAGGAAAGAAAGTAGTAGAATTAAATTTAAAAGAGTGGATATTTTGGAAAACTACAAATATAACCAAAAAATTTAAAGAAAAGAAAGACTATAATGGAAAAGGAGACTAGTAGTTTTCTGTAGAAATTAATAGGAAGGGTTGGGCGTAGTGGCTCACGCCTGTAATCCCAGTACTTTGGGAGGCTGAGATGGGTGGATCACCTGAGGTCAGGAGTTTGAGACACGCCTGACCAACATGGTGAAACCCTGTCAGTACCAAAAAAAAAAAAAAAGAAAAAAGAAAAAAGAAAATTAGCTTGCTTGTAATTCTAGCTACTTGGAAGGCTGAGGCAGGAGAATCTCCTGAATCCAGGAGGCGGAGGTTGCTGTGAGCCAAGATCGCACCGTTGCACTACAGCCTGGGCAACAAGAGCAAAACTCCATCTCAAAAATTAAAATAAAATAAAATAATAATAAGAAGAATGTTGATTGGATACTCTAAAAATCCAGAGGTGGAAGCAAGTGGAAAGAATTTTGGTGAGGGTTAAAGTAATAGCAATGTGGGAGACAGCTACAAACTAATAAGCTAAAACAAAAGGAATATGCGTGATGCTTGTAATAGAGATAGAAGAGCAGCAACAAAATACTGCATTGATGGAGGAAATCCACTCTTCAGATATCTGCTGGAGCCTCATTTTTCTAAAGCAATCTGCCAAATTTCTGTCTTGACAGTTTTATATCTGACACGCAATGAGAAAATATATATGTACTATCGGTGTTTAAACTGGAAAAGATTCAGAAGTATCATGATGGCTGTCTTTAAATAAAGGAAATGTGTAATGTGAGACAGGGATTACTTAAACAAAATATACAATTACAGAGTCTATAATTAGGATCAGTGCCCAAAATTGAAGGGGGATTAAATTTAATTTAATACATGTAAAATTATTATTCATTTTTAATGAGTAGGGATACATAACAATGGAATGGGCTTTCCTTTGGAAAGTAAGATGATGGTCACGGTGTATTTGTGGTTTGAAAGTTCAAATAGGAGAAATGTCTGTGCTTGAAGGGCATTCATCTTTATTAGAAGTAAAGAAAATGCTGGTATTACTACTAACAATAGTGAAAGTTTATTGAATGCTTTTTATAATTCACACACTATTGTAAGCCCTTCGCTTATTTGAGAAGGGTAAAGGTCAGCAGAGAGCTGATGATAATCAGGAGAAAATCTATAAAGGATGGCACTTTAAAAGATCAGGTAGAAGAATTCTTGATGGGGGAAAAATAGTTGTCATTATTGGCTGTTTGAATTAGACAAAAAGGCACTTTCAATATATTATTGAGACGAATCTAAACAAACTTAAAAGTTGGTAAGTACCTTAGCAATAGTAATTATATTCAGGATTTTAGATGCAATAGTCAAAGATAATGATGGGTTGCAGAAGACTAATTAGAACATGAATTTCTTTTAAAGGCTATTTAGAATTAATACACTCAGATAGATTAAATGAACACAACTGGCTTCTATCACACTTTTTATACATGTTTTTCCCTGACAAATATTACTCTTTATTTGTTTAAAAGTAATTTATGTGGTATAGTTATTTATCTCAGCACCAAGCTTGACTAGATACTACACTATTTACTTATATGATAACTAAAAATGTATTATCTATGTAGTTTTTAGTCTAAATAATGGTTCTATTGGCACCATTAAATATTATTATATTGAGATATATAACAATATCAACAATATCAAAATAGGCAAATTATTTATATAAGTGTTGTAGATGGTGTTTTGCCAGTAGCACTTCCATTTCCTTTCCTTTACTTATGAGAAATAGAAACCCATTCTGACCATGTCAAGTTAAAAACTGAGATGGGATTGTTGTAAAGAATCAACAGGCAATATAAAAAAATGTATATGGAAGGAAATTCACTATAGTGCAGAGTCATAGGAACTGAATGTAAGAAACAAAGTATCTGGAAGAAAATTATTTTAATTTATCATTTTTCCAGAAAGTTATTTTTTGTTTATTTCTATATAACCAACTTACTTAGCTTCCATTTCATGAACACCCTATACATAGAAAATAACAACGGAAGGTAACAGAAGGGTTCCTGAGAGAAGCGTCTAAAGAATGAGCCTAATAAAAGTAGATTGCTTATATATCATTAAAGATATAAATTGTGACAATTGTTGTCACTTATATAATTAGTAGTAACATAGCCGAATATATTTTTTAATGAGGCAAATGTAATTTCTACTTCTAATGTTTTTCCTTCAGGGATTACATATACTTGGTAATTCTTCCTGTGGACCACAAGTTTTAACCAAAAAAATATTTTTTTCATTTCAAAATGTTGCATACACCCTCTATAAAATCTTAGATTTTGGACTGCACTCAATATCCTGTGAATAATTAATTAAGCATAAATTGATGCCTTGAGATTTTTTAATCAATAAGTATATGAAATATTAATTTCTAAAGAAAGATGTCAGAATTTGTGCGATGTTTCCCTCCTTGTTTTCAACTTTTATTATGATAGTAGGACCCACCTATTTAGGAATGAGGACTTAAAATGCTAGATATTAAACAATCTGACTTTAAGCATAAATAAATCTCTCAGACTTTGACAAGTCATTTTTTTGGGAAATACTGTTTAAGCTACTGTAACCTATACTTAACAGATGCTCTCTAGAGATATGTCAACTATTCCAGAAAGCCAATTAATGAGAGAACAATTTTCAATAATGTATTATTTAAAGTCGTAACTATAGCAACTACATAGTTTCTTTTGTTTCTTCCCCCCTTGGCAAAAACATGAATGCTCAAGATTCACTGGTCTTTTTATTTTCTGGCTTTCATGTTACTTTAAAGAAACGTCTTTCTATTTTATCCTTTAATTTGATAAAGGCTATCTACGTAAAAGTAAACACAATATTTTATAGTGAAATGTTGAAAACATTTTCTTACATATTAGGAGCAAGACGCAGATGATTGTTATCACATTTTTTTTTTTTTTCCAATTTTGGGTATTCGTTGCAGAGGCAAATAAGTAAATCCTGTGCAGACTGAAAACAAAATCAACAACCAAAATAATAAGCTTTCGTCAAACTGTTGAATACAGTCTGAGTTTCCTCATACTGTTGGATACAGGCTTAACAGTCCAACAGCAAAAGCATTCTATACAAATTTTCATTAAGTTAAAAATGAAAAAAAAAAAAACCTTGTTTCAAATAACAAAAATACAAGTTATTTAGAAATTTAACATACAAAAGCTGTGCCATGAACACAAAACAACAAACACAAAACTAAATAATCTACCATATTCATGGTTTGAAATATTCAATAATAAAAAATATAAATCCTTTCAAAATGGATCTATAGATTCAATGCACTTCTAATCAAAATTCAATGTGTGTGTTTGTAGTTGTAAATGTATATGTATTTATTTATATTCATTATTTTAACCTGAAGTTTATATGAAAGTGCAAGGAATCACAAGTATTTAAGATAATTTTAAAGAGAACACTTGCCCTACCAGGCATGAAGATTTTTGGTAAAGATGTAGTAATCAAGAGAGTAGAGTGTTGGTGAAGACATACAGAAACAAATGGAGAAAAGACATAACATATTTTATATAAGTGGACTAATGGAACTTTTTATCACGTTGTCCTGGAATACATAATCATCTCTATGTAAAGAGAAAGGTCGAGATTAAATTTCTTCTTTACATCATGCACAAAAATAAATTCTAGGTAGATTAAAAACATAAACATGAAAAGAAAATCTTTACAATTTTAAGAAGGCAATATAAAAAATATTTTTTGCAACCTCAAAAATAAAATGATTTCTGTTTCTTGGAGACAGTCTCATTCTGTTTCCCAGGCTGGAAAGTAAGTGATGTGATATTGTCTCACTCCAATCTCCATCTCCCAGGTTCAAGCCCTTCTCATGCCTCAGCCTCCTGAGTAGCTGTGAATACAAGCATGTGCCACCACACCTGGCTAGCTTTTTAATCTTTTGTATAGATGGGGTTTCACTATGTTTGTCGGGGTGGTCTCGAGCTCCTGGCCTAAAATGATCTGCCCACCTCAGCCTCCTAAAGTGCTGGGATTACAGGTGTAAGCCACTGTGCCTGGACAATAAATGATTTTTTAATAGGTAGAAAAGCAAAATCATAAAGAAAATAATTGTGAAATGCAACCTCCTTAAAATAAAAAAACATTATGTTTGAAAGTAAACAATAAAAACAGGAAAAGTCATGCCCCTGTTGCAACATGTATAAAATATTTCCAGAATATTAAAAGAACTTCTACAAGTCTGAAACCATTCCTCATGAATTTAATGAAAGTTAATTATAACATTTTAGCAAATGTATAAGCCTTGAATAGAAACATAGCTAAACATTAGCCAGCTTTCCCTTTAGCTCACTTTCTTATAGTTGCTCACTGCTTGGAAGTCATGTACACTCTGTCAGGAGACACCAACTTCCCTTAATTGTTTCTATAAATAACATCTTAAGTGTTAGAAAACTCATATTTTTCATTTGAGATGATTTCCAGATCCTGCATTCCAGCAGATCTGTGGATACCAGCTAGTCTGAAGACACCAGAGGAGGAACTGACTCAGCACAAGAATGCAGTCTTCATCTTTATAATTTCATCCTGCATGCTCTGATCTATCAGTGACCCATATGCCTCAAACTCCTACCCATCATGAACAGTTAAAAACCCAGCCCTATACTCAAGTACGTGAATTTAAGGTTTCCTCCCACCTCCTCAGTTGTCTTACGATTATTAAATATTTTCTCTGCTGCAACTCCTGTTGTTTCAGAGTATTGGTATGTTACTGCACATCGGGCAGTCAAATGTGGGAGTCCTCTAACAAGTCTGTACAAGAAAGATAAAAATCTATTCATAATATTGGCAAGAGTTTTGCACATGCATGGCGTAGAAAAGAAGATCTAGTTGGGACACAAGTATGTGCAGTGTTATTCAAAGAAATGCAAATATAATTACTGCTTAAAATATGCTTTTTTTTCAGAAAGATAATGTAAATGACATGTCTTCTGACTAAATATATGCTTGAAATTATCCCATTTCTTCTAAGATTTAATTGTGTAAATAATTAGTCTTCATGTATTTTCTTTATATAGATAGCCTAATTTTTTAGTCTGAATGATTTTATATTTTTTTCTGTATTCACGCAATTTAGAAATATTATAGGGTTGTGACTTATTTGACAGATACTTACTGTGCTTTTTAAAATAAAGATTTAGATATCTTATACTCAGAAATTTAAAAGTATATTTTTTCTTAGATTATTTATTTTGCCCTCAGCCCCATTCTCTCCATTTGAAATCCTATATGTAAGATTTCCTAAATTAGTCCTCCTCATTTTCTTCCTAACTTCTATCTCCTTTTGTTTTATTATTCTTGAAATTATGAGATTTTTCCGGATTTCTCATTTATTTAATTCAATTATTTTTTTCTGCCTTATTCTATTTATTACTGATTGCTTTTTAATGAAAACCTACAATTGTAATTTGCCTTTTCAAGAACTTCCTCATTTTGGTACTACTCCATTTCATAAGAACCAGCTCTGGATTTACCAATGAAATATGCTTTCTAATTTTCTTAAAACAAAAAAGAATTATCTTCTTTTTCTTGTAATGACTATTTTTAGAGAGTATCTTTTGCTCTCATTCTCATTTTGTCCTATTCTTTTCAATGCTGAACATTGCTGTATTTTTGGATTTGTTTTCTTTTCCTTCTTATACATAGAGAAGTCTCTATATACCAGCACTGGTAGAGCTGGGTACTTATTACTGATCAATTTCTTTAGTTTCAAAACAAGTGTAAATATTTAAATACATTGCAAAATCCATTTTGTCTGTGAAGTATTAAATTTCCTGGGGAGTGTTTGGCTTTGTGCAAGAAGAAATAGTTTTGGAACAGAGATAATTTTTTCTCTGTTAGAATCAATCTATATTTTAATTAGGCATTGAACCCCAAAGATAAAGTAATCTCCTGTCTCTGACTGGCTAACTTGTATATGTGCACTTCTGTGTTTTCCCATCTCTACCCAGTAAGCCGTTTCTGTGAATGTGTTTCCAGATCCCTACAGATTAAGTATTGATTTAGGGGCACAAACAGGGCCACAGACTATTAATATACTCTGTTTCCCAGACCTTCTAATCATGTCTCCACTTATAAATAAAATAATGACTGTTGTAATTTTATCTGTGTGGCAATTTAATTTTAGACTTTTAGATCTCTAATGATTGATAGAATTACATTATAATCTTGATGACAAAATTGCAGACAATTCCATTAATTTCTATGTGTGTTTCTGCCATATTTTTAAAAACATATGATGTAGTCTCAAAACATTTTTCTCAATTTTGGTGTTCACTTTTAGTGCATATATTTAAAAGAAAATATTAAGAATACCTTATTCATAAATTTGAATCTAGTATTATTTTACATGGGGAATCAACATTGACATTATAGCACTATTTTAGTTTATTTTAATCACTATGGAAACCCTTTTTTTTTTTTTTTTTGAGACGGAGTCTTGCTCTGTCACCCAGGCTGGAGTGCAGCACTGCGATCTCGGCTCACTGCAAGCTCGGCATCCCGGGTTCACGCCATTCTCCTGCCTCTGCCTCCTGAGTAGCTGGGACTACAGGCGTCGGCCACAACGCCTGGCTAATTTTTTGTATTTTTAGTAGAGACGGGGTTTCACTGTGTTAGCCAGGATGGTCTCGATCTGCTGACTTCGTGATCCGCCCCCCTCCGCCTCCCAAAGTGCTGGGATTACAGGCGTGAGCCACCGCACCCGGTGGAAGTTAATAACAAAATTAAGCAGAAGATACAGAGATTTCCCATCTATCTCCTGTCCCACCAGGTATGGCCTCTCCTATTTTCAACATTCTCAACCAGAGTCATGCAACATTTGTTACAACTGATGAACCTCCATTTATATGTAATTATCACCCAGAGTCCATCGTTTACATTAGGGTTCATTCTTGGTGTTGTACATTCTGTGGGTTTTTACAAATATATGCTAACATATATTCACCATTGTAATATCATACAAAGTATTTTCACTGCCCTAAAAATCCCCTGTGCTCCACCAAGTCATTCCTCCCTCCCCCTAACTCCTGACAACCACTGATCTTTCTACTGTTTCCTTAATTTTGCCTTTTCCACAATGTTTTATTATAATCAGAATCATACATTATGTAGTGATATGCATTTAAGGTCCCTCCATATCTTTTCATGGCTTAATAGCTCATTTATTTTAAGCACTGAATAATATTCCACTATCCAGATGTACCACAGCTTATTTATTCATTCACTTCCTCAGGGTCATCTTGGTTGCTTCCAAGTTTTGGCAATTATGAATAAAACTGCTATACATATCTATGTGCAAGTTTTTGGGTGGACTTATGTTTTCAATTTAAAATGTATGTTTTCAACTCCTTTGGGTAAATACCAACAAGTGTAATTGCTGTATAGTATAATAAGAGAATGTTTTGTTTTGTGAAATATTGCAAAAATGTTCTCCAAAGTGACTATACCATTTTGCATTTCCATTAGCAATGAATGAGAGCTCCTTTCACTCAACATCCTCAACAGCATTGGGTGTTGTCTGTGTTTTGAACTTTGGCCATTCTAATAAGTATATAATGATATCTCAGTCTTATTTTAATTTGCTTTCCCTAGTGATATATGATGTGGGGTTTTTTTTTGTTTATTTGAAAGTGTTAATGGAATGCAGTATTTGTTTAGGGTTATCATTTATATGTAGCTTATTCCTGAATTTTAGTTATAACTTAAATTTATATTATTTTATATTTAAATGTGTATTGTAACCATTTACATTAATTTTCAGTTAGAAATAGTCATGGCTGGCAGTAGTGCATTTTGATTAAATTAGACATATGCACACATATTCAAATTCTGGATTTGCCATTTACCATTGACTTTTTTTAGATTAACTTCACTGATGTTTCAGGTTCATCTTCTGTAAAATGAAGAAAATACCGCTGGTCATATTGTTTTGTGGAGTAAATAAATAAATTATAGAATATAAATTGACTATTACTACATTCTTTCTGTGTCTTTTGTTTAGTTGTTTTGTTTAGTTCTGTCTAGTTGTATGCTGATTTTTAAAATTTTATTTTTATTTACCTTGGTTTTGCTTGTTCTTATGTAAGATATTTTGTTCATTTATAGCTTCTACGTATATTGTAAATTTGGTTTAAATACTTAAAATTCTTTAAATAAAGTAATTCAAAATCTTTCTTTAATCCACATCTCAGTAATTATAAAAATTAAGGAGAGGCCAGGTGCAGTGGCTCACGCCTGTAATCTCAGCACTTTGGGAGGCCGAGGCGGGCGGATCACAAGGTCAGGAGATCGAGACCACGGTGAAACCCCGTCTCTACTAAAAATACAAAAAACAGCTGGGCACGGTGGCGGGCGCCTGTAGTCCCAGCTACTTGGGAGGCTGAGGCAGGAGAATGGCAGGAACCTGGCAGGCGGAGCTTGCAGTGAGCCGAGATTGTGCCACTGCACTCGAGCCAGGGGGACAGAGCGAGACTCCGTCTCAAAAAAAAAAAAAAAAAAAAGTAAGGAGAAAATTACTAATTCTTGCTAAGTAGGACAATTGAGTTTGTAGTCCTTTATTCTTTTGTAACTATTGATATTATTTAAATTTTTATACACTATCTCTATTAATTTTTCACAATATTGAAAATATTGTTCTTCCATAATTTATGACAAATTTATAAATAAGACTGCATTATATCTATAAAAATTATTCATATTAACCTGATTCAAAACTGCTTTTGATGTCTACTTCATTATTTGCCTATTTTGTTCTCTTAAATGCTGAAATTATACTTTTGTGTGTAATAACATTATTTTTTCTTCCTCAGAAAGATATATTTCATAAACATATTTATTTACATGTAGACTACTTGAGTGATTACTGAATTCTGGGGTTTCAAAATATTTGGTATTTTAAAAGAGAAGCCTGTTTTACATTTGTATTTCTCTTTAATTTAATTGTATATTTTTCAAAGTCTATTTTCTGCTTGGATTTTTATAGAGTTTTAACTTCTTCATTATGTAATCCAAGATCTTTGTTTGATATTTCTAGCTGTTGACCTTTACATGTGTAACTGGCACACAATAAAGATATTTGATAAGTACTTCCAAGATCCATTTATAAGTCAGAAAATACTCTGCTCGTGCAATTTTACCATTTCTTATGGTGTATTTCCTTTGCATACTTAATTAGGATTCTCAATTATCCAGACACTTAATCTTTTTTCTTTGTGCTTTATATAAAACATTTCTGCCTTTGTTATTTTGAGATTTTGTGCTTTTACATATACTCTGCATTCTAGAAACATTCCTCCTCCTCCTCCAGGAGTTTAAAAGGGAAACACTATATTTTTACATTTTCTATTCACTCTTTCTTTTAGGACTTCTTATGAAATATAGTAATTAAACTCTACAGTAGCTGTTGATTAACTTTGTTTGATAAACTTTATTTCCTTTACAATGGTTTTATTTTTACAGGAAAAGTGTGAAGATAGGACAGAAGGCTCTCACAGAGACCATCTCCAATGCCTTCTATTATTAAGAACTAACATTAGTATCATACATTTGTCATGATTAATGAAACAATATTGATACATTGTTATTAATAAATGCCCATACTTTACATAGATTACAGTTTTTACTGAATAACTTTTTGTTGTTCTAGTTATTATTTGAGATAAGCAATCTATAAGATGGTATACATTTTAGCCCACAGATTTCTTATGAGGGTGACATGAAATAATTAATGTAACATGTTGCACAACCCTAATGAGGCACATTGAACAAGTGCTGGCTCATTCATTGTCCTAAGCAGTGGTCGACCAAATGAGAAACTTGTACTCTATGGATTATGCAGGAAAATCTACTTTAGAGGAAAGATGCTATATAAGAAATATCAAAATTTTTATTTTTGTCACATTTATTTTAATTTTGTATATCTTATAATAACATAATACATGAATATATTGGTATATATGCTTATAATGGAATGCATAAAATAGTTTTCTTACAATACTTTTATATTGATAAAGATGCATAATTTTTTGAAAATGGGAAACTCAAACAATGCCTTAGAAGAAACACACCTGGCATCTTAGACAAAATAACTAGGTTTATATAACTGTCTTAGTCTATTCTATGCTGCTAATAAAGACATACCTTATACTGGATAATTTATAAAGGAAAGAGAGGTTTAATGGACTCACAGTTCCATATGACTGGGGAGGCCTCACAATCATGGAGGAAGGCAAAGGAGGAGCAAAGGTATGTCTTACATGGCAGCAGGCAAGAGAGTATGTGCAGGGGAACTGCACTTTATAAAACTATCAGATCTTGTGAGACTTATTTTCTATCACAAGAACAGCACAGGAAAAACCTACCCCCATAATTCTATTACCTCTCACTGGGTCCCTCCTATGACATGTGGGGATTATGGGAGTTACTATTTAAGATGAGATTTGGGTGGGGACACAGAGAAACCATATTAATAGCTGTTCAAATAATTAATAGGTGTATGACCTGGAACACATTTTTTTAATTGTCTAAATTTTAGTTTTCAGTTATGTAAGTGGGATGCTACCAACTAAAAGGGGTAATTAAAAGAGAAAACATTAACCAGAAAAGATAATTAAAAGAGATTATAAGTGACAATTTTATAATTTCTGTAATTGTGGTTGATTTTATAAGTTGTTAGAAAATAATGAAGTCAAGTATAAAGGTATGATCTTCCCGAGTTGCATTTGCCATAGTAATCTATAGTGAGATGAAATCTAGTAATGTAGATCAATGAAGATATTCAAGATCATAAAAATACTCTAACTACATACTCATATTTGTTGTTAATAGAAGCTAAACCAAAGATAATTATCTGATTTAATTACTGAAGATTCAGCAATATATAGCAATTTTTTTTAAAATCTCTACAGGGACTTCTAGTGTTACAGAGAATAGATGTTAGAGTTCTTTTTTTGTATTGCATGCTTAATATCAAAATTTATAAATTCTTAAAATTATGTTTATTTTTTATATTTTATACATTACTATAAATTCCTAAAATAGTTTGCTTTTTAAGATTTTCAGTTTTTTGATACTTGAAGAAATCTATGTATGCCTATTATCTTCTAAATATTCTCTTGATCTTAGCAAAATTTAGATCATCTAAAAGTTCAGCTCACATTACAAACAAAATCATTAAGCTAAATTTAAATGTATTATTCGTGTTGGTATAAATTTTATTCTATATATTTTCATTATAAACACACATGTAGGAGAGTCTTTCTATAGTATCAATACTGAAAAATAAGATTTATTCATTAAAATGTAATATAACATATGTTACTCATGGGTATTTACTAAGTTAATACATTTATGTAAGAAGAGCTTCATAAACACCCATGATGTTTAAAGGCCTTGTCAATAGAGTTTTGCTCTCTCAGCTCCTATGCATTCTATGATAATGGACATTAAAGGAGCATATTTTTAGGAGCCAATGTTTTATCCAATGGAATGTTTAGTTTGATTTGTTACATGGAATATTAAGATCATTAGGTAAGAAGACTTCTACTTCTGACCTAGGTGGAATATCGGGGACCAAATTGACCCCGCTACCTGAAGCAACTTTTAAAATAGAAAAACAGACAAAATATATAAGAAACGATAATTCTCAAGATATTGGCAATCAGGTCACAAAATCTCCAAGAGATAGGAAGCAAAAGAGTTTAGCCACACAACTACTCCAGAGTATTGGCTAAGGTCACTTTCTTTTTTTTTTTTTTTAATTTTTATTATTATACCTTAAGTTCTGGGGTACATGTGCAGAATGTGCAGGTTCATTACATAGGTATACAGGTGCCATGGTGATTTGCTGCACCCATCAACTCATCAACTACATTAGGTATTTCTCCTAATACTATCCCTTCTCTAGCCTCCCCACCCCCCAACAGGCCTGGTGTATGATGTTCCCCTCCCTGTGTCCATGTGTTCTCATTGTTCAACTCCACTTATGAGAGGGAACATGCAGTGTTTGGTTTTCTGTTCCTATGTTTGTTAGTTTGCTGAGAATGATGGTTTCCAGCTTCATCCATGTCCCTGCAAAGGTCATGAACTCATCCTTTTTTATTGCTTCATAGTATTCCATGGTGTATATGTGCCACATTTTCTTTATCCAGTCTATCCTTGATGGGCATTTGGATTGGTTCTGAGTCTTTGCTATTGTGAACAGTGCTGCAATAAACATACGTGAGCATGTGTCTTTATAGTAGAATGATTTGTAATCCTTTGGGTATATACCCAGTAATGGGATTGCTAGGTCAAATGGTATTTCTAGTTCTAGATCCTTGAGGAATCACCACACTGTCTTCCACAATGGTTGAACTAATTTACACTACCACCATCAGTGTAAAAGTGTTCCTATTTCTCCACATCCTCTCCAGTATCTGCTGTTTCCTGACTTTTTAATGATCACCATTCTAACTGGCTGAGATGGTATCACATTGTGGTTTTGATTTGCATTTCTCTAAGGACCAGTGATGATGAGCGTTTTTTTATATCTTTGTCACTTGCATAAATATCTTCTTTTGAGAAATGTCTGTTCATATCAGCTAAGGAAACTTTCAATGCTGCAGCACATGATAGGAAACTCGGGCTGAACTAGGAGGTCCCTTTTAGCTGAAAAGATATAGCTGAGAGTCTGGCAAGGACAAGGCAGCTTGAGTCTACAGGTGAGAGTACCAGAGTGGACAGTGTTTTTAAACTAGAAAACTCCTTAGATCTGTAAAGAGTTCCATTAAAGTATTCAGATGAGTACTGATTAGCAGATGAATGTGTGGAAACTCTGAGGCTGAACCCACTTAAAGTATGACAAGTAACAATCAGCACAGCTTAAACAGGGTCACGGATTTTGCCTATTCTCACCAAACAGTGTGATAAACCTCATGATTCATATTGCATTGAATAAAGTCATCTCAAAGGTTTTGCTTCAGTAGTGGGAATAATTAACCTCGGACTAAATGCTGCCCTAATTCTTCATGACATGGCATAGAAGAAAAGCCAGAGAACATCACACTTTTGCTAAGTAGCTTAACTTCCTCCCAAAACAAAACTGTAACATATATACGGGTTTTTTTTTTAAATTCTACACACAGGAAGGTAAAAGTACAATATCTTTTATTCAACTAAAAACTTTTAGACATAGAAAGACACAAGAAAGCATTGTCTAAGATGAAGAGGAAAATTAAACAGTCAGATCTATACCAGAATTGATACGGATGAAAGAATTAATAGATAAGAATATTAAAATAATGATTACTGTTTCATATATTTAAGAAGCTAGACAAATTTTGAATGTTTTAATTAGAGCTATGAAAGATACCAAAATGTCCCGCAGCCAACTGTTACAGTTAACTACAGTGTCTGACATGAAAAATACACTGGATAGGATTAATGATATATTAGATGTAGCAACAGAAAAGATTAGCAAACTTGAAAACATAGCAATAGAAGGTATTCAAAATGGAAATTCCCTTTTATTGTATTCTAAAAAAAGGGAACAAAAAGCTTTAAACAGAACTTCATTGCATTGTGGGACAGCTTTATCAGCCTAATAGATATGAACATGGAGTCCCTGAAGAAGCATGAGGGAGTTCAGAGAAATGTATGAATGAACAATGGCTGAGTTTTAAAATGTGATTAAAACTACATATCTGCAGACCCCGAAATACAGTAAACCCTATCACAATAAAACAAGAATAAAACTACACCAAACTTGTCATCATCATATTAGTTAAAACCAGTGATAAGGAAGAAAATCTTAATAGCTGGAGGAAGGATACATTATGTTCAGAAGAATACAAAAGAGGATTAAAAACAGATTTCTCATTGAAAAAATGCAAACAAAAAGGCAATGGGGCAACATATTTAGGACACTGAATGTAAAAACTGTTAACATAGTATCCATTCTGGAGCAAAAATGTATTACAAAAATGACGATAAAATAATCTTTCAGAAATACAAAGAACATATTCATTACCAGTTGACTACCTCTACAAGAAATGTGGAGGGAAGTCCTTCAAACAGGAGAAATATGATACGAGGTGGAAAACTGAAGGTACACAAACAAATGAAGAGCACTGGAAACAGTAATGCAGTAATGTCATGATTAAACTGAAAAAACCTTTCTTTTTTTTTTTTAGACGAAGTCTTGCTCTGTTGCCCAGGCTGGAGTGCTGCGGCATGATCTCGGCTCACTGCAAGCTCTGCCTCCTGGGTTCACCCCATTCTCCTGCCTCAGCCTCCCAAGTAGCTGGGACTACAGGCACCCACCACCATGCCCAGATAAGTTTTTGTATTTTTAGTAGAGATGGGTTTTCACCATGTTAGCCAGGATGGTCTCGATTTCCTAACCTTATGATCCACCTGCCTCGGCCTCCCAAAGGGCTGGGATTACAGGCGTGAGCCACCGCACCTGGCCAAAACAAGCTTTCTTTAATTAAACATATTTTAATACTTGTATAACAAAAATAATAGCAATATAATGTGAAGTTTATAAAATGTGTAGAATTAAAATATATGTCAATGGTAGCAAAAAGTCCCAACAAGGAGGAAAGGAAGTATACTGCTGTAATGTTATTAAATCACATGTGAACTGGCATATTATTTGATATATATCAAACTATGAAGCAACCACTAAAATAACAAAACAAAAGTTATAATAATTGAAAAGAGAGCATAGATGATTAAATATTATCATTAAATAAAAAGCTCAAGTCATCTAAGGAGTGAAGAAAAGAGGGGAAAAAAAGATAGTAATGAAGTAGCAAGATGGATGGCTTTAAATACAATCATATAAGTAATCAGATTACCACTTAATGATCTGTATACACCAATTAAAACAGATTGTCGGATTGGGTTAAAAACAAAGACTGAGCCATGTGCTGTCTACAAGAAATCCACTTTAAATATAAAGACACAAATGAGTTAAAATAAAATATAAATGAGTTTAAAATATATGCTACATAAATATTTATTAAGAGAAATCTGCATTAGCTACATTTGTTTAAAACAAAACAGATTATTAAAACAGAACCTGTCAGCCGGGCGTGGTGGCTCAAGCCTGTAATCCTAGCACTTTGGGAGGCCGAGAGGGCCAGATCACGAGGTCAGGAGATCCAGACCATCCTGGCTAACACGGTGAAACCCCATCTCTACTAAAAAAATACAAAAAAACTAGCCGGGCGAGGTGGCAGGCGCCTGTAGTCCCAGCTACTCGGGAGGCTGAGGCAGGAGAATGGCTCAAACCTGGGAGGCGGAGCTTGCAGTGAGATCCGGCCACTACGCTCCAGCCTGGGTGACAGAGCGAGACTCCATCTCAAAAAAAAAAGAACCTATCGTCTGAGATAAATAAGGTCAATTCATAATGCTACAGAAATCAATTTACCAAGAGGAAATGACAACCCTAAATGTTTATGAACCTAATAACAGAGCTTTAAACATATTTTTTAAAGTCTGTTGGAACTGCAAAGAGAAATCGTAAAAATCCACAAATAGAGTCAAAGATTTAACTTCTCTAGCCCAATAATTAGTAAAATAATAGGCATTTTATTCTTTTTGCGGCTATGGTGATTGGGACTGCCTTCCTGATTTGGCTCTTGGCTTGTCTATTGTTGATGTATAAGAATGCTAGTAATCTTTATACATTGATTTTATATCTTGAAACTTTGCTGAAATTGTTTATCAGCTGAAGGATCTTTTGGGCTGAATCAATAGGGTTTTCTGGATATAGAATCATGTCATTTGCAGACAGGTATAGTTTGACTCCCTCTCTTCCTATCTGGTTGCACTGTATTTATTTCTCTTATCTGATTGCTGTAGCTGGGCTTCCAATACTATGTTGAATAAGAGTGGTGAGATAGGGCATCTTTGTCTCCTGCACATTTTCAAGGAGAATGTGTCCAACTTTTTCCTATTCAGTATGATGTTGGCTGTGGTTTTGTCATAAATGACTCCTTATTTTGATATGTGTTCCTTCAGTACCTGCTTTATTGAGAGTTTTTAAGATGAAGTGCTGTTTAATTTTATCAAAAGTCTTTTCTGCATCTGTTGAGATAACCATGTGGCTTTTGTCTTTAATTCGGTTTATGTGATGAATTACATTGTTTGATTTGCATATGTTGAACCAACCTTGCATTCTAGGGATGAAGCCACTTGATCATGGTGGATTACCTTTTCGATGTTGCTGGGTTTGGCTTATAAGTATTTTGTTGAGAATTTTTGCATCAATGTTCATCAAGAATATTAGCCTGAAGTTTTCTTTTTTGTTGTATATTTGCCAGGTTTTGGTATCAGGATGATGCTAGCCACACAGAATGAATTGGGGAGGAGCTCCTCTTCCACAACTCTTTGGAATAGTTTCAGTAAGAATGGTACCAGCTCATCTTTGTACGTCTGGTAGAATTCAGCTGTGAATCCATCTGGTCCTGAGCTTTATTTCGTTGGAGGGCTATTTCTTCCTGATTCACTTTCAAAGCTCTTTATTGGTCTGTTCAGGAATTCAATTTCTTCCTGGTTCAGTTTGGGAGGGTGTACATGTTCAGGAATTTATCCATCTCTTCTAAGTTTTCTAGTTTGTGTTCGTAGAGGTGTACATAGTAGTTTCTGATAGGTATTCTTATTTCTCTGGGGTCAGTGCTAATATCTTCTTTGCCATTTCTAGTTGTGGTTTTTTTAGGGTCTTCTTTCTTTTCTGTATTATTAATCTAGCTAGCAGACTATCTCATTAATTTTTTCAAAACAACTCCTGGATTTGTTGATCCTTAGAACGGTTTTTTATGTCTCAATTTCCTTCAGTTCAGCTCTAATTTTGGTCATTTCTCGTCTTCTGCTAGCTTTGGTGTTGTTCTCCTCTTGCTTCTCTAGTTCTTTCAGTAGTGATGTTTGGTTGTTAATTTGACATCTTTCTAACTTTTTGATATGGGCATTTAGTGCTATAAATTTCCCTCTTAACACTGCCTTAGCTGTATCCCAGAGATTCTGGTACGTTGGATCTTGGTTATTATTAGTATCAAAGAACTTCTTGATCTCTGCCTTAATTTCATTATTTACCAAAAAGTCATTCAGGGGCAGGTTGTTTAATTTCCATGTAATTGCATAGTTTTTTGCTACTTTTAAAGTCTTGACTTTTAAATTTCTAATTATTTTTTCTTCAACTTTTATTTTAAGTTCAAGGATATATGTGCAGGATGTGCAGGTTTTGTTACATAGGTAAACACGTGCCATGGTTGCTTGCTGCACAGACCATCCCATCCCTAGGTATAAGCCCAGCATCCATTAGCTATTCTTCCTGATGCTCTGCCTCTGCCATCTCCCCCTTCAACAGGACTCATTGTGTATTGTTTCCCTCAATGTGTCCATGTGTTCTGATCATTCAGCTTGCACTTATAAGTGAGAACATCCAGTATTTGGTTTTCTGTTTCTGTGTGAGTTTGCTGAGGATAATGGCTTCTAATTTCATCCAAGTCCCTGCAAAGGACATGATCTCATATCTTTTTATAACTGCATAGTATTCCATGACATATATATACCACGTTGTCTTCATTCAGTCTATCATTGATGGGCATTTAGGTTGATTCTATTTCTTTACTACTGCAATGTATAGACACATGTCTGTATCTTTAGAATAAAATGATTTATATTCATTTGAGTATATACTTACTAATAGGATTTCTGGGTCAAATGGTATTTCTGCCTCTAGTTATTTAGGGAATTGCACACTGTCTTTCACAATGGTTGAACTAATTTACACTACCACCAACAGTGTAAAAGCTTTCTCTTTTGTGACATCACCAGCATTCGTTGTTTAAGGACTTTTTAATAATTACCATTCTGACTTGTATTAGATGGTATCTCACTGTGGTTTTGATTTACCTTTCTCTAATGATCAGTGATGATGAGTTTTTTTTCATATGTATGTTGGTGGCATGTGTGTCTTCTTTTGAGATGTGTCTGTTCATGTTCTTTACCCACTTTTTAATGGGGTTGTTTCTTTCTTATAAATTTGTTTAAGTTCCGTGTAGACATTGGATATTAGACCTTTATCAGATGGATAGATTGCAAAAATTTTCTCCTGTTCTCTAGGTTGTCTAATCACTCTGATGATAGTTTATGCTTTGCAGAAGCCCTTTAGTTTATTAGATTCCATTTGTCAGTTTTTGCTTTCCTTTCTATTGCTTTTGTTGTTTTCATCATGAAATCTTTGCCTGTGCATATGTCCTGAATGGTATTGCCTAGATTTTCTTCTAGGGTTTTTATAGTTTTGGATTTTACATTTAAGTCTTTAATCCATCCGGAGTTAATTTTTGTATTTGGTGTGAAAAATGAGTCCAGTTTGGATTTTCTGAATATGGGTAGCCAGTTCTCCCAGCACACTTTATTAAATAAAAATAAATAAAAATAAAAGGAATAACACAAGCATACATTAGTATTGAGAAATATAAAATCCTTAGGGATAAATAGCCAAAGTGCTTTTGAAAAGAAGAACTTACACTGTCAATTTCAAGACTTACTGTAAATCGTCAGCAATCACAATTTTGTGTCAAGATAAACACATAGATCAAAGGGACAGAATAGAGTCCAGAAATAGACCACTTCCCATAGGGTCAACTGATTTTCAACAAAGATGCATAGGTAATTCAGCAGAGACACTATAGTTCTTGTATTAATAGTGTTGAAAACATTGGCTATCTATGTGCAAAAATATAAACTCTAATTAATAGCCCTGAAAATAAACACAATTTTACTCAAAATAGATTACAGACATAAAACCTAAAAATATGAAACTTTAAAAAGAAAACATAAAATAAGATTTTTTGTAAGTTTGAGTTAGGCCAAAGTTTCTCAAATGCCTCACTATTGAATTGTGTAATTCTTTATTGCAGGAGGCCACCCTGTGTGTCATAGCATATTTAATGGTATTAACGACCTCCCCCCACAAGATGCCTATCGTGTTCCTCTTGTAACATCAAAAGTGTCTGCAGACATTGCCAATGTCCTGTGGATGGAAACATTTCCCATGGTTGAGAGCTATGTGTTTAGAGAAGGGGTGTTTTAGCTATCATATCAAAAGCACAATCAAGGAAAGAAAAAAATTGATGAATAGAACTTTATTATAATTAAAAATTTCTGTTCTTCAAAAGACACTATTAAGAGAATGAAAAGGCAAGACAAGCCACAGGCTTGGAGGAAATATTATCAAATAATGTATCTGGAAAAAAAGGACTTGAATGCAGAATATATAAATAACTCTTAAACCTCAGTAAGTAAACACATATTACAATAATAAAAGCAAAAAATTTGAAGATACTTCATTAAAGAAGGTAAATGGCTCAATTATACCCTCCATAAGGTATATATATTTCAAAATATCATACTGTATGTGATAAATATATACAATTTTATCTGTCAATTTAAAAATGTTTAAAGTATATGGGTAGTGTGTCAGGCTGCTTTTTATTGCTATAAGGAAACATCTGAGGCTGAGTAATTTATCAAGAAAAGAGGTTTATTTGGCTCATCGTTCTTCATGCTGTACAGAAAGCACAGCATTGTCATCTGCTTAGCTTCTAGTGAGGCTTTGGGAGCTTTTACTCATAGCAGAAAGCAACATGGGAGCCAGGTATTATATGACAAGACAGAGAGCAAGGGGGTATGGGCAGGTGCCACACTCTTCTAAACAACTGGATCTCATGTGAACTACCATGGCTACAACTTACTCATCACCACGGGGATGGTGCTAAGCCATTTCTAAGGGATCTGCCTCCATGATTCAAACACCTCCTACCAGGCCCAACCTCCAATACTGGGATTACATTTCAACATGGAATTTGGATGGAACTAATATCCAAACCATATCAGATAGCAAATGAGCACATAAAAAGGTGCTTAACATAATTTGTCATTGGGTAAATGTAAATTAAAATCAGAGTGAGATGCCCCTATATAACTATGATAGCATCTAAAATCATACAGAGGAATGATACCAAGTATTGTCAAGAACATGGAACAACTGGAACTCTCATGCTTTGCTGATGTAAACTGCTAAAATAACTTTGGAAAATAGTTTGGAAATTTCTTAAAATATTAAATCTATGCCTACTATATACTCATTAATTCCATTCCACTCATGAGAAATGAAAGTGTATGTCTATATAAAAATACAAACAAATATTTGAAATTATTTGCCTTTTAAAAATAATCTAAATCCGGACAGTACCCAAATGTCCATCAACATGTGAATAAAGATTTGTGAACTACCCATACAATAAAATATTATACAGCACTAAATAGGAAGGAACTATTGATCCACATGCAAACATAGACGAGTCTCCAAATAGTTACGCTGAGTGAAAGAAGTCAGATATGAAAGATAACATACCAGGTAATTCTGTCTATATAATATTCTAGAAAATACAAATTAAAATGTCAGAAAGCAGATCAATTACGGCCCAGGGATGTGGGGGCTAGAGGGGTGGGAGGTAGGGATTATAAGTGGATAGAAAGAAACTTTTTGGTGTGATGGACACATTCATTAAATTGATCGTGGCAATGGTTTTATAAGTGTATGCATATGTCACTTTATTACTCGATAAAACTGTAAAAAGATAAGGAAGGGGGTTTGATCACTAAATAGAATACATAAATAAGTCTACCACTCTACCGAAGACTTAACATTTGCATTATTGTGTTACATGTTTGAAATGCCTTGCAGCGAAATAACCTATTTTACTAAGTTTAAACTAGCATTTTTTCAATGCATTATATATTAGGATCTTTCACTCAACATTTTTTTCTTTTCGTGTAATACCTATCATTATCCTTGAGTACCAGTTATGGCACAGATCTCACTTTAGAAAACATTGGTCTTGAGCTGTAAGCAATGGCACAGTGTCTGACTGGAAATTACAGTTATCGAGAGGGTAGCCACCATATTTGGGTAAAGTTCTACTGAGAATTAAGTAGATTCTATGCAAATTTTTACTTGGATATATAGATATATGTACCATGGTAGCAAGTAAGTCCAAGTAGGCATTAGGAAAAAAGTTAGTGTCAGGATAATAGCTAAATTCCAGAAGATCAACATCCAAGAAAGGGCGGGAATTTAAAAGAAATAGTAGATGGACAAAAAAAGCATAGGTGAGCACTAGGTGTCAGGATACTTAAAATACTTTGTATAAGGGGAAGGATCCACTCTAGGCTTAGCCAGAATAACACTTGTGAGTAGAGTGAAAAAAAAGTGATTTATCTGAGAGAAGACCGAAGTAAAAATTAAAGCATATGCTGAAAAATTGAGTATTTTTGAAAGATTTGCATCGATCTTATATTGCATTGATCATATATACTCTTAAAATTTATGATTTTTTCATCAGACAATTTTTCTGAGAAATGCATTTATTGCAATGACAGGGTTTGATATAAGTATACTCTGATCACTAAAATCAAATGGTACCTTGAGGAATTAGATCTAGTAGCCTTCTACAAAATTTCAATGTGATATCTCCGAAGTGTTTGCATGCACTCAATGTTGAATAAAAAAAGAAGTCTGCAGACAAAATTGTAAGCATTACCTGATTCTCCTACTACTTCCCTTTCCAAATACATTCCTTTTCTTAATTATTACTCTTCCAGGATAAATCGACAGTAAGACTGACAAATCAAACATATTAGGGTATTTGGGGGTTTAGCTAGCAAAGTGGTGCAACTTCTCCCAAATCTGTTTTAATATTAAACCATAGGAGTACATTGAATGTGGTAAACACAATAATAACATACTTTTTCTATTCAAACTTCACTAATAAATCCTTGTCCTTTCAATGTAGGAACAGAGACTATTTCTGACTAAGAATCCCGTATTTACAGTAAAACACCAAAATGTCGATGCACTTGTCTTTTTATTTATTTATGTTTTCTTCTAGATGAGATATTGGTAGAGAGTACACTGAACATTGTACCTTGGCTGGGTTCCTTATACTCACATTCTGAGATAAGAAATCAGCTATGTGTTATTTATTAAGAAACTGCTCCCAGGAGAAACCCGTATGGGAATGGAGAAAGCAGGGCTTGATATTGGAAGAAGCCGAGCAAAGGCAAAATTTCAGGCAAAGTCTCAGTCTCAACCTGATTGCACAGGGAAGCTGTGAAGTATAGATCAGGCTTCAGAATTTGTCCCCAGTTCAGTCAAGGGAGCGAGGCTTTTATAATTCTGCACCAGTCATTGGCTAAAAGCTACCCTGGAGGGACATAAATTCCCAGGCACCTGTGGCTCCCACCACTGGTTGGCAAAGCAGCTCTAGTCCAAGGACATTCCTCCAAAATAAGTTGAAAGTGTAGGTGGAAAGAAGTAAAGCCCTTAGAAGCTGAGGCATTTTGGTCTGAACACTGAGAGTGCCCACTACAACTGAGTTGTGAGTATATGTGAATTAAATGGGGTGAGCTAAGATTCACTGGGGGTGGGGGTGGTGTTTCTTGTCACTATTGTTTTAAAATCAAGCACAGCAAGCATTCAATGGTTTTGTGGCCAAGTGTACACTATCCATTTCCAAGTCTTACTTCAAGAATTTACATTTTTCTGTGTTCCTAAGAAGAATGATGACAGCAGAAAAAGAAAAATTTGCATTTTCACAGATACTAGCTAATTTTTCTTTTAGGACAGTAGGCAATATACACAGATAAGCATTTGCAATTTATAAATATTTTCCGATTTATTATATGTGATGCCTGAGTTAATAATTTATTCATATTTTAATCAAATTCCACTTACTTTCCCCTTAAATAGAGTATGTCAGAAATTCAGTAATGGAGAACTTTTTCCAATTGGTTATTTTTGAAAGACTTCCTATAACGAATATCCAGATGAAAGAAATTTAACCCTTAAATTCTTTAAGGCAATGTTTTTCAGGTTATGATTCCAGGGTCACTGACATCAAAAATGCTTGGGGAATTGTTAAAAATCTCCATAAATAAATCCTACCCTAGAACTCCTGATTCAAATTTCTGATGGTGAGATCTTGAGTATGCCTTCTTACAAAAGATTCCTAGATGCCTACATACACGCAAGAATGAGAACCTCTTCCGTAGATGGTACAGATGTTATATAGAGGTGTTACTTTTTTTTTTTTTTAAAGGAAGCTACTAGGAGAGATTTACTGAAGGAGATTAAGCAGAAGAAGGTTCAGAGAAAAGTTCAGAAGTAAAGCTCTGCCCTATTACTTTTCTTCTTGAGTTTTGTAGTTGCTGCCAGGTATTTTCCCCACTTTCAGCACTGCTTCTCTTCCAATCCAATTTCAATTTCTGCTGATAGGCCACTCTCCTTAAGTCATAACTCTAATCATGCTTTACTTGCTCTCCAAATAGCCATGCCTAATAAAGGAAATCCAAATGCTTGAACATGATCCTTAAGGACCTTCAAATATGGCTCTAATGTATATTTTCAGTCTTATCTTTCATACATTCCTTAAAATCCTCTCAAATTCATCTACTCACATCCATCCTTATAGCTTTTGAATTTTTTAAACCCTATTTGCCTATTACCTTACTATATTATCTTTCCATATCTTCCTCAAAGGCCAAGAAACAATGTCATCTTTTGGTAGCTATAGGTGTCCACTCTAGCTTATGCTTTGTCTTTCCAATAAACTTCCAAGGACATCAGTCACATGCACTTTTATGGTCTTATCTTCTGGTTATTTTGTCTCACATTTATTCTCCCTTTATTTCATGTAGGGTCATCCTCATTAAATTCTGAGCCTATTTATTATATAAATTTGTATTTCTCACAACTTGAACTTGTCTTTTTATTATGTTTAACAAGTAGTAATAATAATAATAATAATAAAATGACTGTTAGGTTATAGAACCTACTAAGGACTTCTAAGATTAGTTTTCCTGGCTAATAATTCATTTCAGTCTTACAAATAACTATCTATCTCATCTACAGCTATACCCACTCCATACATAATCCCCATAAATCACCCCTGAAACCATTCCATATAAACATAAGTTCATGCTTCCTGGTTACCAAAAACAGATTCATTCCAAAGAAAAATTCATTGGCCCCACACCAATCTCCTTCTTTCAAACTTATTTTCACCTTGACACTACCTATATTAAACTTATGGTTGACTACAGCTTTGCCCTAAATCCTCTATTTTTACTCTGTAAGAAAATTGAAGAATTCAACTGTTCAAGACAATAATCTCAGTTTCCTCATCCAGTGTTGTGGATAATGACACCTCGCCTTTGTCTTGTCAAGATTTGAACAGTAAAAAAAAACCTCAGCATTTAATTTTAGAGTAATTTGAGAATGTAAGAACATAAGTGAAGTGTTGATTGGTTAACATTTTTCTCATGAAGCATGCTATTAAATATTTTTATCATCACCATTTCTGGGACTCTGTTAAAAACTCTTTTTGGTAGACTACAAATAGGGTGCAGTGTATACTGCTCTGATGATGGGTACACCAAAAATCTCACAAATCACCATTGAAGAACTTAATTATGTAATGAAACACCACCTGTACCCTAATAACCCATGGGAAAAAAGAAACTCTTTTTGGAATAAACTGTAAACTGTACATATCTTTGTCTAAAAATTGTAATTTACTGTAAAAAGTATGCAATATCAATTTTAGAAATATGTATACATTTTGCTGCTCTGATTTTAAGACAAATAGGGAATTAAATTTGGTAGATAAATGTACATTAACCTTGTACTAGCTATTTCAATTTTTAGTTACCATACTGTGAATAGCTTTAATAGAATATATGATTCAAGTATTCTTAGAATTCTTTTTTTACTTTAGAAATAGCTACTGTGAAATGTAAAAGTGTACTTTAAAAAGCTGCAAACATTAATCAAAGCTAGATCATAGCATGTATTTTTGTATGGGCAGGAATCTTTCTGTTAGTTTAAAGAAAAAAAAGAACTTGTTTTACGAAGTAGAAATGTAAAGTTAGGATTATTGTTTCAATCTAAATAAATCACTACTTATTAGAAATACAGTAAAGGAATAAATAACATACTTTAAACTGTGCAATAATATATATGAATCTCTGCTACTGGTTCTGAGCATATGCTATGCGTTTGATCCAGCTTGATTTAGAGAGTCACCTAAATTCCCAGTCTGATTTGTATACCTCTCCCGTGATGACCCTAGGAATCTGCAATACTTCTATCACAATAAACTTAACGTTACCTCTTTTGCCTTTATGTCCCCAATATGAGGCAGTACTGCCAAGGAGTAGATGCTTAATACATAATTAATAAGTAAATGAATTCATTTCATAATTTATAAAATAAAATAAGCATGTCATAAAGAAAAAGTGCAAGAAAGTTTTGCCTGTCAATTTTCCCATGTTTATAAATGTAATAAAAAGCTACTGGAAGCATCTACTAAGGCAAATCTCAGGGTACAGAGATGTATAGAAAGTGGCCTCTGCTCTCCAGTTTTTAATCCAATAGGACAACACAGACACAATCCGCACACAACAATAGTTCAAGACATTACACATAGTGTTGATATGGGTGTTGGTGCCGCCTGCCTCCCTCCCTCCCTGCCTTCCTTTCTATCTTTTCATTTTAAGAGATACACAGCAAATGGAGAAGAAATTTGAAGAAGGAAAAAGTGACTACTCATTGAGGTAATCAGAGGGTGCTGTTGAAGCATCCAGGTTGCTACCTAGAGGCAAGAGTGGGAAAGAAGTAAGGATTGGCATGAACAAAGCATTGCTGGCAGAATAGGGAGCACACACTTCTGGTACAGGGGGCAGTACAGATGATGAAAGGCAGCAGAGATGAGAGGATTGTGGCCAGAAATCCAACCAGGTTATAGGGACATAAGGAGCAGGTACTTTAGCAGTGAAAGAAGGATAGCTGGGATGTCATGGAGCAGTGCTGTGTGGTGCCCATCAGAAGAGGAAGTGAGAGTGTCACTTAGGGAACAGAATGTAAACAGCCAAGCCCTCTGCCTATTACAGTGAAGCACAATAGAATATATTACATGTGTTATTTTGATTAGGGGCATATTTTGATGCTTTATTAATTAGCGATGAAAAGGAAAAAATACAATTTTGATGCTTCATTTACTTCAAACTTTTATGTGACACAGAATTTACTTTTAACATGATAATTATGGAAAAACATGTTTAGGAAAATAATAAAAGAAACTTGAGTGAGATAAACTAAAAATCAGCAAAGACTGGTGTGATGAATGGTTTGAATATTTGTGTCTCCTCAGAATTCATTCATTTATTGAAACCTAATGCCCAATGTGCCAATATAGAAGGTGGGGCCTTCAGGAAGTGATTAGCCTATCAGGGCAGAGACTCCAGAGAGCTGGCTGCACTCTTCCACTATGTGAGCATGCCATGAGTAGGTGACATCTGTGAACCAGAAAGCAGGCCCTCACCAGACACTTGGCACATCTGTAAGTGCCTTGATCTTGGATCTCCCAGCCTCCACAACTAGGAAAAACAAATTTCTATTGTAAGCTACCCAGTCTAAGGTTGTCACAGCTCAAAAACACTAAGATAGCTGTTTACTTCTTATTTGACCCAAGTAAAGCTTATAGTAGTTTTGAACTTATTTGCTTAAAAATAAGGACACCTATGGAAAATAACTATTCTCCTACATATATTTGTTATGTTAATTTTACATAAACACTTCACATACCAATAGTAAGAGGTAATGTTCATATTTTATCAACACATCTATATGTAAATAGTATATATTTAGTATATTGGCTATAAATAATGTCTTAGTCTTATGAATAATTTGAAATAAACTCATTTGACATTGCCTGAAGTTTTTGTTCATCAATCAGTTTTCTGTGAGACATCATTATTCTGTGAGATAAATTCATGTAACTTACAGAAACTAAACTTTCTGTGAGTTACATGAATTTCCTATGCCCTTCAGAATAAAAAGATAGAAATGTTTCCATCATGCTAAGATGATGGAACCCCTAAAAAGTAGATAAAATCATTGCTATAGAGTGAATTATATGATCTGCCCAGATTACTGTGGTTCTATCTTCACATTTCCTTTACATTGCCTCATACCTTATACTTGGCATCCATTAATTCCCAGCTGCTCGTGTGCCCTTTGTTATGGCATCCTACTTCCACCTTTTTAGATTTATATTTCCAATTTATCTACCATTACCACTACCATCAATATTTTTCTGCTCTATGACCTAAAGCTTAAAGTAGCCTTCTGCTTTTCAAGATGACAGCTTATATGGCATTCTTTCTCTTGTGCTCCATGAAACAATGACGAATTTCTTTAATCATCTTCTTCACTCTTCTCTTTCTGTAAATATCTACTAAATGAATGTTTGCTTGGCTTTCAATTCACAGGCCTCTTCTCAGGCCATAGTTTTCCTGGAAGACCATTTCATTCTTGTAATTTCCATCCACCTCTGTTCTTAACGGCCTTTGGTCTTATAGATAGCTGTAGTTCCCTCTTGTGTTCAAACACATATTGCCAGCTTCCTGCTAAGTGCCCTTTTAGGTCTCCCTCAGATCCTTCTAATTCAACATGTACAACATTGAATCAAGTGTCTTTATTTACAACTCCTTCCTTCCCTTTTCTTCTCTGTCACTATTCCTTCCTCTTTCCTCTTTCACTATTCACTATTCCTTCTCTTTCTTTTCCATTTAACCCCACAAATGTTGAATGCCAGGGGATATAATAATAATCTAAGTCAAGTTTGGGCATAACAGTCAGATGGAATGACATAATTCTCAACAGACCAATATGTTCATTTAATAATGAATGAAATTGACATAATATAAATGTCAAAAGATAGGCTTCTGTAATACGAACTTGATAATGCTCTCTGTTGACTTGCAGAAGCTTGCAATTCTGACAACACTTTGTTTGGGCTCCTTTCCAGAAGAGCACTTGGAGTGCCTCCCCTCCCCTCTCCCCTTCCTCCACACCTGCAGGTATTGGGCAAAGGTGCAAATGGAAAATTTGATTAGAGGGTCTCCTTTCATGGTCTGCCAAATTATGAAGGACTTCTAGTTGGTTCAAAAGCCTCTTAGATTAAAAAAAAAAAAAATCAAAACTGTGAAGTTAGAGTCGGCAGAAAAATCCATCCATTGTGAACCTTTTCCCCTGAAGCTCCACATTAGTGTTAATTAAATCAGCAAGCCTTGGTTGTTCATGTGCCGCTTAGCGACCCGTCCCCGGTGAGGCTTTTGCAGAGCAAAGCTAGAAAGAACTGTACTACCACCTTTTTAAAAAAAATTAGTAGTTGACACAAATTTTGCAATACTAAAACTTTGAAAGCCTGCTGTAAATTCTACCAAACCATTGGCCTGTAAACTTTGTTTAAAGATACAGTGCAAATAACTCTACACCTCTAAGCATAGAGCAGGCCAATTTTATCCCCATTTGTCAAGGGATTCTTGTTAATTAGAATCTGTGGGCTGTGTTGAGCTGAAAACGGTTTAACAACAAAGACCTTTTGGAACAAGCTGGTTGCCCGAGAACTAGCGACCAAGGCTTTTTTCCTCTTTCTTTTCTCATCTTTTGCCAGGATCCTGAAACCAAACATTAAATGAAAACACATTCACTATGCTTTAAATGTGCTTTAAATTAACTATTTTCGATTAGATTTGCAATAAATACACTTCTAAAGATTTCAATGTTTATGTCCCCTTAAAGCAAGTGGGATTGTCACTGATAGATTAAATGTGTTATCAGTTTGATACCCTGAGAAAGTTGATGTAATAAAATAAGTCCTGAGGCATTTCTTTGACGACTGCTAGAGTCTTACTCATTGGCTATTTTGGGATTAGTTTCAGGAAAGGCAAAGATTAAAGAAATTTAGTGTTTGTTTTAACTTTAGTTCTCTGATAAGGTAAGATTTTCTGAGCATGAAGGCTTATAAAACGTCTTAATGCTGTCTGTCCAAATGTGAGATGTAATGAAAATGTTCAGCCAAGAATTCTGTGGTTTGTCAGTCGTCTTCAATGTAGTTTCCTCTCTTCAGACGTAACAACCATTCTGAAGCTGTTGTACATTCTTCCCTTCTCTTCTCCATCTATGTCTGCATCCATAAACAATTCACAGTGCTCTATATGTTTTGAAGTTATAGCAATATCAAAATGAATATACTTTTCTTCAACATTGTTATTGAAATTTACTCATGTTGACATTTGAATTTAGTGTGTTATTCATTCTCCCTCTCAAATTTAGTTTCCAATTTACAAACACCTATCACTTATTTATCCATTTTCACATTTGTGGGAAATTAGGCTGTTTTCAATCCCATGTAAGCATTGTTGTCATGAACAACTTTGTTTGTGTCTCCTTGTATACCTGAGTAGTGATTCCTGTATGGCGTGTTCGCAGAAGTGGGACTGCCATGCACATTTCCATGTTCACCTTTATTGATATTTGGTGGCCTATGTTTTTCAAGCCTTGAGGTTCAGAAATACTATCTTCTTGGTTCTTGGTGTATTTGGTTACACTAAATATGTTTTTTTCTTTACTCTTTTGCTTGCTTTTAATAAAGATCTGTTTTGTTTTCATTACTATTTCTTTACTTTATTTCATTACTATTTCATTACTATTTGTTTCATTACTATTTCTCTCCAAATATTTGTTTTGTTTTGTTTTGTATTGTTGGGGGGAGGTCAGTATATGTCTGATATACTTTTCCATTGCTTTGCTTTCAATTTTTGTGTCATTATGTTTAAATGTGACATTTATATATAACCTAGTGGATTTTTAAAAATCCAATCTGGGAATTTCTGCCTTTTTAGTGGCTAATTTAACTCACTTAACTTTGTCACGATTACTAACATATTTGGAATTTGGAGTTCCAGATTTATTTGAAATTAATTCTTTCTTCTTATGTTCTATCTTCTATATATGATGAGCTTTCTTTGCTGCTGCTGAGCCTTTGCTTTTTGCTATTTGCATTTATCAATTTTTTTATTTTTCCCTTTCTGCTAACTAGAAGGTTATACTGTCCATTTCTACCCCACAATTAGTATAATTCTTGAACCTACATAATTGAATTAAATCTAAAATATATCAAACATTTCTCCCTCTGTTACGAAGAATACACAGACTTGAGAACATTTTAACTCTGATTAGATTCCTCTGTGATATTTTTTCAGGTATTTTAGATGCATGTATTTAATGTCCTCAGTTAGTTGCAAACTTTATTGATACACGATTTTCACAATTGCTTCACCTTTGCTTTTAGTGTAACACCTTGACATTCTGGGTTTAATTTCCTTTTTTTCAGAAATTTGTGTTTAGTTGTTAAATAACTAAGTTTATGTGAGTAGTAAGTGCATAGGCTCTGTTCTTTGGTCTGAAAATACACTTTTCCTTCAGTTTTTATGATAATTTATAAGGTATCATATTCTACTTTTACAACTGAAATACATTGAAGAGAGCATTCCATTGACCTCACTTGTTGCTTTAGGGAAAATTCCTCTCAATTCAGCATTCTTCTTTGGAGGTAATTTTTATTTTGTTGCTCTTCATATTTTCTTCTTTTCTAAACTATTTGTAATTTCACTGCAACAGGTTTAGGTCTTACTTGATATTTATTGATTCTATTGGAACTCATGGTTTTTCAATATTTATGACTTTCAACATTTCTAGAAGATTCTCAGCCATTTTCTCATTAAATAATAATTATTTCTATGTATTCTTCCTGGATCTCATATTTAACCCATGTGTTAACTTCTCATTCTAATTTCTATATCTTAACTGATCTTTCATGTTTTTCGTCACTCTTTCTTTGTGCTGAATTATGGGTTCTTTTTTCAGCTCTAGCTTTCATCCATCGAGTGTTTAATTGCAATGGTATTTTTTTCATTTCTACAAGTTAATGTTTTATGATTCTTTTCTAAGCTTGCTTCTTTTCTCGTTTTAAAAAGATTTCGTTACGGTTTCTAACTCTTCTTTCGTCTCTTCAGTAACTTTAAATGTATGTATTTTATAGTCTTTTTCAAAACCGCTCTTATATTGTAGCCTACAAGTTATTATGCATGTTGCTTCTCACTCATTGGATCCACTCATTGTGTGCTTTTAAGTTTTTTTACATTTTGACCTAATTTTTTGTTATTATTATTATTTTTTATTATAGAGTAAATTTGCTTTGACTTTATACTTTCCTATAAATTATCCAGGGCTTTCATTGACTTGAGATCTGTTTAAAAAATAATCATCATTTTAGAATTTTAGTTTCCATGCCCTTGTGTAAATTTGAACCCTATTCCTGTGCTGGTGTAAACTTAGTGTTTTTTGTTTGTTTGTTTGATGTCTGTGCTTAAACAGTTTAACAAGTTTCCTGGCCTCCTCAGATAAAGTTTAAAATTTTCAATTTTACTTATGAGTTCTTTCCAGGTCTTACTCTACTTATCCCTTCTTCCCACTGATATCTTTCTATTTTCACCTCCACACTCTCTATTCCAGTTGTGTTTTACTTTTTTTAGTTTTGATTTGCCAAGCTCCCTCTTGCTTCTGGGTTTTTAAATGGTTGTTTCTACTTCATATACCATTCTTTTCCCCTTCTTTTCCTAAGGTAATTAGGAAATCTTAAGCATTATGTAATATTCTCTGAAATAGACGGTCTAGAGTTTTCATGACCCATGTGCTTCCTAAAACTTACCAGCTGTCATTGTAATAACCTGTTTGTCTTCCTTGCTAAAATGAATGTCTGTCATATTTACTACCTTGTACAAGGCAACATTTCCATATATAGTAAATATTCAATACTATTTGTTGTATGAAACAAATAATTGCACATATTGGATAAATGAATGAGTAATGGCTTTAGTTTCCTTTTGTTTTGGGTGGACACATCATACATACTCTTGAATCCAATTATGCTTGCAATTAACAAAAACCCCAATCTGATTTCTTACATACGGTTGCTTACCTTGTTCTGTATATACAATATGTTGAAGAAATTTATGTGAATTTTTATGTCTAGTTCCTATATTGTGGGAATATATTATCTACAGATTCCTGGATTTAATTTGTGTCTCGGCAATTTGACTAAAATGATTGGTTCTAGTGGTCAGAATTTGATGCCATATGGATTCTCAATGATCCTCTAAACTTGTGCAATCTTCCTTGTGCCTTGGCCCAACTTTGAACTGATCCTATGCCTAGATCCTGCCAATGAACTACATTCTGAGCATAACAATAGAGAAGCTGGAACCATCTTAATATTTATTGTACCAAGTTTAATTTTTAATGATAATTTATGAATATGGGCGAGAGAAGTGGATTATCTTACTGGAAAAAACTAAAATAAATTCTCCCTGAAGAGAATGAAAGCCATCCTAGGTAGAAGATGAAAGAAGGCAAATACTGCATACATGATCCTCAGTTGGTACTGGCATGCCACTGCAGGAAAAAATTCTGAAATAGAATAACAGAAGCAGTCCTCATGCTGCTTTACCAGTGGGTGTCTGTGGATGAGCTGTCAAGAACACTTGGCCTGAGGTTGTAGGAGAAAAGAAAGCAAATAAAAATCAGTGTTTATCAGCTTACATTTTTTAAGGATGAGGTAACGAAACCCTTTATTTTTCACAATTATTCAACAATAGATAAAGATATAAAATATATGCTATAAATAGAAATATCTGTACATGTATGTGTGCACACACACACACATACACACGCACACACATTTGAGCCAGGCTTCCAATAAAAATTTGGGAATCTTTCATAAGAGAGATAATGTTATATTTTTCAGAACACTGTTGTTTATGAAAGAAACCACACCCCAGTGAAAGTATTCTATATATGTACTTTGCCCAGTTACCTAAAAAAAGGAAAAGAAATAAAACAAAACAAACCTGTGGCTGAATTTTGCTTTTAAAGAATTGGGAATACCAACAGAAGCAAGTTTATAAATTGTCTATTCTGTTACCTTGTTCACAGTAAATATGTTCTTGACTTTAGGATTTTAAAGTCCACCTAGCTATAACCTTATGTTAATAAACAGGAGATATAAATTTGATTATAGCTTAGTGTTCTTTAATCTCCATATGTTACTAGCAAGCTGTGTTTAAAGCATCACATTTTTTGTAGTGGAAAAATATCCAATGTCTGAATTTCTTATAAAATTGGGAGCAGTAATATTAAGCAGAAAGCCAGACATTTGGATAAAGAAATATGCACAGTAAGGAAACTGATATACTTCTCTTCAAATGTCCCTAATACTCATGTCAAGATGGCAAAGATGATTTGCTCCGTGGAAATCCTTTGATCACAAATCCAGGCTGATGCCTCATGGGAGATTTGTTGATTTGTTTTTACATAGAATAATATGCATTTTATGGTCGGTTCTTCATTCATTCTGTAGAGAATGCCAGGATACATGGAAGTGCTTTTTGTATGGTATGAATCCATCTGTTTTCTAAACATCACCTCTGTGAAAACTGCTTTTAATTTAGTAAACAAGTGCAATTACATCATAAGCTTCAAAGTGAAAGGGGCAGTAATGTAATAGTAAATCAATATTAGATTAATTTGAGGAATGGAACTTGAGTAACATTGCCAAATCAACCCTGAATTTAGATTCACTGTGTGTGTGTCTGTGTGTGTGTAAGAGAGAGAGAGAGAGAGAGAGATTACAAAGGCTGTTGAAGCAAATTGATGTTTTTATTTCTTTTCCTTCCCTTTTTTGCTAATTTCCACTGGAATTAACTTTGAGAAATACAAAATACCAAGGTTTGGCTGAGAATTGTTTGGAATATTTCTGGAATTAGCTAAGTTGATGACAGTGTTTGTCCTAGATACAAACATTTTGCCTTAGAGAACAGTCTCAATTTTATTATCAGTTCAGCAATTTCAAGGCCCTCATAAAGCTAACGCATAGTATGATTTTGGCTACAGTAGCATTTTTGAAAGTGATATCAGATGCCATTAGAAGAAGAATTGACTATTTGTACAGATAATGTCTCCCAAAATATTTGAGCTCTGATACAAAATTCTTATAGTTGCCTGGGGAAGAAAAATGATCTTTCTGAATGTCTTAAGTATTCCATAATGCCTATGAGCACCTCCTCTGGAGTTAGGTTGCCTGGGTTCCTCTTTTGGCTCAATACATACTAGCTTTGCATCCTTGTGCCATTAGTCTGTTGTACTTCAATTACTTCCTTTCTGAAATGATGATATTAAAAGTGTCTATCTAAATGGTTATCATAAAGATTTATACACACATGGACACACACTCACACACAGAAGAATCCCTAGGCATAGTCCTTGGCAAAACAAACATTGACTCTTAAATAGTTGTTGTTACTTTTTGCTATGTTTAATCAAGCTATTATGATGACAGTTCGTTAGCACTGCAAATAGATTACTTCTTAACTATGACTTGGACACTATTTTTGTTGTATAACTTCATAGAAAAGCCTGACATATGCTTTTCCTCACTGAACTTAAAGGTAACATTTGCAAAGTGAAAGAGTAAATAAAATTATCTCTGATTCTTTATCAGGGAGCCTGAAGTTTTGTATTGATTTCGCCACAAGTGAGTTTCACGGCCTGTGATAATAAATTGATTTGTGGGCTGTCCATGTGGCAACATCTTTGCACATATCCAGTTTAACTGAAAATGATGCTGCTCTGGAGACCCCAAGAACTATGGTCTCTGACTTGGGGATTTTCACCCCCTGTCATCTCAAATGTCATTTCAGAGACATTCATCATGAGTCTCAGTCGCTGGACAAATAATGATTCTCTGTAATCGTCACTAAAATACACATAGTTTCCCTGCTTGGGTGACAGGTCCTGCTATTGGCTCCTTGAGATTATGGAGAAGTTCAGACCCGTCAAATATCAAATGGGGAAGACATGAGCTGAAATGGCACCGTGTATGTCACTGAGGCTGCTGATTAAATGAAGGAATGATATCAGAACAAGACAGCTCTCAGAGCTGCGATGACATTTTTAGAAATAGCAAACAAAACATCACCCTCTTTCTCTTCGCAGCTTGCAGCAGTTGGAAAAAGGCTTTCATAGGGCAGTTACTACAGATTAGGTTCTTTAGAATCACCTGTGCATTGAGACAATCGTTCCCTGAAACAAAAGACTTTTCTTCTTTGTTCTGCCTCCGGTCTTGAATGGAAACAAAAGATTCAGGATTTCACATCATTGCAAATAATTGTCTTCCATTGAGCAATATGACAATGCTTTCTCATTGCTTAAAATGTTGTGTTGCAAATGTTAAGTGGCTTATATTGTTTGAGCTGTGTAGCTTGAGCTATTAGTATTAGGACCCTCTTGACTCAGAGTTATAACCACGCTGGCTATTCAGGGATGTATTTTAAAGCTTATCAAGCAAGCAATATTTGCCACATCTTCTGGCAATTGTTGAGGTAGGTGGGTTGCAGTAGAGGTTCCCCCAAATCAGGATGTATTTTAGGGCCCTATATGCCTATTATCTCCCTCTTATTTTGATATAACAGAGCCATTTCTAGTCCATTTCTGTCACAGAGCTCCCAGTCTACCTCATTACATTTATACTCACATGCTCTGAATATCCTAATTAATATGTGGGATAAATGTATTGCCTAGGGGAATAAGGTATGAGATGAGAAATCAATGTGGTTTTTGTTAATGTCATACAATATTTTGTGTCATTCTTTCCTACCTTGTTCTAACAAAGTTAATGTAAGAACAATTTTCAGCTGTTGTTATCGTGGCCCCTGCCTTGCCCACCTTCTCTTTAGTTAGAATGACTTTTACTTTGGAGCTAGAGTCTGTTCCATCAATATTAACTACCTTCCAATCTTTCTTGTACCTAATAAAATTATCATGTCAGGTAATCTCAACATATGACCAGAGAGCTATCCAAGAATTGGCTGTTAGAGGCATAACTCTTCCTACAATCCAGGCTTTTTTTTTTTTTTATTTGTTTCCTTCCTTCCTTCTTTCCTTTATACCAAAATTAAAGCACATTTTTGTAGGTCATAAGTTAATTCAAAATTCTAATCCTTAAAAATAATTCTTATATCCACCTTCAAAATGGAATCAAATTTCAAATGCTGCTACTGAGTGGTTGACAAGAAAACATGAAAACATTACTGGAAATGTAGGCTCTTCTCTTCAATTAAATTGTCTAGAAACTAAAGTAACTTCCACATTCAGTGACCGTTTTCCAGACTAAATACCTAGTGATTTGTCAATAAGGAAGGTAGTATTTGGCCTTGAGTCATCCTTCAATAAGTAAGAAAAGACAGACTTTTCTTACTTTGGTGGAAAATGATTTGATTACAGAAAGAACTCAGGCTTCCTTATTGCAATCTTGTAGATTGTCTGCCACTTAATTTATAAAGCACATTCAACTTTTATGAAGGCAGCTTTCTCTATGCACGTTACATGAGTTTGGTATTTGTGAAAACAAGTCTACCTGGATTCTACATCTTCAGCATTCCTTTGAGAATTTAAGAGGTTAGCCAAGGCAGGATGTTTAAATCTACTGATGCTTGCAGTTGGTTCACTTAATAGTCCCTTTTCTTAAATTTTATTCCTGTTAAAATGTCTTCAATATCCCATTTCATCAAGAGATACAATTATTTGTGCATCACAATACTGAAGGCTCCTCAAGGGCAGGCTTATTTTTTTAATTAGTGTCATGTTCATATTAATAATATTCATATTAATACCTATTAATATTCATATTAATATTATTCAAGTAAATATCGAACACACTATTTTTCAACTTACATTTGTTGAGTTGAAATAAATTGAAACTGTCATCTATGTTACAAGAACAACTTTTCATAATTAATTGCTCAAGTGGGAAAGAGATAATTTGCCTTTCTTGAATGTTTTCTGTTTTTATTGTTTGCATTAAATGAAGGCATATCCTACTAATTTGGGTTATTTTCCTTTCTCTCTTCCCTCACTACCCATACATGTTATTAAAGTACATCAACTTACAGCTAAAGTGGATACTATTAGTAGCACATCCAAAACTCTGGGGAAGTTCAAGCTCATTCTATCCCCAAGGTAAAGGGAATCTGACTATCTTCAAGTGTATGATTTCTATTCTAGGCATGAGCATTTATGCCACTGTACTGGGGGAAGCTGTTAGAGAGATAGAAGCATAAGTAAATGTGTCTTTAATCACTTCCACATGACCTTTGATCAACCTGTCTCTTTGTAGCTTGTGTTACAGTCAGTGGGGGAAAATGATGTGTTGGAGAGAGATGGCCACTGCCCGTGGAAGGCCAGGAATGAACAAGGACGCAACTCAAGGAGAAAAGAGGTGGGGAAAGCCCCTTAAGCTAGAATCCAGATGAGACAGGTGGGACTTTAAGGTCTTATGTGAGATCCAGCCCTTACGTAATGACAACAAAGTACTACCCCACAAAACCACGTTCTCTTTCACTCTAGTCCTAGCAGCAACCCATGAGGCTAAAAACTGAGGAATTTCTGGCCTTAGCCTTTTCACTGTGTTCAAGTTCTGACAGATGTTTACTATGAGCTAATACTTACCTTACTACTTACTTACTTTCTCAGGAAGTGAGTAGCAGCTCTACTGAAATGGTGATCTCAGGACAGAGGTAAAATGATAAAATATACGAGGAAGTATATCTAGTGTTATATCTGTGTTTTCTTTACATATTTCAAATTTATCTTTTGCTTTACCCTGTCTTTGTTAAGGTTCTCCTCTCAAACTTTGGTCCTTTTCTTAAAAAATTGTACTATACTGGCTGGGCGCGGTGGCTCACGTCTGTAATCCCAGAACTTTGGGAGAGTGAGGCAGGAGGATCACGAGGTCAGGAGATCAAGACCATCCTGACCAACGTGGTGAAACCTTGTCTCTACTAAAAATACAAAAATTAGCTGCGCATGACTGTAATCCCAGCTACTCAGCGGGGTGAGGCAGGAGAATTGCTTGAACCAGGGAGTCGTAGGTTGCAGTGGAGCCGAGATTGCGCCCCTGCACTCCAGCCTGGTGACAGAGACAGACTCCGTCTCAAAAAAAAAAAAAAAAATTGTGCTATATTGAGTTAACCTGAGGTGACATGACAAGATTATATTTCAAAGTTATTGTCACAAGGTATGCAGCACTTAGAGGCTATTTTCAGATCTTTTGGTGTCTTAAAATCAAGCACATAAAAATATACTTACTGATTTATTATGTAAACTCCATGTTAGAAATGTATACATATGGCCAGGTGAGGTGGCTCACGGGTGTAATTCCAACACTTTGGGAAGCTGAGTTGTAAGGATCGCTTGAGTTCAGGAGTTAGAGACCAATCTGGGAAACATAGGGAGACCCCATCTGTATCAAAAAATCAAAAAAATTAGCTAGGTATGGTGGCACACACCTGTGGTCCCAGCTACTTGGTAGATGGGTCCCAGCTACTCCAGCCTGGGTGACAGAGCAAAACTTGTCTAGGAAAAAAAAGATATATCCGTATATACACAGACACACACATATATATACACACACATATATATCTACATATATATACACACACATACACATACACACACTATATATATAAACATATATTCACACATGTATACATTATATATCAATAAACAAAAATATAGAACATCAGTTTTGAAAATTTTCATTAATAGTTACTTTTAGTGCCTTACAAAATGTTTTTAAAAATCCAACATATCCAGAATCCTGTATGTTTAAGCAGCTTATCCAGTCACTATAAATCTACAGCTGGTTTTAGCAAAGATCTAACCTTTCCAAGGACTAGATCTTACCTTTCTGAGCACTAGGACATCTACTATTTGTTGAGTGGCTCATTGCATCTTTGCTTCTTTCTTTTTGATTAAGGCAGGGACCTAGAAGTAATTGCCTAATTAAAGCAGTGTTGGGAAGATGAAGTAAGAAGAGTGGAGTCAAATTAGCTAATGGTTCTCAATCTTGGCTATATAATGGGAATTATTATAGGAGATTTAAAAATAGATCCTACCTCCAGGGATTTTGATGTAATTGATATGGGGTGTGGCCTGAGCCTTGGGATTATAAAAGCTTCCTAGGTGACTTTCATATGCAGTCAAGGCTACCAACCACCAAATTAGAGGTGAGGCGGTATCACACTTTATCAATTAAGTTTTTCATACCAGTAATAGTTGCACTAGATTGTATGGATGTAGAACATCAAAATAATACAAATTACGTATGGAAATATTCTCCAAAATATAACATATAACTCTTACAGAACTTGAAGAATGGAGCAAATCTCCAGCCAGGAAAAGCACCTAAAATTCCTTGTGTTTCTAAATGACCTATTATTTATGTCATTATTTAATATAAAGTGTGTAATGTTATTTGGAACAATAAGTGCTTTCATTTTTTTGTATGAAGTTACCATTATAAATGATTTTAAAGATGAAAGTGACAGAGTAACATAAGTAAAAGTGAATTCCAAAGTAAACTTAAATGAACTAGGTATTATTATACTAGAAATCATCCTGAAAGCTTTACCTAACAACAGTAGTAAAGTGCATACTGGATTGGAAATTTATGATTAGATTTGGAGTGAAAAACATCAGCTTGCAGCGTATGATTCCTGAAGATTTGGATATTTTAGATTAGTATTTGTAGCTCTTAAATTGATTTTTTTCTTCTTCACTTATAAAAATAATAGCCAGGAAGTACAAGGTAAGATATGCAGCAGGCAACTGGGTGCGGTGGCTCACGCCTGTAATCCCAGCACTTTGGGAGGCCGAGGTGGGTGCATCATGAGGTCAGGAGATCGAGACCATCCTGGTTAATACGGTGAAACCCCATCTCTACTAAAAATACAAAAAATTAGCCTGGTGTGGTGGCAGGCGCCTGTAGACCCAGCTACTCGGGGGGCTAAGGCAGGAGAATGGCGTGAACTCGGGAGGTAGAGGTTGCAGTGAGCCGAGATTGTGCCACTGCACACCAGTCAGGAAGAACGAGCGAGACTCTGTCTCAAAATTAAACAAAACAAACAAAAAAAGATATGCAGCAGGCATTCACCTCATTTTATACATACTCACATATATATGTGAACCCCAAGAAATCAATAGTTATTAAAAATGTGGAAGATAAGTAGAGCTTCTTTGGAAATATTTTTTCCAAGAAATGAGAGGATTATTTGCTGTTTATTTTTATGCTAATTGGGGAAAAAGGTAAAGGATGTGTAAATAGGATTCACATTTCTCACAGATTGTTGTAAAATTTAATAGCATTAATAAAATCTTGGATGGAGAAGGCATTGCTTGAATGACTTTATGTTTCTCAAATTATTCTTCACCAGGACTCTATGTAGACGACCACCAGACAAGGGAACTAGGTCTTAGACAGCTTAGTATAGTTTCTAGCATTACACAGTTATTAATTGATGAAGTCAGGAATGAAATCCAAGTCTGTGTAAATCCAAAACCTCTTCTATCTCTGTTGTAACACCTTACTGTGAGAGATTAACAAGGGGACTGTGGGATTATCTCTAAACCTCTTAAAATACATGGTGATTTTCAACCTTGCTTCAAAGTTGCAGAAAGTAGGGAATGTATTAAACATGTGATCTAAATTTTAAGTACTGAAATAGAGTGAAAATGAATTCCTCATCTATCTTAGTCAATTCTGGCTGCTGTCACAGAATACTGTGGGCTGAGTGGCTTAAACGATAACTGTATTTCTCAAAGTTCTCAAGCCTGGAAGTCCAAGATTAGGGTGCCAGCATGGCTGGGTTCTTGGTGGGGGCCCTCCTCCTGGTTCACAGTGGGCCATCTTCTCACTGTATCTTCACATGGAGGAGAAGAGAGATTTGTTCCCTTCATCTCCTTATTAGTACACTAATCCCATCACAGGCGGTTCACCCTCATGACCTCATCAAAACCTGATTACCTCCCAAACACGCAACCTCCAAATAGTTCCCAATTTGGGATTAGGGCTTTAATACATGAATTTTGAGGGTATAGAGAGATTGTCCACAGCATGATTAAACACTTTTTCTTCAAACATTATTACTGTTAAACTAAGGTTTGAATGCTGTGAAGATAGAAAAGGAGTTGATGACTGTACAGGCAACAAATAGAGCAAGGCTATGACCTCAGTGGATGCTGCCCTTGTCCATAGTGAACTCCATTCTTGCTGTGTTTAAATACATTCAGCGCCATCTCCAGGAACATTTTGTGTAGCACCTGCATTTTGTTTTTATTGTACTCTCTATTTCAATTGTTACACATTTCTTCTGTAATACCCATCTTCCTATGCCTTAGGCTATTGTCACTCACTTTAGTGTCCTATTTTTAACTTGCAACTCTATTTATTTGGAGCTTACTTTCCTCTTTCCTAACCTGAGAATTTCTTTGTTAACACAATCTCCACTAAAATGAATGACTCAAATATGGGCATTTGGTCCAGTGACCAAGACTTTGAGCTTAGATTTGGAAGCATAGAAATTTTTTGCACACTTACAATTGTACTTTGAGAATCACTATTTATTTTGTTACATCTAAGGGTCCTGGTAGCTTTACAAAAAGATAGATTCTATGAGTCTTTCAAAAAAATAAGATCACCTATATTTATATTTTAATTTTAAATATTACAAAACAGAACAAAACAAAATTCAAAACAATTTCCAGTACTTTCATTGTAAAAAATGCCAACAAATTTAATGTCTAACAGTTCACCTGCTATACTTCCCTCATTATATAGATAAGAAAATGAGGACCCAAATGAGCTAAAGGAATTTGACAAAGATCACAAAGCTTATTAGCAGCAGAACTAAAATGCAAATCCAAGACTGTTGATTTCCTTATCAATGTTCGTTTTAATAAGTAATATTGACTTTTTAGAAAGTCAAGTTATGAAGCTATAGAAGAGATATGTAACAACACCTCAAGTAAGTCAACAAAGTAGTTGCCTTTGCCAAGAATGTCATCAACATTTATTTTATAGTAATTATATGATTTCTTCCTATCTTGCCAATGATGGGCTTCCATTATGTTCTACCAAAAAGAATTACTCTTTGGATTGTTTAAAAATTTCTTTTATACTCATTTCTCAGTTTGACAGTCATGGCAAGTAATCTTTAATTTTTTTTTCCTCATGAAACACATTCAATCCATTGACAAATACAACTGATTCTACATTCTCAGTGAATTTGTGTCTCTCTTTCCTTCTCACTGTCAATGTCGAAGTGGCTTTTCTAAAGCACAGTGCAACTATTTCCTGTGCTTGTCCCTCCCGGGAAAATGGAAAGCTGGGGAACACATGGCGCAAAGTTTGGATTTGAGCCTCTCAACTTATTCCCACTTACTAGTTATTACAGAGCAATTGGGAAAAAATTCATCATGTCTGTTCCTGTGTCCTCAGCTAGAAAATGTGAATGATAACAACAATAATGTTGTGAGCCTCAAGTGAAAAAATTATATGCAAAATGAGAAGAGCATAGCAGGAAGATAGAGCTAATAGAAAGAATTAAGACTTGGAGTCAAAGTACCTGGCTTGGACTTCTGTTTCGGCCTATACTTGAAGTAATTTAGGAGTGTTACTTTAATCCTTTATTTTATTTTTTCTATAAGTGAACTACAATACTATTAACACTTTCATAAGATCATGGGGAAAATTAACTGAATTAATTATAAGCGTTTAGAAAACCACATATAGTCGGTAAGCACTGATATGATTAAATGACTTGTAAACTTTGAAGCATTATAAAACAACAATGTACCTAATATTGGGGCCCAGATATAAACTCCAGACTCTACATTTTTATATTATATAGTATTTCATATACTATTTTTGTCTACTTGAAATGAGCATTTAATTTAATCAAAAGATTTGCTGGTTGGATTAAATTTAACAATATAAACAACAGTTACTCATGAGAATGTTTTATAAAATCCAGGAAATAAGCAAATTTTGAATGACATTAATTAGATAAAAAGCTCTGCAATGTTTACTTTGTGGTATTTGATAGAACTTTAAATTTGATTATCAAACAATTTTTTTGGTTTAAGAAAATAGTGGATTCATTACATTTTCTAAATATAGGCAAATTATTATTTTGAAAATATTTTAAAAGAAATATTTTCATGTTATATCTTTGATGAAAAGCAAATCATTAAGAATTGCACTTGCTCAGAAGTGTGAAAGATAAAAAAATGTATATAAAGAAAATCAATCAATTAATCAAAATTTAAGTGCTTATTATGTTTCAGGGTAGACATGAAAAAATGAATTACCCACAGTTCTTGATACGGTATTGAGCTACAGTGTACTGTGCCTACACTGATACACTGATCAGTTTAGATTACTCATTAGTAAACTCAGTTTGTTCCTTAAAGCAAGTCAAAACTTAAAAAGTTTCACTCGCTTGAATTTCTCAGTGTCTCTTTGAGGAAAGATGTTGAATAAAACTCTTTTTTTTAAGACAAGAGTCTCGCTCTGTCACCTAGGCTGGCACAATCTCAGCTCACCACAACCTTTGCCACCCCGGGGTCAAGTGATTCTCCTGCCTCAGCCTCCGAGTAGCTGGGATCACAGCCACGCCACGTGCCAATATGCCCGGCTAATTTTTTGTATTTTTAGTAGAGATGGGGTTTCACCGTGTTGCCCATGCTGGTCTTGAACTCCTGAACTCAGGCAATCTGCCCCCATCGGCCTCCCAAAGTGCTAGGATTACAGGTGTGAGACACTGCTCCCAGCCTTGTAAAACTTCTTTGAAATGCCATTAGTTCCTGTTATCTTTCCTCCTATACTTTACAAGTAAACTGACTGTGCCATTTTATTTGTGTCAAGTAGCTTGTACCTCCCATTTCCATTTTTGTCAGCTACAAATGCTATCTTGCAGCAGTGCTGTTCAGTGGGCCCAGGGGAGCCAAGCGTCAGTTCTTCCAGATGGCGAGCTGCCAGTCTACAGCACACCGCTCAAAGTCACAGGCAGACTCCATTTCTTTGCAGAACTAACAAACATCATTTACTTTATGCACACCTTCGTACATGATCAGCTCACAGTAGATGAAATAGCCCTGAAAAAGACACAGATTGAGAGCGAGACACAATGACCGACACAGGGAGAGAAAGAGAAAGATAAGGAGATGCAAAGAGACACAGGAAGATGCTATTTTAGTGAACTCAACCCATTTTCTGGGCCATTATAGAATGACATACATATTTCGCAAACGGAAAGTTTTTAAACATTATTGCCAATTTACAGGAACTTCTCTCCTAATAGCTGGAACAAAATTCTCAGTTTGCTCTAATTAAAATACTGGTTTTGGGGAATGAATTTTTCCCCTTTGATATTTAAACTGAACATTAAAAAAAGCTAAATCACTTTAAATGGTCTTTAAATTGCATTCTCTCTATCAGAATTGTTAACTCTTTTTGCCTAAGGAGAAAACCCACCATGTATGAATGTAATATCTGAGTAGAATAGAAAGTGGCTTTTCTATAATAAATATTTTGGCTTTTACAGTTTGTATTTAAATGGGAAGTATTATGAGTTCTACCAATGGGGAACGCTAAATGAGAAATATGTTATTTCATAATAGCCATGTAAATGAAAACCTGAAGCATGGGGAACTGTATGATCTGAAATAATATATCTACAGGTAGAAAGTTTAAATGCAAAGGGCTATAAATCAAAATATGCCACAGAACATAGCATATAGGTGGTGAAGGCTGCAACCAAGACAGGGATTTCAGTGTCAAGCCTACTAGATATCAGAAGATGGGCAATCCCTTTGGGCCTAATCTGTAAATAAGAAGTTTGGTTTGGTTCTTTAAATTGCTCCCTTCTCTCAGGTGATATTGATTATAACTAAAAGTCAAATACCTACTGAGCAAGTATAAAGCATTACTTTGAGGTAGTTTTGTTATTATAACGCATCTTCATTTTATGATATAGAACAATGACATTATTGTGGAAGAGGAATTCAGAAATGCAATGTTTTCTGATGGCTTTGTTTCTTAATACAAACATTGATGGGCTCATGTATATTGAATAACCACAGTGTCATGCCAGCATCTGAGAGCTACGATTATTGTTGTTCTTAATTTTTTCATCACCTTCAAATGTCTTTAATCAAATAATTAATGAATTTTATTCATGTAAGAATTAAAGGAATAAATTATTTTTATACTGGAAAGAAGTTATTTTAATTCACAACTAAAAGTGAAGTTGCGTTACAATGGGCAATGGCAGAAACATGATTATCTTTTAAATAAGATAGCATAAAGCTAGACTTTAAAAAATGTATTCTAAAAGTAATACCATTTTTATTTATTGTATACTACTTTCTTCCAAGATAAAATTTGAATTACAACTTTCAACATTCTTTAAGTTATTACAGCATTTCAACTTTTATTACAAGATAGAAGGTTTATGGCAGCATAAACAGATAAAAAGAGCTACAAAAAATTTTTTCAATTTAAAAAACCCTTCTTGATCATCTCTATTTTGCTAAATCTTCTATGTATCAAAGATTTCCAAAAGTGTATGGTGTTAGTTCCGATGCTATGAAATTCAAAGAAAAATGAATGATTTACACTGCATGTCAGAAGTTTAAAAGCTGCAAAATACCATCACAATACAGACCCATACAGAACCATACACAAATAGGTACCATCACCATACAGAACCAAATATACACTTTTTAAAAATTATGACCTAAAGAATTAATTTTATATTCTAAGTATAGAGTTTTTAGATGTAGAATTGCTGGTCAGTAATCAGAGCACTAGTTTTTAAGAACAAATCAACTTCAGTATTTTCATAGTAAGAGAAGCAGAGGGTAATTGTCATTTGTTATGAATTTGAAACATATATGTAGATAGCTTTATATTCCATATGAGGAATCTATGGCTCACATTGACTAAATAGCTTTCCCAAGATTCAAGTGTGATGATACCAAGAGCTGTCTTCAACTCAGAGAATCCTGGATGTAGCACCAGGGTTCACTACATTATTTCCTGGTGTGGTAAGACTTTATGGTGTTGGGAGGATTCAAAATGTTTTAATTCTTTATTGCTTTTGTCCTTAGTAGTGTGAATGCAATGACTGGTACATGGTAGGAATTTGTTTAAAATTTGAGTTGTTGAGGAAAGGAGTCAATGAAGAAGCTCTAAGGCCGTAATTTATATTAGCGTATGATAAAATATAGGGGACAGTGTGTACATGAGAGGATGGGAGTGGCAAAGACTTCTAGGAGACTGAAGAAAAGAGACTAAAACCCAGAACTAACTTTCTCATTGTTTTCCAGCCCATTGTCCAGGTTTCCTCACTATTGTTCCATACAAATATAGAAGACTGAGTAATTTCTAGAATGTGCCAATCTTCTACAAAACTTTCACCTACTTTTTCATTAACATAACAGTGCTTCATATGTTATTAACATAATGACCAGTGTTCACTTTAATAGGAAGTGAGCTCAGCACCCTTTCTCTTGATCTCATTTCATTTTCATAAAAACTCCAAGGTAGATGCTACTATTACCCTTGGAAAGCAAAGGAACAAAAGCTGAAGCCTTTGAAACTTTCCCAGGTCAAACTGTTAATCAGCAGTGAGCCTGGGATGTGGATGCTGTGCTGAACTGAAGGAGAGTTTCTGCTTGTAACAACTACAGGAGTATTCTGCATCAAATATGTACTCTGGATAAATTACTTTCAAAGGTTATGAATAGACAGAAAAAGAAAATAATAATAGCGCTGTTTTATGTTCAAATAATACACTGGAACCAAGACACCTATTTGGTTTATTCAAGATTTCTCTAGAATTTTAAATGGTTATATACATTATATTTTCAACAGAATAGAGGAATAATGTATGTTGCATTTCCTAAATGTATTTGACCATGTAACACCTGTTTAAAAAGTATTTTTCCTAATTTGTTAATTTCCTTTTCTAGGTTACTGTCTGTTAACCTTCTTATCTTCTCCAAATATCTCAGCCTCATGTCATAGCTAGCCCCAGACCATTACTAACCATGGTAAAACATATACAAGGTAATTAAGAAATATTTCTTCAAAAATAAGTTCATATAGTAATCTGATATTTTGTTGCTATTGCCTTATTTTGAGACTGCTTTTTTCTGAAAACTGTGAAAGTCTAAATCCACTGTTTTTTTTTTTTTTCATATACTTGCTAATAAAACTTTCATTATCTGTTAGCTGAAGCCATTTGTCACTTTGGACTTAAATTTTTTTTTTCAATTACAATGAATTTTTTGATGGCAGGAATGATATATCATTCATCTTGATGTTTTTCAATGCAAATGGTAGAATCTTAATAGATGTCAAATGTGACTACTTTTCATTTCCTCTCGGATCCAACACTCCTGCGAACACTTATGCATCGGCTATGTTTACTTCTATCCCGTCCGTAATTAAGGTTATTTCGGATCTTGAGAGCTGAGGTTTTAGATCGCAGAGATCTTCTCAAGTTAGACTGATTAATCGTTCCAGCTTTCATACAGCTTTTCACTGGTAAAGAAAAAGACATGGAATTTATTTTTTCTTCCCAAAGAATATTTCATAAACTGTATATTTTTTCAGATTGTAACAAATATCAATTTGAGACATCACAGCATCTGCTCACACTAGGAAGCCTAGGGGAGAGGAGATTACAGTTATCCAGTTTGGATATGACAGGTCTTGATGCTGGGAATGGAAAGGGAATATCAGCTTCAAGCAGTGGTGTAAATAGGGTGGTGTGGTCACACTGCTTACAAACACAGAAGGAGAGAATAGGGCCAAAAGTATTTGATCTGGGTGCCTTCAGATAATTCCTCCCATGTGTCTGGGATGACGCTTGTTAGTCTGCATTGTATATGGCCCAGCTTCATCTTCAGCTTTTTGTTCATCTGTAGCCTTGTAGCCTTGTAACCACCTTTACATGTTTGTACTGACTAGACTTGTAGCAAAACATGTCTAACCTGTTGCCTACACAACGTTATCTTTACTGAGTCCCTGAGAAATTATTCCTATGCCCTGCTTCTAATCCCACTCAGGTGTAGTATTTTTCTTGAGATATCTCCCCAGTCGTGGACTTAATAGATGTCATCATGATTCTAAGAATCATTAACTTACGGCTTTCTGTGTTTGTGGGCTTGTGTTAAACTGACTCAGTTTTCCTTTTCTCTTAATTTTTTCTCTCAATTCTGTTCCTGGTTTTCTAGTTTGTGTATTGTCTGAATAAATTCTAATCATTCCTGTCTCTACTGGTGGCACTAGCTATGTTTATGAAGGTTAAGTGATAAATAGATGTCTGTTCACTAAAAACCCATACAATTATATGTTCCAAATCTACATATTTTGAGAATATTTTTGCTCTTGTTACTGCTTTTTAGCAGCCAGATATTCTTTCTCAGTCAAGGTTGTCAAGTCAGATTCAAATCAAGCATGGCAATATTCATTAAACTATGAGGATGCAATGGCATAAGAATGATACAATGGACTTTGGGGGCTTGGGGAGAAGAGTGGGAAGGGGAAAGGGATAAAAGACTACAAATATGGTGCAGTGTATACTGCTCAGGTGATGGGCGCACCAAAATCTCACAAATCACCACTAAAGAAATTACTCTTGTAACCAAATACCACTTGTACCCGAATAACTTAATGAACAATAAAATAAAATAATAAAAATTAAAACAAAACAAAAACAAACAAAAAAATAATTAACTGTTATAGCGGAGCAAGAAAACTGATATTCTTGCATGGTTGATAACAAAAGATGTGTCTGTTTTACCTATTTTATGTGGCTTATAAACTGGTTTTGAAAGTAATTTCAGATTTTTCAAAAGATAACATCACAATAATCAGTCACTGGATTTCAGTCATGGAGTAAGAATATTTAGTTTCATAGATAAATCCTGCCGAAGAATATACGAATTACTAATAGATTAGCCTAGTTTAAAGAAATAGTAAATAATCAGAGATCTCACCATATAAGTGCCATTCACTTATTCACGTGTGATGGGGACTTATGACTAGACTCGGTCCAGAAGCTGTAGTTCTAGCCAATCTAATGCCTTGGCTTGGTTTTATTTGCCTGGATGAGTGGTAAGCTGAAATCATGCCAGAGTGAAAATCTGAATTCAGAGACAGCAATGTTTTCTTGACTCTCAGGGCTGATCTCATTGTTGCTGCTAATTCCAACTTGGCTCCTGCTGATCACTGGCAAAGGGATCTGATACTGTTTTACTTTCAATTTGGGGAAATAGTTTAGAATTTGCCTTGGGGCAGAAAGCTCAAGTTAAAACTGGTCTCATGCCAGCAAAATGAGAAGTTGTCAATACATGTTCGTTGAATTGAACTGAACACTCCTGGATGCAATTAGTATTATGACAGGAAAGAGGAGGCTGGTGGCAATTACTCAATATTTGTGCATCACCTACTATATAATAGTGTGTATGAAAGAGAGAGCACAGTTTACATCTCTGACCTTCAATAGCGTCCAATCTTGTAATGGCTGACAGTGAGATATACTGCACTTCCTTACAAAACATAGAGAAATAATGAGGGAGAGCAGAGCAAACCTATCACCATGCCCCAGGCAACGTTATAGAGAAGTTTCAAACCGTGTTTTAAGCCAAGGCTGTAAATACACGTCCTTGGCAAATTATACCAATTATGCCTCCCTGGTAAGGTTGTCATGCATATAAACATTTTCCTGTTAGTTAACATAATGCTTGCCATCTAGTAAAAGCTCACTCAGCAATGGACAATCTTACAGAATCAGGGTTGGGGCTTCTTGGCCATTTGCAAGTTGCAATGCTTCCTTCTGAACATGAATTTGGAAAGCAACCTAGGTAGGAAACCACAGCAGAGCAAGGCTATTGCTCTAGGAAATTTATGTAAGTTATGACTTACAAGGCAGTGGAACATTAGGTATTTTCTAGGTCTTTATAGCTTACATTTTCTCTTGCACTTTCTCATGCTGGTTACTTTGTAATAGCTCTGTAAGGAAATTTGAGAAGTGTCCCTCTAAAGTCTTAATGAGATAGAAAATACAATTGGATAGCATCTTTAATACAAAAGAGAGAGACATGGAATTACAGGGAAGAAAGTAAGACCAAAATAATGTTCAACTTAATCTTTAAAAGTAAAAAACATTGTGTAGGGTTTTTTATTTTTATTTTTGTCTGAGCACAAGGAGCAGTATCAAATGTCTGTTCAGATGGTTGGTGTGGTCCAGAAATTAAATGAGAGGCCTCTTATTCTATGTGCTGGGTAACAAGTTTGGGTATGACAATTGTGTTTTCCTGAATAAAAATAGAAGCAATTAACTAAGAACCCTTCCCACTGATTTCCATCTCTTAGAATTTTACACCATTTACTTACTGTCTAAATGTGCTTGGTTAAAAAAAATAATTCTCCACTGATCTAATTTTCCCTAATTTATATATCTCTCTCACACACACACACACACACACACACACACACACACACACACGTAAAACATCTCTAACTAGACTCTCTTTTTATTTTTTACTAACTCATATAACAATATCTATTTATCTTCGTATCCATGACTTGCTTGCTATGGTTTGTATGTGTCCTTTTCTAAATTCAGATGATCAAACTTAATTAGCAATGTGATGGTATTAAGAGGTGGGATCTTTAAGAGATGACAAGGCCATAATTGCTCCTTCCTTTTGAATGGGATTAAGTCCCTTATAAAAGAGGGTGTTCTGCTTACTTACCCTTCTGCTTTCTGCCATCTGAGAACACGGTGTTCCTTCTTTCCAGAAAATGCAGCAATAAGGCTCCATCTTGGAAGCAGAGGGCAGCCTTCACCAGACAATCAAATCTGCCACTTGCCTGTGCCTTGATGTTGGCACATCTTCCCAGCTTCTAGAACTGTGAGAAAATAAATTTCTATTTATAAATTACCTGCTTTCAGGTATTTTTGTTAAAGCAGTGCCAAACAGACTAAGACAATGATGCTGGCTGCACTTTGATATTCATTTAAGTTTCTCTTTAACATCCTGTTGCTGTGGTAAGAGTGTTCATGGGACTGCAGTTGCTTCTGCAAAGATAACTCAAGGATACTAGTTAATAAGGAGCTTAATTTTTGCTTAGTCTCAGAGTATTGTTTTTCTTGGATCACTTTCCTCTACTTTGTCATAATTTGTCCATATTAGTGGCTCTCAAACTACGGTGAATCTCTGAATCTTCTCTAGAGCTTCTCGAAGACACAGATGTTACCACTGTAGCCTAGAGTTTCTGAGTCAGATCCTGGATGAGATTGAGCACGGGAATAACAGATGCATCATTAGAAGATTCCAGGGTGAGTTTTGCCACCCCTTAGGTTTACCTACATTCCATAAGAAGGGTCTCTCTATATACATTTTGCTGCCCCCAGCTGCACAGATTTTTTACTTTGGCTTCTTAGTAGGCCTAACCTGCCAGTCCAAATTTCTACTCCTAATGTATAAACTTGTGTATGGTCATTAATTCACAAGTTTATTTCTTCCATTTTGATAACTATTAAATCATATTGAATGTCCAGAAAATAAGTTTTATTTGAAAATGCTATTAAAACCTAGGTTTAAATTAATTTATATGTTAGTTAATGGTATAGGTTAGATAAATACATTTTAATTTTGTTTTCTGAGAAAATGCTTTAAATGATACATTACATTAGTAAAGAAAATTCCAACATTGTAAACTGAGCTGTTGATATAATTATTTCATCTTGATTAGTGTTTTTGAGCCCTTCAAATCTGGCCCAGCAATAGATTTCCTATTCTATCTCTGTGCATTGCTAATCTATTATCACTTTTAGGGACAACATTAGTTAAGAAGCCTACAACAATTATTTGGTATTATGTCATAATTACTCTTCTCTCTGGACAATTTAACTTTTTCAAGAGCACAAAGTAATACAAGAATCAAAATATTATGTCACAAAAAAATGGTTTTATAGTTTGTTGTTCCTTTAAAAGTAGTTTAAAAAATGGAATGCAAGAAACTTATTCACATGTTCTAAAAAATTGCTTAAAATAGATGGGATGCTGAATGTGATTGTCATTAAAACAAATCAATAATGAAACTCTTCAGACATTGAAGCAATCAAACACAGCTGAATAACATTAATTGGAAACCATGATATATTTTATAAATCAAAGATGGTAAATCAATATCAAGGTTTAAGGTGCGCCTGTGGTGATCAGTCTTGGTTGCATTTTCCTGACAGGTGACCACAAAATATTGATTGAGAAGAGGCTTATATTGAACAGAGGAGATAAACTGGTATCTGGGCCATTCACTGCTTACAGCCACAACGAAGATGGGAACTTAATGAATGAGTCTTCTTATGTGCATATAATTACATAAGCAAACAAGAAATACTCATGTGAGAGTAGGACGCATTGTCAAATTAAATGGTTAGTATATGTTAGAGGTTATAAAATTACAAATAAGAAGCTGCATCATAAATCATAGAATCTGTGAAGCAAAAAGTACCTTAGAGAACATAACTCAACACTCTCACTTTACAGATGTGAAATAAAGAAGTGGAGGAGATAGATGATTTGCTCAAGGCAAAATAATAGGTAATATCTAGATCGAGAAACCCAGACACTGTTCCTTCTGTTTTTCATGTATATTTGTAATATCCAGGAATTACACAAAAACATACATAGATTCATAGAATTAATATAATATTTCTATGGTGAAAGATATTTAGCTAGTTGGTTTTCTGGAATTTCATTTCTATTTTCCCAGAGGTAGGTAGAATTTTATTTATAAAAGGTAGACCTCCAGAGAAATCCACAGAAATTTTCTTGCCAAAAAGCCATATTTTCCATTGCAGTTGAAAAAAGGAGTGGTGGAAAATTTTGGTTCATGTAACTTTGAGAAGAAAAAGTTGAAATCTAAAATGTTTTATTATAAATTTAAATAGCCACAGTAAATAAAATTTCTTATGTGTTTTCTAGGTTGACATTCTATAGTCTGTGTCTACCCTTCTCAGTACCCCCAAACTTCAAATTCAGTAAGCGTGAATTTGTAAGTGAGTAGGAATGTTCAAAATGGAACATGTTTAAAAAGGAATGTTCTTTGTCTCTTTTAGCATCGAGATGAGCTATTTCCTTTCACTGTCAATCAATGTAATGATTTATTGTTGTCTTCTGACAAATATTGTAAATCACCATGGAGAATTTTACACCTCCAGTGTTTCTATTCACAAACTCTAATTAGTGTTGAATCATCTCGTACCCTAATTCTCAGTGATTCTGTGTGTCAGTTACCAATTGCTTTTAACAAGCCACCCTAAAGCCTAATGGCTTGAAGTAACTATTTAGTTCATGAATTCCATGGGTTATCAATTTGGTATCAGCTGTGTGATTCTTCTGTTGGTCCTGACCAAGTTCACACATTCAATAGAGTCACTTGTCAGTCATTTGGAAGACTGCTGCTAGGAACTGAATGGCTGTGTGCTGTGACGACAGAAGTGGCCAGGCCACATGCCACCCTCAAACAGCAGGCTAGCTGTGGCTTTGTTACATGGTGGTGGTGGCAGGGATCCAAATAGCATAAATAGCCAGAAAACATCATTGTGCAAAAGGTTTTAAGTCTCTGCTCACATCATAATGCTAATATTCTCTGGGCCAATAAATATGACATGGCCAACCCAGAGTCAGGGGGTGAAGAAACAAGCCCCAAGTCTTGATAAAAAATGCCTTCAAAATCACACCACAAGCCATAAATGCAGGATGAAAAGAATTTTTCATCAATTTTAAAATTTACCACATGTTGGTACTGCTCATAACTGAGAAGCTGCCTACATAGACTGTCATAAAATTCAATAACTTATTCAATGTCCCATACATAGTCAGTTTGAGAGAAAGCTTCAAGCCAAGGTGTGTTTGATTCTAAAGCTATTGAACCATCTTTTGGAAGATCTTAAATGTATTTCACTCATACTCTACTTTCCTCTCCACTGTATTATCCTAGTTTAAGCCATCATCTCTCACCTCGATATAGCCTTCTAATTGATCTTCCTGTTTCTACCTCCCCTACCTGAAATACATTTTCCACACATAATCTGAGCAATATTTTAAAATGTAAATCAGATTATGTTATTTCACTAATTTAAACCTTTCCATGGCTTGTCATCCTAGTTAAATAATACAAATCCAAACTTCTTATCTTGACTCACAAGATACTACAAGATTTCTCCCTTCCTTTGCTCCACAAACATCTATTATTCTATCTTTCCCAGGATTCACTATGCTTGAGCTGCACTGACCTACTCACTATTTCTCCAATATATTGAGCTTATTCCCCTTTAAAGCTTTTGCAATTGCTGTTCCTCAAGATAGAACTTCTGAAAGGAAGCCTCTTTATTCTCTTAAACTACTTGGCTTTCTCTCTCATTACTCAGGGCTCGCTGCCAATGTCACCACCTATAGAAAGAGCTTTCTTGACTACTCTGTGTAAAATGCTCGTGCTTCTCTGGGTTCTTCTCAAAGGCAATTTATTACATTAATTTGGGGATGGGGACCAGGGAGGGGTATCAATATAAGACTCATTCATATTTGAAATTGTCTTGCATATTCATTTACTTTCATAAGATATATTTCCTTTCTAATCTTAGAGGCCAAATAACAATAGAGACCTTGTGTATCATAATCACTGCTACGTTCTTAATGAAGGAACATTGCTTGACACAATATTTATTGAATTAAGAAATGATATGCTTCAGAACTTGAAAAAGCCCTGAAAGAAATGATACAGGGCTTTTTCTATACTCCTTGAACTTTCAGTGATAACCCAAAGCCCAACAATTTCAAAACTCAGTCTCTTGAGTTTTTTTTTTTTTAATTTTTTTTTATTTATGAAAATCTATATTGTTGTGCATGACCCTAAAAGGATTAAAGCATTCATCTTCAGGGTGTGTAGGTCAGATATGCATTCAGGGAATCTACGTAACCAAAGAGAAAACAATGGTCTTTGTTTGAAATTCTTTTTCTCTACTACCTAAATGACAACTATATCCCTACCAGATATGACAAAGGGGTAGTAATAAAGGGTGAAGACAATTGAAGACCTGAATGATGGAGAGAAGTAAATATTGATAGGAAAAAGCATAAATAAGTATTGATAGGAAAAACATTGTGGATCTATTGACACAGAAGACAAACTTTATTGACTTGCTCCGATTAGCCCTGTTTTCTTTTAACTTGGTAGAGACAAAAATATAAGCTATGCCTGGAGTATTTTTGTAATGCCTGACTGAAATATAGGCAGCTGTGTTTTAGATGATTTATGAATATTTTTTAACACAGATTGTGTAGAGGATTTCAGTCCCAATGGAATAAAGTATACTTGACAGCAGAGTTATAACTAGAAAAACTGGTAAGAACAGACTTATGAAGATGAAGAAATGTGTCCCAGAATTAAAAGTGTGTAAACCAAATAGTTCAGTCCTATAATTACCTTAAAATATTGGTAAAGAAAGGAAAATAACCATTAAACTGCAAAATATATTATCTTTTCTCTCAGTGCTGCTCATTGAGGTATATTTTTTAATGCTGTGTGGGCATTGTAACAAAATTGGCTTCTTGAGAATGCCTATATTGGAATATTGATATTTCCCGAAGATTCGTGATATAGCAATATGTCTAAAGAGTCTACTTTAGACACTTACTAGAAGGAGTGTATATCTTACTCAGTTTGATTCTCAGTTGAGAAATGCAGAATACTCTATATACTTGTTATATACTGTGTGTAAATGTATGTATTGAATGTTCTTATTTTTGAATTTTTTGTTTACTTTTTATTAAAATGGTAAAATGTCTGCTCCCAGATTTATTTAAATCTTTATAGGACTACATCTATAAGTTTAGTCAACAATGTGCTTTTCAAAAAAATTGCTGTGACTGTTGCTCTATTTTAATGTATTTACACCCCTGAATATAGCAACTATTGAAACACAGCTATACATTCAAATAAGAGCATTTAAGAATCAACATTGTTTACTCAATCATTCAATAAAATTTGTTCACTGAACATCTACTAGGTGGAGGGAACTGGGTAAGTAACAATGGAAAATGCTAGATAAGAAGACATACCTCTTCTTAAAAAATAATTAAAATTATATTTTAGTGAAGACAATACACATTCACAAATCAGCAAAACATCAGGTTGCAAACACTGTGTGCAATTGTATATAATACTTTAAATGGGTGAATTTATAGTAAGTGAATTTTATCTCACTAAATTACTAAAAAATACTGCATACAAACTGATATTTACAGAAATGCAAATTAATGTTTACAGAAACATTAACGACTCCAGGTGGATTCCTTGAAGCCTGATATTAGCTGGTAGGCACAGCACAGCAGTTCCGTTCTTTACTGCTGATATCTATTCTGACTGGGGTAGCCTGTGTTCTGATTGGTCAGAGCAGATAATTTGCCAGTTATTACTTGATTATCACCTCTGCTTTCAGGGAGTGGATTTGGAGTAGAAAAACATTAAAAGATGGGCAAATTTGGAGACAGAGATGTGAGACCAAGAAAAATGCAAATGGAAAAATTTAAAAAGCTGTAGTCTACTGGGATAGAGGCTTAGGAGAGTTTCTTAGGGAATGATCATGGAACCACAGGCCTCAGAATACCAGAGTGGCTTGTCAGAAATCCAGAGTTTCTAGCTCCACCACAACTTTAGGGAATCAGATTTCCCTTGGGTAAGACTAAGCAAATTGCATTGTAATACCACCAGATAATAAATTATTAACAAAAGTATTATCATCAGATAATTTTTAATATTTTAAACTCAAAGTTGTAGAGCCATTAGGTTAGAGCATATCTTTACTACTTGCAGAGTTTGATTGGCATTATTGAAACAGAAGAATGACTGTGAAAACCATACAGAGTGGTTTGTTTCACATTTGAGGATAGGAATAAAATGACTTATAGAGAAGGCAGTAGAAGATGAAATTACTGGAGTTTTGCTTTATTTAGTTAAATCAATGGTATAGTCTAATCCTAAAAATTTTTTTTGGCAACTGAAAAACAAAACATAATGGTTGAGATACACTTCTAGACTCTCCTGGGGAATATACAGAGCTGGAAATAGCATCACTTCTATGCTTAGATGAAAAATAGTTGGACACACTGTAAGTTCATGAATTTTTTGAGTCCAGCAGAAACTTGTGGTCACAGTGCAAGAAACTGGCGTAAGATCTAAGGAAATACAGACACTTACAGAAAGAGATGAAATGCCAGAACTTGGAACAGATGTAGCTTGACAGAAGTAAAAAGAAGTAAGTTGGAATATTTAACAAATTGGTGAAGGTCAAGTGTAGGTTGATGAAAGAGTGTGAACCCTTGGGTCTGGGCACATAAGGAAAGTTCATATCCTTTGCAGGTTTTCTCCTCTTGTAACCCCAATTGCCTAGAATGGTGGTGAAGTGTCCTGTCTTGAGCAGACCTGAGGGAGGAAAAGTAACTACATGGGAAAGACACAAAACTCTACCCAAATGCTTCTCCCCGTTCTCTTTTTGGAACAGAAGTCTTAATCTGTATTAAGGGGAGGGTATCAAACACAATCATATTTAGTGTATTTGCAGTAAGCCATTATAGCTGGATGTAGGTAATGGGGAAAAAACCTACCTGAGGAGAGAGGGCCAGAATACATGCAGGAAACAGAACTGCAGTTTGAGGATGGGAGGTAGAAAAGCTAAAAAGATTTCTACTCTGACAATCAGGTACACCTTGCCTACTTAATACTGAGACTAAATCAACACAATAGAAAGAACCCCTACCCCTTCACTCCTACTTCCAACCGCCATCATGAGCCTAATAAGTATCAAGTAACAAATAGCAATGAATACTGCAAGAATAGTTTCAAGAGCATGAAGACAGACCAATCCCAAAGCACAGTGCAAAGGGAACACTTAAAGCTAAAAGTGAAATGAACATTTAAAGCTATCTTGTAAATCTGCCCCCACCTTAAACCTAAGGGAATGCTAAGGTATCTGAAGAGAGTGGTGCTCTGAGGCTAATGAAGCAAGACAATCACCAAAACAAAAACAAACAAACAACAACAAAAAAATCAATTTACCTCTGTCTCTATTATTATACATGTGATGACCATCTTTCAATCAAAGATTACTTAAATGAAAGACAGGGAAAAAAAGACACAACACTAAGAGATAAATCAGTAGAATTAGACTCAGATCACACCTGTAATCCCGGCACTTTGGGAGGCCGGGGCAGGTGGATCATCTAAGGTCAGGAGTTCGAGACCAGCCTGACCAACATGATGAAGCCCCGTCTCTAGTAAAAATACAAAAATTAGCTGGGCATGGTGGCGCACGCCTGTAATCCCAGCTACTCAGGAGGCTGAGGCAGGAGAATTGCTAGAACCCACCCAGGAGGCGGAAGTTGAGGTGAGTTGAGATCGTGCCATTGCACTCCAGCCTGGGCAACAAGAGTGATACTCCATCTCAAATAATAATAACAATAATAATAAAAATGATTAGACTCAGATCTCAGGGCACAGATGTTGGAACTATTTTACCTTAAATATAAAATAACATTTTAATATGTTAAATTTTCTAATAAAGAAGGAGGACAACATAGTATGTGGATTAATTCAGCAGAGGAAAGAGACTATAAGAAATAATCAAATAGGAATAGGAGATTTTTTAAAAAACACAATAGCAGATGTAAAGACTGTCTTCTATAGGATCATAGTAGACTCAACAGCTGAATTAAAAGTCAGTGAATTTGAAGATACAAATTTGAAACTGAAATTAGCTGAACAAAACCACAGTAAAGTGAAAAAAAATAAAAAATAAAAAGAACAGAGAATACAAAGCTGTAGGTAAATAGCAAAGTTCTAATACACACAATTGGCACCCTAGTAAGAAGAGAATGAGAGAGATAAAACAAGGCAGAAGTAATATTTGAAGAAATAATGGCCCAAATTTTCTGTAATTGATAAATATCAAACCATGGATATAAAAATTAAAGAAATACAAAATCAGATAAATATCAAACAAAGCACACTTAAATATATTATACCTAAATGGCTATATACAAAAGAGTAAAAGAAAATCTTGAAGGCAGTTGGCAAAAAAAAGGCAAATTACAATCAGAAGAATAAACGCAAAAATTACAACAGACTTTGAATTTGGAGTGATATATTTAAAGAGCTGAAAAAGAACAACAACAAAAGTCAACCCAGAGTTTTATACCCAGTGATATATGTTTTAAAGTAAAGTAGAAATGAAAACAGTCTCAGCTGAGAAAAACTTGGGGAACTCATTGCCAGCAGGTCTATTCTACAAAGCTATTAAAGTTCACACACAAAAGAAGTATAAGACCATACAGAAAATTTAAGATGTCAAGGAAAGGAAGTACATTTGAAAATACAACAAATAATGGTAAGATGAATTTCATTTTGTCTTCATTCTTTTAATTGATCTTAAAGGCAACTGCCTGTTTGAAGTAAAAACAAAAAGCAAAGTATCACGTTTTTGTTATATGTTACAAGAACATTTTATGACATTAGCACAAAGGATAAAAGAAAGAATTAGTTACATACTTTTCAAGGTTCTTACACAGCAGGTAAAGTGGTATAATGCTATTTGAAGGTGCAGATAAATAAAATGTATTTACTAAAGATGTATATTATAAACATAGAACTACCAATAATATTTTTTTAAAAAGAGGTATAAAAATAAGACACTATAGGAGATAAATCAATGAAAAATGCTCAATTAATCCAAGGAAAGAAAGGTAAAAGAGTGAGGTGTAACAAAGCACAAAAGAGATAAATTGAGAACAGCTACCAAAATGTTACATTTTAATCCAGCAATATTAAAAATGTCACTTTAAATATGAAGCAACAAAATCCACCAAATAAAAGGCAGAAATTGTGATATTGGATACAAAAACATAACACAAATTTATTATTCAACAAGAAACTCATTTTAATACAAAGAATAAATTATTAATATAAAGATTATTTTCAACAAAGCTGCCCAGACAATTCAGTACATAAAAACAAAACAGTATTGCAAATAAGTCATGCCAGGACAACTGGATATCTACATGCTAAAGAATAAAGTTGAATCCCTACCTCACACTAGGCACAAAAATTGAGTCAACATGAATCATAGACTTAAATATCAGAGTTAAAACCAGCAAAGAAACCATCATGGATGTTTGTGATCTTGGGTTAGGTAGCAGTGTTTCCAAGTATGACATCATGAAGCACAAGTAACAAAAGAAAAAGAAAAGATGAATTGCCTTTATAAAAATGAAAATTTCCATGACTTCAAAAGATGCCAGCACGAAAGTGAAAAGAATGGGAGAAAGTGTTTGCAAAAAAAAAAAAAAAAAAAAAAAAAACCTTATACATACATAAATATATATGTGTGTGTATGTGCACATATATATTTATGTATGTATAAGTTGACAAGAAACTATGACTTGACAAGAAACGTACCCAGAATATATAAAGAACATTTAAAATTCAAATATCAAAAGACAACTCAATTTAAAATGTGCAAATAATTTGAATAGACATTTATTTAAAGAAGATGTAAAAGTGGCCAATATGCACACAAAAAGATGCTCAACATTATTTATCGTTAGGAAAATGCAAATTAACACCACAAAGAAATCCTACCACTCACCCATCAGAACAGGTAAGACAGGATAAAAAAGACAAGTAATAACAAGTAGCCTTGTAGTATAGTTTGAAGTCAGGTAGTGTGATGCCTCCAGCTTTGTTCTTTTTGGTATTCATGGAATAAGTTTAAATTCTTGTAATATTGATGTAAGTAACTATTTCATTATAAAAACAATTTCTTTTCTCTATTTGAAAAATAAAAAAAAACCACAAGATCATGTTATTTGCAGGGACATGGATAGAGCTGGAGGCTATCATCCTTAGCAAACTAACACAGGAACAGAAAACCAAATAACACATGTTCTCACTTGCTAAATTATGAGAATACATGGACACACAGAGGGTAACAACACATACTGGGGCCTTTTGGAGGGTATAGGGCGGAAGGAGAGAGAGGATCAGGAAAAATAAATAATGTATACTAGGGCGTAATACCTGGGTGAAATAATCTGTACAACAAACCCCATGACACAAGTTTCCCTACGTAACAAACCTGTGTACCCCTGAACTTAAAATAAAAGTTAAAAAAATTTAAAGCAACAGCAAACACACCTATATTCTAAAGTAAAATGCAAGCATAATATTTTCTTTAATTTAAGTAATAATTTGTCCACGTGATTATTTATTCTTAGCCCAAGAATGCAATACTATGAGGGTGGTACAAATGTAATTGTAGTGTTTGCCACTAAAGGGATGGCAAAAAAAGTGATTACTTTTGTACCAACCTAAATATATAGCTATGCTACTGTTTATCCCCTAGATGTATTTGAATAAGTATATGCTACTAATCTTGTAAAAAATTATTTAATGCCTCTGCCTATCTTTTCCACTTTCAAAAATGTTGGATTTCTCTTTTGAGCATGTTTTCTAAATGTTTTAGTTTGTTCATAATTGAATGTTATCCTGATGTGAATAAAACAAAACAACTACAACAAAGGAGAAAAAAAAGAAAAAGGAAAATTAAAAAAAAAATACTGAATTTAATTTGTGCCTCTACTAATTACAAGCTGTGTGATCCTGAACATATTGATACTTGACCCTCAATTTTCTCATATTTTAATTGGTAATAAGAAGGCCTTCTCTACTAATTTATTTTTATTCTTGTTAGTATCAAATGGGAGCACTGTAATATGAAAAGGGCAAACAGAATATAGGGATATAACATAGATTAATACCCTAAGCAAGGCAGCAAGCAAGCTGCAAATTGGAAGGCATCTGGGGCATCTGGGGGCAAAAAATAAGAACTATTCTTGAAGAAGAGGATTTCTGAGTAGGACAGTAGAATCTTCCATGTGAAATTTATCCTCGAAAAGCGCCTCCACCCCCACCTCCCATCTAAAGACAGAGGTTATATGTTTCACCCGGACAGCTGCAAAAAGTAATTTACAGAAATGCTGTAGCAGTCATTTATTTATTGATTTTGCTGGAAGTGTTAGCAGAGACCATTCAAATATTTAGGTAACTCAAATATCAGCTGCACCCCAGCCTTCATGGATCGCACTATTTTAACCTTGTGCTAACTTGTGTAGAGATCAGATGTTTTCTGCTTTTCAGTAAGTAATACATTTTACATTTTCGTGGCTATTTTGTAGGGGAAACTCTGTTGCGGTGAGGAGGAGGTTGTGGATGGAGATAGTGTTGGTGGTAACATTACATCACCTCACAAATAATACTTCCTTTTACATCACACATATGTGTTTATTTTTCTTTTTAAAATTCTTCTTGAATCATATAGAAAAGTAGTGGTGCTTTCTTCCCTAACCCTTCTCTCCATTAAATTTTTAACTGTGTTCCTGTCTTCTACTTTCATCTCACGTTTTCTTCTTTGAAATATCAAATTAATCTCCTACAGTTCATGAAGTGTAACTTCTTTTTTCCTTAGGGAAATGGGATACCCATTTCAAACCCAGGCACTTGGCTCTTGTATTTACCTTGCAGAGGAATTGTTCTCAGAAAAGGTCTCTTCTGTTGATAGAATTATTTTACCAGGTGCTAAGAATTCAAATATTTCTCTAAATTATCGGATTACTGGATATATTGCTGTTCAACTTTCCCCGTGCCCTACCAGCCTTCTCTTGAATGTGTGTACAGGGCAGCCAGTTATTTGCACACTGTCTTCACTTCCGAATAGTTAACAAAGTCTGTTAGCACACAGTATCTCTGGCTCTCTTTCTAGCTAAAATAGGGAAATGCTTTCGTTGTATATGAATAATTGTCTGCTTTTAGAAGTTAGCAACATTTTAGAACGCAACGAATTGAACTCCTCCCAAGAACAGGCAATGGTGGGCCCTGCTTACTTCTGATTCTATCTATTGGTTCTCTGAGATTTCTATTTTAGTGTAGTTGCTGACCAGTAGAATATTTTACATGTTTCACTCCTGGTTTAGGCCCATATTTATGTCTAGTAAGAATCAACTGTGTTTTCTTGCTTTCAGATTCATTTTGGTGAGATTTCCCCAAATACGACTTTGCTTGGTATTTGACACTTCTAATTCCTTTTTAAATGTCTTTTGAAAACTGTGTCCAATCTCCTTTTCATTGCACCTTGATAAACTTTGTTACTGTATGTTATTTTTAAAAATTTACATGTAGCAAAATTCACTCTTTTGGTGTATAGTCATATGAGTTCTTATACATAGATTACCAGAACCACTAACAGAGACAGAATACAGAATAATTCTATTATCTCAATGAATTCCCTCATGTTGACCCTTCATATTCAGACCCTGCCAAAAAATAATATAGAAGAGAACCTGGCATCCACTGATATTTTCTCTTCTCTTGTATTTTTGCCTTTGCTAGAATAAATGGAATCATACAGTTGGCAACCTTTTGAAACTGTATTCTTCCACTTGGAAGAGTGTATTGAGATACGTTCATGTGTGAATTGGGTGAATCAATAGTGCTTTCTCTTTTTATTGCTGAATAATATTCCATTTTGTGGATATACCACAGAATATGCATTACCCATGGAAAAACATTTGAATTGTTACAGTTTTAGGTCTATTATAAGTAAAGATGCCAAAACTTTTGCATATAAGTTTCTTTATTTCTTTGTGTAAAATATATATTCATTTCTTGTGGGTGAATACCTTGGAGTAGGATTCCTGTATCATATAATTTTATATTTAAAAACTGCCAAACTGTTTTCCAAAGTAGTTGTGTAGCTGAACTTTCTTTTAAATGTGTTTGTCTTACTTAATATTTACATGATTTTTTTTTTACTTAGTAAAAAAAGAAAATTGCAGCTGTTTTCTAAATGTATCTTTAGGCAATTAATATAATCTAAGGGAATAATTTTGAGTTTTGATAGGGTTGAACTTATTTTATGCTGCAGAATTTAAAAAATTCATTTGATATGATTTTTTCTGTTCTCTTTAAAATTTCTTATTTTCTTGTCACTAATAGTGTGCGGAAATAATAAAAACATGCTTCTGATAGCCTATCATCCATCTTTCAGTTAAGGCAGTTAGGCTGATTCGGCTCTTGTGCTATAGAGAAAGATCTTGAAGTAGTATCACTTCTATAATTTGGATTTCTTGGTATGCAGCATGTATTATGAATTTGAAGTCTATTTGTAGCAAGTTTATGAATTAAAAGGAAACATAAACTGATAGTATAGGTATTATTTATTTTCCTCTAAAACTTTTCTTAGTTTTAGTGTGATTACACTTGATGCCTTTCTCTGCGGATTTCTAATCCATGCAGGTCCTGGAAGAAAAAAGGGTACTCATGAATCTGCAGTCCTTATCTTTCAGACAGTGGCCTTTTATACACTCCATATCAAGGATCTAGTATATGAATGAAGGACATGCTAAAGCCAGAGTTGGAAAATATTTAAAACCTATGTAGTTTTGAATACAGTTATGCTTGTATTTGACAACTTAATTCAATTATTTCTAAATTTCAGGTAGGTTCTAAAATACTTTTTTAAGACGTTTTCTCTCAGATTCCAAGACGCTGGATTGCACATAGCAGTGGCAGACACTTTATTTCTAGAATGTTCTTTTTATCAGGATGTTAATGAAACCAGTGGGAGAACTTTCTAACGTCTTACTCCCACAAATAACTCAAACATAGTACTGGAAAAGGCAGTCTTCCAATAGGCACCTGATTTATCTAGCCTCCTGATATGGTTTGCACCTGTGTTCCCACCAAATCTCATGTTGAACTGTAGTCCCCAATATTAGAAGTAGGGTCTCATGGGAGGTAATTGGAACATGGGGTGGATTTCTCAAGAATCGTTTAGCACTGTCAGCCTTGGTATGTCCTCATCATAGTGAGTGCATTCCTGTGAGATCTGGCTGTTTAAAATTATGTGGTATCTCCACCCTTTCTCTCTTCCTCCTGCTCCAGCCATCGGAAATGCTTGTTCCCCCTTTGCCTTCCACCATGTTTATAACTGTTCTGAGGCCTCCCTAGAAGCTGAGCAGATGCCTGCATTACGCTTTCTGTACAGCCTGCAGAACCATGAACCAATTAAACCTCCTTTCTTTATAAATTCGCCAGTCTTCAGTATGTATCTACAGCCATGTGAGAATGAACTAACACACCTATACATGAAGATGCTGACTCCCACCCTCAGTTGGGGTACCTTAGGTCAGGTAGTTGCTGATACAAATGCCTGAGAGCATACTCAGCCAGGACTATGTGAAGATAAAGACTACAGGGTGACTGATTGAACCCACATAATATAATAGGAAGTGTACATTAATTACAAACAATACATCTAATTATAATTATGTAAGAAAACCCACATTTTATCCTAATTAGGAACATGGTAAAGAGCTGCCAGATATGGCGAGAAGAATGCTTTATTCTTTGTCCTAAATCTATGCTTGTCTGAATTTGCATCTACCTTACTGCTTTAGTTCTATGCCCCACATTATTTTTATCCCTGCTAGTATACTCTGGAATGGTAATTTTCTTATTATTATCTAATTTCCAATCTATAATTGCTCACAGTTTTACTATCAAGAGACTTCACTATTCATCAGCGCAGCATTGCTTTTCTTTAAGATGCTCAGTAAAATGTGACCTCTTCATTACTTATTTTTTAAAGACTTATACTATTATTGAACCAACAGAGGCAAATGGCTAAGCTAACAGTATTATGCTAAAGTGCTTCCCATCTCCCATGTTGTCCACAGGAGCAACACATATAGCTTTTTATTTTATTCTTTCTGATAAATCAATAACCCTAAATAATATGCTTCTACACAAGTTTTAGTTTACTTGCTTTAGATATTACATATTTATTTCCTGTTTTAAGAAGCAAGGATTTAGCTAGCTTATAAAAACTTTCATCTTTCTTTCCCTATCCTGACAATATAGGGCTGCCACACCTTGCAAATAAAAATACGTAATGCTCAATTGCATTGTAATTTCATATCAGCAAAGAATCTTCTAAAAAATGTGTCTCAAATAATACATGGGACATACTTATATAAAAAAATTATTTATCTAAAATTCCAGTCTAACTGAACATCCTATATTTCATCTCACAACCCTATCAGAATACACATATCATTGTATTTTATTAACTCTGTTGGTTACATTTTGTAACAATGTACCTTTAATTCATGCTCCATCAACATTATTTTTTATTCTCCACTTTGTGAAATGCAAATATTTGTACTTCCTCTTTCTTTTAACTTTATTCCTGTTCTTGTTTCTATATTTATAATTTCTAGTTATGTAACATTCACATAAACAATGTTTATGTTATTTGTGTTTAAACAAACATATTCATTGCAGAGCTAAATTGTAAATGTTGACTACATTGTTTTTCTTGAAATTTTTGTGTTTCACCACTCCAAATATTTTCTAATGCCATTTTTCCCCTTGGTTAACTCTCATGTTTTCAAATATTCTCAAACTTTCCAAAGACTGACTTCTCCGGACCTTTCTGAACTACGGTCATCTTGAGGATTGATTCCATTTAATGCTTTCCTAGATTCAATTCATTTTTTGTCTGGATCCTCATTCTTAGTATATTTGTTTTGCTGAGAAAAAGAGCTCCACTTTCAAGTAACTTTCTAAAGAATTTGCTGGGGGTGATTTTTTGAGATCTTGCATGTTTGAAAACAGCTCAATCCATTCGTCATACATGATTGATAGGTCAGTTGTGAACAGAATTCTAAGATAAAAATAATTTCACTTGAGAGGTTAGAGGGAATTGCCTTCTTGTCTTCAGGCGTTCAGCATTGCTGTTGAATCCTGCTGTTCTGATCTATTCCTGTGTCTGCATCTCTGCTGCCTTTTTTTCACGCAATATTTACCATCTCTTTTTACTTATAATTCTCAAACTCTGTAATGTTGTAATTGAGTGCATATTCCCCCCATGCATAGAACTGTGTGGGCTCGTTCAATCTAGAGACACATTTCTTAATTGGGAGAAAATTTCTTACATATTTCTTTAATTTCTTTCTCTAGTCCAGTTGTTCTGGACTTTCTCAAACATCTGTTAGTTACATGGTAGTGCTTCCGAGTTGATTCTTCATGTTTTTTATTTTTCTCATATCTTTTTTTCTTTGTTTTTGCCTCTTTGGAAGACACAGCAAGCTTTATTCTTTAACACTTGTATTGATTTTTTTCCCCAACATTTTATAATAAAAATTTTCCAATTTAATTTTTAAAAAAGACCCTCTTTCCCTCTTATTGTTTAGGTTTTTGTTGCTGTTTGTTTGTTTGTTTTTTACATTGTGTCTTAGGACATACATTTTTTAATATCACTTTCTTCTGGAGTAATTTTCTTTATTTACCTTTGTCTCTTCTATTTAGAGGAATTCTGTAAATATCTCATGAGTCTTGTCTTATTAACTCACATTTAATATTGAGTGAATAAACAATAACTTGGCAAATCTGGTTGCATGGCTGTGACTTGTGAACAGGTGGGCTTTGCTTTTGAGTGTTTGGACAAACAGTAATACTTCACTTGGGAAGTCCTAAATACCCTATTGATTAGGCTGTCCAGATTCCGAGGGGAGAACCTTTTGTTTTATTAGTTTTATATGTTTAGTGGGGTACAGTCTTGTGCAGTGATCTGTATATAAGCAGAAGCATATGTATGAATGTGTATATGTCTGTGTAACAATGAATGTGTCTTAGGTGAGTTAGTTAATTTTTTTCTTTTTTTATTTGTACAAAGTTATGGGGTATATGTGCAATCTAAACTTTCCTTTTTCCTACCCACTGTATTTACAATGCTGTAGACTTCAGGGATCTGCCAAGTTAAGTTGCATCCTTCTCCTTAGTTTTGGGTAAGTCTCATCAGATTTTGACCAGCTTCAGCAGGCAGGCATCTTCAGTTTTGTTGTTGTTGTTGTTGTTGTTGTTTTTTCTGTTTCTGTCTCCTAGTCTCTCCATCATCATGTTTATGCCTTGATATTCCTTCACTACAAGTTTACTGGAATGTTTCGAGAGATAGGAGATAAATGTGCAAAATTTCCCAGTTGCAAAACCAAGTGTTTGCCTGGGAAAAGTCATCTTGGGTTTTGGGCATATTGTTATACCTTTGTGGAAGTCCTAAATATTCGTTTCCAGAAGATATGTCAGGGATGTGAGTGTCAGAGTTTCCTGCTCAAGGCATGGCTGTGCCATCTGCTCTCTCAGTGAACTTGAGAAAGTTATTTAATCTATTTGAGGATTAAATATTAATCAATATCTGCAGAATTACCTAGACAGTGACTTGTACCTATCAGGTAATAATAAACAACTGTAAGAACTTTCCCTAACATATTATCCTATGCAAGAAACTTTGTAAAATAACTCATTTTGAATCTAGATACTTCAGAATTATTACACATCAGATCACATTAATAATTCATCTCCATGTTGTCAAGTCATAGATGAAGAAACCAAATGTCCAGCTCTAGGGAAGTTTACAGTACAACCAGTCAACTTACTGTGACTTGGACAAGGGTTATATCATCTAGTACTCCTGCATGGAGATAATATCTGTTTCATAGGGTTTTCATTGGAGTAAAATATGTTCATACATTTAAAGTGCATAGAAATGTACCTGGCTGAGAGAACCTTTTGATGTGCATGGTTATTAGAATAATTGTTTTTATATTATTATTATTTGACTTTCTGTATAAGAATTTTCCATGTATCATTTATTACCTTGTCTTAGTCTTACAGCATCCCTTTGAGAAAATACTATTAATTATTATCTTACAGATGAAGAAATGAGGCACAGAGTAGTTAAGCAATTTGTTCAAGGCAGCAGAGCCAATTGGTGGTGCAGGGAGGATTCAAATCTAGGCACTCTCATTTCAGAACCTGTAGTAAGTCACCAAGACAAACTATTTGAGCAATAAAAGTATAATTAGGATAGTAAAAATTACTCCTCTAGGTTGGGTTTAGACCCTGGGTAGGGTTCAGATTGATATAGAAAGGAGAGATAGTGGGACCACCAAGTTGGGTTAGTGCACAAGTCTGGCACTGGTAATTACGTTAAATGATAATGAATTCATCTATGTGGAGATATCACCTTGAATTATTTTAAAAGAAGGAGAGTAAATGTTAATTGCTGACAAAGAAGTTTTTCCATATTAATAATAGGAAAACTTCAAAAATGTATTGAATCTAAGTGTTGAATGTTAAGAATTTTTTTAAAAAATTTTTTCAAGAATTGTGAAAAGTGCTGCAAGTACTGATAAAATGTACGTTTCTTGAAATCAAGAACCTCAAAAAAATGTTGCTTACTGCATCTAATAGTTTAAAAAATTCTGCAATATTTCCATAATTGCCTCCATCTCCTTTTCTTGTAAGTGTTTTAGTTTTGTTTTCAGTGTTGGGTTTTCCTTTTTCCTCCCTCCATATTGACCCAGATATTTAACTTTAAAATCCGTATGTTGTCAAGTTTCTTAGTATAGCTAAATGCAAATTTATCACATCCTCTGGTTTGATTTAGGGGAGCAAATTTAATTCTGCATTGTAAATAAAAATACTTTGAATATGTAATAGGAATGCTACTTCTCTCTCCCCAGTCCTCATTCTAGACATTTAAGTTATTCATAGATGCTGTTCCCATAACACTTAAAATGATTGTATCTATTGCCAACTCCTATAAATTATTAACATCAGAGCAAGTGGTTCTCTGGCACACAATTTCAGCCTTCCACAGAAAGAGGAAAACTTAGGGTGATTTAAATAGATTAAGGAAATTCAGTTGATAACATGGTCACTACAAATTTCATCTTTGTTTACAAATGCTTTTCTTTTTTTTCCTTACTTGTTCTTGTTCACAAGATGATCTTAGAAAGGAAGGGTTCTGTGAAGATTCCAAAGTTCAAGAGTGATATAGCTGAGTAAAGATTATTCCACCCAATCTTTCTTCACAGTTTTAAGTAATGAGGCAGCAGAGCCACCGCTCACTTAACGACATCTTGTAGTTATTACAGTTTATTCAGCAAGGGCTTACACACTGAATTTATAAAACAAGGATTTATTGAGTTCAAAGAAAGGAATGATGAAGATAAATTGAGAGATGTCTAAATGAAATTAAAAATTATTACCTCCTCAGAATTCAGACAGTGGCTGACTGTTGTATGCAATATCCAGTTTACAACGTCAGGAATTAAAGGTATGCAACTTGATAAAGATGGATGTCTTACTTTTGTGGATACAACTTAGGCAGTTGAGAATAAATATTGTAATAATTGATCTTTCTGAATGATGTGCAAGTGCTAAATGACATTTGATCTATGGTATCAACTTCCTGCCTTTGGCACTGATGAATGGTCCTCAAGTTTTTCCTGATAAAAACATGGTCAAGCCTTCAATTAGACATATCACGGTGCATCAAATAAAGTTGAATATAAATGGGTGGGAGACTCCATTACTACCATTTTAATATTAGCCCAGACTAAAGCCATTTCTACCACGTATGCTGACAGTAGAAAGGTATTGCAGATGAATGATGTTCAAATTACTCTGTCATAGTAAAGATCGGGGGGAAGGGAAATCAAGGTCCCCTGTTTCACAGCAGCTGCCTGGTTACCTCAGTAAGTACGAAGCGGCTTCAAAAAGGTTATTAATAGCTCTATTGACATTCTGATTGAAAGTAATTTTCCAGCAGGCTTGGGTATAATTCAGTAGAGATTTTATTGGCTCTCAACCAGCAATTTCAAAGAAATACTTCAATTAGTAATGTAATAATCTGTCTGTAGTCAAGGTGTATTTAGGAAATTTATGCCTTGGCTTGGATCGGAATTGTCTTACAAATAAGAGTTTGCCTGTTTGTTTGGACCAGGATTATTGTGACTCTACAAGCTATAAGGATGAAAAATATATAGTATTAGGTACTTAAGTAGATCAGAGTACATTGACTGAATCTTTGGTGCCCAGACATACTACAAGCCAGCTTTTAATTTTCTAGGCTGCATTTAAAACACAAAGTCTTCTAGTAGACTTTTGTTTCTGTTTTGCTCAAAATTCAAAAATTCATTACTCTTTTTTATGTTTCTGCCCTTTTTTATCATTTTGGAATAATAAATATTTATTTTTTCTTATGATGAAAGACTGATTCATAGATTGATGAAACTCATGAATAGATATTTCAATAGAAAGCCAATCCAGAGTTTTGGAAACAGAAATTCAAAGTGAATTCCTATGGGAAATGCAATTCCTAATTTTATTGTTATTTTTAAGGCCAATGCTTTCTCTGGTAATTAATTTTAACTGCTGCACATCGGTGTAACTTTTGTATCGCCTATGTTTTACTGTATTAATAATAGTGTCCCTAAAGTGAAAAAGAGTCACACGAATTAAGTTCAACTTAATAAAGGAATATTAATTTGCATTACCCTTGGAATAAAGGGACTTGGATTAAATGGAGAAGAGTTGGCAGAAAGGGAAACTTGTATTTTTCTGTAGTTTATGTGTGTTTTTTACCATGTATGTGTACTGATTGTTTAAGTACAGCATCATTAAAATCTCACAAAGTAAACATCCCCATGTAAACATCATCCAGATTAAGAAAGTGAACATTTCCCAAGCCCCAGAATTTTCCTGTGTTCCCTCTGCAGTTACTACCTCCCTAACAACTCTTCTGACTTCATGTAGCAGACAAGAGTTTTGCCTCTTCTTAAAAACTAAATATTAATGGAGTTACACAGTGTGTACTCTACAATGTCTGGCTACTTTTGTTCAGCATTGTAAGGCTCATTGATCTTATTGCACATAGTTGTAAATCATTCAGTTATCCTTGCTGTAGGATATTCTGTTGTAGGGATGCATTTATTTATTCATTCAATTGTTGATAGGCATTTAGAAACTTCAAATTTGTGGCTATTGACAGTTGTGCTGCTTTGAATATTCTAGGACATGCTTTACTGGTAAACATATGCACAGATTTTGAACGGGTATATTACCAGGACTGGAATTGTGGAGTGGTGCAGTATGCCCATATTCAGTTTTACTAGGTATTTTCAAAGAGTTTCCCAAAATGGTTGTACTTTCATAGGCTTTTACCAACAATGTATAAGAATTCTGGTTATTTTATATTCTCAATAATACCCGACATTATCTTTTATTACCCGTTGAGAATCCTATTTATTAGTAACTTTTGTCCATTTATTCCTGTTATGTTGTCCTTTTATTGATTTATAAGTACTTTAAATACTCTGGATATGAAGTTTTTGTTGGATATATGTATTTAAAATATTTTCTTCTAGTTGATGGGTTGCCTAGGGTCTCTCTTAATTGTTTCTTATAATAAACAGAACTCCTTAAATTTAATATAGTCAAAATGGATAGGAGATAATAGGCCATCTGTAACCCCCTCATTCTCTACTGGGGATTACCTATAAGAAGGATGGTTGCAATCAAACTTCCCTGTAAAAACAAATTAGGGACTATATACCAGAACCTTCATGCTAGTGGCATTCGTGGCAGAAAGATAGGGTCCTAGCCACAAAATCATTTTGTAGTAGAAGATACATGGTCTCTCTGACTATACATTGAAAATCATCCTGAAAATTATGGACTTATGATACATAGCATTGCTGGCTGGATAATGGAGACTACTCATTTAGATTGTATAACCAACAGTAGGTAACATGAAAATAATCTAAAACCAAAATGACTCTCTTTGTGTAAGTAATGTTTCCACATAAATTGCAGAAGGATAAGGATATTTTAGGGACTGCCTAAGACTTCTCCAAGAAAGAAACCAAGAAAAAATATGTATACAAAATAATTTTCCATGCAAAATTTTATTATACCAATGGTTCTGTGTTTCTTATACATGTTTCTTAATTCTCTCCTTGCTTTTTACAAATTTGATGTCACTGTAGGGGCATTGTGTCAATATTTAATGGAGATGGAGATGGAATATTTATATCAATATTCAATATTCGACCTAGAATATGGAATTTTTGCTTTCTGTAAGACTTACTGAATATACAAAAATATTAATATAATTTGAGAATATTAGTTTAATATGAGGTGGCTTTTACTCTTTTTTATTTGTATGGATTTAAGGGTACAAGTGCAGTTGTGTTACATGGATGTATTGCATAGTGTTGAAGTCTGGCCTTTAGTGTACCCATCACCCAAATAGTGTACATTGTACACAATAGACTAGTATTTCATCCATCACCCCCTTTCCATTATCTCACCTTTTGGATTTCCTGGTGTCTATTATTCCACTCTGTAGGGCTGTGTGTACCCATTGCTTAGCTCCACTTATAAGTGGGAATGTGCAGTTTTTCACTTTCTGTTTCTGAATCATTTCGCTTAATATAGCTCCATCTGCCGGGCGCGGTGGCTCACGCCTGTAATCCCAGCACTTTGGGAGGCCGAGACGGGCGGATCACGAGGTCAGGAGATCGAGACCATCCTGGCTAACACGGTGAAACCCCGTCTCTACTAAAAAATACAAAAAACTAGCCGGGCGCGGTGGTGGGAGCCTGTAGTCCCAGCTACTCGGGAGGCTGAGGCAGGAGAATGGCGGGAACCCGGGAGGCAGAGCTTGCAGTGAGCTGAGATCCGGTCACAGCACTCCAGCCTGGGCGACAGAGCGAGACTCCATCTCAAAAAAAAAAAAAAAAAAAAATATAGCTCCATCCTTGCTGCTGCAAGAGACATGATTTTATTCTTTTTTATGGCTGAGTAGAACTCCATGACGTGTGTGTGTGTGTGTGTGTGTATACACACATATTTTAATGCAATCATCTGTTGCTGGCCACTTAGATTGATTACATGACTTTGCTATTGTGACTATTGCTGGACTAAACATATGTGTGCAGATGTCATTTTGATTAAATGATTTGTGTTCCTTTGGGTAGATAGCCAGTAGTGGAATTGCTGTATCAAGTGGTAGTTCTATTTTTAGTTCTCTGAGAGCTCTCCATATTGTTTTCCATAAAGGTTGTACTAATTTACACTCCTACCAACAATGTGTAAGTGTTCCCTTTTTACCATATCCTCTCCAATATCTGTTGTTTTTGTCTTTTTAATAAGAGCCATTCTGACTGACGTGAAGTGGTATCTCATTGTGATTTTAATTTTCATTACTTTGATGTATAGTGACTTTGAGCATTTTTTCATGTGTTGGCCACTTGTATGTTTTCTTTTGAAAAATATCTGTTCATGCCCTTTGCCCACTTTCTAATGGGGTTATTTGTATTTTTCTTGTTGAGTTGTTTGAGTTTCTTGTAGATTCTGTTTATCAACCCTTTGTCACAAGCATAGCTTTGTGTCTCCATTTTTTAGATTGTCCGTGTTCTCTGTTGATCATTTTGTTTGCTGTGCAGAAGGCTTTTCATTTAACTTTAAGCCCAATTTGTCTTTTTTTATATTGTGAATAGTGCTGTGATAAACATAAGTGTGCAGGTGTCTTTTTGATAACATGATTTATTTTCCTTTGAGTAGATACCTAATAGTAGGATTCCCGGGTTTAATGAAAGTTCTATTTTTAGTTCTTTAAGAAATTTCTGTATTGTTTTCCATAAGGTCGTACTAATTTTTATTTTCACTAACAGTGCATAAGCAATCTGTTTTCTCCACATCTGTACCAAAATCTATTATGTTTTGACTTTTTAATAATAGCCATTCTGACTGGTGTAATATTGCATCTAATTGTGGTTTCAATTCGCATTTCTGTGATGATTAATAATGTTGGGTGTCTTTTTACATGTTTGTTGGCTACTTGCATGTCTTCTTTTGAGAAATGTCTGTTCATGTCCTTTGCCTTTTTCTAATGGGGATATTGATTTTGTTTTAATTTTTTTGTTGTTTTTGATTTGTTTAAGTTCCTTATAGATTTTGGATATCAGTCCTTTGTTGAAAATATACTTTGCAAATATCTCCTTCCATTCTGTAGGTTGTCTGTTCACTCTGTTGATTGTTTATTTTGCTTTCCAGAAGCTCTTTAGTTGAATTAAGTTTTGTTTTTCTATTTTTGTTCTTGTGTTTCCTTTTGAGAATTTAGTCATAAATTCTTTGCTGACAACAAAGTTCTGAAGAGCTCTTTTGGAGTTTTCTTCTAGGATTTTTATAATTTCAGATCTTATACTTAAGTCTTTAATCTATCTTGAATTAATTTTTGTATATGGTGAGAGATGGGGGTCCAGTTTCCTTCTTCTGCTAAGGCTCTCCAAATTTCCCAGCACCACTTATTGAACAGGGAGTCCTTTCCTCAGGGTATTTATTTATTTATTTATTTTTACTTTGTCAAAGATCAGTTGGTTGTAGGTATGTGGCTTTGTTTCTGGGTTCTCTATTTTGTTCCATTGGCTATATGTTTCTTTTTTTTTTTACCAGTACCATGCTGTTTTGGCTCTTATAGCCTTGCCATATAATTTGAAGTCAGGTAATGTGATACCTCCAGCTTTATTCTTTTTGCTTAAGATGGTTTGGCTATTTGGGCTCTTTTTTGGTTCCATATGAATCTTAGGATAGTTCTTTTCCAGTTCTGTGAAAAATGGAACTGATAATTTGATAGGCATTGCATTGCTGTAGATTTCTTTGGGCACTATGGCCATTTTAACGATATTGATTATTTCAATTCATGAGTATGGCATATTTTTCCATTTGTTAGTGTCATCTAGGATTTCTTTCATTAATGTTTTGTAGTTACTCTTGTAGAGACGTTTCACCTCCCTGGTTAAGTATATTCATAGGTGGCTTTAAATGCAACAGAAGTTCAGGAAACAAAATAATCGCAGGACCAGGAAATTTGAGAAGACTCAAAGAAAACAAATGATCTCATCTACTATTTATTTTGGAAACTAAAACTGATAGGTTTAAAATATGGGATATGTAGAGTTTAAAAACTAGGCAGGGGAATTGACCTTTGTGAAATATCACCTGTTCTAGTGTTTTTTTAATCAGGCTTACCCTAAATCACAACCGAAATACAGTAACTGTGTCTTTTTTTCTTTCTTTCTTATTTGAAAAATAATAGAAAGGAGAAAAAATTTGGAAATCCAATTTGCTATTAATAAAACAATATATACTAACTCTTACATTACCTGAAACATGACCTAATATTTTAATCTTTAATATTAACTTTATGCATAATGCTTGTCTTAATTGGGAATGATTATTTTAAAAACAGTACATTGCATATATATCATTTGAGACTCACATGTTTCACTTACAAAGGCCATAATTGTGAACATAATTTTATGATTCTATGAGGCGTTTTAAATCACAAACAAATACATACAAATAGTACTAATGCATTGTGTTGGTAATTTAATATAATACAAAACTTGAATTTTGAGAAAATTGAGAAATGAATGTTTGCCTTGATGCATCTTGTACTATCCCCATTTAACATTATTTGACTTTGTGAAGCTTGTTAATGAGAAATAAATAGACCACACTTAATTGTTAAACTATTGGTAAATGTCTAAATGAGAGAAATTCTGTGTGATTTTTTCAAAGCAAAACCTATTTTTACATAAAAAGCATGTAGTTGTCAAATTTAAAATTTTGTTATATAATTTTTAATGAAACCCCACTTTCAAGTCTAGATGGGACACCCCATTTCATACAGAGATTAAATGCAATACCTACAGGCATAGTCAATAGTTTTTCACAAGGCACAAAGTGATTTATATTTATTTTCCAAAAATATACTTCAGTGAAGGCCTAATACTCTCTATCACACATATGTATGGCATTATCTTAGCCTAGGAGATGTATTGGGTGGAGATAGCTAAATGCCTGTCTTTATCACAAAGAAAGCTTAAATGTTACCTCAAGAACATGCATATGTGAAACCACAAATCAATGAGTTAACCAGGGTAAGTTAGACACAAAATGCATCCTCTGACAATTAAATCGTTGAGTAGAATTGCTTACTATAACCAACAGGATACAGAAGAAATGTGTACCAAAGATCCCGACTTTTTCAGACTTCAGTTTATTATGAGCTCTGTGTTCTGATATTAAACAAAAAATTTAGCTGCTTCTTTTTAACTATTAAACTGTAAAATATGTCATTAATTATACATCAATAATTCTAATATACAAATAAGAAAAAATATTTCAGCAGTACAGAAGCAAACCTCTTTCCTCTAAATTTCAGTTTATTTCACAGAGATAATTGATAAGTGTTTCTATTGTTAATTCTTTTGTGGGTGGTCATTGTAATGTTAAAAATAACATATCCTTACTTTTATTTCAGAATTTATGAAACTGAGGAAATAACTGCACTTATATTGCCTTCATGCTTTTTATTTTACCACTACCTGACTGTGATACATATATAAGTTTAATTCATTTTCAAAGTTACTTTTATAACTTGAGATGCTATATGCTTGAATTTGTATTTCTCAGTTCATCATTTTGACCATGTATTATAAGTAAATTAGTAGATCTACACTCCTCTCCACTATTTTTTCTTTTTTTGTCAGTTCTGCCATTGCTTTCATGGAGTCACACTATTAATCATTTGCATTCTAGTCTTAAGTGTTCCGTTTTGCCAATGAGATGACTGTAAAAAATAAAAAGCCCTAAAAAATTTATGGTTATAATTTACTGTATGTTTTTTATTTTGGTATACATTATTGTTTTCAAAATATTTTAATTTATATGCATTTACAAAGTAAATTCCTTACCTTACAACATGCGAGCTTCTGATACCAGCAGGATTGGCACAAACTCCTAAACATTTGTGGGCTGAATTCTAGTTGAGAAAGAGTTTTGTACACACTTAACATAAATAAAATTTACTTTAAGAATTGAATTCTAAATTTATATAATAAGTAAAGACTTGAAATATGTCCTTCAAAAGACGTGTTAGCAGTTGGAAAGAAACAATCTGCTGGGTTAACATTTCCATTTACTTTTTCTGGAAGTGAAAGAACAGATGGTTTTACAATGATCATTGTTATTTGCCAATACAGTAACTGGAATAAAGGGTCTGGTGTGTGTGCGTGTGTGTGTGTCTTTAGTCTGTTCAGGCTACTATAATAAAAATACCCATAGACTGCATGGCTTTACTAGCAAATATTTATTTCTCATAATTTTGAAGACTGGAAGTCCAAGACAGAGGCACTAGCAGATTCTGTGTCTGTCGAGGGTCTGGTTTCTGGCTCATACCTGGCTTTCTTCTTGCAGCATCCTCATATGGCAGAAAGGAGTAAGAGCTCTCTGGGATTCCTTTTATAAGGGCACTAATCCCATACATGAGGTTTCACCCTCATGACCTAATTCAAGAGCTTCACTTCCTCATACCATGACCTTGGCGGTTAGAATTTCAACACATGACTTTGGGGACAACATAAACATTCAGTCTATAACTGTATGTGTGTGTGAGGGGGTGGGTCTGTGTGTTTGTATAGGCCGGTGGTTAGCCTCTTTGTCAATGAGAAGTTGGTGGGGACATAAGAACTATTGGTCATTGAGAAGTTTATCTGTTATTACCTAAATATACCCTGTGAAAATAAGCTTGGATCCCAAGGACTGTTCTCAGTAACTGGGGCACACAGGTCAGTTGGAAAGAGGATGGTGATTGGGATAGGTTCTAACTATTATATTAAAAACTGTGTATTTTCATCCTAAGACAGAAATATACAGTGATCAGAAATCTTGGAATCACTCAACAGGAATGTTTATGTTTTGTCTGCTGCTTACTAGATATGTGACCTGGGACAATTTACTTAATATCTCTGGGCCTCAAAAAATCCCATCTGGAAAATAGGGATAATAACAGTTCTGATGACATAAGGTTGTGAAAAAACTAAATTACAACAGTATATGACACATTGAAATGAATAATTATGTATTATGTTTATCTGGAAATACAGTTCAGCTAGTAAGAATGACTCTGACTCTATAATGTAAGAGAGATTCTTGTTTTTATAATAGTGATTTTTAGCAATTTAATATCCCTTTAATAAATTTAGTCTAGAAATCTTTATCAATGTAATAAATATAACCTTTGAATTACATATTTTTTCTACCACATAAAGACAAGTATACTTTTTTAAAAGAAATGATCCCCCCTCCCCCTTTTTTAAGTTCGAGTTCATCTCCCGGCACAGTATTTGCATCAAAATCACGCAAAAATAGTGCAGTCTAGTAATCAATAGCTTAGGCTTTAAAATAATAGTAATATTACAATGCTGTGGTTTGCTGACTAGCTTGGTGACCTAAGATATTTAACTTTCTGTGACTCAAATTCCTCATATACAAGCTAAGATAAAAAGTAGCTACCTTATAGAACAGTTTTGAGGATTAAATGAAATAATATCTGTAATAAACTATGCATCTTACTTTGAGCATAGAAAAAACACAAAAAATTGGATAAACTAGATATGCAAATATACATTAACTACTTTAGGGTACTATGAGAATTTTAGTCTAGGAGGGAGGATATGGCTCTTGCCCTGAAGAGAAAGGTATTGAAAATTTATAATATGCAACTCTCTCATTTGAATTACTTCATATTCTGCATGTCAACATGTTCCATCTCTAATAAACTATATAAAGGTTACATTAAATGAATCACAGAGAAGACTGTGTGGAGCATATTTCAGACTTTGTAAGGAGTTTTATCCAACTGTAACCTTTGCAGTAGTGATATTCTAAAGTGTCAAATGAATTGAAGGAGATATAAAAATGTAGACATTGAACAACTACTTTAACAGAGCTAGATCAATTTACATCCAGACTTCACGTAAAATAAAGCATTCTTGTGCAGTTTGCCTGTCAGCACATTGACACAGCAATACTGGCTTATTTCTATGTGTGCCTCTGTGTGTGTGTGTGTGTGTGTGTGTGTATTATATTTTTTAAAGATGATCAATATTACTAGACAAAATTTAAAAAGCTAGGACTGCTAAATATAAAAGTAAATGTATTGGTAGGGTGTGGTGGCTCATGCCTGTAATTCCAGCATTTTGGGAGGCTGATATGGGTGGATCACTTGAGGTCAGGAGTTTGAGACCAGCCTGGTCAATATGGTGAAACCCTGTGTCTACTAAAATTACAAAAATTAGCTGGGTTTGGTGGCAGATGCCTGTAATCACAGTCACTTGGGAGGCTGAGCCATGAGAATCGCTTGAACCCAGGAGGCAGAGGTTGCAGTGGGCTGAGATTATGCCACTGCACTCCAACCTGCACAACAGAGAAAGACTCCATCTTAAAAAAGAAAAAAGTAAATAGTATTAAAATATGTATATATTTAGAAGGTGTAATCACACAGTAGAGAGAGTGTAAATACATACAAATAAGCAAGATGGTGCTTTTCTTCTATGTATTCATGAATGGCGTGGTCTAAATGTGTCCCCTCAATATTTATGCATTGAAACCTAATCCCCAATGTGATAGTAATAGAAGGTGGGGCCCCTCAGAGATGATTATGTCACTAGGTCTCTGCCCTCATGATTGTGATTAGTGTTCTCATAAAAGAGGGCCCAGAGAGCAAGCTAGCCCCTTCTACCATATGGGGGTGCATGGAGAACGTGGGTGTATGAAGAAGTAGGCCCTCACCAGACACCCATCAACCTCCAGAACTGTGAGAAATAAATTTCTGTTGTTTATAAGTAACCCCACATTTTCTTATGGCAGTCCAAACAAACTGAGAAACCTATAATTATACTTTTTATGATAATGAATTACATGTCTAAATGAGTTTCTATCATATTAAAGAAAACAAATCTAATTTAAAAATTAAATTTACCTAAAATGTGTGAATTTATCTAAAATGAAAATCAGATGTATTAACTTACCTATTTATTTAGTTTCGTATCTATACACACATTCAACCAGAAGGAATTAAGCTGTTAAAATTATTATTTAATCGATGTACAAATTAGAAATGAATTTCAATCACACATCAAGAAACATTTGCTATAATATTAACTGAAAATTTTCTTATGCATTCTACTGCAAAACTTCAAGATTTTATAACCCCTCGTTGGACCTGAAGTTAGTAAGAGGTAAAACCCAGGCAGTCACAATCAAAGAGAGTGTTAAATATAACTATATAAGAAAAGTAGTGGCATGTATTTATAAATATCTTAAATTTAATGTATAAAGCTTCTTTCTAGAAGAGTTAGTTATATAACCTCAGAGGACTTTCAGAATATGAGATTAGAAGCAGCAATATCACGCAGGGAGTTGACAAGCCTGCAGTTAGTCATTTCTCTGACTCCACTTTCTAACTTCACTTTTTCTACACCAACCGGTTTGATCTGGACTTTTTCCCCCAAGACAGCAAACAACATGCACCTTATTAAAGTGCCAGTGATCTGTATTTTGCCAAAGTCAATGGTTGTTATCTGTTGGGCACAACCAACTCCTTGGAAACCTTACTTCTCTAGGATAGTGTGATACAACTTTAGCTGGCTATGCCTCACCAAGCAGACTCCACTACTGGTGACTCTCCTTTACTGGAGATCCAGTTTCTGATCTGCCAGTCCTCTAAATATAGGAGACTTCTTCCCCTCACCTCTTCTCTTTTCTCTCATTAGGTGCTTTCATTTAAATCTCAGTTAAATGGTTCTAGAAATAATTTTACATGCTAATCAAGTCTATATTTTTGCCCATTACCTGTCATTTAAGTACAAACCATCATTATCCCTAAACTTTTGCTCCTTTATAATCTACTCTCTGTAAATCAACCAGATTAATACTTCTGAAGCTTTGAATTACTATTGTTCTCCTGCTTAAAAGCCCTGTAAGTTATTCCTGTCGCAATGAGAATAAAATCTCTCTCAGATCAAATATCTCCATCAGAAAGATATACAGCACCCCATTCACCCACCTGTGCACACACATATCCACACATTGGGGTAAATAAGCATGTGTAAATGCTTTCTAAACTGGAAATTAACTTCATTGTATTAGCAGTGGTGGTGGTATCAATGATGATAAAGATAATTATGAAACAATGCCCTGATTAGAAATTGCCCCAGGGACACCACCAAACCAAAAAGACTAAACAATGTGACACAAAACTTCTACTGAGAACTAAATAACACTATATTCTTTCCACAGTGGCCTTTGTCTGTAAGAGATAATGTGCCTAAAAATTCTAGGTTCTACGGGAGGCGGAGCTTGCAGTGAGCCGAGGTCGCACCACTGCACTCCAGTCTGGGCGACAAGGCCAGACTCAGTCTCAAAAAAAAAAAAATTCTAGGTTCTATTAAACACTGTATAAAATATTTATAAATACTAAATGCATATGGATTTCTCACCAGTATATAGTGTATCTGATGATTTTGGAAACTTGATTTAAGTAAGTGAAACTAATACTCATTTGCTCTTTGCTATTTTTCTGGGCCATTTGTGCAGGATGTGATTTAGATTGGTTGCCCAGCATGGTCTCTGTCTTCCTTTCCTTTCACTGAGTTTCTCTTCTTAGTTTTTTTCCCACATAAATAGTGGCTATTTAATCTAGAAACTTAATTACTACTAATTTAGTAGTAGAAGTTAAACATCCTAATTTGAGCTCCAACTAGTTATTATTATATACTTCTTAAAGGTACTACATCTAACTCATGGTAATGTTTCAAATAGTAGAGAAACTTAGCAGTCCCCACTGAGAAGGTACAGACTGGCTTTTGAGTTTCTTCCTACTATATCTGGCAATATAGCATCCATCCTAGGAGAACCTGATATTGCTGTAATAACCCCATTTAACATAGAAGCATAATACATGGTGAATGGAATCAGATACATCTGGTTTTGAACATTGGCTGTGGCTCTTTGTTGCTAGGGAAAAAATAGCTGCATGTGACATACTTTTATTTTGTTAAAAAATAAACTCTTATCTGCATTTTCTCAGTCTCATTCATTTTTATTTGTAAAATAAGAATAATTCATTTTTTTCATTGGCTTATTATGGGTATTGTAATATTTTATGTGCCACTATAAGAACAGATGCAGGTGGTTAATTTTACTCTTATATTGACTAAAGTAGATTATTGAACTTGAGCTGTATCTTGAAATACACTTAGTCATAGCAATTGTTGAAAATGTGTCTGGGTTTACGTCGATAGGCTTGTCTAACTATTATAAAACACCACTCTCCCCATAAAATACAAGCAAAATGAGAGAAAGCCCTTGAGACCTGATGAGCAGCCCAGTTCCATTCTGAGGCTCTCATACTTCAAAATTGGGGCTCAGCCCAGGAGGGTTCCTCAATTTGCTCAGAAAGAACTCAGGAGTGAGCTGACAGTGAAAGAAAGCAAGTTTATTAGATCAACAATGTACAGCAAAATGGCTGCTCCACAGACAGAGCAGGGCTGTCTCATAGGCAGAGTCACCCAGAGCAGCACTGGTGGCAGCAGTTACAGCAAAGTGGCTGCTCCATAGATGGAGCAGGGCTATCCCATAGGCAGAATCACCTAGGGCAGCAGCAGAGGTAATGTACAGCAATAGTAGCAGTCTAGAGCAGCAGTGCCATGCTGGCTAGGTATATTTATACGTAGTTTTATTTACATGCTAATTAAGAAGCAGATTATTCAGAATTTTCTAGAAAAGGGGCAAGGAAGTTACTGTGACTTCCGGGTTATTGCCATGGCATTTGTAAACTGTCATGGCACTGGTGGGAGTGTCTTCATGCTAGTGAGCAGTGAAGGCAACTAGAGGTCACTTTCCTCTATCTACTGGTTTTGGTGGCAGGTTTTTCTACTAGGTTCTGTTTTGATCAGCAGGATTGTGATCAGAAAAGAAGTCCTGCTTATCTCCTATCTCAATTGTATTCAATTCTATTCCATTCTATTTTTCTGTCCCTAGCTTAGTTGACGTTTGTTTTTACGTATTTTGATGATTGCCATCATGTTTTTGTCACTCTGTGCCCTCATGCTTTTCTAGAAAATTGATATATATATACAATCGATATATATACACAATTGATATATATATATAATTGATATATATATACACACACACATATATATATGCAAACCTGTATACATACATACATACATAGACATATACAGATACTAATAATTTTTCCTCTGGAAATTATTGTAAAAAAATGATTTTTAAAAAGAGTTTAAAAGGTATAGCATATTGTGTAAAGATTTGAGTTTGGTCAATTTCTTTTTAAAAAGCTGTTGTAAATAAAACTGAGGTTGAACTTAAAGGTCCATATTCCCTTTCATTGTCTCAACCTTGCTTCATCTGTCTACATGAAGACCTCAACAGCTTTAGTCATGAACAAATTCTATACTTTAGTGAAGGTCAACTTACCTACTCCAATTCTGAAATGACATGATAATTGGGACCCTGTTTTTAGGGAGATGAAACTTGCAAAAGATACTTTTCATACTCCTAGCCCATTTAATATCAACATTGTCCTGATAAGATTAGCATCTTTTCCCGTTTCCTCTGAATGGCCCTGCAGCTTTGCAGAAGTTGATAACCATATGTATATTTCTGTGGAAAAATTTATACCTAAAAAATTCAAAAGAGTAATATATTGCACACTTGTTTTTCTATCACCTGCTTAAAAATAAAATATTTCGATTCCTTTTAAATCTCTTCTAAACAACAATCACTAAGTTTAATTTGGTATTCTTATATTTTGGCAGGTATTACATTGTATAATATATATATTTTATCCCTAAAGTACATATTATATTTTACTATATTAAGGTTTATTCAAATGTTATGTTGCCTACATTGTTTTGCAAATTGTTTATTTTTGTTCAATATATTTTTGAGAATAATACATTTTAGAATATATAACTAGTATGCATTCATTTCATAGCTATTAAATCAATACAATATATGTATCTGCTTTTCACTTTGTGAAAATTTAGGTTGCTGATAAATTTTCTTTGTTGTAAGCGGTTCTATATATATATCTTTATGTATTCATGTTTGTGTATGATTGCCTCCTTAGAGAAAAACTGCTGGGTCTTACAGTATGTGTATCTTCAGTTTATTTAGATTGTCAATTTACTCTTGAATTGGTTGTAACTCTTGAAATTCCCACTAGCAGGTTATAAAAAATATTTTTGCTCCACATCCTTGTCAAAACATGTTATTGTCAGATTTAAATGTTGCCAATCTCCAAGTGTGAAATGGTTTCTGTAACTTACGTTCCTCTTATTGCTAGTGAGAGTAAACCTTTTTACACACAAATCACATTTCTTTGAATTTTCCATTACTATATTTTTGTACACTTTGTTGGAGTGTTTTTATTTTTTTCCTCCCTCTCTGCCTCCTTTCTTCCCTCTTTACTTCCTTTCTTTTTTTTTCCACCAGGTACCATAGTTTATTTTGTATTTGGCATACTGCTTCTTTGTATGTCTTATGCCATGGCGATACATCTCCAAGTCTCTGAATTGTGTGTCTGTGTGTTTGTGTGTGTAATTTAATGCAAGTACTTTTACAAAGTATATTTTATGGTTTTGTACTTTTAAGGAAATACACTCTTATCCTGAGGTCAGGTTTGGGATGCAATATATTTATTCATGCATGATATATTTATATCAAAATATGAAATTTGCTTTTCAGATTAAAGTCCTTGTGTGAAGACTTGATTTTCTTTGTATGAGTGATGACTTTCTCCAGTACCTTTAGTTATTAATAAATATGCCATTGTTTCATCTATCATCAGCAATGGCACATATTTAAAATGTTTCCATATATTGATGGATCTATTACTAAACCCTTTGTTATCAAATTCTATTCTCTTCTATTCTATTCTAGCATATCTTATCTGATCTTATACTGTATACAAGTGTACCCTTACCTATCCCATTCTGTGATAGCCTAGTCATCTGTCACTGAACCAATACTTTTAAACTATTTCTAAATTACTATATCTTTATAATAATTTAAATTTCTGTTGTTTTTATCTACCAGAATCACCTGTAGTATTCTTGGTCTCTTCTATATTCTTGATCTCTCCTTGGTCTCTTGTTTTTAGCCACCTTTCTCAGTTTCTTAAAACACTGTGCTAATTGGCATTTCATTTAATTTAAAATATTAATTTGGAGAAAAATGGCATTTTTAATACTTTGAGCTTTCTTATTTCTAAAATCTGCATGTATTATCTCTTCCTTAATTCTTTATTAATATCTTTCAATGTAAAATTTGTTTTTTTCTAGAGTTTTAATCCACATTTGGCAGACATAGTTCTATGTACATTTTATAAGGGGCTAAAATGAGAATTATCTTTAAAATTATATTTTCTAATAGACATAAAATATATAAATGATATCCAGAAATTTTATTGTACAGTCTTATTTACTCATAACTGTTCTCTGGAGTCTATTGGTGCTCCATGTAATTGTACCATTTTCATTTGTTTTTTCCAAATCTTGGCATGTATTTCCTTCTTTATTTTTAGGCAGGTAATTATTACTTCACGTGTTCATATTAAACATAAACCAGGATAATTATCGTCTGTATTTACTTTCCAATTTAAAAAAGTAGATTATAATTTTCATCATGGATTTGTATTTATTCATTATGTCATCGCTGTTGTTCTGTTTGTTTGGAGTTTTTAAGGTATCCTATATCAGGTTAAAGAAAAAGGAAAAGCTCCTGATTTACTTACTTTTCTTATTCATTTCTTGTGCATTCATACTGAGTTGTATGAAATTCCCAGGTTAAACCTGACTTTCACTTGTTACTTCTAATTCCCTAATAAACTCAGTTTGAGAATATTTTGCTTTGGACACATACCTCTATATTCATGAGTGTGGTTGGAATTTTTCTTTTCTAATCTTGTCCTATTTTGGTTTCTAGAACAAAAATACATAATGTATGATGTGTGAACTCATGCCAGTTTTGAACTGTTTGTTGCTGGAGCACACACAAACACACAAAAAAACACTTTGAGCCAGAATTTAGAGAGAATTTAGACTTTGAGCTGCCATCATAGCTCACTGCAGCATCAAACTCCTGGGCTCAAGTGATCCTCCGACCTCAGCACACAGGTAGCTAGGACTACAGGTGTGCAACCACCATGCCCAGTTATTTATGATGATGATGATGATATTATTATTTTTATTATTTTGTATAGAGATAGCATCTTGCTATATTGCTTAGGTTGGTCTTGAACTCCTGGCCTCAAGCAATCCTCCTGCCTTGGCCTTCTAAAGTGGGGTATTACAGACATGAGCTACCATGCTGTGCCCTCAGCTAATATTTTTGGAAGCAAGACTTTCTCAGTGAAGGGAACAGCAAATTAATTTACATTCTAGTCTAAACGACTTATCTCATTGCTGATCAATAACAAATAGCCGATTGACTACTTTGAGTAGCACTATTCTATAAATACACTACCCACAAAATGAGTTTGGTAACAGCCTTCCACTTTTAATAGAGTTCTATTAAGTTTCTCATTTATCAGCTTTTTGAAAGTTTTGACAATTAAAATTTTAAATTATCATTTTTTTCTATTTGTGTAAGTATATATATCTGTTGAAGATAGATTTTAAGCTTCTGATGGAATATTTTAATAGTTATTTTATTAAAATTTTCTTCTTGAGTTAGTGTTGTTCAGTTAATCAAATCATGTAACTTTTACATTCATTTGAAAAAAATATTTATTGTATTTTAATATTATTTTAAATCCTTTTTATATTCCTAGTGTGATGGCTAATTTTATGTGTCAACTTGACTGGATTATGGGATACCCAAGTGGCTAATAAAGCATTATTTCTGAGTGTGTCTGCGAGGGTGTTTCCAGAAGAGATTGACTTTAAAGTTAATAGACTGAGTAAAGATCTTCCTCAGTAAAGTGGGTCACCATCCAAAGTGTTGAGGTCTCAATTAGCACTAAAAGATCAAGGAGAGGTAAATTTTCTCTTTGTCTTCTTGATGAAACACCCATCTCCTCCTGTCTTTGGACATCAGCGCTCCTGTTCTCAGGCCTTCTGACTCGGGGACTTACATCAGCAGTCCCCTGGTTCTCAGGACTTCTCATTCTGCCTGATTTCAACACTGGCTTTCCTGGTCTCTGCTTACAAGTGGCATATTTATGTGACTTCTTGTTTTTCATTGTCTTGTGAGCCAATTCCCATAATAAATACCCTCTTCCGTCCGGGCGCGGTGGCTCACGCCTGTAATCCGAGCACTTTGGGAGGCCGAGGTGGGTGGATCGTGAGGTCAGGAGATTTGAGACCATCCTGGCTAACACGGTGAAACCCCGTCTCTACTAAAAATACAAAAAATTAGCCGGGCGAGGTGGCGGGCGCCTGTAGTCCCAACTACTTGAGAGGCTGAGGCAGGAGAATGGCGTAAACCCGGAAGGCGGAGCTTGCAGTGAGCCGAGATCACGCCACTGCGCTCCAGCCTGGGCAATAGAGTGAGACTCCATCTCAAAAAATAAATAAATATCCTCTTATATATCCCTTTATATATCGTATTGGCTTTGCTTCTCTAGAGAACCCTGACTAATACCTAGCAATGTCTCCTTTTTCTGGGCCCAATTATATTCAATAGCAACTTTTTTTTTTCTGTAATAGTCTTGCTAGAGGTTTATCTCTTCTATTAAGTTTTACGAATACCTTACCTTTGAATTTGTCCTGTTTAAAAAAAGTATATTAATTAACTTCCCCTCTTTTTATTTTTATTTTCATTATTTCAGCTTATTTTGTTGTTTTCATTTCTTAAGTTGATGACTTATGTATTTAATTTTAAAACCTTTTCATTTACAGCATAAATTTAATCTATAATTTTTTTCATACAATTCCTAACGTTTTACATAGATAATGAAACACAACGTAAAATAAATACCTATACCTTCCAATAAAACTATACAAGAATCTTAAAGCGTTTAAAATTATTCATTTTTGTTGCTCAGCATTTTAGATTTCTCTTATATTTACATTCAAATTGACTATTGTTTGTTATTTTTAAATCTATATTTTATATTTTTAGCTATATGTTTACAATTTTCTTGGTGTTATTATTTCTTGTATTTTATCTTTATCCTTCCAAACATAATTTCCTTTGTCCTGAAAGACATCTTTGAGATTCGTCTGAGACTTGAGTTTTGCCTCTCGGAAAATGTCTGTATATTGGTTTTGTCCTAAAATAATACCTTAGCTATGTATAAAATTATAGTTTTTAAAATTTTTTCTCATAATTTGAAATATATTATTTAGTGTTCTTCTGAAAATGACTCTTCAGAAGTCTGCTGTTACTCCTAGTAATCTTCTCTTTCTCTCTAGCTGCATTTAAGTTCTCCTTGATATCTTTTGTGTTCTATAGTTTCAGAATTATGTGTTGGAGGGTGGGGTTTTCTCTGTCTTTGTTTGGCATCTTTTGGAATTTTTGTGGTTCCTCCCTTGAACAGAATTACTTTAATGACTTGTAATCTTGGTTACATATTTAAAGTTTGTTTATTCTATTTTATTCAGCTTATTTTGGTGCCTTTATTGAGAATATTTTCAGGACATCTAATTTGTGTTATTGGCAGAAACTAAAGTTTCAATCTGATTAAAACCCAGAAATTCTTTTGTTTGTAAAACTTACCCAAAACTGTAATGTAACAAAGGCAACCAAGGAAAGGTTATGCTACAAAATCTAAAACAGAGAAGAAACAACAAATGTTTTACAACAGACAGCTGAGAAATTAAGTGCTATGTCATCTCCAAGAAGACAGTGTCTTCAATTGGACATTAGGCACTTCAGAAAGACATTTTGATAATGAAGTTTTACCTTCATTTTGTGAGAAATAAGTAGAAACATATTTGATTTTCTTTTGCAATCAAAGGAAAATTATTAATTATTGAATAGAATCTGAATATAGCGTAATCTTTAGTTATTCAAAAGTAAACATCTGCCTTTAAACTGAAAGAGAAAGCAGAATGCCTCTTTACAGTTAAGGTTTCCTGGAAGCTTTTCTGGGTCAGCAAACAAGGAAATTGGAGAAGGGAACAAAAAACTTCTTACTGTGCCAAGCCTGTAATACATACTATTTAGTTTTCCAAAGATAGTAAATCCTTTTAATCTATTATTAATTGCTATAATAATTGGAGGATAACTACCTAAGCACATTTCAAATATTTTTTGTAACAAAAACAGGCCTTTTTTGGTGTTAACATTTCCCTTTCTGAAGGCATTTAGTGAGCATTATGTTATAGATTTCCTGTGTTGAGGTATCATGCTGATTCACACAGGTGGAGACAAAGTATCACACCAGGAGGTGTGAGCCTCTGGGATTTGAGAAGACAGTATTTTAACAAGACATATCAATGAATTTTTTTAGTGTAGAATCTCTTTTATTATTTTTTTCTACATGACTCTTCTGAAAAGTATATGCCAAAAGCACCACTGAAAAATTTACACCTGGGGTGCAAAAGCGAACAGTCCAGATGAAAATAGATATATTTGATCAGCATGTGTTGGAAAATTTATATCATTCCTTTTTTTGAACGATTTTAAGTGTATGTAAAAACTCTAATTTTAAAACTGATATATCTTCACAAAAAATATTTAATATTATGTTGATTATCAGAAGTGAGTAAATTGGGATTTTGTAAGTATTTTGTATTAAAAATACAATACTATTGTGGAAGGGCAGAAAAATTAATTGTGAAGCTTGAGTTTTAATAATAGAATTAAGAAACTAAGAATAATCAAGGAGAGAGGAAACGGAATGGGGCGGTATAAGTGAACTAAATCAGTATCTCACAGCTGAATGTTAGAAAAATCTCAACAGAAAATATTCAAATTTCATTGGTATCTAATGAATCTAAATTATGAAGTAACAGTATAAGCTTGATACAGAGGATTTGGAAGTAAACATAAGAAGACTTGAAAAATGAAACAGTGTTTGCCTCTTAGAAGAACTATGGCTGAGGCAACAGCCAGATGGATGCTTCTCATTAAAATCTTCTCTATGGAACCAGTTTTCCTTTCCTTTTGTTGAAAACCATGTTTCTACAACATATGGGAAACTACCAATAGGGTGTTATCTGTTGGAGATTTCTACCTTAGAGTCCTGCTCAGTGTATAAGACAGCATTTATTACTTTGGGGTTTTGAGGAAGAAATTAAGTAGGAAATTTTCAGTCAAGCTATCACTTTTCTGTTTTCAATATTAACCTAATTAAAGATTTTTTTGTTGTTGTTGTTTTGGTATGGGAGGTAAGTAATTATTTCTGTGTTGAAGTATGTGCTACATAAAGCATTATGGGTCTTTTCGGGGACATTATTTACCTAGTTTTGTCTACTGTGATCATTACGAGCTTTACTGTAATAAATTGGTAAATTTTATTCAACGTAATTGTTCTACATAAAATAATAAATGGAAGTTTTCTTTAAATCAGTACTTTTATATATAAATATATATTATACATTCTCTATATAGGGATATATTTATGTGTTTATACATACACACATTTACACATATACATGTTTACCTATTCATTTTTATATTTGTTATAGCAACTCAAGCAGAAATAGAGAATTTCAATAAAGTTACACCATATGCTTCTAATATGAACATCCCCCATGTCTGTTTTATTGTTATTTTTCTTTCTGATTTTTCTAGGGGTCTCCAATGACAGCTTTGTACCATCTCATTTGGGGCCTAAATTGTCAATTCTAGATAAGGCTGCAAGTATTTTATGACACTTAGAGGCTACCACACATCTGGTTAGACATCAAACACTTGGGTTAACATTAGGTGAATATGATGATATTTTCTGTTATTGATTGCTGTGTTAAAAAAACTATCCCCGAAATTAAATAGCTTAAAGCAGCAATCCTTTGATATAGTTTGCTAAGAATTGGGGAAGAGTTCAGCTTGGTATTTCTTCTGTTTCTCATGGTGTCATGCCATGATACTCATCCAGGATAGGGCTGGTATATAGGGTCCTATGTGGCTTAACTCACACGTCTGGCACCTGATGGGGATAGCTAAAAAGCTGGATGTAGCTCACACTGTTGACCTACATGTGTTCTCTCCAACGTGGTGGTCTCAAGGTAGCTAAACTTCTTACATGGTTGTTGGCTTTGCCAAGAGCATGCATTACAAGAGGTCTTGATGGAAGCTAAACGTCTGCTTTGGAAATCCCAGAATATCACTTTGCCATATTCCATTTGCCAAGCTAATTAATTAGTCCAATCTTGATGCAAAGGGAGGTACATTTTCCCTGTGATTCTCAATGGGAGGAACGAAGAATTTTCAGCCATCTTTAATCTAGTAAAATCATGTTGCAAAATTCTTTTTTCACATAACTATCCTATGGAGGGACCGTGGTCAATGTGTATGTGATAAGTCATGAAAGCCATTAAAACTAGTGCTTCTAAATTTTTGAATTTTATAATATAAAAATGAAACAAAGCAGCTACTTCCTCATCATCTTCCACCCACCCTTTCAGTTTTTCAACTTGTATCCCTGTTAAAAGCATGTACTTATTAAACTTGAAAATGGAAAGCTGTGAATATGTATTTCACACTTTCATTTTTATTCTGACATTCTAAACATTTTCCTACAGAAAGTTTAAGAATTGATCTTACAAAAAAACATTAAAAATAAGTAAATCCAAAATAAACATCTGTGTGAAAGACGCTGAAGGGCTGAAAATTTTCCACTGGATGTGTCAAAACCTTGGCCCCCAATTGTTCTTCTCTGCCCCATTTGATAAGTCCAAACTGACCAAGAAATAGCAGCTAAACTGGACCCCCAGGCTTGCTGTCTCTATATTCCATCCTGTGGAAAACATCAGTTTCCTCACACCTTCTGAGTATTTTACCAGTGAATGACACTGAGCTAGGTACTTTTTCATGCATATGTCATGTAATCTTTACAAACCTTATTTTCTATTTTGCCATCAAAACTATGTGTGAATTTAGTAGTGGAATTTTATGTAAATAAGATAAAAATTTAGACCTGGAAACAATCTTAGAGATATTCTTTCTTGGCATTCTTATTTTTCAGATATGGTAAAAAAAAAAGGCTAGAGAACAGGGAACATTGAAACAACAGCATGTAACCATATTATGTAATAGAAAATGGTTTTTGCCCTAAATCATTAGAATTAGGTGATTCTAAAGTAAAACATCATTATATTAGTTATTATATTATTTACTGCTGCATAACAAGTTATCTATGATTTAGCAGCTTCAAATATCACACATGTATTTTTCACAGGTTCTGTGGATCAGGAATCTAAGTGTGACATACTTGCATGGGTCTTTGGTTTCAGGGTCTCCTACAAGGCTGCAATCAAGATTTTGGCTGCCACAGTCATCTCAAAATTCTGTAGGGGCAGGATCAGCTTTCAAGCTCTCTAGATGGTTGTTGATAGGACTGTAACTTGCAGGGTAGTTGGACCAAGTTCCTTGCTGGCCACTGATGGAAGCTTTTCTCATTTACTTGCCACTTGGGCCTCTTCATAGGACAGACCAAAACACAGCAACTGGTTTCATCACAATGAGCAAGAGAAACTCCAGCAAGATAGAAGTCATAGTCTTTTGTAATCTAATATAAGAAGTGGCATCACAACACTTTTGCAGTATTCTGTTTATTAGATGCAAGGCACTAGGTGTATGAGTCCATTTTCACACTGCTATAAAAAACTACCTGAGACTGGTTAGTTTATAAAAAAGAGGTTAAATTGCCTCACAGTTCCACATGGCTGTGGAGGCCTCAGGAAACTTACAGTTACAGCAGAAGGGGAAGAGGCACATCTTACGTGGTGGCAGGAGAGAGAGAAAGTGAAGGGGGAACAGCCACACACTTTTAAACCATCAGATCTTATGAGAACTCATTCAGTGTTATGAGAACAGCAAAGGGGAAAACCACCCTCATGATCCAATCACCTCCACCAGGTCCCTTCCCTAACTCATGGGGATTACAATTCATCATGAGATTTGAGTGGGGATACAGAGCCAAACCATATCACCAGGTCCAGCCCATACTCACCTAGTGATTACCCAAGGGTACACTCAGAGGCAGGGATCACTGGAAGCCATTTGAGTAGACTTCCATCACAATTATATATCTATATTTAAAATTTAAAAAGTATTTATCTATCTCTAAATATAATCTATAGTCAACTTTTGCAAGTTTGACCTGTCAACAATTCTGACCTCACTGAACTATGATCAATATTACAATGGATAACTGTAAGGGTGTGGTTTCTGTTTTGGTTTTGTTTTATTTGGGTTGTTTTGCACCTCAGAAACACCAAAGCTAGCTGAATCATACCTTCTGCATTATGAACAGTGTATATTAAACTGCGAAACCACTTGGAAAATATTTTTTTAAATTTATCCCAAATCAGGTGAAATGAAAGTGTTCCTTTGCATTCTAAACTTGCTTGCATTCATATCACAGAATATACAGCAGTTCTTTAGATACATCAAGTGTCCTTTATGGCAACAATGAAAAATATACAAATATTAACATGATTCCACAGCAGGATACACATATGAAGACTTAATGAAGTTGAAGCATATGAAAAGCAAATTCTGTAATATGATTGTTTCATTTAGTAAAATTTTTGTGAGAAAGGTGTAAAATATAAGTTATAACTTCCAGTAATTATATGAAATTTAAATTTCTGCTTCTATTCTAGTAATTATTAAATTTCTACATTTTACTAATTCCATAAAATATGCTGCTGACAATATAGTATTACATAAATTAGAGAAAAAAATTGAAGAGAGAGATATATATATAAACACACGCACACACACATATATATGTGATGATTTTTTAAAAAACAGATTGACATGGCTGGCTGTCTTATTGGCACCTTAAATAATGTTTCAATTATTATGTTTTCCACTATTCCTTTACTTCTCAAAAACAAATCATATGGCCTTACTTTAATGACTATATAGAGGATATTAGGTTATATGAAGCCTAATGGAAAGTTTTAAATTTAAATATTATGAAATAGATTTGTATATATTTAATAGTTTAGATATTTCTATTGATTTACATATATCTAAACCTTATATACTTTATAAATCTACAGATTTTTATGAAAAGTATGATTGATTTTATACTTCTCTTTTGACATTGTTTTATTCATTCTTGTCTTTCAGGGGTTTGCCACCTTTCCTAGAGGGTAGTGTTCCTATGTTTCCACCACATCCCAGGGAAACAGAAATGCTCTTCAAAGGATAAAATTGCTGATGACATTGTTCATGGCAATTGGGAATGAAAAGATTATATGGAGAACAAGAAAAATGCCGAAGGTCTACATGTAAATTCATTAGCTGGTAAGAACATTACCATAAGACTTCTAAAGTTGATGTCCTTCATTATGTAAGTCTATTTTATGTCATGCTACATTGACAAGGTAAACACTAGAAAAAAATTGTGCTAAAAATAATCATGGACTTTTTCTTGTTTAGAATCCTTTGGCTTTCAGTATGTTTTTACTAAGATGTATGTTGCAATATTTTATTAATGTACTATGTCATCCTTAGTTAGAATCTGCTTATAACTTTGATTTTTAAAAAAGCTCAATACAAATCAAAACATCAGATTACTACTCAAAGGATTCTATATCTACGACTGTAACAGCTAAATGAACTTATTGTGTCGATAACAGTTTTGTTTTCTTTTTATAGATATGTAGGTAGCAGGACCCATACTACCTGCCTGCCATACAAATACTGTCATAACTTTGATTTCTCTCGTTAACTGTTGTTGTCACCATTGCTCCAACTGATTAGGAAATCTTGTACCTTCTTCTTCAAGCATCCTTCCTGATCCATAACGTAACCTCTTTTAAAGACTGAGTGTTTGTATTCACCCAAAATCAAGGTGTTGAACTATTCAGTACCTTATCCAGAACTGTGAGAAAATAAACCTCTTTGTTTAAGCCACCCAGTCTATGGTATTTTGTTATGGCAGCCCTAGCACACTAAAGCAGCCCCTGTCATTTCACTTAGTTCACAGGCATGCCCTCAACTTCCTAACAAGTGAATCCAAAACCAGAGAGGGAAATAAGTTACTTTTGTCTTTCCTTCTTTGTTGCCATTGAATTCCTTATTAGAGCTGGTACAATAAGGACAACCTTATTGGTAAGTCTAAATTGGTAAGTCTAGTTTAGCGGTTGAGTGTAGGACAGCTCTCGGTTCACAGCTATTATGATGACCTGGATAGCAACGCCCTAAAGATTGCAATGGTGGGCCATGTGCAGAGGTTCATGCCTATAATCCCAGCATATTGGGAGGCTGAGGTGGGTGGATCACAAAGTCAAGAGATCGAGACCATTCTGGCTAACATGGTGAAACCCTGTCTCTACTAAAAATATAAAAATTAGCTGGGTGTGGTGGCATGTGACTGTAGTTCCAGCTACTCGGGAGGCTGAGGCAGAACTGCTTGAACCTGGGAGGCAGAGGTTGCAGTGAGCTGAGATCACACCACTGCACTCCAGTCTGGTGACAGAGTGAGACTCTGTCTCTAATAATATTAATAATAATAATAATAATAATAATAATTGCAGCACTGGTGACCCACACTTAAACCCCAAGGTACGATAGCTCTAGTATTTTAGAGATGCATTTTCAGCAATCTTTCTTATTCTATAACTGCTGTACTGGGGTATCTGAGACAGAAGGGTTCTTTGAAAAGGGAATTAGCACTACTAAATGAACAATTAAGCCTTGGTAGTATTGCACCCAGGTCACTAGTCCAGACCCTCTCCTTTTCCCCATGCATTTCTTTTCATTGTTTTTTTCTACCTAACAGTCATGGTGAGAAGTATAAAGAAGAATAAGGCATACCTGTTGCTAAAAATTGGAACTTAAATTTTTTTAGAAACAGAATTTTTTCTGTTGTTCACACTGGAGTGTAGTAGCATGATTATAGCTCACTGTAGCCTCAGTCTCTGGCTCAAGTGATATTTCTGCCTCACCCTGTGGAGTTGCTGGCACTACAGGTGTGAGCCACCATGCCCACTCTGAATTTATTTGTATTTTCAATGAGATAATCAGCGACCCATGCTCAGATAATTTTTGAAAACATGCAAAATATATGTGTATGAGTATATATGTGTTTTATATGTACATATAGATATTAAAATACATGTACATTTTATAACACTCAGGAATCATAGAATGGCTGAATATTTCTGGAGGTAAGGGAAGATATCATGACAGTGATTTAAATGAATCTACTTCCTAGGTAGAAACTTGATAGCATTAAAAGGATTTTAAGGATGTTGGTCTACCAAATTACTCAAGAGATGTACTTCAGAGAACAATCAATGGGGAAGTAAAACTATTAGGGCGGTGGAGTATACTAAAACAACGCACACAATAATTATTTCTTGAATGAAAATGAATTTGACTTATACTTTTCTGGGAATATCCTATCACTATCAAGTTAAATAATATTTAATAGTGTGTTTGAAGAACTATGACTTCTTAATTTCTAATTCTGGTCTATCTGGCCTAGCCTAAAATATAAATGTCAGTCAGAAAATGGAGTGAGGAAATGATGTGGAAATTCACACGTCATTTGATATCAGTGAACACAGAACACAGAAGTACCACTGTGAGGAATTTAAATAAACCAAGCTGGACATTCACAGAATGAATGAGCCTTGAAGTCATATTCATATTTCATTACATTTGTGTTTGATTTTAGCAAGTGGATGGATTTTTACAGGATTATCTTCAAAGCAGCTCTGCCTGTGGACTTCTGAGCCTCACTGGTCTTTATAAAGATCCAACTTCTATACAATTTCATAGTGAAATTGGGGTAAAAGTTTTTAATCTCTCTATCAATTTACTCAGCTGTGAAATGGGATTTTGGTATGGATGTCTCAGAATTATGTTGAGCATTATGCAGCATACGTTTATGCCTTAGAATCCTAGAAAACAAGAATTATTAGTTGATATCAGGAATACTAGCTTATTGCATCTGATGTTTGTTTCTGAAATAAAGAGACACATGTTACTGCTTCAAGTCAGTATGTGACTGTTCCTCACTCATTCTCTTGACTCTGGGGCACCCCTTTGGTTTGTACCTTCATACTATATGTTTTTCAAGGCCTGGCTGCCACTTGAGCATGTGTTTCATGGCTGAGCTGGTAGTCTAATTTAGAGTTTGAGTATTAGATAGTCCATCTTTGCATTGAATTAAACCATCTCCTCCAATTAAGGGTTTGTCACTAATCATGGTATTTTAATCTTTATTTTCCTGTTGTCTTGCTCTTTTAATCACTTCCACACTCCTTTGTGAGAAAGGTGCTAATTTGGGGGCCCTTCAAACACCAGTTTTAATACTAATACTAATACAGTCATGCACCATATAATGGCGTTTTGGTCAATGAGGGACCACGACTATTCTCTCATCAGATGCTAATGGCTATACCATATAGTCCAGATGTGTCGTAGGCAATACCATCTAGATCTGTGTAAATATACTCCATGTTTGCACAACCATGAAATTGCTTAAAAACACACACTTCTTTGAATGTATGCCTGTCATTAAGTGATGCATGAGCATACTTGTATTCTTTCTTCTCATATAGATTAAGGAACGGAGGATTCAAATCAATACCTAAACACACAAACACGTTTGTGTGCATATTTTCTCCTTATTATTGATAGATTCTGTGTTTGTGAATTCTGATACTCAATAACATTTATTTGTAACCCAAAAATCAATACTCACAGTGATTTTATGTTATTCACTAACATGCACGTAGAGTAGGAAAATTTTTGAGTGAGTTGCCTAAGGAATATATTCCCAGCTGAGGTTGAGCAAAGTGATGCTCTCTCTTTCACATCGGCTCTTGTACTGATATAAAAATGTGTCTTTTTATAATCTATTTAGTGCCACATTTTGTGGGTATTTTCTTTTTTAGGTGGTTTTGTTTCATGCGGCCCCCAAACATAGCGTTGAAGTTTTTTCCAGTGTTCCTAAGTTCAAGAAGCCTTTGATGTTCCTTGTGGAAAAAATACACACGCTTCCCAGTTTACAATGGTTTACCTTACAATGGGTTTATTAGAATATTAAATGCAATTTCCACTTATACTTTTGACTTACCATGGCTTTATCTGGACATAACTCCTTTATAAGTTGAGGAGCATTTATATGTATGTTAAATAAGGTTCATCAGGCATGAGTTATAGTGCTGTTTGCTGCAAATTCAATGTTAATGAATTAACAATATATATTAAATAAGGTATCTTTAAGTAGAAATACACATAAAATTAAGTTATTGGTTTGTTGATAAAATGTTGTGGCTAGATGCTTATGGGAACCTCATCATGTATTTCTTCCAGGAGTAATGATTCAGTGTTCCCTATTTCAGTATTTGCATTGATTTTATAAAACAAAATTACCATGAATAATGAGAATCAACTGTATATGCATATAAAATGAAATTTGAGACAGCTTTCTACTTGCATATCCAAAACAGCCAGGTTTTAAATCCAGTGCTACTACTTTCCAGGTGTTTAATTTTTACAAGTTAATTTATCTCCCTTGCCTTTATTTCTACTGTATTTAAAATGGTACAAATAATACCTTCTAAGTTTCTGGGGATATATCCAAGATACACCAGAATATACAAAATACTAGAACACTATATTCACATCCTTGACCCTTTGAATAAGTAGAGATTCATTATTCTTTATAGACTGACCATGTGATATTTCTAATGCTTCTAAATGATTCAGAACTAAATGGGAATTCTTTCCAACTAAGGGAAAATAGAGTTCAGTTCTCTTGAAAAGAGCAGGGAGGTGCCAGCCCTGTGCAAACAACGTAGGTTTAAGGAAGACATATTCCAGAGGAACATAGACTCGTATGGAAAATGAATCTGATGCCCTTTTTCCTTTCTTTTCAGGGACTATGAAGTCTAGCTCTCAGTTAATTAAGTAAAATAAAAATATCTCCAAATTCCTTGTCTTAAGTGAAAAAATATTGTGATTTTTCTAAATGGAACTGTAGAAGAACAGTGTAACAATTTAACTTATATAGCTCTGACCAAGGCAATTTACTTCCCATCATCTGACTGGCTTTACTAATCTCTCTGAGATACCCTTTTCGACAGCTGCTGGGTCTAGGTTTTCCTGTCACTCACAAATGTAGTCAGATAAAAGTATAGAATGTTCAGAGCTCTTGATAATGAGATAATGTGCCTGACAATGGTTTGCAACAGAATAACTCTAAAATGGTTTTTGTAAAGTCACATTTTAGGGTTCATGATCACTTATCCACCTGGACAGAAAAACATTCTTATTTGGTGGGATCTTGACAGATCTCAGAAACGTCACAGAGAGGAACCAGGATAAAAGGTTTATTTTGGGCTGTGCAAAATCACTAAGGGGACAAAAGGATGATTAGCTGGATGGCAAAGGTGCTAGGAGATGATTTCACATGCAAAAACACAGAGAAAACACCTTAGGATAAAAGATGAGCCTTGTCTTCCATTGAAAAGAAAGTCTCCTTCTACCTTTGATGACAAGAACCAAAATAGTTTCTATGATAAAATGTACCTTTTATGCCATTGTGTCTCTATAAAAAGGGAACAATACATTTTGCTTATAAGTGTATTTTATTTGAACGATGATAACTCTAGTTTTGTATTGTTTTTCAAGAAACACATAGAATTTCAGTTTAGGAAGGACTTAAACTCCTGTGGGTTGCTGGTGGAAATGAAATATATCAACTCTACAGCAACATTACATTTGCATTTGGCTTTTCCACTTCTGGGAACACATCATGTACATATACATGACTATGGGAGATGATTGATAAACACTCAAATATTCACTGCAACATTGTTACAGCAAGCAGTTAAGGGGAAAAAGAAAACAAAAACCCTAAGTATCCATTTATCAAAGATTGGTTAAATAAAAACTTTGAAATACTATGCAGCTATAGAAAAAATGGCAAACCATTATATTTCTAGGACATTTCTAATTGGAAATTTCAAGGTAAAATACAGTTTATATAGTATGAGACCTCTTGTACTAAAAAAGAGTGTGCATTCATATTTGCTTGCTTTACATATACAAATTGCATGGAAACCTATATTAGAAACTAATAAATGGTGTTACCTACACATTTTTAAGAAAATTCCCACTTCTTTATAATTTTATTGTTATTGCTCAAGTACAGAAATTTAAAAAGTACATTCAAAGGAAAGAGAAAGGGAAAGGCAAAAAAGGGAGCTGATGCATTGGCTAGACTAGCTTCATATTTACAACAAATGAAACTGAGGACCAGCGTAGATAACTTACGTGAGTGTGACTATCCTTCATCCCAACTGGAATTCTGAGTCATTTAGAGAAAGATTATATTCATTTGTCTTTATATTTCTAGTGGTCTTTAATTCAGTGCTTTTATTCAATAAACAATAGTTGATTGATTGTCATTTAAACATATGCTGACAGCTTATTTCAATTGTTCATATCTTGAAATATTCTAACACATTAAATATCTCTGTAAAATGTCTTTTAATGATTGACAAGCATTCTTAATCAATACTGCTTATAATGGACTTATTAAAATCAGGTGTGGTTGGGTTCCATTTTGACACTTTTGAGTAATACCTTTTTTATCCACTGTACTGATATTTAAGCTGCAGCAATCTTAATGGCATGTCTGATTCACCTTTTCTCTAGCTTAATGCAACATCAAATAGAGGACATAATGAGGGAAAATGTATTTAAGGGTACAAATGAGCCCCTAAATTATTTCATTCTATGACATTTGGTAGTTAAAATCTATTCCAATTAAACTCTTTTGAGAGAGTAATTTATGGTAAAAAGACTGTGAATATTCAAAAATAGTTAAATGCTCAGAAGCTTTATTCTAATCATAAAAGCATAAATGTCTACAAAGATTTCAGAACATAACTACTTGAAGTGAATCTGCCCATAGTAGGGCTTATTAGTAACACTAAGATTGAAAAGAATATTTATACTTTAAAAAATATTGCTAAATTATATATTAAACAATCAAGCTCTTTGGCTTTTGTGGGATAGTTAGATTATATTTTGATATGAATAAATATGGGTATGGTTGAAAGATTTAGCAAAGTTTCAGACATTTTCAAAGTTTAAATAAGATTTTTATACACATTTACATTTATTTATTCAAATCATTTTGCATATGGATTATGTACAACTATTTTGCCAGAATGGACAGTTTTGTTTAGTGGAAATATGACTAAATAAGATAAGGTTGAAATTGTTTTATTAGTTTCAGAAAAAGCTTAGATCCACATCAGAGTGAGACTATGCAATATTTGATTTTCTGTTCCCGGTTTATTTCACTTAACGTCCTCCAGGATCATCCATGTTGTCACAAATGACAAGATTGGCTGAATAGTACAATTATTGTGTATATATTTGAAAAAAGGAAAAAAGAAAATGGTTTAGAGCTGTAGTTTCCAAAATGAGTTCCATGAAGTGTTAAGTTTATGTGAACTCCTCATATATTGAATCAATGTCTTCTCAGCACCTACTACGTGCCTGACAAGAAGTGAAACAAAGTGATCATCTTGAGAAGGTAACGTTCTGTTAAGGGACTCAGATCTCAAAGTAACACACATATACATAATATGTCAAATTATGATAAGTACTAGGAAGAACTAGCCTAGGAGGATAGATCACAATGGTATGAGGGATGCCATTTTATACAGAATATTCTGAGAAGGCCTCTCACATAATATTCTGAGAAGTCCTCTAAAATAACCATAAGAGGTTATTTGAGCAGAGATGTAATGCAAGGTGAAGGAGCCGTGGGGCTATCAAGTAACTAAGAAGAGCAAACTCAAAGACAAGGAGGTGTTGATGTCCTTGGTAAACTGAAGGGAGGTCAAAGAGTCCAGTGTGGCTTGAGAGGAAAAGAGAAAGACAGATGATGAAGCCAAAGATGTTTGGAGTGTGGGAGGCTTACTGACATGGCAAAGACTTTGGTATTTGTTCTGAAAGAGGAGTTGTCAATGGAGGATTGAGAACAAAGAGCAAAATGTCATTCAATGATCACTAGTCATTATTATGTGTAATTTCAAAGTGTTAATTTTATATCAAATACATATTAAAATGCATATAATATAACACATGTATTATTGGACCTATTGGATATTTATTACAGATTAAGCATCAAATTTTGAACATTTTTCTTAGCAATTAAACTCCATATACATATTATACTTCCTACTTACGTTTTATAAATTGTACATTTCAAGGTATACCAGGAAAAAATCTATTTGTGAAAGTCCGATAGAGAGAAATGACTTGATTCTATCATTGAGCATCTATAATTTACCAGGTATAAGCTTATGGATAGAATTAAGAGATGAAAAGGGTGTGACCTTATGTTCAATTTGCTTATTTTTTTCATTTAAACAGGATTTTTGAAATGTAAAAATATATGATGGGGCTTGAAGAAAAATAGATTAAGTACATACAGGTTATAAAGACAACTCTTAAGTATTAACAGGTTGGCAAAGTCCCAATTGAGAAAGTTTCATAGAACAGTTTCCACAGATATGATGCATTAGCTGAGTTTTGAAACGCAAATGGGATTTTTAGGGGTAGACAAATTGGGTGAGTGCATTAAAGTAGTAGGAATGGCCTATGCAATTATATTGATTTGCAAATCAGGAGAGCTCTAAGTAACGGGATTCCAACATTCAGTTTGCTTTTTCATCTATTAAGTGAAAAGCAGCTTGGAAAAATCAGTAGGGAGTGGTGGGACTTGCGATGAACTGGACGGTTTAAAATCATCTTAAATAAGTATAAATATATTTATTATGCCATACATACATACACACTCTATGTGCATACATGCAGATATATACACTTTGCAATAACCAGATGGAATGCATCAATAGGCCAGATTTATTATATTTGCTAATTTGTGTCATCCACTTTGAGGAAAGTAGTAGCTAGTAATAGATTGGTAGGTAATTTAGGTTACTCTATTATGATAGTTCAGTGAAAGATGACAAATTTACAGATGTGCTGGTAAGAATATTGAATATTTTTGCATCACCACTGAGGTAAAAAAGACAGAATTTGCTGAGTGATATATATAGGACAGGATGAATACAGAGAAATATAGAGTAAATGAGTATTTTTATTTAGAGGCATAGGAGGGTGCTGGCAACAGCAACAATCACTGAGCTAGGTGAGAAAGATCAGTGTTAGGAAGAATTAATATGAGTCTTGCCATCTCCTGTCTGTTTCCAGAATTCACAAATCTTGTCCTAGATCTTCAAATATTAAATTTGATTTTATAACATTTGTATGATATCAGAATATATGTGATATTAGAAATATCACAGTATTTAAGTTTCGTTGTATCAAGGTCATATCGGTCACAAAATCAGTAACTTTCCAAATTCTGAAATTGAATAAGTTTGAAAATATTATTGTATACAATGTTACTTCTCAAGAAGTTTTAAGATAGTTACGATAATCAAAAGTTTATAGTACATAAAGCTAGAAGTGTCCTTGGAAATCGTCTAAGCCTATACACTTGTTTTATAGCTGAGAAATCCAAGACACACAGAAATTCAGTTGACTTGCTCAAGATTGGGCAGCTAATTAGTAGCAGAATCATAGAATTTAAACCCTAAGGAAAGAATCTAAGTAAACATAACAAACTTACTAAATATTTTATTAATGTGGATTTAAGAAGAAAATAAGGGGTGTAGGATATCATGAAATGATGGCCAGAAATTTCCCTTGGAGCATGCATTTTTATTCAACGCATGTGACAAAATATTTCTGCTGCATCCATAGGTCTAAATGTAACTTTTACTATACATTCATATTTATGTTTGGTATGGTCAGGTTCCAATAGACCTAAAACCTGTTTTTTCTTTCATTAATTTAGAAAACATAATACCACATGCATGGCTTAAATTATAAATAACTTGACAATTTTTTTTTTTTTTTTTTTTACTTTCTGGTGGATAGCACAGAGACAACGTGTAAGTTGGGTAAAATATCTTTTTAAAATTGTGAAACAAAATGTTGATTACCAACATTCTATGTTAGCTTTTATTGTTAGTGTATCGTATTTGACATTTGCTGAAGTGAAATTACTTTGCAGCTGATCAGTGTAAAACAAACAATTCTACTTCTCTTATAGTTATGTTGAATCTGCTTCTTCAATAGTTTATTTTTTTATTGATTGACAGTTAATTCACATTTTGTAAGTTTATGAAGTCTATTCCACAGACAGTCATCTGGATTAACTTCTGTTAATTACCACTGAAATGTTGGGTTTTCGGCATAAATTGTGAAACGATCCTTTAGAGAATATATGAAAAATGACTTCACAGCTTTTGCTCCTGCCAAACCCTTTGGTTCTGTGGTGCAACATTTAGCCTCTTTGTAATTTAATTTTCTACTTTGAAATGTCACTTGCCAAATACCAATCCAGCTCCCCTTACTCTACATCCAAAAATCATGCCATAAATGTCACATATGTTAAGAAATTGATTGCTTGGATTTGCCAGTGGGCTTGGTGAAAAATCTCGGAGATACAATATTATTTTCACTCCATGAAACTGTTTATATGTTTTGCAAAATAATTCTGTTTCCATAATGTTCACTACACCCACGGATCTCTGTTATTTCAATGTGGTTATGTATGATTCAGGTAAGCTTTCATATAAGCTGAGAACCCTATATTTAAATTGTATTTCAGCTGAAATTTAACCTAAATCATATCCTAATTTTGACAGTGATTATTGGTATAAACTGTTGAACAAATTATGACTTTATTTTTCTACAATACTGATTGACTTTCGGAATCTTTCCAGTGCTCTGATTTCTTTTGGAAGTAAATAACACTGTAAAGTATGACCTGTTCAGAGGTCAATTGCTATTCTCCAAAGAGTGACTTTGAGTTATTTAAACCTCCAGGGATCCTGAAATAGACTGTAGTATAAAATATTTCACTGCTGCAATTTTCTGTCAATAAAATCATATACTCTTACTAAATCAAACAAACCAAAAATAAAAAAAACAAAAAGCTAGCAGTTTGCTGAGTTTATACATTTCTGTCATATTGCTGAATACATACCATTCTGAAAAAAGATCTCTTGATCTAGTTTTATACAGTTTTCATATGGCTTGATTCTATCTTCTCTTTTTGAGATGAGGTAGCAGTATAAGAAATGATTTGTGTGTATGAAATGCTTTGTGAATCTCAACTGCCTGCTTCACTTAAATTATACTCTAGTTTTAAGTCATTGCATTTCGAAAGTATCATTACCTAAACTCCATTTAGTAACAGAAAAATATCTTTCATTTAGAACAATCTCATTAGTTTTTTTCCTGATTACTCCTTAAAGTCTATATATTGGTGAGTTTTTATCTCTGCAATGTCCTACATTGTTATTTTGTTGATAGTGTACATGAACCTGGAAACTCTCCATCATCTCTTCTGAGCTTCAAAATATTGACTTCTTAGTAGAGTATCTATTATTGTTTTCATTTAAATGTCCAATAGACATCAAGTACAATGTATTTTGTAGGGCTAAAAATTTTACTTGGTGGATTTTCTGTTTCAGAGACATGAAAGGTAACGATATCTCATTCACTGATTCTTATCTTGGACATCTTGACTGACATACCCTGAAAAAAAAAAAAGGTGTTACAACTGCTTTCCAAGGTCAATGAACAATCAATCCAGTTGATACAATATCAGAGAAAATGAGTAGAATATGTTTGCCAAACTCTCATTTTTTTTTTTCTCAACTATGGTTATACTCTTGACTACTATCTCTATTTTCATCTTAAGAGCCAACACTTAACATATAAATTTCAAGAAACGTTTCTGAATTTGGAATCTTATTTTGAATACAGATTATTTCTATTAGCTGCATTAATTAAGAAAAAAATTCTATTCATTGTCTTTATTTGTGAAATTCTTATAATGCATGCCTTGCTTGACTCACATGGTTCTATTTTGAATCCAATAAATAAAAATACGTGAAAGAATTTTCAAAACTGTCAAACACTATATAAATACAAACTGTTGTTGTTATTATATTTAAAAACTTTCCAAACTACTGGACAATCATGAAAAGAAACTATGGCATTTGCTTCCTTTACGGAGTACTAATGAGGGTCCAGAAAATCTTGATTTATTTGGCTTAGAGTTAATATTTTGTGCCTCTTCCTCATCTTCCCTCAATGGATAGTCAATCGATGACTTACTGTTTGTATGTATGCATCAAAGGCTTTGGATTGGGATACATAACTTATGGTTGAACTTCAGCAATAGGACTCAAGGAAGTCAAAACTTATGCTGTAATAGAATAAACGAAGATGGTTTGAGGATGACCACTGACTGCAGTAAAGGGAAGGAAGAAAGGCCCCATAGGACCCAGATAAAATTAACTCCTCAGTCTGTTTGAAATTTTTGGTTCTTACCAGTGCTTACTTACAGCAAAGAGATGTAGTAAGATCTAAGTAGTTTCTGTAGTTTAGTTTTAAGGAGAAAAATGAGTGTGGGAGTAGATACTGGGATTTGGATGTTAATATCAGGATCAATGGAGATGAGGAAGCTGAACCCAGAAACATTTGGTTTTGTTATCATGTATGTGGAGGCATATCTGAATAGATCATATAATTCATATATTCTCTCATTTCTCTTTTTACAGGCTAATAGCCTGAAAAAAATGAATTGCATTTTTCGGTACTAGTGTAGCAATTTTATCACTTAATAATTTACTTTTACGATTCCAGTAGTTTAAATCATACAAATAATTCTCTTACATGCCTCTTTCTCCTTTATCCTCTTCCTTCCATCACATTATTCTTTGTGGTTTGAATATGCTGACACTCTATGGAGAAGGTGTTGCATCCTAAAATATAAAGCTAAAGATTATGATGGAAGGTATCTGCTTCTTTTAACATGCTTATTCGACTATTACAATTTTGCTTAACCTTCCAATTCAGCCTAAAGCAAGAATGAGGGTGACGCTATTTTTATGTTCCCTGGGCTATACATAGTCTCTATTCCAGTGGTTCTTAAATTTCAGATGCATAATGTTCACCTGTAATGTTGTAGATGAGCACCTATCTAGAATCAACCACCTGAGATACCTACCTAGTAGGTCTGGGCTATGACGTGCAAAGCTCCTTTTCTGGTAAGTACCCAAAAATAACTGAATGCAAGAAAATCATGGACTAGGTTTTTGTAAACATTGCAAGCTCCAAACACTTTTAACCATTTTTATTCATCACAGTACAAAACTGATGCTGAAAAGAAGAAAAATAGCTCTATAAACAGCATACCCATGTCCATAAAACTCTTATGACTTGTCCCAATTTTATGTGTGCTTTAATTTGCCCATACGTTCTTTGTAACTTTTCCTTATAAGACATTATTAACTTTTTCTCAAAGGTCTGAGGTAGGAAGATTTGTTTACAATGTCCCTTTGCTTTTCTGGAAGCCTGATGCAATCAACTGTGCTGAGAGATATTTATGCTAAGTTCTCCATCCCAAACTCTTAGGTCTCTAACTCAAAACAGAATCATTGCACGCCTTTTGAGTAATATTTTAACATCTAACTGACCTTGTTTTATTACTGTTGCAACTTTATTTGTGTTACTCTGGTATGAGTGTAGGGTATCACACAGTTTTGTGTTTTCTTGTTGTTGTTTGTTTGTTTGTTTGTTTTGGGATTAGGTCTCACTCTGTCACCCAGGCTGGAGTGCAGCCACATTATCTGGGCTCATCACTGCAGCCCTGACCTTCCTGGCTCAGGTTATCCTCCCACCTCAACCTCCCAAGTAGCTGGGACTACAGGTGTAGCACCATGCCCAGCTAATTTTTGTATTTTTTGTAGCGACAGGATTTTGCTATGTTGTCCCGGCTGGTGTCGAACTCCTGGGCTCAAGTGATCTGCCTATCTCAGCCTCCCAAAGTTCCTGGCTGGAATTTCCTCAAACAAATTAAAAATAAAACTATCATATAATCTAACAATGTCATTACTGGATAGATTTCCAAACAAAATGAAACCAGTATTTTGAAGAGCAGTCTGCACTTATATGTTTGTCGCAGCACTGTTTACAATAGCCAAGACGCAGAGTCAATGTGAATGTCCATCACTACATAAATGGATGAACAAAATGTGATATACATACACTATGGTGTACTACTCAGCCATAAAAAGTGAATAACATTCTATCATTTGTGGCAACATGGATTAACCAGGAGTAAATTATGTTAAGAGAAATAAGCCAGGTACAGAAAGACAAATATTGCATGATCACTCTCATATGTAGAATCTATGCATAGAAGTAGAGAACAAAATAGTGGTTACCAGAGAATTGAGAGGTTAGGGAGAAGGAGGTGGTGGTGAGAGATTGGTCAATGGGTACAAAGCTACAGTGAGATAGGAGGAATACGGTCTGGTGTTCTTTTGCACTGTTCAGTTACTATAGTTTGTAGAACTTTTTGAATTTGGCACTGCAATATCATTGGTTTGGATTTTTACTGAATATTGTTTTGTCTATTCAGGATTGTTTTATGGTTTCATAAAACTTTTAGGGTGTTTTTCCATTTCTGTGAAGAATGTCATTCATATTTTGAGAAATTGCATTGAATTTATACATCACTTTAGGTAGTATGGATATTTTAACAATATTAATTCTTCCAATCCACAAACATGGGCTATCTTTCCATTTATGTATGCTTCAATTGATTTTTATCAGTTTTTTAATAGTTTTCATATAGAAATGTTTCACCTCCTTAGTTAACTGTATTTCTATGTTTTGTTTTGTTTTTAGCTACAGCAAAAGGGATTGCTTTCTTAATTTTAATTTCAGGTAATTTGTTATTGGGATATAGTAACACTACTGAATTTTGTATGTTTATTTTTTATGCTGCAACAATACTAAATCTGTTTATTAGTTTTAATACTTTTTCAGTGGAGTCTTTCTGGTTTTCTATATGTTAGATTATGTCCCCTATATATACAATTAGGGACAATTTGACTTCTTCCTTTTCAATTTGGACGCCCTTTATTTATTTCTCTTGCCTGATTGCTATGGCTAAGACTTCCAGTATTGTGTCGAATAAAAGTGGTGAAAGTGGGCTTCGTTATTTTAGATCTTAGAGAGAAAGCTTTTAGCTTTCCCCCATTCAGTACAATGTTTGCTATGAGTTTCTTATATATGGCCTTTATCATGCTGAGGTACATTCCTTCTATACCTAATTTGTTATGAGTTTTTATCACAAAAGGATGTTATGTTTTATCAAATGCTTTTTCAGTATCTAATGAAATGATCGTATGGTTTTTTTTCCTTCATTCTGCTAATGTGATGTATCAAACTTATTGATTTGCATGTGTTGAATCATCTTTGCATTGCTGGAATAAATCTCACTTGCTCATGGTGAATAATATTTTTGATGGACTGTTAAAATTAAGTTTGCTAGTATTTTGTAAAAATTTTTGCATCTATGGTTATCAGAAATATGGGCCTGTACTTTGCTTTTTTGTTTGTTTTGTTCTTGTCTGGTTTTGGTATTAAGGTAATTTTGTCCTTATACAATGAATTTGGGAGATAATCTTCTCCAGTTTTTTGGAATATTTTGAGTAGAATTGGTATTAGTTCTTCTTTAAATGTTTGTTAGAATTCAGCAATGAAACCATCTGGTCCTGAGCATTTCTTTGATGGAGACTTTTTACTATTGATTCCATTTTATTACTTGTCATTAGTCTGTTCAACTTTTCTGTTATTACTGATTTAATATTGGTCAATTTTATGTGTCTAATAATATATCCATTCTTCTAGGTTGTTTAATTTGTTGGCATATAATTTTCCCATAATAGTCTCTAATGATTCTTTGCATTTCTGTGGTGTCAGTTGTAATGACTTTTTTTCATTTATGATTTTATGTATTTAAGTATCCTCTTGTATTTTTCTTTTAGTCTAGCTAAAGTTTTGTCAATTTTGTTTATCATTTCAAGAAACTAACTCTTCATTTTATTGATCTTTGTTATGTTTTAATTTCTATTACATTTATTTTTGCTTTAATATTTATTATTTCTTTTCTTCTACTGATTTTGGGTTTCCATTTGTTCTTCATTTTCTAGTTCCCTGACTCACAAAATTCAATTTTTTATTTGAGGTCTTTCTTTTTTATGAATCTAGCATTATTTTTATAAACTTTCCTCTTAATGCTGCTTCTGCTGTGTTCCATAGGTTTTTGGTATGTTGTGTTTCCATTATCATTTATTTCATGACATTTAAAAAAATCTCTCTGAATTTTATCATTGACTCTTTGGTTGTTCAGGAGTATGCTGTTTAATTTTCCTCTATTTCTATTGTTTAAAATTTCTTCCTGTTATTGATTTCTAGCTTTATAATAGCGTGGTCAGAAAAGATACTTGACATAATGTCAATTTTTTAAAAATTGTTGAGATTTGTATTGTAGTCTAACATATAATCTATCCTGGAGAATATTCCTTGTGGTATTGAGAAGCTCATATGTCTGGAAAGGAATTTCTCTGTAATGATAGCAGCATATAGTTCAATAAACTGCAAGTGGCCTGCACTTGAGTAGATGTTCAATGTAGGAGACTGACCTGATTAAAAGCATTCATAAATTAAAATAAGGGCGATTTTTGAATGAACTTACAAATTGAAAACAAGGGCCATTGTCCTACAATGTGTAAGATCAGTTAGGAAATGTTATTTTTAATGCACAGTATACATGGAGCATTTTAATTTCCAAAGTATAAAGTTTTAGAAATCAAACACTGAAGGGTAAAAGGTAAAACCCAAAAAGGCTCAATAATAAAGTAGTTACATTTGTTGTTTTACACTATTGTTTTTGTTACGGATTATTAATACCCAGTGGAAAACATCAAATTTTCTGTGGATATGTAAAACATGAAGGTACACAATTCTCTAATTATATATTATAATTTTAAATGTTGTTAATCAGAGGGCCTAGACTCTGAAGCTAAAACCCAAATGCCTCTCAGTAACTAAGTCATTCTCTGCTGTAATAGTATGATTGTTATTTGGTGATTTGTTCTTCAATTCCCTAGCTCAGTAATGTTAGACAAGGTACTTAAAGTCTCTCTACTTCAGTTTGCTCAAATTAAAAGTGATATGATATTAGAACCTCATCCATTGGGTATTATAAGAATAATGAGTTAGTTTATTTAAAGCAGTTAGGACACAGCACAGCCCATGGTAAATGCTACAAAAATGCAGCAATGTATAATAGCATATAGTTGAGATGGTAGTAAAAGTTATTATATCTACTTCAGAGTGCAAGAAATACTGCTAAAGGTTATTGCTTGACATTTCAGAAATAACATACGCTCTGATTTTTTGTTTAAATTTCCCAGTAGAATTTTTTTTATGTTATATGAAATTACCTGTCTCACTAGTAACTTAGAGAAGTTATTCTAAATAAAAATATAGATAAATTATTTAACCTAGATATAAATTAATTACATTTTTTTCTTTCTTATTTTCCTACCTGGCCATTGTTTTTAAATTATAGGATGACTCATGGGTACATATTTCCACCCTTGTTAAATGATATCCATATTTATGATATCCACATTAAATTATAAATATATGAAGTTTGAAATCTCAACAATGCTGAGATTTCAAATCTCAACAGTGCCTCATATCTGAGGGGAATGGCTTTAAATACAATAACCCTTACTCAAATGAAAAATATGAGAATTGAAAATTACTAAATAACATAAAAACAGCTTAAGAAGCTCTAGATCAATTTATATTAATGGACTTATTAACTTAATTCTGAGATAATATAATATTTTGTGAGTAATGCATAATTCAAATTATAAATTTACAATAATATTTAAAGGGATTAAAAAACTTTATTTGAAATAATCACTAACTAATATTCAAGGACTGGCATATTTCTGGCAAAAAATAACTGTCAATATTTATCTCACTGCTTGAAAGGAGTTATTAAAAGGGCTCCAGATAATTTCATCTAATGCTGAGTTAGATTTTTTCAGCTGAAAGTGAGTTGACAAGAAATGTCAGCAACAACTGTACATACAAAACTGAATCCACTTGGTTTTGAATGAACTCCCCATGTAGTCTCCATCTTGCCTGCGGGAAAGCTTTAAATAAGGCAAGAAATTCAGTGAAACTTACTATCAGAGTCCAAAACAAAAGCCACTGAAATAACTACAAAGAAAGAGCCTAGTAATAAATAATGTTTTATTCTTGATTTTGATACCTGATATTCATGACATTAGATTTTGTTTGCCCTGTACTATAATTATCTTTTCTTAAAGATAAGGAATGTTATCTTTTTTTCGATTTCCCTTACATAAGAAGTATCTCAAACATTTCTTTTAGTTCCTAGTATTTGTTGAATAAAAAAATTCCCAGTGAAAACTATTGAAATACAGAGGGAAGATTATGCTCAGACTTCCACCGAGCCAGAGAAAACATCACCCAACTAAATCCATGTTAGCCCACAGTTCCTCCCAAAACAATGCAGACAAAAAAAAAAAGAAAAAGAAAACAAACAACAAAAAAAGCAAAACTAATATGCTCAAATACAGAAAATCTCCAAATTAAAAATTACTTATAAATTACAAAGAAAAAGCTAGTCACCAAATCTCAGCAAGTAACAGCCACACTGTATCTATAGCAAATCGTTATAGATATGTTGTGCGTATACACACACACATACACACGCAATGTACATACATACATGAATATATTTTCCAACTCTGAGAGTTCCTAAAGGCAATAACATCCCACTGTCACTAAGCAAACATTACACACAGATTTTTGCTTCTAAGTATTATTCTCTTCTAAAAGGTATGCAGGTATCCTTGTAGATACGGCTGATTCTAGGACTAAAACATGGAAACTGTAAGATGTACTTAGAACATTTTGTAGTGTTAGGAAATAAAAAGCAAGCTCAGAAAATGATGAGGACATGTAAAAAGAACACAAGGGTCAGCTTGAACTCTCTCCCCTTGACCAAATTTGGAACAATTTGACCAATGAAAATCACAGTAATAGTAACAGAATATAACACACAGAATATAATAAAAATCAAGGATTCAATGCTGAAGTGAACCGATACATGAATAAATGGGGAAAGTGAAGAACTCATACTGTAGAATTTCAAGGAATAAAAGTAAAAAGAATCACAGAATTAGAAAAATTGCCATTTGTTTGCAATCACAGTAGTAATAGATTCAGGCAAGGATATCAATGGATAATGGGCAAAAGTATGACAACAAACTGAATATTTACTTGGTAACATCTCTTCATAAGATGCTTATTAATTACAAAGAAAAAAAGGTAAATTTGTAGTGGAGAAATCTGGTAGGCACAACCTTAACTGCAGATTGAAAATGTACATTTTGAGCAATGGGACAAATCAATACCAGATGCCTCCTAATAAGAAATACTGGGAAACACACATCACATCTGCTATATTCCTGCAAACATATTATAATCTGCATCTAATAGTTAGAAACCATTAGTCAAACTCAAAATGAGGGACAGTCAACAAGATAATTGGCCTGATCTTTTTAAATATGTAAGGTAATATTAAGTCTGACAGAAGTGAAAACTAAAGATAACATGCCATTCTGTATTGAATTCTGGAACAGGAATGGTCATTAGTGGTAGAACTGACAAAATCTGATGAAAAGATTTAGATTAGACAATGCTGCTTTATCAATGTTATTTTCCTCCGTTTAATAACTGGATTCTGGCTAAGAAATATCCTATTTTTAGAAATATACTGAATTTATAAACACATGGAAATATTGAGAGGTAAAGGGGTATTTAAATGTAAAATCTGTAACTTACTTGCAAAAAAAGGAATTTTAAAAAAACAAAACACACAAGTGTCTTAGCCAGTTTTGTGTTGCTATAACAGAATAATATAGATGGGTAATTTATAAACAACAAAAATCCATTTCTCACAGTTCTGGAGGCTGAGAAGTTCAAGATCAAGGTGCTGGCAGATTTGGTGTCTGGTGAGGATCCACTCTTTGCTTCCAAGATGGGGCCTTGAATGATGCACCCTCCAGAGAGGAGGAATCCTGTGTTCTCATATGGTAGAAGAGTAGAAGACTGGACAGAGAGTTCATTCCTGAAGTCCTTTTATTAAGGATTTAAACCTACAGATGAGGATGGCGCCTTCGAGGCCTAACACCTTGTAAAGGCCTCACCTCTAAATACAGTTACAATGGCAATTCAATTTCAATATGAGTTTTAAAAGGGACAAATATGCAAAGTGTAACACACAGACAAAAATAGATAGATGATAGAGATGACAGATGATTAGATAGCTAGCTAGCTAGCTAGCTAGCTAGATAGATAGATAGATAGATAGATAGATAGATAGATGATGGATAGAGAGACAGAAAGTGAAGAGCATGATAAAGCATGTATGAAGAAAATGTTAACACTCATGAAATGTAGGGGGAAAGATATGACAATACTTTCTACTATTTTGTACTATTATATATATAGTGTGTGTGTGTGTCTTTTTAAACTCTTGCTCAGTTCAACCTTAACTGGAAGCATATACATTCTGATAATTAAATGTTACAATATGAGAGTTATAAACCATGTATCCTATTTGTTTCCTCATTTTATTACCACTTTGTGATATGAAGTGTTATGACACCATTGCAAAATAATTAGAAAAGTATTATTGTTTAAAAAAAATTGGCCATGCTAATAGGGCAAGCAAAAGCGAATCTGAAATTTGTCATAACTAATGCATATTCCTTAGCATGGAACAGGGAAAGTAATATCTTTAACAATATTGAATTGTCAAAGAAAAAATTGCTTTGACAGATTTCACTACTTCGGAGACAAAGCTTGAAACTGGGACTATACAGAAAAGACAGAGGACGGGGACAGAAAGGAGGTGGCTTCTTGACCAGTGAGGGGAGGCAATGTCTTCATAGATTATGGACACTGCAGACAAACAGCGGCTACGTTTACTGGGCTGCTGTATGCACGCTTGTAGTGCTTGTAATTGAGGATGATTATGGTTAATGACTCCAGTAATGTGCACTTTCAAACCAGCAGGACAATGTAATTTGTATCAAACCTATTCAGTATCTCTTCAGGCATTTTGCCTGGTTTAATCTTAGTCCAGCACTGGCTACAGAGAGATTCTCTGGAAGCTTCACAGCTGGCTCAAATTAAAGATATCATGCCCTCCCTGACCCCCAACCCCTTCAGTATATTCAGAGTAAATAAAGCTGTTTGAGTCTTCATATCAGTTGGATGGCTCAGGGCCTGTCATAGTTTAATGCGACGGGACAAAGATCTTTAGTACTGAAAGCACTAGGTTTTAGTGTGCAGATAGGAAGCAGAACATCTGTCTGAAATTCACTGATGAGACCCTAGCCAACAACAGCTACACTTCTTGGTAAGAGGAACCCGTTTTACATTTTAACGTAATGTGAAGCGTAACATTCTGTGACATTATGAGAATTTCTCAAAAGATAAGAAAGAAATAGTTAATAGAGAAATATGTGTATTTCTGTATTTCTACAACTACCAGGAGGAAATACCTGGTAACCAAATTGCTTATGGAATCAATTCAGGAATATATTCTATTTAGAAGCTAGCCTATTACCTTAAAGCTAGTGCTAGATAAATTATGTAAATGAAAACCTTTTTAATTTTTAGCTATGAGGTTAAGAAGCATAAACATGCTTTTCTTTTCTTTTCTTTTCTTTTCTTTTTTTTTTTTTTTTTTGTTTAGTGCCATTTCAGGGAGGGTTAAGGGGAAATTTCTAAACACTTGTGTCTGTAATTTTCAGACTCTCTTCACAAATACTGAAGCATGACAGAGTTATTTACACAAATGAGACAGAAAAATATGTGAGGGGCCTAAGGCTCAAGATAATTATAATTTTGACATTAAAAAAAAAAAAAAAGCTATTATGTTCCACTCCTCTGTTCTGTAAGTTGAGTTTTCCTTTCCATGCAAGAGAATGCAAACCACTGCATTTCGTCAGTTCCAGAAGCAACATTTCAGTCTAAACAAAAATGCCTGTCAATGATGACAGTAGGACAAAGTTGAAAAATGAGGGTAAAGTTCAGGCATATTGAGGTCTCAGTGCTAGGTAAATGGCGTAGGGAATGATTGACACGTTAAAAAAAACAACAGCGTTTGGATGGCAAGTAGTTATAAGCAACAGAGAAATGTGAATAACTCAGGCGATTGTGATACCAGACTTTTCATTCATAAATGTAAAGGTGCATGCCTATATTCCCAGCTACTTGGGAAGCTGAAAGAGGAGGATCTCTTGATCTCAGGACGCTGTAGTGTGCTATGATTGCACTTGTGAATAGCCAATGCACTCCTGCCTAGCCAACAAAGCAAGACCTTTATCTCTTAAAAAAAACAAAAAAGTTTGCTAAATTTTATTTTTTAAATATTTATAAATCAAACTGGTATGCTCTCAAATGTTTACTTATGTGTTATAAACTCTAAAATTTTTGACAAGGACCTCACATCACATTGTTGATTATGTTATCAAGTTCCTATAATAAATAATTTTGAATGTAGAAATACAGTTGTTTTATTTCAAATGCCTCAAGTTAAATTGACTATAAATGACCACATCTTTTCTAGCATGGAAATGCTGTTGCTCCTTTTATGAAACTAATTTTAAAACGTCATTTGCTATAAAGACTTATTGGCAGGATTTACCAGTTTCACCAGCTGACTGAAAAAAATAAAACTCTAATAAAATCAGATAAAATATAAATATGTTGTTTTGCAGTTTTCTTTTTGTATCACATTCTTAAGAAAATAAGTTTAAAAATGCTACAATTTTTGAAAGTAAAAGGATACCTATTATAATACAGTATAAAATAAAATACATACCTTTTGGACTGGTAGTAATTCAGTTTATCTATGTAATCTATGAGAGATTTATAAATTCAAACTCTCAAAAGATTAAAATTATGACTATAATTCCCCTAGTATCTCTTCTAATAATTCTCTAATCTTTCTCCAATGTTTTGATGATCATTCCATTTTGACTTCTCTTTATGAGTGTCAGTGACTAATACTCAGGACTAGCTTAGAGTATGGAGTATTAACACTACATATCCCAGATTCCTTTGCAGCTGGTGCCCTGCATGTGACCAGGAATTTAGTAGCAGATGCACCAGTGTGGGAACTGGAAAGGGAAAGGTCTTTCACAAACATGATCATGAAGGCATTTCATTTTTCTTTCCTATACAGCTGTGGCATAGATCCTGGCTTTGTGACTCTTGACTAGCAAGCAGCAGCATTAGGATTTCTGCTGAGTCAGTCCTGTGATATAGTTAATCATTTTTCTGTCTTCCTTGTTTTAGGTTATGTAATTTGTAAGTTGAAATGTCCTGTAATAAACCAATTTTTATTTAAACTAGCTGGCGTAGACTCTATAGTCTGAATCTTAAAAACCTTATTAGTAATATGTGAAATTGTAAAAGATGTTTACTTCCACGTGCTTGAATCCTGTTATTTTTCTGGATGCTGTGTTTCATAATGAAGCAAAATCTATGTCACCGTCCCTCAGTAGTGGAAGGGAGTGTATTTTCTATGTTGTTAAAATTTTTTGTCACTTTTTCTTTTTTTTTTTTTCTGGGCCATTATGCATGACTGAATAATTAAGCTGTTATTTCAAATGTCTGATCACAAAAACATTTGTGCAAGCAGTTTCTAGTATGATCTGATCAACACGAGTGAGACATTTTTGCAAACCTATAACTGAATCACAGTAGCAGCTCTTTATCATCAAATTTTTTGCTCTTCTGAAGACTGGTCAGCTTGAAAAACATTCAAATAAAAGACATGTGCACTTTCACTATGCTTGGTTTCTATAGAATTACCCAGCATCTCAATACCTTGTCTTGGCCAAGTTAAAATGAACTCTCTTAGGCCAGTGTAGACCTGCTTTCTCCTCTACAGGTAGGCAAATGGAGCTTCTGTGCTTCCGGTCTAGTTCTTCCTGGATCATACTCTGTTCATTGCCCCTCACTCTAATATTTCTTAAACTTTTCTTTTTTAGAATATTTCCTAACTGTCTCTTTCCTTTGTATTTCCTAACAGCTATCTCTTTCCTTAGAATTATTTAAAATTGTATTGCATGTTTACAATTTCTTCCTCTGATCTGTTTCAATTTTATAGAACTTTCTAAAGTTGCAGATTGCCAATCAAATATTGACAAATGCTAGAAAAATATTGTGGTGCAACATCTGAAAATATTCTGCGCTAGTCATCCAGTGCTTAAAATCAGTAGCTATGCATCGGTATTTGATGTTTTGCTGAAGTAGAGGTAAAACCACTACTGTCTTGCCTTTACCTGATCTTAGGAAAAGTCTTCATTATTGATCTTATGAAAAGTCATCATTAGATTCCAGATATGTAGCCATTTTCTACAGATTATGCCAGCCCTTTTCACATATTCTTGAGATATCATTAGGAGTAACAGAGGCTTACATTTTGACCATCTTTGGGACCAAAGGTCGTTGTAATAGGTCAAAAAAGAGGCAGTCACCTTTGGTCTTGTCATGCTACAAGCCATCCTGGGCCCTTGAAATGAGAGAATTGAAATGTTAGCTATAATAAGAACATCGTAAGAGTGGACTTTGATGATGTATGGGACTGAAGAGTCCAAGGCACATCTATCAGGTCTCTGAGTATATCCTGATAGAAGATGAAAGGTTGGCCTATCTAGATAAAACTTATGTTTCCCAAACATTTAAAACTGGTGCTATCTTCTCCCCCACTTACAGTATGTCATGTTTTATACAATGTTTAGTTGACATACAATGATAGTAAATAACATACCAGATGCTTATAGCAAGACTTACTCAGAAATTTTTAATCTTTTATCAGGAAGACAATAAATATATCACTTTTCTTTTCCTTTGCTCTATGTTTTTACTGTAGAGAATGAAAAACAAACAAACCAAAAAAAAAAAAAAAAGTGGGGGTTTTAAGTAGCCAGTAATTACTTGGATATTTGTGTGCTTTTACTTCTTCAGATTGAGGTCTATTGAAATAATTTCATTAAATATAGAATAAAACTAAATTACAACAATATTTTTCTCTTGGAATATTACTCTTTTTCTCTAATCCCAGTTGATAATCTTTCATGGCCTGACACCTCAAATAGGGCATTCTGCAAAAAGGCATTTTTTAATTGGCACTTTGAGGCCTACATTCAGTATATTGTTTGAATGGTCAGGGAAGAATAGAAAGCTTTTCTTTTTAAAATTAAGTTATTTTGTGGAAAAGAGTATAGCTTGGCTTCAGATTTATCTATGTCATATATGTACATTAGAAATATATACCTTTTACAGCTATGTATTCATATCAAACGCATTTAATGAAAGGTTTTTTAATATGCAGCTTTTGACAATCAATTTATTTCCTGTTGACCTAGTTCAGACTGAGTAACATATTTTATAGTGCAAAGGTATAACTGCCAGCAGCTAGTTTAGTTTAGTTTTGTTTTGTTTCAGTATTAAGGGAGAGTTTTGTCAACATTGGAATCCAAGGAAATTCTGGAAAATCTGAGTTAGAAAACAGATTTTATGCTCTGGATATAGTAGAAAACCTACTGTTTTGTTTACTTGTTTTCAAGAAAAATATAAAAATAGAAATTTTAAACCATCTCCAATATAAATGTTCTGGATAATAGCAAGTGAGTCCAAAACATATGGATTGTATTTTCCTTTATCCCAAAAGCTGAAAACTTAGTGTCTGAAATGGTTGATAAAACTTTCCTTCTTCTTTTTGTAATATTAAGGCTGATAGTAAAGTAACAGACTCCAGAATGCTAAAACAATTACTGAGGAAGTACATTAGTCTGGGTTCTCCAGAGAAACAGAACGAATAGGATGTGTGTGTGTGTGTGTGTGTATGCGTGTATGTGTGTGTGTGTGTGTGTGTACACAGAGAGAGCGGGGAGAGAGAGAGAGAGAGAGAGGGAGACAGAGAAGAATTTTAAAGAATTGTCTAAAAAAAAAAAAAAGAATTGGCGCATGTGTAATGTGATTGTGGGGACTGGCAAGCTCTTATCTGTAGGACAGGCTGTCAGGTTGGAGATCCAGGGAAGAGCTGATATTGCAGCTTGAGTCCAAAGGAAATCTGGCAGTAGAATTCCCTCTTTCATGGATGACCTTAATCTTTCTCTCTTAAAGACTTCAACTTAAAACAAATCTGAGACCCACTCACATTATTGAGGGTCATCTGCTTTACTCAAAGTCTACTGATTTAAGTGTTAATCTTACCTAAAAATACCTTCACAAGGACATCTGAGATTGCTGTTTGAACAAACACTTGGAGATCACAGTCTAGCCAAGCTGACACTGAAAATTACCCATTGTGTGTGGCATTGATAGTCTGTGCTCACCAAAATTTAAAATTATTTCACTAAACTCTTCTTTGTGGACATCATTATCTATCAAATTTCGAGGAATATAAATATCCCATATTCCTTCTCTTCAACCCTCTTAAAAATTATATCATTTTAACATCCTTTTATTTCCAATATCCCCTTTCTCTGTCTTTTTCATCTTCTCAGCTCTTGCACCCACAGTACAACAATGCATGCCAATTTTCCTGATTGAATTACTCCTTATGACAGGGAAGACAGAAATCCCCACGATCCATTCAGCAATTTTGAATCTCTGGTACCAGTTGACCTCTACTCCATGGCAGGAACTACACCATCCCCTGTTTCTAGCCTCTTGAAGATTAATTTTTATGTGCACTCCTGTGTATATGTGTATGTTTGCGTTAGTTCTCTTCAGATGAAATTCATTTATTTTTCCAATCCAATATCGCTAAAGCAGAAGACAGAAATTTTCACAGCTCAATGAATGCAAAGTAATAATTACATATGTGAATATTAAAGAATTACAGAGCTAATTATTACTCTTCCAAGCATAGACAATTGAAGGCAGAGGTAAAAACTCAGGAAACCCAGATATAGGGCTTAAAATAGTTAGACATTATAGTTATCCGAAGGGCAGCTCCTCTGTAAGATCAGATGGACATCCCTTTCTTGCTCTTTGTTTCACTGATGTGCATCTCCTTTTCGCTGTCTGAAAGGAGACCTTATGCTGGAAAGCCTAGGCAGGGGTTGTCTAGCAAATTCTTGTGTCTTCATACTATGCTGCATCTACTGACAATATGCTCCTTAAAGCAAATATTTAGGAAAAGATTTACTTTTATGTTTTACGACAGCACATTCTACTTACAGCTTACTGAGACTGAGCTTCAGAAAATGTATTATAGTGCCTTAGTAGAATCCTCTTGTTACAGAAAATAGCAGTCTTCTGCCTAGACATATCCCATATGGAAACCAATAATAGTTGATCTTTTATTAATCATGTTACATTTTTCAGACTACTGTTTCAAATATTTTTACAAGGCCACAAAAGCCTCAGATCAAAAATGAGTACATATTTGCCAAGGTACATTCCTGGGCAAGTGGCCAGAGGGGCAACCAGGTAACCCCAGCCAGACATTTTGTGATGATATGTGACATCATCTAAACCATTCATCCTCCTTTTGTTTGTGCTTTGCTCATTTGCTAGTCATGGTCTGACATTTATTACCTTTTTCTCCCCCATCGATCTATATGTAGAACAAAGCCCTCTGAGCAGGCACTGCAGGCTCCAGTAAAAATAATTTTTCTTTTATTCATAAGGTGAACTTCACCCCCAGCTATGAGCTCGTAATTCTGACATGCAATTCCATTATCCAGGAATTGAGATGCTGTTTATTGATACCATCTGCACATCCATTGTTCACATGTTAGGTTATTTTTCTCAACTCCTAACTCTCAATAAGACTATGTGATGACAATGCCATCTGTGCTTCCAAGTTTTTCATCTTCTTACCCAAGAAGGTACGTTCTTAAGGTGTGATTCATGTCAGTATGGGTCGGTAGAAGTGCTATGTGGAGATCAACATGGATGTGTCCTTCAGAAAGGTGACACCAGCCCTAACTGGCAGCAATCCATATTCAGTTGTTCAGAAACTATTAATGAGAAATCACCAAACAACATCCCTAGTTTCCTCTCTTAAGGCCCAGGTTGTCTTAAACTTCTTTGTTCCCTGAAATTCTTTATGGGCATGGTTTGTAAAGAATCATTTCTTGTTTTCTTTGGACCTGAAGACCAGTCTTTTAATGCATAAGTCTATCCAAACCATTATCTTTCAGATGGTTTCCTGCTTCCCCCAAAATTTTCCCCTTATGGGCCATAAACTGTGTAATATAAAGAGTAATAGATTGAGCTAGAATCCAGGTGTTCTTATTTCTAGTTCTAACACTGTAAATAACTTTGTAGGATTGAGTGCACATTAAACTATCTTTAGGATTCTAGTTCCTCATCTGAAAAACTAGTGTAATGGGGTGGTAATTGTATAGCATCAGGGTGTCAGTTGACTTTTAAGTAGGAATTTATCTTTTCTCTCTTTTATGTAAGTGAGATATGAAATGGCATTTAGAAAAATGTTCACTGAGTTTTGAAAAAGAAAACACACTGCTTTGGTCTACTTTGTCTTTTTAAAAAGACAACATTTCACTATGATGTTGAATTAAATTGCATGTTCCCCATAAACACTTAGAAGTTATAATAATGTTATTCATTTAAAACCCCTCCAGAGCTACCATGTAGGTAATATTTAAAGATCATTGTTCTGAATCAATGACATAGAATGAGTTACTGAGCTATCAACCGCCTGCATTGGTGACAAACGTAATTGTATATAAATGTTTTATATGATGCACAGATATGAGTATTTGGTGAGTACATGCCATTAAATCCAAATATATTTATCATTGCTGTTCTGTGCAAGGATTTCATGTAATTTAAATATTTCCCTTGCATGAGGTTTTCATTGTAAATATATTTCATTTATAAAGTCTTATTAATTTCACAGGCTCATGGTTTTACTATTTTCCCTATTAAGAAAATTTGCCATTTCCTCATTTTTCCTCATTATAATAACACTTTAATTCAGAAATTATCACATGAAGGATTTGGAATGGTGGCAGACTTTGTCGTGACATTTTGCTTCACACAGCACAGCCTTGCTTTCTGCAAGAATTGTACAGTGACAATGCAATGACCTTTAGATACCACACATCTGCCTAGGATAGAAGTATCTTTGTTTCCTTTTATCACACACTTTTTTGAGCATTTAAGATATTCCAGGCCCCATGATAAGCACTAGAAATACAAAGACAAAAAGGTACAATTGCTGCCTTGTAGTAACTCGCTGTTTCATGTGAGATGTGGATTCGTCAGGGCAAGATAGTAGATAAAGCATTGGTACCTACCTCCACTTTTTTCAGGTCCCAACATGCAAGTAAAATAAAGGTAAAGAAGGTAAATAAATAAATTGACAGCTGAGAGTAGGGTGGGGGCATCAATTAAAGACAGGTTTAGACATTTCTGGCAGACAAAAAGAGATGAATGGGTGAGTCATTAATCAAAGAACAGAAAGACAAAACCTAGAACACTTGAAGAGGAAGTTGCAGCTAATGAAAAGCAGACTTCTTCAGCAGAACCCCCAAGAGGATGCAGACTAAGAAATGCCAATGCTTTGATAGGTACAAGGAAGAAATAGGACTAAGACAAGACGAATAGTGGAAGACTTACATGGCAGATGTAAATCACCCACATCTCTTTCTCCAACTCCTTATGCTGGATGCTCAACATTGAACCCTTTACCCCAGGCACAAATACAAGTTTGACAAAGCCATCTGAGGGAAATAAGGTTGGTTAGTTTAAGTAACAGAGACCCAGAGTGAAATCTTCTTTGTACTTTCTTGTCCTGTTATGTATGGGTCCTGCAGCATAAGAGTCACCCCCATGATTTCTTTTTCTAAAGCATTTTCTGCTGAATGCTGTCTCTCTATCAATCTTCTTAGACTCTTATTGTTAAGTATGGTTTGACTGCCATGACTCGCCATAAATTCATAAAGGTACTGCAACATGAAATAGAATGGTGAAGATATATTAAGTAAAAACTAATCTTGAGTAAATAAGAGTAATTTAGGAAACCCAAATAATTTTTTAAAGTTTCCTCAGGCGAATTTGAGGTTTTGGCCTTGAGAATTAGAAAAAGAAAGAAAGGAAAAAAAAAGAGGAAGGAAGGAATAAAGGAAAGAAGGAAGGAAGGAAGGAAGGAAGGAAGGAAGGAAGGAAGGAAGGAAGGAAGGAAGGAAGGAAGGAAGGAAGGAAGGAAAGAAGGTAATGAGGAGAAAAAATCTTGGAAGTTAAAGGCATTATTGAAATAACATATTTAATAGGAAAGTTGGAAAATAAATATGAAGTTACTTGCTCATTTGATATAACTACAATAAAAATAAAGGAATATGGAAGAGAAAAAATAACATCAGTTCAGGATGGCTAACACTTGGCTAAAAGAGTTATTGGTAAAAAGCATGAAGAGAACAAAGATGAAATGATCAAAGACACGGTACCAAAAATTCTTTAAAAGCTAATAAGAGAAACCAACCTAATTTAAAAGGATTTCCATGTACTCCACCTTAAAATATTTAGACACATCATTGAGAAACATAAGAAAAAAAATCCTAAAATCACCTGTAAATGACATATAATTAGACTATCATTGATTTAGCATTATAGATAAAAATGGAAACATGTTTTCAAAATTCTTAGCAGAAATTATTTTTGATGTAGACTTACATACTCATGAATACTTTCACTAAAATGTTAGGAATGAATAAAATATTTTGAAATCTGAAAGAACTCAGGAAGTATGCTTGGCCAAAAATTTCCTTAGGAAATTAATTGTGGTCATATTCCAGCAAATTAAATGAGTAAGAAAGGAAAATGTGAAAATCAGGAAATAAATACAAGAGAACAAGCTAGGGAAGCTCTGATATGTCACTCTGTAATTCACCTCTTGTCTAGTTTAGATCAGAAGGACCTATAATAGAATATAAATATATCAGTGTATCACAAAGGAGAAGATGTAATCAACGCACTACCTGGCCCTATTCTAAACTCTAATTTACATTTGCACTATACTTTTATGATAAACCTGTAGACAGATTATGAGATTATTAACTTTGCTTTAAGATAAGAATATAAAAGCAAAAATACAGAGAGTTAATAAAGATAAGTTGGAGGAAATGGGTGCAGCAATGCCCTCATCTTAGAAAGTGGGTGTCAAGACATAAAAATTAAGGTTCATAGACCATAAATAGTCATTTGAATTTGCAGATGGGAACAGTGAAGATAGAAACTGAGAATTATGGGTTAATTATTGGGGGTGGGGAGTGGATACATGGGTGGCGAATTAAAAGCCTGGCTTTTTAGAGTGAGATACTAATAGACAATGAGTACATTTGAAAAATCTGAAAGAAAATTTACTTTTTACTTTTTTGGAGTGTATTACTGTTCCTAATTCTCAGGGTATTCATTGGACAAATTAAATGTAGAAATATTTGTAAATTGTTGCTTCTGGATAAGGGAACTAGGTCTGAGGAACACTGAGGTGTTTATGTTAACTTTATTGCACACCCTTTGGTAGTATTTAAGATTTTTTTTTAAATTTTATGTATTATTTGAATAAAAAGTAAATAAAAGAAATAATTGCAGCGTGAAAAATGCTAGGATGTTGATTTCCACACAAGAGTTTATGTAAGAACATTCAGAGAGTGACGGTTAATTCCAATTGTTCTCTCTCCATATCCATTTTAGTAAACTATTTAAAATGCAAGGTCATGGATTTGGACCTTTTGCTTGGGGAAGGCTAATGCACTTGCTAAAATGCATTTGGTCTAGGGATATATTTACACACTGATCAATGAAATTTAATAAGGCTTACTGTTCATTTACCTCTCTTATGGGAATATCATTGTTTATTTCACTGTTAATTGACTATTATTGATTATTTATCATTTATTAATACTTGTGTGATTTTAATTTAGTGTTGGTTTTAATTTCCCTTCTAGTAATAATTTTCTTCAATTAGATTTATTTCAATGGCTTTACAGAGAAACAATAACGTTATTTTCCTGGATAAATTTAAGGAGAGATTTAAATTTTAATGCAAAGTTATCATCCTTAATACCATTTCAAACACGCTAGTCCATGCTCTAACCAAATGCTCCTGAGGTAAAGTTCAATTATTTCATTGATCAAATGTATTAATGCATTGATGTTAAGTCATTAAATAACTAATGCAGGATATCTCTATGTAGAGGAACCACACAGCTGGAGTTTGTAGATAAGATCCCAAATATTGCTATTTCTCTGACTACCTAATGCTTCAAGGGTTCGTACTTTAACAACTCTTCTTTTAAGCACTTTGTCTATGTGGGTAATGCCTGCCTCCTATTGATATTGTAAAAACTAATTACAACTTTTTAGGAATCATGTATTTCATGATTGGTTAAGTAGAGAATCATAGATGTGAGCCCTATTTCAATGTCTTTGTAAGCTAAAGATTAAAGATAATGGAGAGGTCCCTACAGAATAACTGTTATCTTATTAGTTCCTGGTCTTGTCCGATATTTAAAACAATTACTCTGCTATACCTTTCTTAAAATGATCATTAATTATACTATCTAAGTATTTTAAATTTTGTTTTTAAGATTCATTATAAGCTAGTAAAACACTGTAAAAGGGATCTAATTTGAAATCAGACTTATTTTTAGATTTGAGTGCATGAGAATAAAGATGTTTTAAGGTAGTTGGCAGATTTGGCATATTCACTGGTAAAATGTGTTTTTATTTCTATATAATTACAAAAAATATGTAATCTATCCTTTCAAGCAGAGACTATTGCTGGAGATTGGAGCATAGCCAAAGTGTTGAAAATCTTGCAGAAGGGAGTGAAGGGTAATCCAAAAATTATACACTGGCAACTCTCACCTCTGCACCTGGAAAACTAGTTTGAAAGATCTTGGAAGGTGGAACACAAATCATCTGGGTGAGCAAAATTCTTTAGGAATAAATCAGCCTGGGCTTTGCAAATGTAAATCATTCCCCCTCTGCCTTGAAAGGATACTTTATGATGCTTAACGAAGAGTAAATAAAGGAAGTTTGCCAGATGTACTCAATTTAGACTTTCAATGCCTCTTAAAAGAGATATTTTTATCCTGAGTATCACCTGACAGTGGGAATCTGTACCTACATTTAGAGAACACACAAGAAGCTTTTTTACCACCTGGCTTAGCTACAGTCCAGCTTTACCAGAGACCACAGAGTTAGCTTCTGCCCTTGGACAAATCCATTTTTTTGTTGCATGTCAATTCCCAAGAACCTGTAAATTCTTGGCAACAGAAGGAGAGGGAAAGTTCTGTTCATGATTAAAAACTGGATTAATTACAAAAGGCAGGATTGTGAGTATTGTCTTGCTGCTATAAAAAAAAAAAAAGAACTGTCTGCTTATTGGAACAGAGTCAAATATTTAATTCATCATTTAGAATAGAAGGAGGTGGGCTTTTTATGTTGAATTGCTGAGGACAAACACTTAGAGGAGATGAAAAATCCTGAGAAACTAATGCAAAGAGAGTAGAAATACATGCACCCTGCCCCACTCCCTGTGACCCGGATTCTTGTCTATAGGACTATGAAAAAAAGAAAACATTTATGAATTAGTACCTTTCTTTAACCGATTCATAATCTAAGAAGATACGACTAAGCGCAGTGGCTCACACCTGTAATCCCAGCACTTTGGGAGGCCTAGGCAGGTAGATCACTTGAGGTCAGGAGTTGGAGACCAGCCCTGGCCAACATGGTGAAATCCTGTCTGTATTAAAAATACAAAAATTAGCCGGGCATGGTGGCAGGCACCTATAATCCCAGCTACTTGGGAGGCTGAGGAAGGAGAATCACTCGAATCCAGGAGGCAGAGGTTGCAGCAAGCTGAGATCACACCACAGCACTCCAGCCTGGGCGACTGAGCAAGACTGTCTCATAAAGAAAAAAAAAAAAAAAAATAGGAGATGCTACATATAAAATGGTCATTAACCTTGAAGTCAAACGCAAGAGGCAAATGATTGACCCAGGAGGAAGTAAAAGCAGATTTCAAAGGAAAGCGCAAACACTCTTATGTGAGATGGTCAGTGCAGATATGCTTTGGTCCTAAAAAGGGGTGCATGTCAGAGATAGCGTAAGACATTTGTCCAGGGTAGAAAATGTGGGCAAAAGGACAGAACAATTCAAAGTGATTTGTGCAGCATTTAATAGCCCACATAGCTAGTTAAGTACTGTGATTAGCCAGATGTCTCCATTAATGTTTGTTGAACATGATCAAAGCAAACTTTTGAATATATTTGTTATATATTATACAATATATGAAGAATGAGTCACATTCACAAGTGAGAGGCCTGAGATGCAAAAGGGTTGGAATGAGCCAGGTTTTGAACATTTTCTCTATTGAATAAAGTTAATTTTTCTAAAGTAATTTATATAATAATAAATATGAATCAAATGCAAATACACAAGTCCTTTTTAAAAATACAGTGGAACTAGACAAGCTAAATCAATATAAACTTCTAAGGAAAAATAAACAAGAAAATACAGCAAGAAAACTTAGAAAAAAGAACAGAAGATAAACTAGCCCTTCAAAATTTTAAATGCTTTCAATAAGTAAAACAGTATACTACTAGTACATGAAGCAAAAGGAAATCCAGTGGGAAAGAATAGAAAACTCAGAAATAAACCGACTTTATAAATAGATTAGGCAATAAACGATGTGAAAACAAGTATAAAATGGTGTGATAAGAATATTAATTAGCATTAACACATCACATCAACTACCAGGACATAGTCCAACTAGTTACAACATTCAAATATATAAAATAAAGACATAAATATAGCTGAAGAAAATACGGATTTATTTTATCACCTCAAATGGAAGTAGACTTTCTTACATGATTTCAAAATTCCAATACACAAAATAGTTTTTAAAATTGTTAAATTCAACTCCATAAAAATAAATAAATCTATACCACAAAAAAATAAGCAAAGTTAAAATAATGATAGTCCAGAAAACTATCCACTATTTATATAATAGACAAATTACCACATTCTTAATACATAAAGAGCTCCTATGAGTAGATAAGGAAAAGATCAACACAGTCATGGAGAACTATGTAACACAATAAAGACACTGTTTACAGAATAGAAAGTAATGTGACCTTTAAAAATTAACAAAATATTCAACTTTGTTCATAATTAGAAAAACACAAACTAAGTCTTTACTGATTCTTTTACCTTTCTATTTGGCAAAAATTCAATTTTACTAATTTGCTGAGTTGCAGCAGTGCTGGTGGCAGTGTAAGAGACCCTATTGCTATGGGTAGAATTTAGCAACATACTAAATGTATAAATGCATCTACTCTTCAACCCAATAATTCCATTCCTTGGAGTTTATCCAGAAGATATACTCTCACCCATTTGAAATGCTGTATGTGCTGGGGTATTCAAACAGCATTTGCAACATCAAAATAAAAGTAACAGTTTTATGTTACTGCCCTCAATAAATGAAAAACTTCCAAATACATTTTATTTATATAAATTTTTTTTTCAAGTAAAGAAATGACAGAACAATTTCATGCTTTGTACCAGAAGAGAGCATTACCAAAATTTTTAACCCATTCATCCACCGAATAAAGTTAAATCCCATCATTTGCCCATGAAGTAAAAATAAGAGAAGGGGGAGAAACATTCGTGAACATATAGAATTGTTCAGGAATCAAAATCCCTTAAAGGTTGATTTAGGTAGTTAACTATTTTGCAAACTTCAGGGAATATTAAAATAATAATAATAAAGGCTAACCTCCTGTAATATTCCAAAATATACTTTTCTCTCTCTCCAAGTACACCTATGTACTTCTGTTAAGTCCAGCATGGGTAGCTGTCAGACAGAAGAAACCCTTTTCATTGTGAATCAAATAAAATGCTGTCTGCTACAAAAAGAAAAGTGTTTTCCCTACTCTTGAGACTGCTTTCCAATTTTAAGAATGTATGAGACTTCTGTTTTAAAAATAAAATTTGACTCTTCATTTCAATTAATAACTGTAAAATTATTTTCAGAGACTTGATCTTTGTAAGGAAGCAGACATATTTGCAAAAAAAAAAAAAAAGTAAATAAAAATTAGGAGTGTTAGAGGATAAGGGCAAGAAATCTCAATGCTAAATATTCAACTCCCACATTGGCACCTTCACCCTAGCCTCTGTCAGAAACGGTGTAAGTGATGGAAAAATGAAAAAGTAACAAGCAGCGGCCTTGTTTTCAAAGCTGGAATTACTGGTGACTGACAAAGGAATCTACCATCTATGTCTGCTTGTCACTCTGGGAGTCAGCTGTTACTGGAAGAATAATGGATGCCCAATTTCTGATATACCTTTCTTACCAAAGATGTGGATAACTATATTTCTGAATAATCATCAGTTCTTCTGTCATAAGTGATCATATTTCCACATTCAAATTTTTTTGTTTTTTCTTTCCCAAATTATCATGTGCCTGGAAAGTCATAGAATGGTCTCTCATGAATTCAAAGACATAAATTGTTTACTGTGGAGTTTAAGTAATTTACATGAATAATTTAGGTAATCATCTCACCCTTTTCCTCTCCATGTTAAGAAGCAATTGAGAAACAAGCACAGGAGTCAAATGAGTATTCAAAAATTAAGTTTTAAAAACCAATAAAACCTGGATTGGAAGATGCAACTCAGCCCCAAACTGGAACCATGTTTCTACTTCCTCCCCATCCCTGGTCCACAATGTTCCTTCTGCATCCAGAATCCAGCAGTGATGCCTGCAGTGCAAAACATATTCTATAAGATGACTTCATGATAGAGTGGTAAATATATGGTTAAGGGTACCAGAAAAAGAAGAACCTAGGAAACACAGTTTTACTCACGAGATAAATGAGTCTTCCTTTGGAAAAGAATGAGTCAGAGAAGCCAGAGTGGGAGTATGAGATCCTGGATCCTGAGTCACTCTTGAGTGACTCAAGCCAACTGCAGAACACTATTAAAGTGCAAATATACGCTCTCAATTAAAAGCAACCACTTTTAATTCATCAGCATCTTCTCAAAGATAATAGTAGATGATCTAGCTGATACAAAGAACTACTGTCAAAACTGTAATATGCAGAATTGAAAACTTCAGATGAAACAATTGGAATATAGAAGGTATGTGAGATACAGGAGAAGCAGGTCCATGTGAGGGTCATAGTTCAGGGTTGCTGGTGTCTGTGCTGCTTCATAACAATTCTGGATTTGAATCAAAACTTCAGTTACCATTTTGCTTTTTGCTAATCAACTTCCTAAGATAAAGATAGCAACATCTAGCATCTCTATTATGCTATCATCTAGAATCAGCAAGGATATACTATTTCTCTTCTACTTTTCTTTTGGGGCCACTTTATTGAGTTGCTAGTGCAAACTGAACAGGATATATTAATTTTTACCTTTAGTGGCATTATAAGCAACCTCACCTACACTAAATATTAGCAATGAACATAAACATTTGCTGACCACATCTAATTGTACTAAGCATCATATCTTAGCCCCTTGGCAGATATTACTCCATTTACTCTTCGTAACTTTATAAGGTATTATTAAACCATTTCACAGTTAGACTCTGTTTCTATCTGAGAGTAAAACTCTTTCTACTGGGTGCAATCCCTTAAACAACTAATCATCCAGGCAATAAGATAGGTGAACTTATTCAACATTTGATACTATTGAACCCTGTATTTATCAAATCATTTTCTTTTCCTATCAAGAGGGAACTTTGTATTAATTCAGCTAGCACTCATGGACCCAGCTGTGGGCACCTACCTGACGAAAACAGCAGTGAACAGGGCGCATGCTAGACTTCCTGTCTAAATGGCGATTGGTTGATTTGACACAGCTGAATTTTCTGTTTTTTCTCAGAAGGCTAATAGATCTAGTACGAAATGATGGAGTATTAGGAATGTAGGAACCTGAAATCTAATAGAGCAAACAGTCTCCTCCAGGAAAGTATTATTTACTCATATCCATATTACCTAGAAGTGGCAGAAAAGAATCAGAAGAAAAGATTGCTATGGATTACTGTATAATCCGCTAAGCATTCTGTGTGAATGAACTGCGTTCTTGAGTGAATCACCACTGGCATTATTGAATCGTCTGAATTCCAGGGCTCTGAGCTACAATTTGGATGTTCCACAAACAGCGAAATACTGGAAAACTACTATGAACTCATTAGACTATGAGAAACTGAAATGAACAAAAGGAAAAGTTTTTTATTAACGGTCCAACATTAGTGAATTGGTCTTTGTTTGCTTTTTGTTGTTGCACCAATAGGAAATTTTCTGAGAGTTGTACTTTCATCAATTGGCTGTGAAAAATAATTTTTTAAAAGATATTTAAAATGTATAAAATTTGCATGAGTACGTAGTAGGTATATGTATTTATGGAGTACATGAGATGTTTTGATACAGGCATGCTGTGTGAAATAAGCACATGATGGGGAATGGGGTATCTTTCTCATCAAGCATTTATCCTTTGAATTACAAACAATCCAAGTAAACTCTTTTAATCCTCATTTTAAAATATACAATTAAGTTATCATTGATTATAATAATGCTATTGTGCTATCAAATAGTGGGTGTTATTTATTCTTTCTATTTTTTTGTACCCATTAACCATCCACACCTCCCCTCTATATCCCCATAACCCTTCCCAGCCTCTGGTAACCATCCTTCTACTCTCTATGTTCACAAGTTCAATGGTTTTTATTTTTAGATCACACAAATAAGTGAGAACATGTGATGTTTGTCTTTCTGTGCCTGGTTTATTTCACTTAAGGTAATGATATCTCAGTTCCATCCATGTTGTTGCAAATGACTGGGACTCACTCTTTTTTATATGGCTGAGTGGTACTACTCTATTGTATATATGTACCACATTTTCTTTATCCATTCATCTCTTGATGGACATTTAGGTTGCTTCCAAATCGTAGCTATTGTAAACAGTGCTGCAACAAACATAGGAGTGTAAATATATCTTTAATGTATTGATTTCCTGTCTTTTGGAGTATAGACCCAGCTATTTGATTGCTGGATCATATGGTAGGTCTAATTGTCTTTTTTTGAGGAACCTCCAAACTGTTCTCCATAGTGGTTGTACTAATTTACATTCCCACCAACAGTGTACAAGTGTTCCCTTTTGTTCATACCCTTACCAGCATTTGTTATTGCCTGACTTTTGAATATAAGCCATTTTAACTAGGATGAGGTGATATCTCATTGTAGCTCTGGTTTGCATTTCTCTGAAGATCAATGATGTTGATAACTTTTCATGTGATTGTTTGTCATTTGTATGTCTTCTTTTGAGAACTGTCTATTCAAATATTTTGCCCATATTTTGAGCAGATTATTAGACTATTTAGAATAGAGTTGCCTGAGCTCCTTATATATTCTGGTTATTAATTCCTGTAAGGTGGGTAGTTTGCAAATATTTTTCCCATTATGTTGGTTGTTTCTTCACTTTGTTGATTGTATCCTTTGCTGTGCAGAAGCTTTTTAACCTGATGTGATCCCATTGGTCCGTTTTTGCTTTAGTTGCCTGTACTTGTAGGGTATGGCTCAAGACTCTTTGTACAGACCAATGTCCTGGAAATTTTCCCCAATGTTTCCTTATAGTAGTGTTATAGTTTGAGATCTTAGATTTAAATCTACTTCAATTTGATTTTATTTTTGTATACGGTGTTGGATAATGGTATAGATTCATTCGTATGTGTTTGGATATTCAATTTTCCCAACACCATTTATTGAAGAGACTATCTTTTCCCCAGTATAGGTTCTTGGCACCTTCGTCAAAAACGAGTTCAGTGTATGTGTGTGCATTTGTTTCTGGGTTCTCTATTCTGTTCCATTGGTCTATATGTCTGTATGTTTTTAGGCCAGTATCATGTTATTTTGGTTACTATTGCTCTGTAGTATAATTTGAAGCCGGATATTGTGATTCTTCCAGTTTTGGTCTTTTTTCTTAGGATAGTTTTGTCTATTCTTGTTGCTATTCTTTTGTGGTTGCATATAAATTTTAGGATATATTTTTCTTTTCTGTGAAGAAAGTCATTGCTATTTTGATAGGGATTGTATTGAATATTTAAATTTCTTTGGGTAGTATGAACATTTAACAATATTGATTCTTCCAATCCACAAACATGAAATATTTTCCCATTTTTTAATGTCCCCTTGAATTTCTTTCAACAGTGTTTTACTGTTTTCATTATAGAGGTCTTTCACTTCTTTGGATAAGTTAATTCGTTGGTATTAAATTTTATGTGTGGCTGTTGTAAGTGGGATTACTTTTATTTCTTTTCTTATGTTGTTCACTGCTGGCATATAGAAATATTACTGATTTTTGTATGTTAATTTTGTATCCTGCAACTTTACTGAATGTATCAGTTCTAATGATTTTCCTCTGGAGTCTTATAAGGTTATATCATCTGCAAACAAGGACAATTTGACTTCTTCCTTTCCATTGTGGATGCCCTTTATGTTTTTCTCTTGTCTGATTGCTCTAGCTAGGAGTTCCAGCACTATGTTGAATAAGTGGTGACAGTGGCCATCCTTGTTTTGTTCCAGATCTTAGAGGAAAGACTTTCAGTTTTTCCCCATTCTGTATGATACTAGCTGTAGCTCTGTCATATATGGTTTTTTATTATTTTGAGGTATGTTCCTTCTGTACCATGTTTTTTGAAGGTTTTTATCATGAAGGTTATTTAATTTTATCACATGTTTTTTCAGCACCACTTGAAATAATCATACATTTTTTATCTTTTAGTCTGTTGATATAATCTACTGCATTGATTGATTTGTGTACATTGAACAAACTTTGCATCCCAGGGATAAATCCCACTTGGTCATGATGAATGATCTTTCTAATATATTGTTGAATTTGCTTACCTAGCATTTTGTTGAGGATTTTTGCATCAATATCCATCAGAGATTGGCCTGTAGTTTTCTTTTTTTGATGTGTCTCTGTCTAGTTTGGGTATCAAGATAACACTGGCCTCGTAGAGTAAGTTTGTAAGTATCCCCTCCTCCAATATTTTTTGGAATAGTTTCAGTAGGAATGGGTATTAATTATTTTTTAAATGTCTGATAGAATTCAGCCGTGAAACCATCAGGATCCAGGCTTTTCTTTACTGGGAGACTTTCTATTATGGCTTCGCTCTTGTTACTTGTTATTGGTCTGTTGAGGTTTTAGATTTCTTCCCAGTTTAATCTTGGTAGTTGGTATGTGTCTTGGAACTGGTTTATTTCTTCTAGATTTTCTAATTTATTGGCATATAGTTGATCATAGTAGCCATAGTTGATCAATATCTGGCTTCAAATTATACTATGTAGCCAATAATTTAATGGCTACTATGATATTATTGGCTACTACTATACATAGTAGCCAATAATTTAATGATTATTTAAATTTCTGCAGTATCAATTGTAATGTCTCCTTTTTCATTTCTGATTTTATTCATTTGGATCCTCTCTTTTTCTTAGTCTAACTAAAGGTTTGTCAATTTTGTTTAATTTTTCAAAAAACTAACATTTTGTTTCATTGATCTTTTGTGTTTTTAAATTTAAATTTCATTTATTTCTTCTCTGATCTTCATTTTTGTCTTCTATTAATTTTAGGTTTTGTTTGCCCTGCTTTTCCAGTTCTTTAAGAAGCATCATTAGATTGTTCATTTGAAAATTTTCCTATTTTTTGATGTAGGCCCTGATAGCTATAAACTTCCCTCTTAGTATTGCTTTTACTGTATTCCATAGGTTTTGCTATGTTGTGTTTCCATTATCATTTGTTTCAAGAAATTTTTCAAATTTCTTCTTTATTTTATTTTTTGACTTTCTGTTCATTCAGGAGCATATTGTTTAATTTCCATGTATCTGTATAATTTCCAAAAATTACCTGGTTATTAATTTCTAGTTTTGTTTCATTGTGATCAGAGAATATGCTTGATAATATTTCAAATTTCTGAATAGTCTTAAGACTTATTTTGTGACCTAATATATGATCTATCCTTGAGAACAATCCGTGTGTTAAGAAAACAATATATATTCTTCAGCTCTTGGATGAAATGTTCTGTAAATAACTATTAGATCCATTTGGTCTATATTGCAGATTAAGCCTGCATTTTATTTGTTAATTTGCTACCTGGAAGATCTGTCCAATGCTGAAAATGGGATACTGAAGTCTCCAGCTATTATTGTGTTGAGGCCTATCTCTCTCTTTAACTCTTATAATATTTCCTTTATATATTTGGGTGCTCCAGTGTTGGGTGTATATATATTTTAAATTGTTATATCCTTTTGCTGAATTGACCCATTTATCATTACATAGTAACCTACTTTGCCGCTTCCTATAGTTTTTGTCTTGAAATTTATTTTGTCTGATATAAGTATAGCAACTCCTGCTCTGATTTTATTTCCATTGGCATGAAATATCTTTTTCCATGTCTTTATTTTCAGTCTATGTTTGTTTGTATAAGTTAAGTGTGTTTCTAGAAGGAAACAGATCAATGGGTCCTGTTTTTTCAGCCACTCTATGTCTTTTGATTGGAGAATTTAGTCCATTTACAGTCAATGTTATTATTGAGAAGTAAGGACTTACTCCTGCTGCTTTGTTATTTGTTTTCCGGTTGTTTCATGATCTTCTCTTCCTTCTTCATTTTCTTCCTGTCTTTCTCTAGTGAAGGTGATTTTCTCTTATGATATGATTTAGTTTCTTAATTTTTATTTTTTGTGTACTCATTGTCTTTATTTTCTTTTGATGAGAAAATATATCACAAAAGGTAAAGTTACCGAGGTGTTTTCAAATTATTTATTAACATGGCTTTGTCAGGTGAATTTAGTGCACAGGTAGATAATTTGGTCAAAACTGGACAATAAGAAAATTCAAAACTCAAAGAATAAAAGTACCAGAAATGGATGGTCACATTCAGATGATATTTGAGAAGATGTTTTACGTGGACCTGGAAGAATTTTTCAGTGGAATCACACACATTGATTAAGAAATAATTACTTTGGGAAGCTTACCCTGTTTCTCTTTTGTCAGTTGAACTCTCCTTAATGTGTTAGCCTGATTGGTACTCTGACAGATTATGAGAAGGCAGGAAAGCAAGAGGACCATTATGACCTTTCTTTAGCCTTGAAATTCAAGCCATTCACGCCATTCACACATCTTAAATACTAATCCTTTATAAAAGCAATTATGTGACTCTCACATTAGATTTTTTTATGAGAAGCCACTCCCCTGTTCTCCCTGACTCTTTACTGCCAGTGAACCAGGAGGTGTGGACTAAATATGTAAAACTGTAGACTTGAAGAATTACGTCAAAACTGTAAGACAAACCTGCCATCGAGCATTATATAAACAAATACCAAAGTCATGTTCAGTATGATAATACCAGATATTCACAAATACCACTCCTTACAGTAAGTATTTTGATTTATTGCAGTGTATTCGGGCAGAGGCCAAATTATTAATATTTAGAGGCTGGACTTTTCAAAATGTGAGGATGGGATAGCGAATGGATATGACAGTAAGCAGAGGCTCTCTGTTGGGTGCTGTGGGGTGGAAAGAAGTTAATGTACACAAGTAGTTGACACAAGATGCTTTGATTTAATAAATTTAACATGCTTTCTTTAGTGAATACTACAATTCAGAGCTTGCACTAAGTGCTAGAAAACTCATAACACAACTTCTCATATAGTTATTTTTTATTGTAATTTACATTGTGACAGAAAAGTCAATTCCTATACTTATCCCAATATCTTTGTATATTGAACATCAATATCCGTGTCTTATTAAATAATAATTAATTTTTGATTAAATAATTTGTTTTGTCTAACATGTTATATTCATGTGTAAGTGATTTTAAATACTTCAGTCGCATAAAGGAATAATGCAATGCCATCTGTTAAATATTTTTAAATAAATTTCTATTTCCTTAACGTCCTGGAACCCTTGAGAGCTGAACTATTTAATCCCAAAGAAAGTATTTCATAAGGCCTCTACTATTCCGCATCCAGTATCTTGTCAAAATGCTTTCAATATGCTTTGTGATGCTGTCATATTTTCTTTAAGTTATAGAAGAAAGTGACTTTTTTCTTGGTATAAGAAATAATGTTTCTTGACTGGTGTGATGTCAAAATTCTAATATATTAGACTGTATTAGTCTGTTCTCATGCTGCTAATAAAGACATAACCGAGACTGTGTTATTTATAAAGGAAAGAGGTTTAATTGACTCACAGTTCAGCATGGCTGGAGAGACCTCAGCCATGCTGAACTTACACCTTACAATTCTGGTGGGAGGGGAAGCAATCATGTCCTTCTTCACAACGGGCAACAAGGAGAAGTGCAGAGTGAAGGTGGGGAAAGCCCCTTATATAACCATCAGATCTCGTGAGAACTCATCCACATCACGAGAACATCATGAAGGCAATGGCCCCCATGATTCAATTACCTCCCATTGGGTCCCTCCCATGATATGCAGGGATTATGGGAACTACAGTTCAAGATGAGGTGTGGGTGGGGACACAGCCAGTACATTTTTCTTGGTATAAGAAGTAATGTTTCTTGACTGAAGTGATGTCAAAATTCTAATATATTAGACATTTCCAAGTTAGAATAGCTAAACAAATGTTTTCAGTCATAAGCAAGAGTGTTCCAGGCAAAAATTTGTATTTATGATGCAACTGGATTTATGTCCCTATGTTAGACTCCATAAGTGACTCATTCTCATATGAAAGGTTATTATCTGCAAGCAGAATATAGTTATCCTCAGATTTTCATTGTTTTCCCATTTATGATTAAATATTTGTATTCCATCTTTATCTCCCAGTTTTCATTTTTACTGCTCCATCTGGTGATCAATCATGTCTTGTGTTTTTAAATAGCAATTTGTGGAGGGCTTAAAACATGTCCATTTTTTACACTGTCAGTAATAAAAAAAGTATTGCTTACAGTGTCTTCTGGGGAACACATTCATGTCATGCTCATCTGAGTCACTGAAAGATTTATGAAAAGGAAAAGGTTAAAGGGCAGGCATTTTTAATGCCGAGAGTCTGATCAATACAATAAGGAATTACATTGCTAGACCTATTTATTTTTTCTTTATTCACAGAAATGGAACAAGGGGAATGCAATCTCACAGGATGGAAATAACCTGTGGTGAATTGCTGCCATCCAGATCCACTTTTAAGTCCACATGGTTCATTCATTTTGGACTAGATCCTGGTACAGCCCAGTGAACTGGTGTTCTTGAAATCAGGCACAGAGGCTCTGAAGTAATGCATCACATTTGCATCCATGATTTGCTTAAAATATTCCATTTAGCCTTTCCTCCCAGGAAACAAAGCCAGCAGTATTTGATTATTGAATAGCTCTTTTTGGATGCTTAGTTTGAGAAGATTTTATTAAGATTATGGGAAACTTGAATTTTACAAAATGAATCATAGCTATATTTCAGTTTTGATTTGTCTCCAAGGGTTGAAATACATAGAAGTCTAGGACACATTATATATTAGCTCTATTTTAGCATGCATTTAATGCAATCACAGGCAAAAATCAAATGCTTTAAAGAAAAATGTTGCACTTTTTAAAATGAAAGAAGCGAGAAAGGATGAATCTGTATAGATAAAAGTGAACTTAGAGTAATAGCATGCAATATATTCTATATAGATATGCATATTTTCATTGTATATTACTATTTCTCTCATCACAATAATTGGTTTAAACAATGGATTGGGGAAAATATTTAATCTAAACTTTCAGGAGAAGATGTCAGTTAACTCTTATATGTGTAAAACAAAGTTTGGGATGTGTGTGCACACATATACACACACAAACACATACATACACTTTTCTAATCAACTAACATTTAAGGAATACCACTGAAGGAAATGTTAATGACAGAAAGAGCTTTTCTGCACACAGAAAAGCATGCACACTACTTTGCAGCATACAAATAGGTAAGAGTACATGTTTTCCCTAAAAGACGAGCAAAAGACCAACGAAATAAGCCCCTTTACTGGATTCCCATAGGGCTGAATGGTCTCAATATCTTAATCTTTAGAACATACCTCAGCATCTCCTCATCTCCTCCTACCTCTGTCCTGTGTTGCTGGCACACAGGGGCAGGAAATGGACGCATCCCTTCCCACTCACCCTGAAACAGCTCCTCAACTCAATCTCAGCCCCATGCCTCTTCTATTCTTCTGCAAGGAAGTGGCTTCTCAGGACGTATCGGAGAGCTCAGCACATGTTAAGTTCTCACGCAGGCTTAAGCCAACATAATCCTCAACATTAAAAAGTAACAACATAATATTTGGGTGGAAGATGTTTTCTGTTCATAATCAACAGTGACTTCTCAGAGTGGCCTTTTCTGACCTCTCTATCTAAGTAGTACTTTACGTTTTCTCTATCCCCTCCCTAAATTACTCTGGTTCATTCTCTGTCATAGAAATTTTACTGCTGAATAGTGACATAGACCTATCCATTTATTTATCTCCTCACTCTTCCCAGTAAAATACAAGGTACATGGAGAAGAAGTTTGTTTTGTTCCCCTCTGCCACATGGGAAAGAACAGTGGTGGCATTTAGTAGATGCTCAATAAATATTTGTTGATTTAATACAAAAAAATTCATTTGTTGGATTTCTTAAGTTGGCTTATCCCAGATGCAGATCCAAAGCCAAGGACGGAGTTGCAAGTGATGCATTAAGGATGTGTTTCCAGGAGCATCCAGAAAGGAGACGGGGACATGGAGCAGAACAGGAAAGGGGAAGGAAGCAAGAGTTTGATTTTAGGTGGACACAGGAAGTTCTCATGAGAAGCCCTGAGATGTAAATTTCAACTCTAAGTTTTTCATCTGGAAGCAAAGGAACTATATACTTCCCACCAAAAAGTACCTCATTACTCGGAGCCCCTGATGGGGAGGGAGGTAGTAAACTTTCCCTCCTAGTTTATTGTTGCCACACACCTGACTTAACTTTCTTGAACCACCTCCCTCTTTAGATGGTGACAATTAACTAAGGTGAGCAACTAATGTAGCAAAAAGATAGAGGGTCCTCTACTTTCACATTAAATAAAGCATAAACTCTAAAGTGGCCTAATTTTTACACAGTGTCATCAGATCTGTGAAGCATTGTCATATGTAGTATTGATATCCTTTGATTCTCAAAACAACTCTTTAAGCTAGAAGTAAAAATGTTCTTTCTTTATCTTGCCTCATTTTGAAACACTGAGATCCGGATAGGTTAAGTTTTAGTAGTTGAGCCAAGATTCAAAAAGGAGCTTGATTGCAGAAATTATTTATGTTCTTACTGCTATACCAAGCTGTCACACAAAGAGATTATTCTGCCTTTATTTTCTTAATCACTAAGATTCTAAAAATAAAAAAAAAAATCTCCAGGCCAAGTAAGTGGGGAAGAAGAAATCAAACCAGATTAATGAGGGAAATGTTAATGACAGAAAGAGCTTGGAGACTCTCCAATCACATTGAGCAGGGGCTGCTGATTCCATCTGTGCTGGAGAATAGTGTGACACTGTGCCACCCCCATGCTACCCGCCCCTCTGTGTAGTCCCTCATACTTACCATGAGAGTTATCTTTATTCTGTTGAATCCTACTCTAAATTTTGCATTGTAAGATTTCCAAGATTTCACTAATGGAAAAGAATTTGAAAAATAACATTTGAAGAATGGTAGTGGGATTTAATAGTCAATGAAGAGTGAAAAGAAGTATTTGTTTGGACAAAAACAGAACCCAGAAAGCAGCCGATGACCTACATACTAGCTGGAATGACTTTGCCTTCAGGTTATAAAAGCACTTTGTATCTATTTATTTGTCTGGCTACTGTGAAAATAAAACACTTTTATGCAATCAAAATCTGAAGTTCTGAAAAATAAAGTTTTTTAACACCTAAGTATGTTGGCACTTCACAGGTATAAATACTGATGTTTTTTGGAACGCTTCTTTCATAGTTAAATATGAGAGGTCACTGTAAAATGTTAACCTATTCTTTACAAATAAACCAAGTATAAAGACTTTGATATTCAACTTGGCTGTGCATTTAAATGTTTTGTGCTAAATTTCACCAAATATTTTTAAAATAATTGGACCAGATTGTTAGAAAAAGAAGATGGTTTAAGACTATTTCTTTAACAAAGGATATTATACATCAAAATACAATATTGTTTGTGAAGTACCTTTTAAGCCATTTTGTATGCCTTATTTTATCCTGACATTCTCTTCTAAAAATTTATATTAAAAACATACAATATGTTAGAATTGGAGAATTACAGAAATTTAGAGCTCAGGCAGATAACTATGAATTTTATTTTAAATAGAGGAAACCATGGCTTAGGGAAGTTTCTAACATCACAGGGCTCTGAAGTAACCAGAAAGATGCAAGAGCTGCATCACAGAGATCACTGTTCTGAGCTGAGGCCATTATATACTTCTTCTCATTTCTATCGTAACATATGAAACAACTCTGAATTGGATTGGTCCTTGACCTCTGGCTCCACAGACCTTTACAGGAACACTGCTGTGGATTTCCTGGATCCAAACTGGATTGTCTCAAGTCTCTTCCTCTTTCTTTTATTTATTGGTGGTAGATTTTGAGTCTGGCTGCAGCCCTGGACCTTATTTCTGTCAAAGTCTATTTGTTGGGTGGTAGGATGTGGGAATAGGGGTTTGGTACTGAAACGGGATGAGATGTCTCTGCAATACTCATTACCTGTCCATCACTGCCCTGCAGTATATTAATAGATTAAAATGGAGATGTACAACAATGTGTTATATGCACATGGTGCATAACATTATTCAACTCATATTATTTTTATATTAACAATTTTTATCTGATTGTGTTACTTTGGATATCAATTCGATATGTGAATATCTGTCTAAGAAAAGCATACGAAATGGCATTTCTAGATAGATAAACTGATTATGTAATGTGGCAAAAGAAAGAGTCCACAGGTCCATCATTGCCCAGGTAAATCAAAAGACGCAAGCCTTCTGAAGCAGATTTTATTTCTAGCATTTTCTCATGTCGACAAGTCTTCTTCAGAAATATCTTTTGTTACAGCTATAACCACCCATCATTTGAATACGCTCTCAATGAACCACTCTTGTATTTATTAGAAATGTAAGTCATTTAAAATACTAGATTGTTTCTCATAAAAATCTCAATACACATATCTGTATACAAACAAGACTACTTCATTCAATATAAAAAGGCTGAATTGCTGGGTCAAAAGGTAGGAATGTGCTTAGGGCTCTTGAAACATATTGCCTAACTGCTTTCCAGAAGGTTGTATTAACTTATATTCCCACTCATATGTGAAACTGGGTCATAATATCCTTGACAAATTTGAAATTTTGAAAACTCTTTGACAAATTGCTTGATAGAAAATTACATCTTATTTGTTTTAATTTGTATTACTGAGTATATTATTTATTAGTCATTTACATTTCTACAATGATAATATTTTAGTTTTATTAAAAAATACAATCCCCGTTTTCTTTCTTCATATTGCATAATCACTTTATCCAGACAGCAATACTATTTCTTGGACTGTTATTAGGCAGATAATCACACACCGAAGTTATAAACAAAGTAATAGGGTCATAAAAATTGCTAATGTCAAAATAATATAAGTTGACTAATGTTATTATATATCATTTATATATTATGCATTGTTGTACAATTCACATTGTAGTCCATTAATCTGTCTGGAACTGAGTTCCAAATAGACAATTGATTATGCACTTCTTTGTGATACTTCTTGAAATGTTGCATTGTGATATTTTTTTCCCTTTTGTTATTTAACCTGAGTGTGTTTCTATTTAGCTTCTGCACTGGATTCTAAGCAACTTAGGCTAGGAGCATTGATATAAGCCTCTATTAACTATTTTAACTTCTATTGTATCAAATCGCATGTGCTGCAGAATCCTCAAAACACATTTACTGACTGATTAGGTGAAGGGTCAGATATAATCTCTCTCTGCCTGATGGATGCAACATTTTTCATCATCTAGGGGCACAAGAACACAGTCATTATGCCAGGGTCATCCTGTAGACATGATCCTTAGCATACAGCTGATTCACAAAGATTTAAGTATCATACATTGTCTGAGGTCACAAAGATTTTCCCTGGAAATAAAGCAGAAATACAGCATAAGGAGCAAATGGGCATATGGGCATTCAGGCACACGCAGGAGCCCATCTTGACTGATATTATCCTGTTTCCTTCCTGGAAGGCAGCACCTCCATCTCTAATCCTGATCTTTCTCTGACCCGAACCCATCAAGCCTACCCAATTTCAGTTCTTATAATCACTCTACCTGCTACCTTCATCTGCACTCCTTTACCTTTTCAACTCTGATTTGTCTTCTACACTATTTTTCTGAGCTGAAAGATCTACTTCGACATTAATTCTGCCTAGGAGTCAACCATTTCCAATCATTTATTTTTACTATTAGACTTCCTCTTTGCAAACATTTTCTCCCCACTGCGGAAACTACATATAAATTGTGTGTCTCACCTTATTTGCTCCAGTTTTTTCAGTATGGTTGAGTTCTGAGTAAAAATGGTCCCGAAATACTATGGCCACTATAGCTTAGCATATAGCTTCTTTAGCTGGAACTGCCCACACCCCAGTCTAACTTCAGCTGGCACCTGACATACTTTATGTAACATTGTGACAACAGAAATAACTTGGCACCCCTCTTAGGATGAAAAGGAATCATGTAGGTCAGAGGCTGCCTTTTTATTTGGATTTGTTACAATGTGTCCAATTGTGAATCTTCTGCATCTCTCAACCTCTCCAGTGTTCCCTGAATGCTACTTAGGATTCAGCATAAATCAGTCGTTGGCCAGCAGAAGTGCAACTTTAAAAGGAACGCCCAAAAAGAGCAGAGTTGAGGAGGGCTGATGTATAAAATGATAATTCCACATCAACCATGAATCTCATTGCTTCCAAAAGGGGTGATTACATTTTTATCTATCCAAAATCTTTTGGGAATAGGCGAACATAGAAATAGGCCTTTATTTTTTCTTTTTTATTTGTTTGATTTGTTTGTGTTTGCATTGTGAAGTGCCAGCATTTTCAGAAAGTTCTGAAGCTGACATATATTATCTTTCATGATTTGACCCTTTCTGACTTCCTGAAGTTTTATCTTTTAATCTTTGTCATAGATGTTTTGTTCCTAGGTGTGCTCTGAATGTATTATTGTTGCCTTCCTGCTTAACATCTGAATATATATTTCACTTTCTTCTCCTGGGTAATTCCTACAAATCTGTCACGACTCAGGATAGCAATCCTCTTCTTTATTTAGTGTTTTTTGAGTCTCTAAGCTGGGCTCAGTGTTTCTCTTCTATGCACCCATTGCCCCATGAGTACCAGCATTATGGTGCTTGCTATGCTATATAAATGAATCTATATTTCACATGAATGTTTGCCTCACATGTATTGTCACAACGTAGGGAGTTATATCTTATTCATTTTTGAATCCATTATGTTCATAGTGCCTGGCATGCAGTAGATGTCTGTTACATAGAATGAGCTTGATAATAACCCTTTGAAATCAGCTTTATTATTATTCATATTTTAGTTATGGAAATTAGGTTTAAAACAATTGCTGAGATTCACCTGGCATTAAATAATGGAGCCAACATTTGAATCCAGAACTCTCTCCAAAGTGGAGATCCAAGACCATATAGACTATAATGCCTGTGGAACACAGGTTTGCATCTCTCTTACATACTCTGTGTCTAAATTTTTGCATAGTCACAAATAACTGTTTTCTTACACTACCTGCTTGGTTGGTCACCAGAAGAAGGAAGTCCTTTTGAAATACTTTTTTTTTTTTTTTTTTGAGATGGAGTCTCACTCTGTTGCCCAGGCTGGAGTGCAATGGCCTGATCTTGGCTCACTGCAACCTCCGCCTCCCAGGTTCAAGGGATTCTCCTGCCTCAGCCTCCTGAGTAGCTGGGATTACAGGCACCTGCCATCATGCCCAGCTAATTTTTGTATTTTTTAGTACAGATGGGGTTTCACCATGTTGACCAGGCTGGTCTCGAACTCTTGACCTCAGGTGATCCACCCACTTCAGCCTCCCAAAGTGCTGGGATTATAGGCATAAACTACCATGCCTGGCCCTGAATCACATTTTACTCCATTCTCAAAGACAAGGAAAAGTTATCTAAGTTGGTCAGATTTGAGACTACTTTTAAATTACATTTTATAGATGGTGGAATCAAGTCTGTGTAGGCCAAACACAGAGCAGTTTCTATGGAAGTTCAAGAAGTGGTGGCTCCTGAAGCCTTTGTCCTATTAAAGGAGAAAATTCAATGACCAAGATTTTGGCTCTATTGTTGCAGGATTCAGGAGGACGAGAGAGGTCTCAAATTAAAACAGGAGAACCTTTTATTGAGTGCGCTCAGGCCCAGCAGACTCACATCCAAAGACTGGGCCCGGAACAAGGACAACACTTGACTTTTATATACACTTCACAGACGGGGGTGGGCTAGCTTGAAATGAGCTTACAGTGGCGTGAAAGCAGGGATACAGAGGCAGGACAAAGACAGTTAATCAAATTGTAGCAGGTTTATAACTTATGATTGCACATAACCATTGCTATGCAACCCAGATGTCCTTTATCTAGGTTTGCCTAGGCACACGCTTATCCCATAACCTTCCCTACGGTGCCCAGGCAGCTTGTAGTTCAGGCCTACTCAGGCTTCTCATGACCTTCATTGTACTTCTTAGATAAAACAATACTTGAAGTCACTAGTTACAGAGAACAGGAATCTATAAACTCATTCCATAAAACAAAGGAAAATTTGTGTTTTCTTCTCCCTATGTTGAAGCAGTGCTGGGAGAGTCTCCAGAGCACATTAAATAATACTAGCCAGACTTTTCCTGGGTCTGGGCTGCTCCTGTTGCCGCCTCTGGGACAAGTTAGCCTAATACAGGAAAACTTATTTCTCTTTCTTTTTAATCTTATTTTTCTTTAATTTCCCGCCTCACTAGGACAAATGGAGAGAACAGGTCTCGTAAGTATTGATTATACATAACATACCAGCATATCTGGCATTTAAAATAAAGTATGCTTTCACTTAGTGTCTTGAAACTCCGCTTCAGAGTTTATGGTAAACGCAGAGTAGAATGCTTCTTTGTTACGCTTTAATTGTATTGTATGTATACTTCCTTTGGGGACCTTGCAGGAAAGAATAAGAGTTTGTGGATAAGAATGGGATGTTCACAAGTTTCCTGGACAAAAAGTCATTACAATATTACACTGTAATAAATCCCACTATTGTTATTATGCAAACAAGGTAGATCTTGTTGGTGATCCAGGGTGATTGATTTGTCTATTGTGGAGGAAGGATGCACCTCTGATCAATGAATACCCTGGCTGTGGCGACTGAATGTTTATTGAGTCCCTGGGAAGGGGAGAGGAAAGATTTCCCCGTCTCTTACCAGAGCTCTCCCAAGTCCTGGCCAAAGAGGAGAAAAACAACAAGCGTGGGTCTGGCCACATGGATTCCACAGCTTAACTAAAATACAGTGAGTTTCTCCAAAGTTAGTTTTCATTTAAAAGCATACAAGAATTATTTTATTTTTTGTGGATATTCAGAAAACCTAAACATCATTTAATCCATATTCAGATAGCTCCTAATATAGCGAAGTGAAAAATAAAGAATTGTCAGTTGAGCTCTTTGTCAATAATCATGCAGCTTTACTGAGGCAATGCCCTATTCTGAAATAGTTTTAGTCACTATGAATCTCGGCTGGCCATTTCAAGCACTGAGTCATTGCCTCTTCTAAGCAACCATTTATCTAGAAACAACTCAGTTTATTTCAAAATCAACTCTTCGTGGAAAATGACTTCCAAACAGAATTTGATGTATTCTCCTCAAGCACGCAATGAAAAGAATTCTGAGATCATCTGAGATTATGGCTCTGCTCTAACTCACTCATGACATTCTTTACCAAGAGCAGTGAATGGGAATCCATTCAGGAAACTTGCTGGAATTCTAGTATAAAAGGAAAAAACCAATCAACATTTGTGAAAAAACTACTCATTAACTTCTGCATGCTTCAGGCTCAGGTCTCTCAAGAAAAAAAAAAAAAAAGACGAAAAAAAAAACTGTTCTAATAAATGCTTGATCACAAACAGAAAACAGCTTATCCAGCTTTCATTATGTATAATTCATACAATTCCCCATTTCTTAGTACAATAAATTAAAGAAGCTTCTTGTATACTCATCTATTGATACAAGATTTATGCCATTGGGTTAAGGAAATTTCAGCTTTTGTTTAGACAACTATCATGGCATAGCTTCAAGTATGCTTTAAAATAAAACCTTTTTATTTAGAAAGATTTTTATAAAGTTACAAATATATAAACATAAAAATAGTACAAACAGTACCAGGTTCAACTATTGTTCCTATTTCAGCTCATTTTCTTGGTCATTTGTGTCCCACATCCATGTGTGTATGTGTATGTGTGTATAAGTGTAGATGTATGTGTGTGTATTTATATGCACAATACTTTTGTGAATTATTAGAGAATAAATTTCCTTTATTAATTCTCTGCATAACCTAAGTGCAATTCTAAATTCAGTAAATTTATCACTGAAATAACACTTTTAACTCGTTTAACATCCATATCCCAGTTTTGCCAGTTGACTCAATAGTGCCCTAAATAGCATTTCACCCTCTCCAGTACAGGATCCAGTCTAGGATGAGATATTTTGTTTAATTGATATTTATCTTTAGATTCAATTTATATGGAACATTCACATAGTCTTCCTTTGTATTTTTTGACAATATTTTTGAAAAACATTTTTTAAAAATACGAAAAGTGTTATTTCGTGTTTCTCTAATGAGTCCTCATATTCATCTCAGGTTATGCATTTCCAGACACAACACCATGTAACTCTGTGTCATTCTTAGCTTATCACATCTGGAGATGTCTACCAGATACTAGATACCCATCTGCTCCTCATTGCTGATTTTAATTTTAATTACCTTGTCAAAGAGTTGTTGATTTCTTCGATGATATTTAAAACTTTCCCTCTTGCAACCAGTAAGTCTGATATAGACACTTCAAGATAATACAGCCATGGATGGTCTAATGACATTTCAGCCAATAATGGATTGCATATACTAACAGGGTTCTATAATATTATAATACCATCCTTTGACTGTAGCTTTTCTGTGTTTAGATACACAAATACTTACTATTGTGTTACAAGTGCCTAGAGTATTCAGATAGTAACACACTGCACAGATTCTCAGCCTAGGATCAGTGGGCTCTGCCATACAGGCCAGGTATGTAGTAGGCTATACCACCTAAATGTGTGTAAGTACACTCTGTGATATTCACACAACAAAATTGCCCAAGATGCATTTCTCAGAACGTATTCCTGTCGTTAAGTGATGCCTGATGGCACATACACCCTGCTCCTCACCAAAATGTAACAAGAATTGATTCATGCTACTGTCAGTTTTTACTGTGATAATTGCAAAGTACTTATTTATTGTCCACCTCCAAAACTCCCTCCACATTCACCAAGAGACTTGTCATTCTCTACTGCTTATTTCACCATTTATTATCAACATGGACATAATTTATTTTCAATGGTTAATATTCGTTACTATACTGAATCCTTTGGGTACTCGAATTACCCTTTAAGCTGGCTTCTGAATTCTTGTTACATGCCCTCATTAACTTTTTGTGTACTTTTTGGCATAACATGTTCTAGGATTTTCTTATGCCTACTCTTTTCCAGCTTTGGAATTAGCTATTTATTTACTTAAATAGGCTAGGTTATAATTAGTGTAGGATGGTACTAGAAATAAAGACTTTGGTGTAAGGTATGTTCATTTAGAATTTTTTCTAGAACCTTTAAGCAGACAGAGTTAAGAAATAATTCATACATATACATAGATACATACACAGCTGCACCTACACATACCCATAGATACATACATATGAACATATGCATGCATATACATATTTTAGAAATATGTTTACACTAATATTGTCAATTCCCATCTATCTCTGCAGGTTTCTTTTCTGCCTTCCTTCTTCCATATTTGTATGTTTCTCTTTCACGGTGAGAACCCACATTTGACAATGTTATAAAATACCTAAAGTGTTTCAAAATTGATCTGTACCTATTCCTACTTCAAAAAATGCCCCAATCTGCTAAAAAGTGTTTTCTTCAACATGGCCCAAGACTGAGAGCACATAGTTAAATTTTTTGTTCATATATTACTTGAATTATTGCTTTCCTTTTCCCCTTCAGTAGTATTCTAATTTTAGTTTGAAGCACAATTCAGCTTACTTCCTTCTGTTTGCTTTCAATTTTACTTTTTCTTCTCTCCTTTCCTTCCTTGTTGATTTAATTTGATTTTTCAAACATACAGAGCATTCACATGCTCCCGTCACCAAAACTGCATGAAAAACATACTCAGGAAAATGCTCCTTTCTAAATACCCTCCAACCTATTTCCTTATAATTTATGCAGGTAACTCTATCAGTATAATTCGATCAGCAATGCAGAGCCACTGTATATTAGGATTTGGCCTTATATAATTGTGGGGGCTGCTTAAATTATCCATTTGAAGGCTGATATTTCTGTTAGCTGCTCTACGATGAAGTTCACAGGCCAGGCTGTAAAAAAGGCAAGGGAGATATAAAATAGTGAAAACAAGGAAAATCTAATATCTGTGTGGCTGAGTAGTAGCCCATATAGATGGAATAGAATGTACATCCATGATGGGGTGGCCTGCATTGGTGTTCCTTATCACGAAGCTAAACTTCTACTGGACGAAGGGCTACAAAAGCTGAAGCAGAGGATCTTCAGAACCTGGAGGAGCATTGCCCTAGTTACTGCCCCCGTGTCAATCAGGAGCGGCATGTAAGTGACAACAGGCATGATCTGCAACAGTGCCAGGCCTTGAGCTGACCTCCCAAGCATAAAAAGAATATAGCTGCTTTTACTGCCACCTTCTCATTCTGGTGGGAAAATCTTTGTGACCCATATGAACGCCAACCACGTATGGAAGGGAATTCTGAGAAATATAGTCCCAACTTAGCTAACATGATACAATATAAATCTACCACAATTTATGACTTGTTAACTTGGCATCCATATGTATTTTATATATATATATATTTTTTCTATATATATAACCTCATATAGAACTATAGTAAAAAATATATCATTTTGCATAAATTAATGTAGCTACCTCTTCCATGGCAAAAATATATGCAAAACTCTCCATACAATATTCAAACTATCCACCTTTGAGCGATGTTAATTTCTTTTCTAGAAGAGTCACATCTCTCCCTTTTGACATCCTGGGACTTTCATACTAAAATATAAGGTGAGTTACTATAACACATAATATTTTAGATGACAAGGGAATTACAGAAAGGAAAAGAATAAAAATAGTATATGCACAAATATATCAAATAAATAGTTATAACTATTAGAGTCCTTGTCTGTGGCTGGACAAGTGGCTGCAGTTGGTGTTAATAACTACCTTTCCCCACAACCCATTCCATATTGTCTCTATTCTCAGCAAGCTTCTCTTTGGGTCATGGTTTTTGATGGATGGAGTTAGCCAAGTTTTCACTGTTGAAAAATCCTTTTGGTATTGGTTTGTTCTGCTTTTCCTCTGACTTAAATCACAAACTGTTGTATTTAACAGATCACTACTAAGAACTTCCCTGGCATCTCTTGCATTCCAAACATATATCTTCTTATCCCCATTGTGTAAATTCAACCCAATTACCACTTAATAATCAGAGCAACCACTCTAGACAGAATAAATAACTCCCTTCTTTGACTTTTGATTCAGTAGCATAAGCAGCCACATTGGACAGGTGGCAGTCTCAGCTCCCAGCATAATGGAGCGACTGTTGGGTGTCCTGTAGAAGTGTTTTTTCTTGGGAACCAAGACTTCAAGACCAACAGAACCCAAAGCTGCTGAACGGGAAGCCAGATTTTGACAGTGGATAAATAGTGACACCAAAGACATTCTCATTTCTACCCCTTGACTCCCAGACTTCAAACCTTGACTGTGAAAGAAGCAGAGCAATATACTGGTCACTCATTGAGAGATTTCTGGAGGAAATAGCAAGGTCCTACAGTGACTTCACACCACACAAATGTGTTATCACTGAGTTGCCACTGAGCCAGCAGGTGTTGCTAAAAGGTATTGCCACCCAGCAGATACTATAATTGAGCCTTAAAGGGTAATAATTTATTTTTTGAATTTGTACCATGTTAACATGGTCCCAAAGTCAGAAAAATACAAAAAGTTATATTCAGAGACTGGTCACTGTCTCTCTCATACGCTTTCCATCCCATCGCCTTCCCTGCATCTGTTGAAGTAACAAATTTATTTGTTTACTGATGTGCTTTCTGTGTTTCTTTTTGTAATGATAAGCAGATATATGTAGATTTTTAATTTTTCCCTTTTTTACATAAAAGCTATAACCACATATATACACAGGTATGTGTATGTATGCCTGTGTGTGTGTATATATGTGTGTCTACATATGTATATACATATGTGTGTGTGTATATATATATATATAAAATTACTTGTACTTTGCTTTTTGCTCTTATCAATACTATCATCTGGAAATCAATCCCTATTAATTATAGAGGTCCCCTTTTTATTTATTCTTTCTCATTTATTTTTTATCAGTATCGTATTATACCATTATGTACATAGCATTCTGTATTTACCAATTTCTTCTGCTTATATGTTTAGGTGGCTTCCATTATTTTGCAGTTATATAGTGAATAACCTTGCCCATTTGAATTTTTAACAATGTTAGAGGTGTACCAAAAGGGTACATCCCTGAAAGTAGAATTACTGAATTGGAGGATACATGCATATATAATTTTCTCAGATTTTGCTAAATTCTCCTCCACTGGGACTGGAACAATTGCATTCTCACTAGCAATGTACCTGTGGGCGTTCTGTTTGCCCAAAGCCTTGTTGAAACCTGTGTTATCCATTATTAGAGATTTTGCCCATCTCACAGAGCACTCTTTTAATTATAGCAGCTTCCTAGTTTGTTTTCATGTCTTCTGGGACTAGTTCGCCATCTCTACCCCATACCTTTTCTTTTTCAGTGGTTTCTGGCTCTCACTGTGTGTCAAATCTTCTAGCTTCATTAAAACACTTCTTGGTGTTTTTGTTGAAATTCCTTTACACATAAATTAAACTTAGGAAGGGCTAACATCTTCATTATGTGGAGATATCCCAACCAAACATAAAGGATGTCTATTTATTCAGATCAACTTTTCTGTCTCTCAGGAGCGTTTTATGGCTCTCCTCATTAAAATTTTGCTTAGTTTTGTTAAATTCATTACTAAATAGTTTATCATTTAAAAAATTACGAAAAATGCAACTTTTGATTGAACACATGATAGCCGCTTACCTGCTAGTGGGTTTTGGGAAGAATACATACATATATATCTTCCAATTAGTCTCCTTATAAATAGAAAAATACTGGTACTAAACCAGTTTCAATTTAGAAAAAAGGAAAGTGGTCTTGCTGCTTAGAATACAGGTTTCTTCAAAAACTCATAATATATTACAATATCTGGTAATACAAGAACATGATTGATATCAATTGTATGTGTAATGGGACTAAGCACTTTCCAAACTGCATTATCCTCATAGGAGAAGTGAGTATAATACTATTTTTCTAGCACATTTTAGGAGTTAGCATTGTTCTAAGTAAAAGATTCAGCTATGGAAGGCACTCAGTCAACATTTGTGATTCTGAATATTAAAGCATACATACTTGATAGAAGAAGGAAAAGTTATTTTCTAGAAAACATCTATTCTATCCATGAATCAGGCAATATTATGCCCTATTTTGAAAATTAGCTATCTGTAGAGATATTGGAAGATGCATATTTTGTGTGTTTTTTTTTCTACTGACACCTGCCTTTTATGGGGGAGAGAACAGGGTAAAGACAAATAAGCTGACATGGAATGAGGTAGTTCATATTCCTCTTCCCTTAGGACGGATTTTGAGGCATGACAGCCATACCTTTGAGGTAATCAATATGGTCTTGAAGTTCTCCTAAGCTTGAATAAACTTTAGAGAGGTTTCTTTCTGACTGTACTTTCCTGACCTCCCTTTTCTTACAGCATTCACTTTAGAAAACACTTCATTGTAAATTTGCATCTGTCCCTTTGAGATGTACATCTTCTGCAACCAAGAAATGTCCTTCTCAAGGACCTGGGAGCCATATCTTTGAAATGTAATCATTGAATGGCATAGTGCCCCTTTCTCTCAATTTTTGTGGGAAAGTAGGGGCTTAGCTTCCATAAACACCGATTAGCAAATACAGAGGGTCTCAATGCATTGACTAACCACCCTTCCCTACCCCACTCAACCTCCTTCAGTATTTCTTTATTAGTCCATCTCAGCACCTAAAACCTCTTTCACCTTTTGTTTCAAGAGAGTTGAGTTCAGCCTTTCAAGTATTCCTTGCAGTTTAAATCCACCTGGTACAATTATTCTTTGACAGAGACCTTTAAACATCAACTTGCTGTGCAAATTTTACAAATTAACTTTATTGATGTTAGGCTAAGGTATATAATACTCTCCAAGAACAATTATGCATTTACAAATGGCCCTTGGCGTACCTTAAATCTGTGGGTATAAAGTATTCATTTTAAATTGATATATAATAACTACTTTAGTGTGTGTTTCATGAAAAAAACAGATACTGACTCTTTGAACATAAAAATTATTTTTGTCACTCTGACAAAAGAAGAGTTTGAGAGAAATATTGAATTATACTTAGTAGGACACTATTCTTGAGACAGCTTCATTTTTTTTCCAAAATTTCTTGTAATTTGCTTCTTAATTTTCATCCTAAACTTAAACAACTGTGTTGGGTTTTACTAACACACCTCTGTGTCTAAAGAATAGCTCTCTAGCTCGGTTTTGCTGTCAATTAATCTTTTATTTTGAATATTTTTCTTTTGTTACGTATTTAATCAGTTTGGCCAAGTTTCATATATACTACAAATGACTTTTCCATTCAATGTCTAGTTTTTTATTTCATCTATTTGCCAGGTATTAGAGACATAAAGAAGATAAATGATTCATACAAGACAATGAATAAGAAAAAATTTCTGTCCTGAAATTTTTTTAAAGTATAGTGGGGAAAGAAATAAGTAAACAGATAACAGTGATAGAGTATACTAAGTTGTATGGAGCTATTTCAGACTGACTAGAGGAAAACATATACTGGACAAATAATCTCAGCCTTGATGGTGATCATGGCGGAAGTAGTGGATACATGCAGGTTTCTGGGAGGAAGCATCTCTCAAATGGGTGCCACTGGAGAGCAGAATAAATGCTGAAGATATTGGTAGAAGGTGATGAAGAGGAGGAGTGCTGGAAGGGTAAACAGGAAGTTTCACATTAGGGAATTTAAACTTGATCTTGCATATGAGAGTGCTGTTGAGATATTCTGTAGTTAGAAACTTACTGGCATAATCCTATTTAGGATTTAGAAGAAAGGTCCGGTTTTAGTATGGGGAATGATTTGGAAGTTGTATTAAAGTTTTATAAACTTTTTAGTTTACCTTCTTAATAAATGTAAGAGAATTTAATTGTTGAGTAAATTTATTATTGTGGCTATAGAACATGAACATAACCACTAAGAAGTGAAAATATTTGACCAAACTAGTGATTATTTCGTTATCTTGTAAATTATTATACTGTTATATAGTATTTTTATTTTTAGACCAAAAAACTCTCAAAAATTGTGAAAATCTTTTAGCCAGGTTATTTTCATAAATGAAGTCACTGAGAGATAAAGATGTTAATAATGCACCCAAAGTTACAAAGTCGATTACAACTATATTTGATTTTCTAGCATAAACGCTTTCTCCCTTACATAAAAAATCAGGCCTATTTCACACACAATTTTCTGAGTGGCACTGAATTGTTTTAATGGAAATTGTGAAAGATGTTTTGTTTCACATTGTAGCACAGAAGAAGTGAATGTTGGTCAATAAGACAATTCCTAACTCCAATTCAGCAGAAGCAGGAGCCTAGAACCTGCGGTGGGAGGAGGATGGAGATGAGAACATGATACCCCAGGAATCTGCAGCAACACTCGGGAGAGCTTTGGTCATGTCAGAGTTTAGATCAGAGGTTAGACTGTTTACTTTCTGTTCTTAAAGGCCTCTAGCTTTAGCTAGCGTGTCTTACATTGTGTAGTACTTCATAGTTTTATACCCCTCAAGCCGTGAATTCCTTATCATAATCCCATTAGATAGTTGGGGTAACATTTTTGTTGCTTTATAAAATTAATCTTTAATATACACAACAGAAGATTTTATTGAGCTGTGGATCTGAGTTCAAAATAGATATATTCTTATTTTTCAGCCTAATGATTTAAGCTATTGCCACATTATATTCATTATCTCTCCCTTAAAAAAAATAGTTTCCTTTTAGTATTCATGAAATTTACATGCAGTAACATTTCCGATTGTCTTTTGTTGCACTGAAGTACACCTATCCGACATAGAAGTTTATGGTTAGAAATAAGCTCATAATTTGTTTTGATAGAGTGCTAAATATCTTTCATTTGTCTGGTTAGATTTACCCTTCACCCTCTTTCCACCCTGCTCTGTGGTCTGTGAAGCTGATCCATTTAGCTTGCTTAATGATGCCCTTGCCCTCTGGCTTCCTGGTGGCTTTGATCAATAGGAGACACTAGCAGATCAGAGGCAGGAGAATGAAGACTGGATATATGTTCCCCTGGCACCGTTTTACTGTTACCATCTGTTAGCTGTATCCCTCTGGGTGACCTCTCTATGTTCTGGAAACTACTCTGTCCTTTTAGCACTAGGGGGAGTTAGGCTCCCTGATGCTGCTAAGTTAAGTTTATTACATTTTCCCTTACTTCTATCCCTAAACTCTGTCCACATTTTTATACATTGATCCTTTATTGAAGTCTTTCCAATTGACCCAGTTTGAACATGACTATTTAGAATTGTCATTTTATTGGCGTAACACATGAAAGTTGTCGTGCTAGTGTGCGGCACGTGGTAACAGGAGGCCGCATGGTATTATTTAAGAGGATGGCATTGGGAATAACAGTCCAATTTCTAGCCTGGTTCTCTACACGGTGATGTTGAGCACATTTCCTAACACTTGTGTTCCTCAATTTTCTTATTTGTAAATGAAATACACCTATTTCATGAATATATAAGTTAAATATAAATATATATATGTGCATATTAGGACTTCGGTGTCCAATAGAGATATGAGAACCATAAATGTGAGCCACACGTAAGATTTTATATTTTTTAGTAGCCACTTTAAAAAGAGTAAGAGAGACAGGCAAAAATAATATTTACTTAACCCAATATAAATGTTTACTTAAACTGATATATTTAAAATATTAACATTTCAAAACGTACTCAGTATAAACATGGAATAAAGAGGTATTTTATATTTTTTATGACAAAGATATAGCAAAAATGTAGTATGTGTTTTACATTTACAGCATATCTCAGTATGGACTACCCACATTTCAAAAGCTCAAGGCCCACACGTGGCTAGTGGCTCCCTATTGGATACAACAGCTTTAGTAGCTCTTTGAACCTACACTTATATTGGGGATCAGAAAACCTCATCCCGAAATATGGCGCTTCTATCCCTATGGTTCTCTGAATTTCTCTGATCTACCTAGAAACTAGACCTGCCAAAGAGAAAAACGATTGCCTTCCCTGAAATTTCATTAGCCCCTGAAAATTAAAACTCATATCACAGAGGAAGAGAGGCTAAAAATTAAGCACCACATCTGGAGCCCAGGCAAACTTTGTGTCAAACCTTTGTCTTTTCTGTCTCATTTAATTTTGAAAGAAAAATATTTACTAATAATTGTCTAAGTTTTAAAGCCATTCATTTCCCCTAAAAATTGTTTTACCATTTCTCAAATTGCCACATTTTCTCTATCTCCTCTTGCCCTCTGAAAAAGAATATATGAGCATCTGTACCCTACTGGGTTATTGAGTAATCATCGCCCTGCAATTCCCCTGTGATATGTACATTAAAATAAATGTGTATGCCTTTTTTCTCGTATTAGTCCACTTTTTGTCAGTCCATTTGCAGTGAACCTCCAGAAGGTGAGAGGGGAAGCTTTCTCCTTTGGTCTCTACATTTACTTGAACAACTTATTTGATTAATCACTTCTCTTCATTCTTTCTGTTCACCAAAATGTGCTTATAGGATGCTGAGTAGCCAAAGTTCACAGGCAACATTTTTATTCAGTAGTCCCTGCTTATCTATGGGAGATACTTCCAAGACCCAAGTGAATGCTTAAAACCTCAGATTGTACCAAACTCTCTCTAAATACTAGCTTTCCCTATACATACATACCTATGATAAAATGTAACTTATAAATGAGGCACAGTAAGAGATTAAGAAAAATAGCTAATGATAAAAATGAATAATCATAACAATATACTGTAATAAAAGTTATGTAAATGTAGCCTCTTTCCCTCTCTCTCTCTCTGTCATATTTTGGGACTGCTGTTGACCCTGGGTAACTGAAACTGTGCAATGCCAAACCTCAGGTAAGGGGGGACTATTGTACATCCATGAATATCTGCTCCCACCATTTGAATTACATACTTAAGAAGTATCAACTGTATTTTTTTCAAACCTGTTTATGTCAGTTATATCCATTATTATGATAATTTAATATATTTGTTTATAAACCAATGACATAGCAGTATGGAAGGAAATAGAATTGTCATTTCTATAAAAATTAAGTTAAATGCTTTGGGAAGGATCAATAAAGAGACATTAATTTATGAAAAGTAGATGTAGTAGAGAAAACTGAAAACAAAATGTGGAAAATAATCAATAGCTGGAGGTATTCTGCATTCAGACCACTTTGCAAGTGTTAGCAAGTTCGTACTCCATTTAAAGAAGATGAATCTGGGTATCACACAGTGATCATATGGTTGTGTTTAATGAAAACTAAAATAAAATGTAAAACGCCAATATAAGAATATAATAGATATTGACATTATACCCACAAACTGTTGGGTATAATTTATATATATATTCATATACACCTATACATGCATTCTACAGCAAGCCCCATGAGGGCAGGTATCACATTTGTTTAGCTTGCCACTAAATTCTCAGTGCTAGAATGGTGATTGGCTCAAAGTAGATGCTCAACAAATGTTTGTTGACAGATTGACTGACTTGTTATTTCCATATGGCACCTCTGACTATGCAAGCCAGTTGGTTTTTCAGTTTATAGTTTGCTGTCACATTTTTAAAAACATGATATTGTTTTATTTACAACAGATATAATTTTACAGTCCTTTTTTTTCTAAGTGAAACATTTTAAGTCATCTAGAAAGGGAAAACTCATGCAAAATTTAACTCAGTAAATTTAGACTTGATGTTTTATTAGAACAATGCCTTGCTGGGGAAAATGGAAGAGAATGAATAAAATTTAAGTCTATCTGTTCCTGAGAAGGTCAAAAAAGCTTGCTTTTCATATGTTCTGGGGAGCTGTGAATAAATATCCAACAAAGCTCATCTGGATTCACAATCTGTTCATCAAAAGCACCTAAAATTATCTTCTTCCTAAACATCCCTATTAGCAGACATTGGCTATGGTTATACACATGTATCAACTTGAAAAATTCCCTGAAATTACCCAAACAAATGTGGATATTATAGTTATTGAATTTACACCTCCCACCCCACATTGATGGTGAAGATTTAGTCACAGTGTAGCTGAAGAAGTGTAAAGTAGTTAAGTCGAAACTAGGATCCTTCTTGAGGGACTTGCCAATATACTTTTTTCTTAGTTCCCCAAACAGGTCATTTTTAATGCAAATTTTAATTAAAGTATTACACAAATAAAAAGTGCTCATGTCATAATGGTACAGCTTGATGAATTCTCCCTAAGTGAATACACTATAAATGGTTCCAAGATCAAAATAGGGAATACTAGCAACAGCCCAGGAGCCCCTCTTCAGTCTTTTTATGGTCATCAGTCTTCCTAATGTAATTAATATTCTTACTTGATTGCTATAGATTCCTTTTACCTACATATGAACTTTAGATGAATAGAATCACCCAGTACGTCCTGTGTTGTGCCTGGCTTCTTTTACTCAGTAATATTTAGAAGATTCATTCATGTATGTCGTTTTAGTTTGTTGATTCTCATTGATTTGTGGTAGTCTTTTGTAGAAATACACCACAATCTATTTATCTCTTTTACTCTTGGTGGATATTTGCATTGTACTCAGTTTTTGGCTATCATGAGTAGCTCTGCTGTGAACATTCTTGCATGTCTTTGGTGATCATAAGAACACATATCAACAGATATAGGTGTGAAAATTCTAAATCATAAGATGTGCAGCACGTTAGGTTGGAATAGCTACTATAGTAAAATCTCTTCTGTATTGGGTTACTTTTCAAAACAAAAAAAAGCAAAGGGGATTTGGTCTTAGAAACTTCAACTTGTTGGTTGTTGTATTAAAAGATATTATATATACATGTATTTGTTAATCTCTAATTAGATTCCTTGGAATATTTCCACTTTTGAAGAAACATGTTAGCTAATAAATAGTTAACATTCCTAATGCATTTCATTTTTAAATTTTAAGGCTGTTATTATTTTTCAGAATTGTAGTCACATATTTACCAATAAAAATTCTGGTTAACAGTAGGAATATATGATATTCATAAATATGACTTATTTTCTAATTATGTCAGGACTTAACATGCCCATGGGAATAGAATTAGGAATGACACTTTGCCATTTGTCTTTATAAAATCAAAGACACCATTTTGTCAATTGTATGTTATACTGATTAGAAATAGACTTTCTCACTTCAGAAAACCTCACAAAATATCTGTTCAGCCTTGTTGCCTTGCATATATAATTCTTTACTCCCAATGACACTTTCAAAATTCTCATATACATGTTCATACATACTGTACTCTTATACCTATAGTCGTTGCCATGTATATATGTAGTTTCCAAATTCTCAATGATATTTTAAGTCTCTGTTATGTAGACTGTACACAACCTCATCTTAAAACATATACGGATCACTTGAAGTCAGGAGTTCGAGACCAGCCTGACCAACATGGTGAAACCTCCGTCTCTACTAAAAATTAAAAAAAATTAGCCTGGTGTGGTGGTGGGCACATGTAATCCCAGCTACTTGGGAGGTTGAGGCAGGAGAATCGCTTGAACCTGGAGGGAGACGTTGCAGTGATCCAAGATCATGCCATTGCACTCCAGTCTAGGCAACAAGAGCAAAACTCCCTCTCCAGAAAAAAAAAACAAAACAAACACACACACAAAAAAAAACGCCCTCAAGCACATTGTAAAGCTAATTTTAAAAGTATTTTTTTATTTTACAAATCTAATCAGAAACAACCATTATAAAATATATAATATCTTGCAAGAGATAACAATGTTCGAACATCAAAATTTAATTTTTTGAATCTAAAATATGAGCAAATCAGTCTATCTTTCAGAGGACAAAGCAGCAAATTACTATTCCAAATGGCTTTCTCTACATTCTTTCCACACATATTTTAACCCATGTTTTCTGACACCAAATGCTTCTGGTTTCTGGTATTATATTTCTTTACGTATTTACAGAATCTAACTACTCTTGAACTATTTACGAACATGGCTATACTTATCTGAATTAAAATTTTCTGCCTTCTCTCTAAGCTTTTGGTCATCAAAAGTATCTAATTGTCAAATCTATTAGATTGGTACAAAAGTAATTATGGTTTTTGCCATTACTTTCAATGGCAAAAAATGCAATTACTTTTCCACCAACCTAATAGGAAATACTCAATTGGTTACTTCTTTGTCTTTGATGGCAGTCCTTCCTTCCTTGAAACTAATTTTTTACAATTGTTTTAACCATTCCATTTTCTCAATTTGTTATGTACTTCACTGTGTATAAAATTCTATACTGATTACTCTGCAATCACATTCCCTCCATTTAAAGATTTTCCAGCATTTGGACTACAGCCTTCCAACTCTGTATACTGTGCTGTAGCATCAACTATCATGTCCCCAAACCATATATGCAACTCAGTCTTCTTTCCTGAGAAATGTGTTTAAACCTCATTTATCCAATCACCTACTTACATAATTACCTACACCAGCAGTCTCCAACCATTCTGGCATCAGGGACCAGTTTCATGGAAGACAATTTTTTCATAAACTGGGGGCAGGGGATGGTTTTGGGATGCTTAAAGCACATTACATTTATTATATACCTTATTACACACACACATATATATATATATATATATAGTGTGTGAATATATATATACATTAGTCCCACATGGGGGAGATGGGAGATGGTGCCAAATCATCAGGCATTAAATTCTCATAAGGAGTTCACAGCCTAGATCCCTCACATGCACAGTTCACAATAGGGTTCATGCTCCCACAGGAATATAATGCTGCCACTGATCTGACAGGAGATGGAGCTCAGGTGGTAATGTGAGTGATGGGGAGTGGCTCAAATGAAGCATTTGCTTTTGGGTTGAATAAATGAAATCTCTGCCTAAGCCAATGTCTAGAAGAGGTTTTTCAATTTTATCTTCTAGAATTTTTATAGTTTCAGGGCTTAGATTTAAGACCTTGATCCATCTTGAGGTAATTTATGTATAAGATGAGAGATGAAGATCCAGAGCTTTTGCACAGCGAAAGGAACAATCAGCAGAGTAAACAGAAAACACACAGAGTTGAAGAAAATCTTCAGAATCTATACATCTGACAAAAGACTAATATCCAGAATCTACAATGAACTCAAACAAATTAGTTAGAAAACAAACAAAAAATCCTATCAAAAAGTAGGCTAGGAAGATGCATAGACAACTCTCCAAAGAAGATATACAAATGGCCAACAAACATACGAAAAAATGCTCAACATTACTAATGATCAGGGAAATGCAAATCAAAACCACAGTGCAATACCACCTCACTCTGGCAAGAATGGCCGTAATCAAAAAAAAAAAAAAAAAAAAAAAGGATGTTGACATGGATGCAGTGAACAGGGAACACTTCTGTACTGCTGGTGGGAATGTAAACTAGTACAACCACTACAGAAAACAGTGTGGAGATTCCTTAAAGAACTAAAAGTAGAACTACCATTTGATCCAGGAATTCCACTACTGGGTATCTACCCAGATGAAAAGAAGTCATTATGTGAAAAAGATACTTGCACATCCATGTTTATCACAGCACAATTTGCAATTGCAAAAATGTGGAACCAACCCAAATGCCCATCAATCAACAACTGAATAAAAAAACTGTGGTGTATGTGTGTGTACATATATATACAGACACATATGTACACATATACACATAAATACAATGAAATACTACTCAACCATAAAAAGGAATGAATTAGTGGCATTCACAGCAACCTGAATGAGACTGGAGACTATTATTCTAAGTGCAGTAGCTCAGGAATGGAAAGCCAAACATCGTATGTTCTCACTCATAAGCGGGAGTGAAGCTATGAGGATGCGAAGGTGAGAATGGTACAATGGACTTTGGGGACTCAGGGGAAAAGGGTGGGAGGAGATAAAGGATAAAAAAAAAAACTACAAATTGGGTGCAGTGTATACTGCTTGGGTGATCGGTATACCAAAATCTCACAAATCGTGACTAAACAACTTACTCATGTAACCAAACATCACCTGTTCCCCAATAACCTATGGAAAAAAAAAATGAACAAACGTAAAAATACTGATGAAGCTTCGCTCACCTGCCCGCCACATGCCTCCTGCTATGTGGGTCTGTTCCTAACAGGCTATGTACTAGTACCCGTGTATGGCCCAAGGTTTGGGGATGCCTGAGCTACATATCCTAGTTCTGTTTTAAATTCATTTTTTTCTGTATTTTCTGCTATGAACTAGAATTTTCTCTTGTGTCTCCTTTTTTAGTTAATGGTACTTGTTGGGGCTCACAAATCGATAATCCAAAACTATAATGCTTTGTATATGCTGAACCAAAGAAGAGGCCTCAAGGTCTTTCTGTTTCACCCCCTTCCCCATAGTCTCTTTCTAAGCACAAAATAGAGTTGTACTCTGAAGTTCCATTATCTGCAAGCCTGGACCTACCAAAGAAGAAAACAATTACCTCCAGTCTCTTCCCTGGGTTTTCATTAACTGAACTCATATCACAGGAAGACTAAAGTCTGTCAACAAACCTGGACAGACTTTAGTCTCAAACCATTGTCTTATGCTCTGTGTGCTCAACGGCCTTTGTGCCAGATCATTGTATGTTTTCCAAGTCAATTGAATTGCCCTTAGAATCATTTACCATCTTCCAAACATCATCCACACTTCTCCATCACTCTTTCTTCCAAGAAGTATATAAGCATCCATACCCCACTGGAATATTGGACAATCACTCTGTGATTCTCCCTGTGTGCACAGTAGTAAGAAATTTGTAACGTCATTTCTCTAATTTAATCTGCCTTATTGTGAGTTGGTTTTTCAGTGAAACTTCTAAGGGCCAAAGGAGAAGTTTCCTTGGCCCCAACATACCCATGTTGCCAATTTTAGAAAATTGTAAATAGGTTTAAAAATTTATTAATACATTCTTCTTCTTTTGTCTACCTTCAAGCACCAAAGGAATTGCACACTATTTCCGTCTCACATCCTTCTTTTCATTGCTAATATATTTCACACATCCATTTTTTTAATGTACTGTTGTAATGATATCTCTACTGCTTTGAGAAACTCCAATCTTAAAGTCTTCCAATCCATTCTCTACATGCCAGGTATTATATGTGTGCTTCCCTAATAGGCAAGTAGGAATGTGCACTTTCCTAACATGGATTATGCATATATATTTTCGATTACTTAGGATATGAAAATGAATGGAACGTGCCGTCTGTGTCCTCAAAGAACCCACACTTACAAGCAAGACATAACTGTCAATGACTCTAAGCAGATATAAGTACCATGGGGAATTAAAAAGAGTATTCATGCTCTCTACCATTTATTCATCGACTCTTCTGAGTATTGTTCTAAGCACTAGTGATACAGAACTGACCTGGAAAAAAAGATGTCTTAGCTCATGAATTTTATTTTCAATGACAGAAGACAGAGGAGTCAAGGAAGGTTTCATAGGGAGATGACAGGAGGTGAATTTTAAAATCACTATTTCTAATGGTTGTAAGGGAGAAAAGATTTCTTTATTCGCCCATTGCTAGGCTCATGGCTGATACTCCTATAAGAAAAGACAGATTAACAAGAGAAAAGCATAGCAATTTATTTAATATAAATTTTATGTAACACAAGAGCCTTTAGAAATGAAGACCCAAAGAAACAGGAAAAACTATACATTTTTATGGACAGTTGTGTCGAAGTATGATTGGAGCTTAACACGTTATGATTTAACGGCAATGACTTGGGGGGAACTTAGCAAGGCCTATTTGTTCAGATTCTTCTCTGTATTTCTGTGTGATAATCCTTTTCTCTGGACATAGAAGGGACCATCCTGGAATGAGAATCTTATGGCCTACTTCAGAGAAAGGCCTGCTAGGGTCTGCTAGGTTTTATGCACCTCTTCAGGAAAAGAGCAAGGGGAAGAGGAGAGTGAGTTTTCTATTTCTGTTGTTTTTTCCAAATGCCAAGTGCCATATTTTGAGATAGTGTGTCTGTAGCTCTATCATGGTGAACTTTATTTATATTTTAATAAAAGATTTAAGAATGACTGAGAAATAGACAGTTAAAATCAGTGAGACTATTTTCTGTTGATTAAATAAACTTCCACAAAAACAAAGAGCTTGTACATTCACATCTGGACATATGAGGTTCCCAGTGGATGTAAAGAGATTCCCCAATTCAAAGTCTTCTCTACCAAAAAACTTTGAATTATCCTTCAGCATCTTTCATTTGTTATTTCAATATTTCAAGTAATAAACAAATATTTATTTATTCTCATGACCTAGACTAGCAGATAAAGAAAGAAGTGATATTTTAAGGATTAGTAGGTATCACTTTGGTGGGGAGAAGCAGGAGGGGGTGAACAGCATATAATGTTCATTAGGGAATGTGGCTTTAGGGAACATGGCATGATTGTGGAATTGAAACAAGGGCGGGAAAAGTGGCATGCAGAGATTAGTCTGTCAGCTTGAAAGACTTAAGATTTTTAAATTCATACTCCAGAGACAAAGTTATTTTCCTTCACATGGTCCTCAAACATGCCCGAATGCCTGACATAGAGTAGAATCTTAACGCATATTTGTTAAATAAATGAATATGCATAATGTTGGCACTCAGAATGCAACACCCTAATGTGAAGGCCTCTGAAATAGCTTCAGAAAAAAAAGTCTCTCTCTGAACTTCTCCTACCCACCCTCTTTCATCCATCATTCTCCCCCAAGGATAAACATAGAAACTAGAATTCCTCTTCCCCAAAGCAGGTCATAGAAACCAGAACCCCTTTTCCCCAAAGTCAGCCACAAAACATAAAATATACTCTTCACTTTCCCCCATTTTTCTGCGTATGAACTGGCTATAAAGAAATTCTCTGACCTACTTTGTTTGATTGAAGGCCCTAAGGTCCCCTCCTTTCAGCAAAGGTCCTGCGCCATACACAGAATAAACAAATGCTGCGCAGAGAGGCCAAGAAGAATCTGGATAGGCCTTACTAAGTGATATGGTTAGGATCTGTGCTTTTGTCCAGATTTCATGTTGAATTGTAATTCCCTATGTTGGAGGTGAGGCCTCGTGGGAGATGATTGGATCATGGAGGTGTTTCTTATGAATGCTTTATCCCCATCTTCTTGGTGGTGTTCTCATGATAGTGAGTGAGTTCTCATGAGATCTGTTTGTTTAGAAGTATTTAGCCCCTCCCTCACTCTCTCTTTCTCCTGTTTCTGCCATGTTAGATGTGTCCGTTACCTGCTCACCTTTGGCCATGTTTGTAAGTTTCCTGAGGCCTCCGCAAAGCCAAACAGATGCCAGCATTATGGTCCCTGTACAGCCTGTGGAACCATAAGCCAACTAAACATCTTTTCCTTATAAATTACGCAGTCTCAGGTATTTCTTTATAGTAAGGCAAGGATGGACTAACACACTGAGTTTCCCCACCTACTCTACTAACATTAGTTCATATTGTTTTTGTTAAACAGTGCTACATGGCTTTCATTCTTCATTGAATCAGTGCATGAAAATGGATGGCTTTCCTCGTATCTTTGGGTGTTATTCTTTTCTGTGTCATGTAAAACTATGGTCAAATACATCTATTCTGCTTTTCTGTTGTCAATCTGTCTTTGCTATAACTGTGGTGGCTGTGATTCTTATGGTGGGGAGAAAAGGATCACCCCTCTCCACCTATACAGTTTTGGTAACAAGAATGGGATGGTTGGGACACCTGATTTGCTCCTGAGCCTACAGATGAAGTCCTGGGATAACTGACAAAAAGAAAACAAAGAAAGTTAATAATTTTTACCAATGTCACCTCCCCTGGATCTCTACATATAGTGCCCAGTTAAGAACGGAGAGTAAAAATATCTTCATATCCCTCCCCTTCCAAATTCAGCTTAGCAGGAGAAAATCGTTTGCTTGAATTATGACTCTTTTGTAAATTTGGCTTTGGGCACCCAGTTATTACTGATCCTTTTCCCTCTCCTGGAGAGCTATTATTTTCCTGTTTATCTCATTTTGTGTTCTGAAAACGCGGCTTGGCTTGCCTCCTGTTAGGGCACACGGGTTATCAGGTCTGTGTGTACAGATGATAAACCAAAAGCCTAGGGACCCCATAAAAAGAATGCAGCTGGATAGAAATGTGGGTTGGCCCCATTTGTGGTTAGTGAACCAACAGCCACCAGCTCTAAATAAGTTATCTATGTATCTTTTCCCTTTTGCTGTCTTTGGGGATGACTCTGGATCTTCTGAAGACTGTATATTTGTATCTCTTTGGAGAAGCTTCATGCATCCTTGGTTAAGTCATAAAAGGTTTATTGATTTTGGTTCTTCGCCATATGTTAAGTAACATTGGTTTAAAAGAAAAATAAATCAATAAATAAGAAGTCAGAAATATTTGATGTTTGTCCTGGCTAAAATCTGATAAGGTATTTGAAAGAACTTTTTTTAAAAGAGTTTTATGGTCAGAAGTTGGCTTAACTAGCTGATATTCAGGCTGTCCTTTTTTTTGTTTGTTTTTTTTTAACAGTCCCTTCTTCTGCCTATTGGATCCTGATTGTCCCATGGGAATATCAGAGTGCTGACTACCAAAAGAGAGGATCTAAAGGAGACTTCTAGTGACCCTGAAACCCCTTGAGGAACACAAAAGAGGCACCAGCGACTCTCTTTTTCGTGGTCCTGTCTTCCTCATGGACCCCCAAGAGTTGTGGTTGGGTTACCCTCAGGTATGAAGCTCTACTGTCTTTTACATTGAGATCCCTTTGATTTTGGGGGGCACCGATGGTTACTGTATGCTTTGAAAGGGCACTTGCACTTTGGGTGGGTGGAAACTGATTAGTCACTGACAGAATCTCTCATTTTTAAGGTAACTGACAGTGATTGCAATAAATGGTTATTACTGCAGGGGCCAGACAGAAACTGACAATAAAAGGTAATTTCCTACGAGAAAAGTCATTGGCTTCATTGCTAGTGAGAGGATCTTAAAGATGGGGCCATGGGTTGATAATGGGCTTATTTTTGGCAATTGGTCTCAGAGCCCTTGAAACCAATGGATAAGTCACCCATCAAGCAGTGAGTTCATCACAGAATGGGCTAGTTGGCACTGTCACTCACCACCCTAGAGGGTACATTCTTGCTGCTGGATACCCTGTGGGGGTGCTGCATGGCCCAGTTTCATGGCATTTCCCTGTTTGGAAATTTGGAAAATCCAGGGGTCAACATAAAAATGGGATTCTGAATTTCTGGAAATCTACATGCCCCATCTTCTAACTATTCCTGCCTTCTGAATATGTAAGTATTAGTCCTGGAAGTTACAGAAGTTTTGTTTGCTCTATTCATTAGTGGGCTCCACCCTAAACTCAATAATCTGGTTAAGAAATTGAGGCTAAATTGAAAAGTTAGTGATCTAACTAAATTGGACTCCAAAATATAACTTTCTGGCATTCAAATGATTATTTTAAACAAGCTTTTGATTTTCCCCAAGGCTCATCTGTGTATTTGTAAAATCCTGTAGTAATTTCCTGTGATTTCATGTTGCCTGGGAATCCATTTTTCAATTTTTCTGTATGTCTCATCTAACTGACACATTTGAACCTAATTCCCTTCCTAGCCAAGGCTCTCCTAGAGAGTGGCTATCTTAATACACCTGTCAGGGCATGGATAGATTTTATAGTCACTCCCCAGACAGATAAGATCTAAGTTCAAATTAGAGAAAAATGCAATAAATTCAGTTTTAGCAGAAATGGATATTTTGTCCACCCAGATAAGCTCTGGACACATTCAGACTTAAAATTTAGCTCACAGCCCCTACAAAATTGACCTCTGATAATAGCTATATGCCAAAAGGTCTTTCTTGAGGGAAAAAAAACAATCAAACAAACAAAAATCAAATAAAAACAAACGTTCATTCCTTCTCTGTACCTTGAGATATAACTTTTCCCTTTTGTTCCTCCTAAGAGTCATCTCCTTAGAAGCCCAAACTTAGGGTTTCCTAACTATTGCCTAGGGCAATGGAACAGGTAGTTAAAGACTTATAATCTGAAAGGAAAGAGAAACTCTTTAAAAACTGACAAATTAAAAACTTAAAGTTGTAGAATAGAAGGATGAAACTGGAGTCCTAATTTTCACCACATACAAAAAGTAACTGAAGGTTGATTAAAGATTTAAATGAAAGTCCTCAAATTATAAGCATCCTAGAAATAAACCTAGGAAACATCATTCTGGACAATGGCCTTGAGAAAGAATTTATGACTAAGTCCTCAAAAACAATGGCAACAAAAGCAAAAATTGTCATGGGACCTAATTAAAGGGCTTCTACATAGCAAAATAAACTATCAAAAGGTAAACGGGCAACCTACAGAGTGGGAGAAAATACTCACAAACTATACATCTGACAAAGGTCTAATATCTAGAATCTATAAGGAACTTAACTACAGTTCAACAAGCAGAACACAAATAACCACATTAAGAAGTGTGAACAGACACTGCTCAAAAGAAGGCATACCAACAAACATGAAAAAATGCTCAACATCACTAATCATCAGAGAAATGCAAATCAAAAACACAATGAGATACTATCTCATACCAGTCAGAATGGCTGTTACTAAAAAGTGAAAAAAAAAAAAAAAGAAAAGAAAAGAAAAAACAGATGCTGGTGAGACTGCAGAGAAAAGGGAATGCTTACACAGTGCTGGTGTGAATGCCAATTAGGTCAGCAACTGTGGAAAGCAGTTTGGAGATTTCTCAAAGAACTTAAAACAACTAGCATTCAACCAGCAATCCCATTACTGAGTATATATCCCAAAACAAATAAATTATTCTACCAAAAAGACATGTTCATCACATGCGATGACTCATATGTTCATTGCAGCACTATTCACAATAGCAAAGACATGGAATCAACCTAGGTGCTCATCAGTGGTGGACTAGATAAAGAAAATGTGGCACATATACATGATGGAATACTACGCAGCAATTGAAAAGAATGAAATCTTGTCCTTTGCAGCAATATGGATGCAGCTGGAGGCCATTAAACTAAGTAAACTAATGCAGGAATGGAAAACCAAATATCTCACGTTCTCACTTATAAGTGTGAGCGAAACACTGGGTACCCATGGACACGAAGATGGTAACAAGAGACACTGGAGACCAATAGAGGAAGGAAAGAGGAAGGGGCACAAGGGTTGAAAAACTAACGTTGGGTATTATGTACACTATCTAGATGACAGGGTAGTTCGTATTGCAAACCTCAGCATCAAGTAATGTAGCCATGTAACCATCCTGCATGTGTACCATCTGAATAGAGAATAAAAGTTGAAATTCTTTCTTTGAAAAGCTGAGAAACCTGCTTATTTCTGTGCATTTGTGAATGTCTGTATATGTGCGTATTGAGAATGTGTAGTATTTTTTCCTGCAGTTTTAGTACCTAAATGTGAGTTATATTTAATTAACTTAGAGAAAATAGATAATAAGCACTTAAGTGTTTTATCAAAAGGAAAAATATAACAATTAACTTAAATGCCTTTTAGTTCATGTGATCTTAGATAATCTTTGGTAAATAAAGTTAGTTTATAATTTTTGGTAAGATAGAAAAGTTTTTAAAATTGTCAACATTGATTGTAATGCAAGCATACTTTTTTTCACAAGAGTTGTAGTCAAATAAACTTGTTGCTTCCTAGATGTTTAAGAAGAGAAAAAAAAGTTTAACTTTTAACAGTTTTTGCTCTTGTGATATTTGTGATACCTGTCTAATGTATTGGTGAGCTAATGCTATAAATCAGCTGTTGGACTCTCCCAAAACCTTCCACACATCTTGCTGTGAGCTTCCGTGTTTGGTTTTAAACTTCTATATTCTGGAATCTGAGCAGGTAGCCAAGGTGAATGCTGGGGACATGTGTGTGTCTGTAGCACTTGGGCTACCAGCTGCAAGACAGGGCCAAACCCAGTATGATTGCATCCTGTGTCCAGTGTCTGAAAGGTTTTGGTTAAAACAAGGCTGGCTGATACTTGCTAAGCTTGGTTTTACTTAAAAAAATAAAAATAAAAACAGAAAAATAAACTTAAAAAAAGACTTGCTTGTTTTCCATGAGCAATTTAAATATAATTATTAAATGAGTAAATGAGACAAATGTAAATAAAATAACATTTATATATACATATATCAAATTTTCAAAACTTTTTTCAGTAATTTAAAGTCTTAAATTCATGGTTTGTTAAATGATAAATAATAAATTATCTGAGCCAACTAAGTACTGAAACATTAATTATTAAGCATAAGTTTAAGTATACATACTTCAACATCTTATTTTTATACAGTATAAAATAGCTAAATATATCTGGATTTGTTAGTAAACAAAAAATTGAGAAATGTATCTTTCTAAAAATTATGAAAGGGTTTTTAGTCTATAAATGTGGATATAAAAGTTAAAAATTACTTATTTCCTAGGTTTTCATGGAAATGAAGATTACTAAAAGTTAAAAATTCAGATTAATATATGTAATTAAACTACTAAATATATAAGAAAAAGAACATGCATGCAAAGTATACAAAAAGATAGATTTTTTGGTAAGGAAATTAAAGTACTAGAATTTTTCTTTTGTTAAGAAAAAGAACTAAAACTTTGTCTAGAGATTATTTAAAGGGTATTTAGGAGTGAATGAATGAAAGAATAAATAACATAAAACTGAAAACAAGAAAACTTGTAAAAGGGTTATAAATGATGAATCTTATCAAACTGATTTTTGTGATCAAACTGATGAAAATTAAACAAATTTATTATAAATATTTTTAAATTCACCTTAATATCAAAAGTACACTGTTAAAAAACTAGAATGTGGTTTTATCTTTTAAACAAGGTTTTTATGTAATACTAATAAGAGACAATAATTGTTTAAAAATATTTTGATTGAACTGTGAGAGAGAAAGAGAGAGAGAGAGGCTATGTTATCAGAATAGTTTCTTGTGCTTCTTGTCGTCTTTCTTGGGTCTTTGATTACCTAGGAAAACTAAATATTAAAAGGGTAATATTTTTCTATAACTAGGTAGTTTCCTGTGTTTGCTTTAAAAGTATTTTAATTATCACACTGGTGTGATGAATATTATTTCCCAGAGATCTGTGATTTTATTTTGATCAAGTATTTTTAAAACGTTTGACTTTTTTTTTTGACAAACTATCCAAAATCAAAATTGAGTCTTTTTGACCTTAAACCATCTTTTGGACCTTTTAGAGGGGCCCCCGGAAGTTCAAGAGAGAAAGATGATAAACTAATTAAGCTTATTTGTTATGTTAAAATTATACGGGAAGCACTGTCAATTAAGAAATATGTTTAACTTTCTTGGAGTTATATTTCTGTGGATATGTGACTGACATATGTGTTCCAAATTTGTATAAAATTCTAGAAGCCTAACATGTTACCAGTCATAAGTTTGGTTATTATATGAAAGTGTTTTCTGCCACAAAAGAAAGCACAAATGTCATCATTATTATAATGAACTCCTATCACATCTTTAACCATTATATATATTTTATTTTATTATTTTATTTTGAAATGGAGCCTCACTCGGTTACGAGGCTGGAGTGCAGCTCACTACAACCTCCACTCACTGGGCTCAAGGGATCCTCCCACCTCAGCTTCCCAAGTAGCTGAGACCACAGATGCCCACTACCACACCTGGCTAATTTTTGTATTTTGTTGTAAAGATGGAGTTTCACTATGTTGGCCAGGCTGGTCTCGAACTCTGGAGCTCAAGCAATCTACCTGCCTCTGCCTCCCAAAGTGCTGGGATTACAGATGTGAGCCACCCACCTTGCCTCGCCTCTTTAACCATTTTGTTTTCATCATCCACAGCTAAATGTTTTCTTCTGATGCTTCTTCTGAAAACTCTTTGCAAACATTTATAATCCTAAAGTATGTCTTCAAGGAGGTTCATGGAAGGAATGGAAAGAACTCTAACAAACACAGATTTCTGACAACTTTGAGGTCATATCTTTGGACTGGATAAGAGTTCCAAAACTCAAAGCAAAAAACTGGAATCATAAAATTTATCACCTAATATCAAGCAAAACAAAAATTAATTACACAGGGCTGACCCGATGAAGTATTACAATATTTTCTACTTCTTTTTATTTGAAACATTGCTGATTCTTTTTATGATTCATTTTCCAGATTTGATAAAACTTTTTTTTTTTTAAATTTTAAGCTAATCTATAGCTTACAGCAATTTGGTGATGTTACTTTTTACAAACAGAATTGAAACATTTTCTTTTTTCCCCTGCTTGATCCCTTCCAAATTTGGACACTATTCATGAGTATTCTTACTTTATGAAAATACAGTTATTTGCATAAGTTCAATAAGAATCTGTTCTTGTAACAGCACAACTGGAAACCTGGTTGTATTACCAAGGCTTTGCCTGAAATTTTATATCTTCCAGTATGGCCAGATAACTTTGAGGAACTAATGTTGAGTTTGTAAAGTTGATAAAAGAACTTGGAAAAATTGGCCTGGTACCTTGTCTACACAGTTCCCTTATAAGTTTCCTAGCCTTGCAGTAAATAATTTCACTTTCTGACAAACCCAGAAATCTCAAGATATTGTGGAAACCTGGAGAAGAGAGGAATTTACCCAGTTTGTAAAGGTGTTACAGGCACAGTCTGATGGTGAATCTTGCCTTGGCTTCTTGGCCTCAAGCGGCTTTTTAAAAGTCTAATGCAAAAGACTTTGTAAAAATGTTCCATCAATGCCAACTTAAAAAGAGCCAGTGTGATCAGTAATTATTCTTGCTGCAGTCAGGCCAAGTTAATAAAACTTAACTTATTTTATACACAAATTGGCCTTACTGTGATTATCTTTATCAAAATGAGGGCGAGTGGAGAGAAAAACTATTAAGCACTTGTGTAAGACTCTACCTACATGTTTTTGAGGGTTTATTATCTCCCTACAAAATGGACTGGATCCAATATCTGGCTGTGAGTCTCCAAACTAACATTTCCAATTTTCTCTGATCCTTCTGGCTTGGAATCACTGTAATTAAAACTGCTTTTCATCTTGCCCTGCAAGATGAAACTGGGCCATTTGATATAGACTTCAGAGAAGCCAGCACAGCAGCTTAGATATAAAAAGGATTTGTGTCTTTTGCAGGGTGGACTACTCAGAAGTTTCACTGAGGCACCTGATGCAAACTGCAACCAGGAAAAATCTGTCACATTGCCACTGCCTACTGTCACTTCATCTGAAAGCACTTCAAGCACAGGATCTGAAAATCTTAACTGGCTGCCCTCTGGACTAAAATACTGAGTTTATAGTTCATTCTAACCATCAATGTTTATCTTTTATTTCCATAGAAATGTCTCTGATTCTTCAAATGATACAAAGACTTGACTATGGTGGAAGTCCATCTGCAACACTACTGCCTGAAACGAGACACAATGGTTAGCTGTGTAACTAGACTTGCCTCTTCTTGGGACCGAGGGCTTGGTTCAGTAGCTTAGGAGACATTCCGTCTTCTCAATTTCTGAACTCTGAAACTTCTTGGGAAATTTTAGACTGAGGAATGTCGGGACTTAAAAATAATACTCCAAGTGGAAGCCTCAGAAGCAAAGTTCCTCACTGACCTTCTCTGTCCTCTTATATCTCACCTCTCATTTTCCCACAAGGCTAGCCGTAGAAACTAGAATTCCTCTTACCCAAAGCAGGTCATAGAAACCAGAATCCCTTTGGTCCAAAGCCAGTCATAAAACATAAAATATTACTCTAACCTTCCCTGATTTGTCTGTGTAAGAATTGACCATGAAGAAATTACTGACTTACCTTGTTTGATTGTAGGTCATGAGACCCCCATTCCAAAAAAGGTGTTGCCCCATACTTGGAAGGAAGAAAGGCTCCACAGAGAAGCCAAGAATAAGCTGAACAGATAGGCCTCAGTCTATTAGCATATCTTTTTGTTCAATTACAATTCCACATGGCTGTTGAACCTATGCTTAAAAATGGACAGTTTTGCCTGTATCTTTGGGTTTTCATTCTGAAGGCGTCTGCGTTATGTGAAACTATGACCAAATAAATGTGTTAATCTCTTTATTATAGGTGCATCAACAAAGACCCTTATGATTTGGAGAAAAGGAATCACCCCATTTTTACCACTATAATAATAAATTGAAATCCATTCCTAAATAATAGTGGTTTAGGCTTAACATATCAAATCACAGTGTTTTTCAAAAATATTTTATCAAGTTTTTACTTTCGGAGCCACTATTAAGAGGTGCATGTTCTTGACAGTGTTTACACTTTATAAAATCTCTAGTCGCAGAGACTGAATAACGGCCTCCAGAAAACAACAGAAACAGATGGGAGTGCCCTCCAGGTCTTTTTCTTAGCTATGCCCTTAGGCTACCTGAATATCTCAGACACTGGGTGCTGAGAACTTACTGTGATAGCTAATTCATTTAAAAAATGTTTGCACTAAAACTGAGATCAATCCAGATGAGAACAGTAGGAATTTCAGCACATGTTAGAGCCTGAGAGAGAATATTTTAGATGCCATAAATGACTGGCATCATTGTTAACCATGCAAAGTATAGTAGGTTTGCTCATTCTTTGGGCTTGAGGTGGGAAGAATGAAGCAGTAAGCAATAAAAGGAATATCAGACAGATGTCTTCACCTTTTTGCTTCAGCATTTAACGTCAAGTGACCTGCAGCAATTTATAAGATCTTTGTGAGCCTCAGTTCATTTGCACACATGTAACATGTAGTTAAATACTAAGGACTTGTGGAAAACACAGAACATACCTACAATAAGCATAGTTACTTGCACACATGACACCCTCAGAGAGTTATTTCCATTCCCCTCCACCTAGTTATTTTTTGTGCTTATTTTTGGACTTATGTAATTGAAATTTTAGGAAGTAGAGTCAAACTAATACCTCTAAAAATTTAAACCATACTAATTTGTTTTCACAATTTCAAATAAGCAATATCTTTGTTTAGGTACTTCCAAGGATCATAAGAGAAATAATCTCACCCACGTTGAGAAATTTTATTTTGTTGCCTCCCAGCTGTCACTTAAGATCTCTCTGATTGACTCCCATTTTGACCATAGATTGGGGCTTGCTGTGAAAATGCACTGGTTTGTGTTTATTTTTTTCTCTCAGGGAAAATAAGAGACTCTAAAAGTATTATATACATGAGATTAGGCTATAGACCAGATCTTTCTTTCCTGAAAATTATAGTGCAAAGTATATTTTATTATGTTTCTATTTTGATAGCAATAGCTCCAAATCACGCTTCATATTCCCCACTTTGTCCTACATGCATTTACTATCCATTTCTCGTAACATTATTTCCTGTGGTCTTTGTAGGAATTGCTTAGATTGCTTAGATTGCTTTATTAGCTCTTATAGTACACTTTGGTGTTTGACTGTCCTACTATAAATATAGTTTCATTTCTTAAAAGTAATAATTAAATTATCATTTTGTTTTCTTAGATCCTGCCATTTGCTAACTATATCCATTTTCTCATCTTGTGACAATTACTTGGTTTGGCCGTACAATTTCCTGCTTTTCTTTTCTTTTCTTTTTTTTTTTCTTTTCTTTTTTTTTTTTTTTTGACCTATCTTTTGCAGTTCTTGAACTTCCAACCTGTTAATTATAATTACTCTGAAAAACATATTGCTAGGAATTAATCCTATTCTTCAGGTGACTCTCAATTTATGTGGAGGATGTCTTAGTCTATTTTTTGTTGCTATAAATGAATACCTGAGGCTGGGTAATTTATTAAAAAAAAAAGAAAAAAAAAGAGGTTTATTTTGCTCACAGTTCTGCAGACTGGGAAATTTAAGTTGTATGGTGCAGGCTTCTGGTGAGGGCTTTCAGGTTGCGTTATAACACGGCGGAACGTTAAAGGAAAGTGGACATGTGCAAAGAGGTAAAGCCTGAGAGGCAGCCTGGTTTTATAACAATCCATTCTCAAGAGAATGGATACATTCTTCAGCAGCAAAACTTACTCACTTCCTTGAGATGGCATTAGTCTATTTATGAAGAATCCACCTTCATGACCAAAACACCTCCCACCAGGTCTCACCTACCAACACTGCCACATTGGGGATCAGATTTTAACATGACTTTTAGTGGGGAAAATCACATCCAAATCATAGCAAAGGACAGATGAAATACCCTCTTGCCTGGTTGCTAAATATACTGAAAGCCACTGTTTGAAATCAACTTTAAACTATTTCATTTAACAGTGTAATTGCATCACAGTTAGGCCTTTTTGTACTTTCCTTTTTGGATGTATAAAAAGTTATTTGGGTAAAGGGAGTATTTGTCTTTGCTTCTCTTTTACAGTTTTAAATATATCTACTTAGTTTCCAGTATTCTTTGAAGATTTTGTAAAAGGAAAATCTTTCCTCTTCTCTAACAGAAATAAGTTTAAATTTATCTCTTAATCATTTGAAGAAAGGCATATTAATTCTAACTTAAGTGATGTCTCCCTACTTTTAAGCTGAATTTATTTAATTTATAACTTTATCAGCATAAATATCTGTTTTGTGAATAGTAAAAGCCTTTCTACCATTGATTTAATTATCTATATCAATAATTGGTTGCAAGCTATTTGTAACATTACTAGCTCAGTCAAATTGATGTTAGACAATTATATATTCCTAGAATGGGAAGAGAAATAATCACCCCTGCTGAACTGTGATAAGATTGTAAGTATCACAATTTTGCATTCATCTGGAAGAAATTAATTGGAAAAGTATTTTTAAATATATAGATGATGTCTTATCACTGCAACTTTCTCTTTTTTGTAAAAAAGAAATATAACTTCTACAGAAGTGCATAAAACATAAATATAAAGCTTAATGATTTATTACAAAATGAAAACCCAAGTAACCACCTCAAGGTCCAGAACGAACATTACCAGAATCTTAAAAGCCATATTTATGACCCTCACAATTATTACCTAGATTCCTGTGTGAGGTGATCACTATCATGACATTAACACTATGTTATGATTTTTTACTGTCTTTATTCTTTATATTCATGGAATAACCCTCTAAGAGTACTCCTATTTTCCTATTGTTTTTGCTCATCATTTTTCCATATTATTCTATTTAATAGCAATTAATATTTTTTATTCTTTAAAATGTTATTAAATAAATATACCATAATTTATGTATTTAGTCTATGGTTGATGGGCACATTGATTATTTCTAATTTTGTCAATTACAGGTAATACTACCATACATATCTCTGAGTACATACCATTATGTTTTCTTTGCAACTAGTAATTATCAGCCCATATTTATAATTTTAATGAATAATGCCAAATAATTTTCTAGAGTGGTCATTAAACTTAGACTTTGACCAGCAGGGATTGAGAGTTCTTATTGCCCCACATCATTGCTTACACCACTTGGTAAGGTGTAATTCTATTTTTTAAAAGATTTTTATTCTGCTGGTAGAATTCCCAATGAGATTTTAATTGATCTTTTCCTAATGACTGTTGAAGCAGTTACTATATTTATTATCCATTTGGATACTCTCATATATGAGAGCCCTGTTCAAGTATCCTGCCAATTTTTCTTTTGAATTACCTTTTTAAAATTTTATTTATAGGGTTTTTAACTATATTCTGGATATGAACCTTTTGTTCATTATATAATTAGCTATATAAACAAATCTATGGATTTTTTTGGACTGTAATCAACATAAACCTGATTTTTATGTAATCCAAATTATAAACTTTTGAAAGATTATTACCTTTGAGGGTGCTCTGTTTAATAAATTATATATATTTTTTCATATATTATCTTTTAGGGATCCAAAATTCCCCAAATGGAATTAAGATATAAAGAAAGAGTGATACTTTACTTACCATACACAAATATACATATACATACTGAAAAGTAGCAAAATTAGACATTTTTCATTTTGAATTCAACTTTAAATTTCGTTTATTCCAGGTCATTTGACCTTAACCCATTTTCCATCAAATACACGTCTTTGAAATTTACTCACTTTTAACAACTACATTTCTGTTTATTGAGGATAGATTGGGTATCTGGTAAAGAATGCTTCAATGTGTGAGGTGAACAGTATTTCTAGGCTGAAATTGTTCTATGCATTGAAATTCATGAGAAAGAAAACGAAAATAGGGTGAACAGGAGATAACAAACTTAATGAATTTACTGGCTGAATGCTAGTTTCAGTAGGCAATAGATTTGTTGAAAATTATTTGAGAAAATTATTAAAATAATTTCTGATAAATCTACATTTGGGGGTAAAAAGACACAAGACACATTTCAATCTGTAATATCAATATAGCCTTGAAGTACTAATAAATTTTGTTTTTTTCTTGGATATTTGTTTCTTACGAACAAAAGTAAAAATTACTCTACTGTCTTCACTGAAACCAGACATGCTACCTTTTTAGTTGTATTTGGTCTTTATACTATTTTTAGCTAAAAGCCCTAATACCATGTAATGTTCACGTGTTTTTATTTTTTGAGAATTTCAGCAGCATTTCTTAAATATGACTTTTTGTCATATATCTGTGAGAATTTCAACCCTTGTCTTAATTATTGTTGAGTTATAATAGGTATAATGTCTAATCAATGTTCACTGTTACTCCTACCTAAACAATCCTTCCTTCATATACAAAAGGAAGAAATAATAGACCCAATTTGCAGAACGCTTTACTGTAGTCATGCTGAGTAACATGATTCAATAATCAACTTTGTCAAAAATAATGATGTACTAATTTGTAAGACAGTGCTGTGTAACATTGTTTGAGGTGAGGGAGAGGGAAGAAAAGCAGATGTTTCCAAGGAATTTGAGTGGTTTAAGCAAAAAAAAAAAAAAAAGAGAAACATCATTATCCTAATCTGTTTTGTGTTGCTATAAAAGAATGCCTGAGGCTGGGTAATTTATAAAGAAAATCTATCTATTTGGCTCACAATTCTGCTGACTCGAAGGTTCCAGATTGGGAATCTGGGTGGAGGCCTCAGGCTGCTTCTATTCATGGTGGAAAGTAAAGGGGAGCCAGTGTGTGCTGAGATTATGTGATGAGAGAGGAAGCAAGGTGGGGGTTCCAGGCTCTTTTTAGCAACCAGTTCTCATGGGAACTAATAGAGGGAGAACTTACCCTCCAGGGAAGGCATTCATCTATGCATGAGGGGACTGCCCCATGACCTCCCATTAGGCCCTAACTCCAAAATTAGGGATCAAATTTTAACATGAGATTTGGAGTGGACAAATATTCAAGACAATTTTGCATGAAAATATTTATTTGCATTAAATGTAACAGAGGTCAAATACGGAAAGTCAGCCAAGTATTCTGGACCTATTTGCTGATTCTCTGTAACTTGTCCATTTTCAGAGGACTCTGCAGCAGCTTTGGGAGTCCCCAGTGCTGTGTGGAATGCAGTTTGAAAACCACTGAATTACTGTATAAAAATGGTGTCATTGTAGGAAAAGTTTAGAAGTAGCTACAGCCCCTACTTAGAAAAAAAAAAAAAATCTCTGAGAAGACCATTAGAGGGAAATAGAGAAGACACATATATGGTTGTGTACAAATGTGAAAAAGTGGAAATAGCATAGTCTCTTTCGAATACTGTCGCATTATTCTGAACAATTATGTTAAGTTCTCTGAATCCAAGTTTTCAACACATACAATTAAGAATATGATATCTACTTCAAACAGGTGTTATAAGGGGAATTGAGTTAATGTAGGTTAAAAATGCTTTGTTTTTAAGAAAACATACTTAACAAATGTAAGGCAATAGCATCCTATTACAAACACATACTTACAAATGTAAGGCAATAGTATCCTAAGTACTGGAGAAACTATTTGCTGAATATGCTGTTATTGTTCCTATGTCTTCTAATATCATCTACTACAGCAGGAATTAGCAAACCTTTTCTATGAAGAACAATATAGTAAATATTTTCAGGTTTGAGAGCCATATCATATTTGTTAGTCACAGCTACTCTACTCATGTTAGATCACAAAAACCATCATAGATGATATGTAAAAAAGTGAGTGTGGATATTTTCCAATAAAATGCTATTGATAAAAACAGACAACTGGCAGAATTTGCCCAGTGAACCACAATTTGCAAACCTCTGTACTAGATCCTTTCAAACTCAAAGTATAGTCCATAGACCACCTGAGAGCAGGAAAAGCTACATAAATTGTGTGACCTAATACAAAATGAAAATGCAGAGCCCCTTGTTTAAAAATTACTAAGAATATTAAAATGCTGACAGCAGAGCATTCTTTCAAATGTGGGTTTCTTTTGCAGACTTACAAGTCACACATCTATGATCCAGCCCTGCCTGGGAGCTTGTTAAAAATGCAGGCCTTGTCTCTGACCTACTGAATCATAATCTGCATATCAGTAAGATCCCTGGGTGGTTCATATGTACATATGTTTCGAAGAGTACTATAGACTAAAATAATTTTAAAACTGTATTTCTGGCTAGGAGTTCTCTAACAAAGGCCAAGTACTTACTTCTATGAGAAATCTACTTTAAAATTCTTACAAACTGTTTATAAAATAATTGAAAAAATAGCATAGTCAACAAATATCATATTCTCCTGTATTTCCCAACTAATCTCCAAGTCAAATTATTTGCAACGTGTTCTCAGTTTCTTCTTCCATTCTCATTGCATCTAATTAGTTACTGGTGCTGATCCCTCCCTCCCAGAGCATTTTCTCAGTCTGGCAGCATCTCTCAGGAGAGTGTGCTAGTTAAGAACATTGATTCTAAAGCTGGACTGCTTGACTTTGTACGCTGCCTCCACCTCTTACCAGCTGTTTGGTGTTGGGCAAGCTACTTAATCAATGTCTCAGTTCCTTCTTCTCTTAGAAGGGATAATAACTCATAGCATTATTGTGAGGATTAAATGAGTTTTTATATGTAAACACTTAATTAGTGTCTGACACATGGTAAACACTTATGAGTATTAGATGATATTATTATCTATCAATTCCCATCACCTTTATAATGCTTCTGGCTCTCATAATCAGTTGTCTGAGCTCGTGCAACATTAACTGTTGTCAATAACACATGGAAAATAGGATTAGCTGCACAGTTTAGGGAGCAAAGTTAGCCATACTGCTGAGTACAGGAATAGCAAGAGGACATTTTTTTGTGAGCACAATATAATGGAATCCAGAAAATAGTCTCAAGAATGAAATCAGCACGTAGGAATTAAGCCAAAGAAATCAAGTATAATAAATCATTTGAGTCCAAGGAACCTATAAAACCTAAAATATTTAGGTTGTGGCCCTGTATAGAAAAAAAACAAAGGAAATTTGCTACCTCTACAGTATGACAGAATGCAGGGCAGAATTGGTGGGATTTTCAGGAAGAACATGGTCATCGAAAGAATATTCCAAAATAAGACGGAGAAGAGTAAAGCTGGAAAGAATCCCAAGTCATCTGCCCCTGGAGTGTGAGTAGGCACTAGGCCAGAAAGGCCAGAATTTTCAGGAAGTTTGTATTTATCTTCATTGCTGAATCATCTGGGGACTCAATTCTCATAAAGAAGGAGGAAAAAAAAACCTGCTTCTAAAATACGCTTTTAGTGAGGTCAATACTATCATCAGTCTGAGTAAACTTTGTTGATTCCAGGGAGGCATAGGGAATGTGGCAGAAAGTTTTGTAATTATTGCAATGGTTAGGGTACCACAATTATCATTCTAAAAAAACCCAATTGTGTCACCTTGTTTTGACATCATCGTATCATAAGATCAAAACTCTTTGACATGACATATAATTTTTTACTTAGGAAGTCATATATTGGCTGGACGCGGTGGCTCACGCCTGTAATCCCAGCACTTTGGGAGGCCGAGGCGGGAAGATCGCCTGAGGTCGGGAGCTCAAGAACAGCCTGACCAACATGGAGAAACCCCATCTCTACTAAAAATACAAAATTAGCCGGGCATGGTGGCTAATCCTGGCTACTCGGGAGGCTGAGGCAGGAGCATTGCTTGAACCTGGGAGGTGGAGGTTGCGGTGAGTCACAATCCCACTATTGCACTCCAGCCTGGCAACAAGAGCGAAACTCTGTCTCCAAAAAAAAAAAAAAAGTCATATAAACTCAGCATTCAAGAGACAGCATTACATATTTGGTTTTGGATATGAAAATATCTAGTTTTGAATTCAACTTTTGCTGTTTTTTTATAGCCTGAAAATTCTTCCCTTGCTCTTCGCCATATAGCAGGCTACAATTCATCCTACAAAAAGTCAGTTCAAATACCATCTGTTTTGGAAATTCTTTCAATAGTCTCACAGGCATAATTAGTTATTGTTTTCACTGAAGGAGAGATGATCATGTTGTAGCCCAGGGAGTTAGTGGACTCATGAAGCAGAAATCCAACATAGCCACAGAACAGTGTCTGGGAATGGTTGTCTCCTCCAAAGTAACAGAGACTCCTCCAAGAGTTGGTAGGAATACAAAACAGATACCCACCACTCCTGGGCCTCATCCCAAGAGTAAAACCACTTAGGATAATCTTGTATAATAGCTGTTCTTTCTTGAGTGGAAATGTACAACAAGCAGCTACTTTCTAAAATATGTTAACAGATAACACCATCTGTCACCCTTTGTGGTGAGACTGCACGTTATTAGATAGCACCCTCTCAGAATACTATGGTGCAATGCCACTCTATGAAATAGACATTTTGCAAGAAAAAGGAGAGGCAAAGAATTAAACTTGGGGAGCTGCTCCTATCACAGAAAAGCATATAGAAGGTCAAAGTTTTCTATTTTCCATGATCTCCATTGCTATGGTTTGAACGCGCCCCCTCTAAAAATTCAGCTGTTGCCAATATGACAATATTGAGAGGTGAGGCCTTTAAGAAGGACGCATGATCTCCTTCTTCATGAATGACATTAGGGTTATGAAAGAGACTCCATGCAGTGTTTGGTAGCCTACATTTCTGCCTTCTGCCATGTGAGGATCAGCAAAAAGGCCCTCACTAGATGCTGGCACCTTGATCTTCAACTTCCAACCTTCCGAAATGTCAAAAATCCATTTCTGTTGTTTTAATTAATTACCCAGTCTGTGGTATGTTATAGCAGCACAAACAAAGACAACCATTAAGGTTGCCACTACACTCTTGTGAATGGGGATTTCTGATTCAGATCAAGGACAAACTACTTAGTAATGGCCCTGGGTAATAAAACCTTCACTGGAAAAAGCAAAATGATGACATTTTCCATGTGGAAAATGCTTAGGTCACAATTTCTTGCCTTCTTTTCTCTTTGATCTTATTCAATGCATAGTAAAGCAAAGACAATTCTATTTATTGGGAACAACTGTTTCCCATTTCTCCTGCTTCCTTCTCCACATATTAAGGCTAGGATGCATCCAAGATGAGGAACTAAGAAATAATGAGTATGAGAGAGAGAAATTAAGGGTTTTTTTGTAATAATTGTAATAAGACTTTTCATAAATAACATGAATACGAAGAATATTTGCCAACTGGGAGATAAGATGTGAGTTCAAAGTAAGCGGGTGTCATTTGCCCAAAGTGTTCTTCATAGCCATTAAGTTATGGGGTAGAAGTAGCAGTTAATATTTGATTGAGAATTAGGGTTTGTATATATTTATCACTAGACTTAGATCACTATGGGTAACAGAGTGTTTGGATAATTTAATATTAAATAGATAAGATTGACACAGAGAATATACCTATGAAACTGCTTAAGCCTTATCGCTGAATTTACAGTAAAACCACTAGGTTATAAGAAAATTATAAAACAACATTACTATTTGGAAATTTTAAAACATTATCCTAAATGAATGAATCAATGAGGAAATCAAAAACAATTATATATAATTTGGAAAGATGAGAAAACCTGAAGATTACATGTGAACCTGTTTTAAATGTATTTGAAATTGTAATATTTGCAAAACCACAGTTTAGTGATATACACATGTGTTTGCACATCCATATTAAATATCTCAATTAAATGGAAAAATTTATGAGTTAATATCTAATTAAATTGGTCAAGAAAAAGAAAGTATATCCAAACAAGTAAATAAAGAACAAAAAGTAAATGTTACCAAAGAAATACTGCCACAAAAGCAATTGTGTGCTAATGGTCTTATAAGTGATTTGCTAAAAATTTCCTAACGACAGATAATTCCTCTTCTAGGGAGATGTTCTGTAGAAAGAAGACATATTTTAAAAATATAGATAATTCTTCACAAGACAGTCATGGAAGTGTTATTTTTATAGATACATTGAAAACCTTATTGTATATTACAAATCAAAGACAACCAAAGGCTAGAGGAAGCCTTAATTATTTCTCTTATGCCTGATATGTAATTTGGGACTCATACTGACCCTGCCTTCAAAATATATCCCAAACAATCAGACCATGTATATTTTACCGCTTAAACCACTACCACTCTGCTCCTAGCCATCGTCTTCTCCTTCTAGAACCTTGAAACTCTCCAGCTCAGGGATCCCCAACCCCCAGGCCACAGACCAGTACCCCCCGTTCCCCAACTCCCAGGCCATGTACTGGTACTGGTCCGTGGCCTATTAGGAATTGGGCTGCACAGCAGGAGGTTAGCAGCAGGTAAGCAATCTGTATTTACAACCACGCCCCATCACTCGCATTACCGCCTGAGCTCTGTCTCCTGTCAGATCAGCAGCAGCATTAGATTCTCCAAGAAGCAGGAACCCTATTGTGAACTGCACATATGAGAGATTTAGGTTGTGTGCTCCTTATGAGAATCTAATGCCGGATGATCTGCCACTGTCTCCCATCACCCCAAGATGGGACCATCTAGTTGCAGGAAAACAAACTCAGGGCTCCCACTGAGTCTACATTATAGAATTCTACATTATAGAGTTGTATAATTATTGCATTATATATTACAGTGTAATAATAATAGAAATAAAGTGCACAATCAATGTAATGCACTTGAATCATCCTGAAACCATTCCCCCTGCCCTGTCCTTGGAAAAATTGTCTTCTTCGAAACCAGTCCCTGGCTCTGAAAAGGTCGGGGACCAGTGCTCTAGCTGGTAATCCTGCTGAAACTATTGATTCCCCCTCCCCCCATATATTCTCCATAGAGCAACCAAATAATTCTTTTAAAAACACATATTTCATCATATCATTTTCATGCTCAAAACACTCAAATCACTTCCTTACAAATTCAAAGTAAAATTCAAATACTATTACAGCCAATAAGATATGGGTCCTTGCTCCTTTTTTTTTATCTGATCCCTAATAATCTCCTCCTTATTCACTGGGTTCCTGAGTCCCTGGTGCTGCTGGAGCCTGCTAAGCCCTGGCTTCATGTCTTTACTTGCTGTCCCATCTGTCTGTAATGCTCTTTCTTCAAATAACTAGATGGCTTAACCCCTCACCTCATTCAGCCCTTCCCTCAAACATCATCTCATTAAAAAAGCATCTCTGCCCTTTCAAAAACATAGATTGATCCATCATTTCCATATTTTTATTTCACTTTACTTTTCTTCATAGAACTTAGGTTATATATTGATTATATATTGATTATCTGTCTCCTCTCACTAGAAAACAAGTTTCATTACTGTGACACTTTCTTTTTCTCTTGTGTATCCAGTATGTACAAGAGTGCCTGGCACTCCTTGTAAAAAGAGCTCAGTATTTTTGGATTAAAGAATAAATAAAATCAATGACATCAATCATGGGAAATGTAAAATAACTTACTTTACCTATGTACTTGAATTAATGCCATTAAAATATATGTTAAGAGCATAAAGAGGTACTTACTATATTAATTAAAATATAAGACTTAGTTATTAATTTGCATAAAAAATATTGAGCCAGCAATCTACAAATTATGTGCATAGAAAAATTACCAGCCTGGGCAACATAGTGAGAACCTGTTTCTACAAAAATAAATTTAAGTTTTAGCCAGGCATTGTGGTGTGCATGTGTAGTCCCAGCTATTTGGAAGACTGAGGTGGGAGGATCACTTGAGCCAAGAAGTTTGAGGTTACAGTGAGTTATGATTGCACCAGTGTACCCCAGCCTACACAACAAAGCAAGATCCTGTCTCAAAAAAAAAAAAAAAAAAATAGAAGAAGAAAACTCGAAACTCTCTATTAAGAGTTTATTTGTATGGTAAGCACAACAACAGTTGTTGTTTTATTTGTATTTTCTTTTATTTTTAAATTATCCTTGTATTTTTTAATAATTATTGAAAATATTTTAAATATTGAGTACCTACCATTGGCAGTCCACTGCTAGCCTGGGGTCAGTGGATATGGAGTTAATAAATATCCTAATTTTAGTCAGAATAACACACACACACCTACATATATACACACCAATAATTATAATCTCAGTCATATAAGGTGAAGGTCACATGACCAATATGGTTGCTCCTTAATTTTTTAAGCCTATTTTCCTCAAATATGGCAAAGATATAATAATAAATCATCTTCATAATTCTATGCTAATATTACATTAGTTAATGTAAGTAAAAAGCATAACACAATAACTAACTGGTAGTAAACACAATTAGTCATTTTTATTGTTATGCTTATTATATAGTAGAGGAGAGAGTGGTTATTTTATCAGCAATATTAAGGAAGACATCATGAAGTAGTGGGCACTAGACTGAGCGTAAAAACTACTTGTATTTAACAGTATAGCCAGTAGTACATCCAGGCTCAGTTATGCTGTGATAAAAAACAACTAAGATAGAAAACAACTCAAGGAAACTTTCTTTCACCACCTGCACTTCCAATGCAGATCAACAGTCAAGTGAGTGGGGTTGGTTTGCCTCTGGTCAATCCCTCTGGGATGCAAACCAACAAAGGCCTTATCTTGACCTGTGTGGGACCTGTGCAACATTAGGAGTGGTATGCATTGAATTACTCATTGTCTCTTAATTTTTTTGGACAGAATTGCCACATTTCATCTTTACTCACATTTCAACAGCCAAATAAAGCTACACGGCTAACTATAACTTCAAGATGATGGAAAGCAATTCTACCCTGTACAAACCAAAATAAAATTCTAAGCCCCCTAGCCCATCCGCCTCTACTCTCGGGCAAGTTCATTCCTAAATTAACCTGAAAAACTAGTTCAGGCCATGATGGAAAGTTGGGGTTGGGCAAATCTCATTATACCCTCCTCCCTTTGAAATTCAGGCCAGGCTGACCAGTATTTAACATTAAAATAGAGACCTTAAGACTGACAAAGCAGACTCCTTATAGAAATAAGATAAATGACAGATGGCAGGCCCTAAAATCAAGTGTTTTACCCCAAAATATATTTATTTTACATACTTTGAAATGGCCCTGAAAAGCCCTGCAAATTCTGTAGATTTTCCCTTCCCTTTCCGGGTCTTTGTCCTGATCCTGGAGAGAACTAAGAGTGTGGCACCTTTTTAAGTCTGATAAGAAACATTTACAATCTATTTTCTCGAAGCCTGCTACGTGAAGGTTTCAACTTCATAATAAAAACTTTGAACCCCACAATGCTTTATCCTAACCCAGACGCTTCCTCTGCTGATCTCCAGTCTTTAGATAAACTCTTTCAACCAATTGCCAATCAGAAAATTTTTGAATCCACCTATGACCTGACAGCTTCCCTGTGTGACCACTCCCCTTTGAGTTGTCCCATCTTCCAAACCATTTTACATATTACATGTATTGACTGATGTCTTATGACCACTTTGCACACATGTTCTCAGGACCTTCTGAAGCTGTGTTATGGACATGTCCTTAACCTTGACAAAATAAACTTCTAAATGATTGGGACCTATCTCAGATACGTTTCAGTTTACACTCAGGTGTAAAATTAAAGAGCTGGAAATATTTGTTGAAATCACTAATAATCACCACACATAGATTGACAAGGAGAATTGGTGGATTTGTTTCATCATCAGCTAATTTGGACAATGAAAACTGTTAGTTCTTGAGTTTTTTCTCTATCTCTGGACAAAAACAATGTAAGAGTATATGATCTCTAGCACTCAGCAAAATGGATATCCTAAATCTTCCTACTGCTAAAATGCCAAAAAAATTGTATACGATTTTTAAAAGAAGATTTTAAAATTCATGTCTGAGGTAGCAATAAAGTAAAAGTGATCTTTAGAGGCAGAAAGTAAATTGAAAGCATAAATCTACAGTAACAAGTGAAATAAAGTCCCTCACTTCCCTGGGAAAACTTGTAAAGCCCTTAATATAGAGCTTTGATTTTAATAACATATGTGTGCCTAGGGCCCACACAAAGTGAAAGATCAGATCAGGGACCACAAATAAAGCTGGGATATGAGGGTAACAATCTCAGGGAAAGAGTGGACCTGGAAATATAAATAAAACAGAAAAGTAATCATCTGTAAAGACAGATTGTTTGAAAGCTTATCTGTTGTAGCTTTGGATTTCAGAATTCATAACCATGAGCTGTGCTCACATGGTTTTGTGGCCAATTTCATGTTACCTGTGTGGTCCGAAAACCCCAAGAGGAAGAGTATGGCTTAAAATCATCCCATGAAGTTAACATGCATTACACATGTTCTAGGTACCAAAGAGAAACATATGCAAATACTCTCTGAAGGAACAAACTTTCAGTACTAGTCACACAGATTTCCCAGAAATGCAGGATTTTTTCTGCAAACATGAATTCACAATAAAAACAATCACAAAGCAAATGAAGAAGCAAGGCATTATAAATAATAGTTGATGTAATACACTGCCAAATCAAATTTAAAAGATTTTAGGTATAGGAATTATCTGTAAAATTTTTTAAAATGTGTGTTTAATATTGTAAAAAAGAAAGTAAGGAATCCAAAATATGCAAAGTAAAAAGACTACATAAAATTGATTATTCACAGTTGAAAAATGTTCAAATATAAAGTTTAGAAATTAAAAATAATTTAAAAATTTAGAATTTAAAGCTCTAGTGGTATTTCTAATTATGGTAAGATACATACAACATAAAGTTTACTATTTCAACTATTTTAATGTGTACAATTCAGTGACAGCAAGTACATTTACAAGGTGGTTCCAAATATCTCTTTCATCATCACAAAAAGAAACTCTGTACCAGTGAAGCAGAAAATATTTCCTTCTCCTCCATTTTCTTTTAAGAATTTGAGAAGAATTGGTGTTATCCTTTAAATGTTTAGTAGAATTCAGCAGTGAAGTTTTCTGGTCCTGGATTTTTCTTTGTTGAAAGGTGTTTAATTACTGATTCAATGTCTTTATTTGCTACAGTTCTATTTAGATTTTTAAACATTTCTTCTTGGGTTATCTATGTGAATTTGTATGTTTCTAAAGCTTTGTGTATTTCACCCAGGTTAACCAATTTATTAGAATAAAATTGTTCATAGTATTTTCTTACAATTTATTTCATTTTATAGGGTTTATTGTATTGTTCCGCTTTTATTTTATTTTTTTGGTTGAGACAGAGTCTCACTCTGTCACCCAGGCTGGAGGGCAGTGACATGATCTTGGCTCACTGCAACCTCTGCCGCCTGGTTTAGGTAATTCTTGTTCCTCTGCCTCCCAAGTAGCTGGGACTACAGGTGCGTGCCACCATGCCCAGCTAATTTTTTTTTTTTTTTATATTTAGTAGTGACAGGGTTTCACCATGTTGGCCAGGCTGGTCTCAAACTACTGACCTCCAGTTATCCGCCCATCTTGGCCTCACAAAGTACTGGGGTTACAGGCGTGAGACATAGCACCCGGCCTGTTCCACTTTTATTTCTGATTAAGTAGTTTAATTTTTTTTCTTTTACTTAGTCAATGGATAAAGACTTGTCAATTTTAATAACATTTTCAAAGAACCAACTTTGTTTTTATTTATTTTCTCTATTGTTTTTCTGTTTTCTAGTTAATTTACTTCTTACTAATCCTTATTATTTCTTTCCTTCTACCAGCTTTGCATTTAGTTTGCATTTCTTTTTAGTTTCTTTTAAGTTATTTTCAGGTTTCTCCTGTGATTTATATTTGAAAAGTGTTTTATTTAATTTTCATGTATTTGTGAATTTCCTAATTTTCCTTCTGTTACTGATTTCTAGTTTCATTTCGTTGTAATTGGAGAAGATAATTTACATTATTTTAGTCTTCTTAACTTTACTGAGGCTTATTTTGTGGCTTAACATGTGGTCACTTCTAGAACATGTTCCACATCTGCTTGAAAAAAAATATGTATTATCCTATTGTTAAATAAAATGTTTTGCATATGTCTGTTAGGTCCCATTAATTGATAGTCTTGTTCAAGTCATCTGTTTTCTTATTGATCATATGTCCTGTTCTCCTACCTATTATTATAAGTGGAGAATTGAAGTCTCCTGCTATTACTGTGCTGCTGTCCATTTCTCTTTTCGATTCTGTCAATGTTTGCTTCATATATTTGGGAGCTCTAATGTTAGGTGCATATACATTTATAATTGTTATACCTTTCTAGTGAATTGACCCCTTTATTATTGTATAATGTCCTTCATTGTCTCTTGTAATGGTTTTTACTTAAAGATTATTTTATCTGATATTCTTATGACCACTTCATCTCTCTTTCATATGGAATATTTTATGGAATATTATATCGAATATTTATATGGAATATTTTTCCATTTATTAACTTTCAACTTATTTGTGTCTTTGAGTATAATGTTAGTCTCTTTTAGCTGACATAGAGCTAAATCATAGTTCTTAAAAAATCCATTCTGCTAATATCTGCTTTAAGTCAAAACTGTCACAAAGGACAAATGATATTATATAGCAGCAAAAGGGTCAGTTCATCAGGAAGATAAAACAATTATAGTAACCCATCCCTTAATGACAATAATATGTTCTGAGAAATGCATCACTGGGCAATTTTGTCATTGTACAAATATCACAGAGTACAGTTCCATAAACTTAGATGACATAGACTGCTATACATCTAGGCCATGTGGTATATGGCTTATTGCTCTGAGGCTACAAACACATACAATGTGCTACCATGCTGAATACTGTAGGTAATTATAACACAATGGTAAGTATTTGTGTACCTGAACACAGAAAATATATGGCAAAAAATATAGTATTATAATCTTATGGGGCCACCATTGTATATGCAGTCCACTGTTCACCAAAACATCATTATGTGGTTCATCATTGCATAAATATATATGTGCCTAACATTAGGGCTCCCAAATATGTGAAGCAAACATTGACAGAATTAAAGGGAGAAATAGACACAAAACAAGAGTGGGAGACTTTAATTTTCCACTTTCAACAGTGGATTGAACAAATGAACATATGATCAATAAAGAAACAGAGGACTTGAAAAACACTTTAGACCCATCAGACATAACAGACATACACAGAACAGTATACCCAACACTGAAAAATATCTGCTCTTCTCAAGTGCACATGGAACATTTTCCAGGATAAATCATATATTAGGCCACAAAAGAGGTTTTACTGAGTTAAAAAAGTTTAAAGTCATACAAGGTATACTTTGCTATAGAATAAGAATGAAACTAGAAATCAATAATGGAAGGAAAATTGAACAATCCATAAACATGAGAAAATTAAACAACATTCTCTTAAATGACTAATGAATCAAAGAATAAATTATAAGGAAAATTACAAAAATTAAAATGCAAAATAGCAAAACTCATTGGTTACAGTGAAAGTGCTAAGAGGGACATTTATAGCTATAAACACTTACAATTAAAAAAAACCTGAAACCAACAACCTAGTTATAAACCTCAAGAAGCCAATAAAAGAAAGAAAATCTAAACCCAAAGCTTGCAGTAGAAAAAACATAAATATTAGATAAAATAAAATAGACAACAGAAGAATAATAGAAAACATAAACAAAACTATGATTTTTAAAAAACCAACAAAATTGACAAATTTTTAGCTAGACTAAGAGAAAAAAAGAAGACTCAAATAACTCACACTGGAAATAAAAATAGGACATTTCAAATGATGCCACAGAAATGTAAATGATTGTAAGACTATTATAAACAATTATATACCAACAAATTGGATAAATTAGAAGGTATGGATGAATTTCTAGAAACACACAACTTTCCAAGACTGAATGAAGAAAGTAGAAAAAATGGACCCGTAACTAGTAAGGAGATAGAATTATAATCAAAATCTTCCCAAAGGCCAGGCGCGGTGGCTCAGCCTGTAATCCCAGCACTTTGGGAGGCCGAGACGGGCGGATCACGAGGTCAGGAGATCGAGACCATCCTGGCTGACACGGTGAAACCCCATCTCTACTAAAAAATACAAAAAACTAGCCGGGCGAGGTGGCGGGCACCTGTAGTCCCAGCTACTCGGGAGGCTGAGGCAGGAGAATGGCGTGAACCTTGCAGTGAGCTGAGATCTGGCCACTGCACTCCAGCCTGGACGGCAGAGCGAGACTCCGTCTCAAAAAAAAAAAAAAAAGAATTAACACTAATCCTTCTCAAACTCTTGTAAAAATTTAAAAGGAGAAAACACTTTTCAATTTATTCTATGAGGTTAGTATCACTCTGATACCAAGCCAGGGAAAGATATTACACCAAAAGAAAACTACTAACCAATATCCTTAATTAATATTGATATAAAAATCCTCAACAAAATACAGTCAAACCAAATTCAACACAACATTAAAAGGATTATATGCCGTGACTAAGTCAAATTTATCCCTGGAAGGCAAGGATAGTTCAACATACAAAATCAATAAATGTAATATGTCATGTTAACAATGAAAAACAAAAACCATATGATCATCTCAATTGATGAGAAAATATTTTTTTAAATTGCATACTTTTTCATGATAAAAGCACTCAATCAATAAGGAATAGAAAGAAACAACATCAACTTAATGAAGGTCATATATGAAAAGCTCACTGCTAACTTCATACTCAATGGAGAAAGTCTGAAAGTTTTTCCTCCTAGTTAGAGAACAGGAGAAGAATATCCTCTCTCACCACTTTTACTCAACATAACACTGAAAGTCCTAGCCAGAGGAATCAGACAAGAAAAATGAATGAAAAGCATGCAAGTTTAAAATGAAGAAATAAAATTACATCCATTCACAGGGCTCATGATCTTATACGTAGAAATATTTAAAGATTTGAAAAAACACCTTAGAACTAATAAACAAATTCAGCAAAGTGGCAGCACACAAAATCAACCCACAAAAAAAAAAAAAAAAAAAACCAGTTGCATTTCTATAAACTAACAGTGAACAGCCTGAAAAAGAAATTAACAAAATGATCCCACTTACATTAACATCAAAAGGAATAAAATATTTGGGAAAAAAGCTTAACAAAAAAGGCATAAGACTTATATACTGAAAACTATAAAACTTTGCAGAAGTTAAAGAAAACATAGCAAATGAAAAGATAGCCCATGTTTAGGGAGACTGAAGATGTAATATTGTTAAAATATCAATACTTCCCAAAGTGATCTACAGATTAAATGTCTTCCTTATCAAAATTTCAATGGAATTATTTTTACAGAAATATAAAAATCCATGCTAAGCGTAGTACAGAATCTCAAGGTTACCCAAATAGCCAAAATAATTTTGGAAAAGAATAGCCAGAGGACTCACAGTTTCTGATTTCAAATTTATATTACAAAGCTGCAGTAAACAAAATAGTGCAGTCCTGTCATAAAGACAGACATATGAGCCAATGGAGTGGAATATAGACCTCAGAAATAAATTATCACCGATATAGTCAAATGATTTTTTATAAGGGCTGCAAGACCAATCAATGAAGGAAAGGACAGTCTCTGCAACAAGTCCTGTTGAGAAAACTGGATATCTATATGCAAAAGAATGAAGTTGGATCCTTATCTTAGGCCATTTACAAAAATTAAATCAAAGTGGATTAAAAATCTAAATGGAAATCCAAAGCTATAAAAACTCCTATGAGAAAATATAGGGGAAATCTTTCATGGCATTGGATTTGGCAAAGATTCTTTGGATATGATACCAAAAAGATAAGCAATGAAAAGAATAGTGAACAAGGGATTTTATCCAAATAAAACTGTTTTGCACAATGAGGACACTACCAACAAAGTGAAAAGGCAACCTATGGAAAGGGAGAAAATATTTGCAAACCATTATCTGATAAAGGGTTAATATCCAGAGTATATAAATAACTTGTACAAAACAACAATAGCAGAAGAAACAAAACAATTAAAGCATGGAAAAAGGGCATAAATAAACATTTTTCCAAAGATGATATACAAATGACCAACAAGCATCTGAAAAGATGTTCAGCAATACTAATCATTAGAGAAATACAAATCAAAACTACAATGAGACATTATCTCCCTCTTATTAGAAAGGTTACTATCAATAAAAGAAAAAAAAAGAGAGAAAAGCAGATGTTTCTAAGGATGTGGAAAAATTGCAACCCTGTTAGAATGTAAAATCACGCAACTGCTGTGGAAATGGTGTAAGGTTTCCTCAAAAACTTAAAAATGGGATTACCATATGATCCAGCAATCCCACCTCTGATTGTATATCTAAAAGAATTGAAAGCAGCATCTCAAAGAGATATGTACACACCCATGTTCAAAACAGTATTACTCTCAATAACAAAGAGGTGGGAGCAAACAAATGTCCATCAGTGGATGAACAGATAAACAACGTGTGGCATATACATGCAATGAAATATGACTCAGTATTAGAAGAAAATTCTGACATATGTTAAAACATGAATGGATCTTGAGGACATTAAGCAAAATGAAAGCAGCCAGTCTAAAATAGCAAACACTGTACGATTCCACTTTTATGAAGTACTAAAGTAGTCGAAACCACAGAAACAGAAAGTAAAATGGTTGTTGCCAGGAGCTGGAAAGAAGGGAGAAATGGTAAGTGGTTTAATGGGGATATAGTTTCAATTTTGCATGACAAAAAGAGTCTGGAGATTGGTTACACAATGAGAATGTACAGTTGCCCCTTGATATCTTGTTCCAGGAACCCCAGCAGACATCAAAATTCATGGATACTTGTCCCTGATGTAAAATGAGGTAGTATTTGCATATAACTGACACACACACACACACATACACACATCCCCTTCTATACTTTAAATCATCTCTCAATTACTTATAATGCTTAATACAATGCAATGTCATGTAACAGTTATTATATTATTTCATTTGTATTTTTTATTGTTGTATTGCTTTTTTGGAGATGTTGCTCAGGCTGGCCTCAGACTTCTGGGTTCAAGTGAATCCTCATGCCTCAGCCTTCTGAGTAGTGGATTGCTATTTTTGTCTTTTTTCTCTAATATTTTCAATCTGTGGTTGATTGAATCTGTGGATGTGCAACATGTGGATACAGAGGGCCCACTGTACTTAACACAACTAATCCAGACATTTAAAATTAGTGAAAATTGTTTCAAAAAAGAAGAAAAAATACAGAAATAAATGATTTCTTGGGGCTTTTCTGAGCGTGTTTGCACCCAGGGCGTGCATGCAGCCTGTATTCCCCAGTATACACGGGAGATTTTCAAAGCCTGAACTCCCCAAAATCTTACTGTCCCCAGCTTTCTTTCAGCATATGTGCTGTTTGACTCACCTGCTGTCTTCTACCCCAGGTTGGCAATGGCTTGTACATTTGCTGTTCAATGATTTCTAGGAAGGTTCTCACAATTGCTGATTGTCCACCATGAAAGAATTCCCAGCTATGCAAAATAAAGGCAAGTTTTTTTGTGTTAGTCCTTCAGGAAGCCCCAGACTAGTCAAAGATGACAACCATAATTCTTTAAAAACAAAGTCTGCTGGGCTCCCTTTGCAATCAGGGAACATGACTGTGCTCTTCAAAACCACCAATGAAACTGAAGGAGGTAATGAGAAAGGGGGAGGTTAAAATGCCACAGAACTCTCTCCTACCATGTTTCATTACCTCTTCCTTAACTAAGAGTTCACTTAATTGTTCTCAACCTTTGAGTCGTGGTAAGTTTTGGCCAGTTTGACATTGTTTCTGTGGTGGATGGCCTTTTGCAGTTCCCTACTCTGTCATTTCCCAGTAATCTATGAGTATTTTTAAAAGAGTTTTGGAAATAGTTGAAGAAACAAGACAAAACAAAAAAACAGTGGAGTGGAAAGCATATATGAAGAAATTACTGTACAGGGAAGAAAGAGATAGAAAATATAAGGGAAACGTAAAAGTCATGAGGGACAAAATGAGAACGTCTATCACATATGCAAGATGAGTTCCAGAAATAAAGAAGTTATAATGATAGAGGCAGGCAAAAGCCACATGCCTAGGCAGATAGGGAAGGGTTCCTGGAGAGCCTCTCACCCACCCAGATCAATTTGCACAGAGGGCTTGCCTAAGCATGCCCACAGTGAACAATTCTGTGCCTTAACACATGCACAGTAAGGGAAATAAATTCATGTGGAGTGGTTCAGACTAAGGGCCCACATGCACCCTGGGAGGACCAGGGGTAGCCACCAGGAATTTGTGTCTTTTGCTGGGGAGGAGCCTGGCTCTTCAGCTCCTGTGTGGAAGTCCTGGTACTTCAATTGTGAGGTGGTAACCTGGATGCAGGACCTCTCTCTTTGCTGAGAGCTTTCCTTTCACTTAATAAATTCTGTCCTCCTCACCCTTCAATATGTCTGTGTGCCTAATTTTCCCTGGTTGTGAGACAGGAACTCAGATTTAGCTGAGTTAAGGAGCAAAAAACCCTGCATCAATAGGTAAGGGCAGTATTTATAGATGCAGTAAATGACATTTTCCCTAGGATTTATGAGGGATATAAAGCTTCATAATCAAAGAGTTCAATAATTTAAAAAATCACACCTGGAAAATGTAGGGAACTCATAAACATAAAAGCAATTTGAAAATATTTTTAAGTTATTATTTTTTAGATTCCAGAACTTTAAGTATGTATATGTGTGTGTGTATATATATATGTATTAAGATCCTACACCTTTCTACCATTTCGATAATTTTCTGTCTTTCATTTTTTAGATCTCTTCTTAATTTGTTTATATCCCTGTTTTATTTTCTCATAGCTATTCTGTATTTGTCTTATTATGCTTTTTGTCATATATAATCTTCTTTGTGCACCTCACAATTAAGTCTTTTTTATGAAATAATTTTTGTTACTTCTTTTCCAATTTATTTTCTGCCTTTCTGTTCCACAACTTACTTTTATTTCATAATCTCTTCTCTGAGATTTTGCATTTCTTTTTCATAGTGATTGCATTAGTCCTTTATTCCAACAAGAATACAATATAACAAACCATTTCAAAACTTAGTGCTTTAAAACACATCCCTGGGTCAGCAACTTAGTTTTGCTATGTGGGCCAGGTTGAAGTAATCTTACCTGGGTTTGCTCTTGTGTCTTTGTGGAGCTGGCAGGCAGACCGGAGGTTAGCAATTCTATTATGGATCATATAAAATGTCTTATATTTGCCCAGGTGATCTCTCTGTCTTCTACAGTATCACAAGCTCGTTCTCCTAGCAGAAGCAAGAGGGTGATACAGCAATTAGAAATGTATGCAAGACTTTTTATCAAACCTTTGCTAATATATTTTAAACATCTGATTGGTTAAAGAACATCACACAGCTAAGCTCAGAGCCAGAATGGGAGGTGACCACAAAGGTAGAAATCAAAGGTCATGGAAAGAGACAGGTCATTCTTAGTGACATTAATGCAATAAATATGTCATACTGCATGGTCATGCTTTGTTGAGTTTTTTCTGCTTGAAGGTAAGGTTTTTTCTGGAGTCGTTTTGTCCACCAAATATTTAATGCCTCCATTATTCATTGTTAAGTTTTAAGTCTTTTCTTATATTATTTTGCTAAAAAGTTTTGTCTTGTTGATATTTGATATCCTGGATTTTGCTGAACTCACTTATCATTAGGGTTCGATGGGGGTGGGTGGTTGAGTAGATATTTTAGTTTCCTCATTACTTCTACTGTTGATACCAAAAAAAGCAGTTTTTAGGGTATCAACCTTTAATATGTGGAATATAGAGAGTGGCTTCAGTTTTCTTGACCAAATTTTAATAAAATAACTTTGAAAAGTATTTTGTGGTTGTCTTATTTCATTTAGTGTTTCTGTAAAGGAATACTTAAGGCTTTATAAAGAAAAGAGGTTTATTTGTCCTACAGTTCCTCAGGCTGTACAAGAAGCATGGTGGCTTGGGAGGCCGAGGGGGGCAGATCACCAGGTCAGGAGATCAAGACCATCCTGGCTAACATGGTGAAACCCAGTCTCTACTAAAAATATAAAAAATTAGCCAGGCGTGGTGGTGTGTGCCTGTAATCCCAGCTACTCATGAGACTGAGGCAAGAGAATCACTTGAACCCAGGAGGCAGAGGTTGCAGTGAGCCGAGATAGTGCCACTGCACTCCAGCCTGGGTGACAGAGGGAGACTGCATCTCAAAAAAAGAAGCATGGTGGCAACATCTGCTTCTGATGAGGGCCTCAGGAAGCTTCCATTTGTGACAGAACATGAAGGGGATCACATGGTGAGAAAGGAAACAAGACAGTGAGGGGAGGGAGGTGCTAGGTTCTTTTTAACAACCAGAGCTGGTGGAAACTAACAGAGTGAGAACGAACACATTATCACCATTTATGAAGGATCTGTCCCCATTAGACCCCACTTCCAACATTGGAGATTGAATTTCAGCACGAGGTTTGGAGGCTCAGATATCCAAATTAAAGCAGTAGTGTTGAGTGAATGTACAGATGTACATACCTATGGCACTGTAATTCTATTCCTATGCATATAGCCCATAGAAATTCATGCTTTTTTGCACAGAGATACATGCTCAAAAATGTCTGTAACATTAATGTTTATAATAAAAAAGAAATGAAGACAGCCCCAATGTTTACCATAATATTACGAATAAAAATCATGAGATATTCTTTCTATGAAGCACTATTCTAGCAATGAATAAAACAATGAAAAGTAACAACATGAACAAATCTTACACGTACAATCTTGAACAAAAGAACTGAGGCACAGTAGAATAAATCATGTATAATTTCATCTAGATACAATTCAAAAACAGCAATATTAAGCTACATTTTTAAGGTATGCTTAGTTTAAAAAGCAAACAATGAATGGTGTTAAAGACTATTGGTTACCCCTAGGGGAGGGAGGGTATAGTGATGTGTAGGGCGTATTTGTGGTGTTTATTACGTTTATGTCATTGTCCATTCTTAGGATTACATGAGAGTTCATTTTACAAGACTGTTTGCTTGTTTGAATTTCAGTTATACACCAAAGTAGAAATACTGAAGATACATTTGGATATATCATATGATTTGGATGTTTTTCTTCTCCAAATCTCTTGATGAAATGCAATCCTCAGTGTTGGAAGTGGAGCCTGGAGGGAGGTGTTTGTGTCATAGCTTGGTACCCTCCCCGCAGGAGTCATGGCTATTTTTAAAAATTTATTTATTTATTTATTTATTTATTTATTTATTTGAGATGGAGTCTCGCTTTGCTGCCCAGGCTGGAGTGCAGTGGCACCATCTCAGCTCACTGCAACCTCCGCCTCCCAGTTTCAAGTGATTCTCCTGCCTCAGCCTCTAGAGTAGCTTGGGTTACAGGCATGCACCACTACAACCTGCTAATTTTTGTATTTTTAGTAGTGATGGGGTTTCATCATGTTGTCTAGGGTGGTATTGAACTCCTGGCCTCAAGTGTTCCCCCCACCTTGGCCTCCCAAAGTGCTGAGGTTACAGGCGTGAGCCACCATACCCAGCCTCTGGTTGTTTTAAAGAGCCTGGCACTTCCTCCCTCACTCTCTTGCTCCCTCTCTCACCATGTGACATGCTGGCTCCCTTCCCTTCCACCATGATTATAGGCTTCCTCAGGCCCTCACCAGACACACATATGGGCTTTGTGCTTCATGTACAGCTTGCAAAATTGTGAGCCAAATAAACTTATTTTATATATCAATTACCCAGTCTCAGCTACTCCTTTATAGCAACACAAATGGACAAAGAAAATACTCAAATCTGGAATTCAGGGAAGAAGTCTAGTCCAGAGCATAAATGTGGGCACCTTCAGTGTATAGACATAATATAAAACTATAAATCCAGATGAGATACACAATGGCATGTGTTAGGGAAGGGAAGAGATATGGTTTGTTATGTGTTGAATTATGTTCCCCCCAATACATGTTAAACTATTAACCCCTAGTATTTCAGACTGTGACTTTAATTAGAAATGGATTCAGTGTAGATATAATTAATCAAGGTGAAGTCATACTGAGATAGGGTGGGTCATAGTCCCATATGATTGGTATAATTATAAAAAGTGGACAGCTGGACACAGACATGATACAGGGAGAATGCTGTGTGAACAGGAAGATAGAGATTAGGAACAGCAGAGATTGCCAGCAAACCAATTTTCCTTCACAGTTTCCAGAAGGAACAAACCCAGCCAATACCTTGATCTTGAGGTTCTAGCTTCTTGAACTGTGAGATAATAAATTTCTGTTGTTTTAGTAACCTAGCTTGTGGTACTTTGTTAGAACATTAGAACAGCTCTAGAAAACTAATACAGGGTCTAAGACTAAGGTTTAATATTAAGAAGTCAGCAAAATAAGAATGAAACTACAAAAAAAAAAAAGGTGAATATGGTAGGAAGAAACCTGGTGGAGGAAGAGGACCTAGAAGCCAAGTAATGGGTTGTAGAATGAAGGACTGGCCAAGCACATCTAAATTGATGAGAACTGAAAATGAATCCTTGGATTTAACAAAGTGAAGATATTGGTGATGTGGCAAAATGCCTTTTGATGGAGTGGTTGAAGGTGAACATTCATGGAAAAAGTTTTATTTATTTATTTATTTATTTTGAGACAGAGTCTTGCAGGAGTGCAGTGGTACGGTCACGGCTCACTGAAACCCCTGCCTCCTGGGTTCAAGTAATCCTTCCATCTCAGCCTCCCAAGTAGCTGGGACTGCGGGTGTTTGCCACCACTGCACTCCTGACTAATATTTGTTGTTGTTGTTGTTGAGATGGGGTTTTGTCATGTTGCCCAAACTGGTCTCAAACTCGTGGGCCCAAGTGATCCTCCTGCTTCAGCCTCCCAAAGTGCCTGGCTTATAGGCGTGAGCCACTGCACCTACACTGGAAGCACAGAATGAGAAGAGGGAACTTGAAGATAGCTGGCATTGTCAATCTCATCAAGAGTTTACTGAGGATTAAAGAAATGGTGTGGCTAACTTTAGATTGAATTGGAATTGGAAGTGTTTTATAATCATGGAAGAAAAAAAGCATGTTTGCATACGGATATGAGTGATCCAATAAGGAAAGATAAATTAACTTTTATAGAATTAAAAGTAAAATTACTGGATTCCAGTCACTGAGGTCAAATGATATAGTTTTGGTACAGAGATTAGGGGGGCCTCCCATAGAAGTACAGATGTGGTGAGAGCCAGTGGGAATTCTCAGATTCTATTTTTACTCTTTTGGTTTTTCTTTTTTAAATTTTCTTTTTACTATTTATCCTCTTAACTGACTTTTCTTAACTTTTAAAGTACTGACTTGAAGCTCCTTTTTTTGTCATTTGTTTTCAATAAATGTTAACTGAACACCTACCTACACAGAGAGCAGACGCTGTGAGCTAAATGCTGGAGTGGCCACAGTGAGAAAGGGTTCACGCCTCCAGGAGCTTCCAGTTCAGTGGTTGGGGGTGGAGGGACAAGAAGGGCAATACTTGCACCAACAGTGTTAAAGCTGCAACTGCGGATAGTGTGAAAAACAGGTAGCTAAGAATCGAGGCTATCACAGCAGACTCATTTTTATTATTTTAAAGGTAAATAGAATCTAAGCTTTCAAGAATAAAGGAGATGGTGGCAAAATTTCAAGAGAGGAGAAAGTGTAGAAAGCCAATGAAGAGGATAAGTAGATTAGAGAAATGTAATAGGAAAGTTCAGCAACATCCAAGACCCATTTGAGATGAGTGGTCATGAATGTAATGTGAGTACATTTAGTAAAATTAGTTTTCTGTCCAGTCATATTTGGCTGGTCCATTTGGCCAGCCTTTGTGAGAGTCAGGTGGAGAAAATATGAGACCAGAGGAACCATCATTGACATCTCGTAGTGGTTGTGCTGGATTGTTAACCAGTGCGAAACAAATAAAGAATACATTGTCAATACAAATACCTCTTATTTGCCAACAATGGAACTAGTAGAATTTCTTTAATCAGACTCTTCTCAGAAAGACTGCTAAACAAGTTTTCCTCATTTTTCTTTTAATTATGGCAGATTTGTAGTAATCACTAGAAAATAAGACACATCTGTTTAAATAATGATTAAAATCTTGGAAAGGTATTATAAATCAACACTATAGTAGTAACAAAAATGGTAACTAACAATTCAACCACAAATTACTGTTAACAATGTTAGCATACACTCTTTCACTTTTTTCTATCTACCCCTCTCTGAGGTATTTTACTTTTATTTCACTTATAAGAAAACTGAGTTTCAGAAAGTTTGTTGTGAATGATTTGTGACAATTATTGTATATCACTTATTTGGTGCCTGACCATTATGGTTTTAAAGTGTTTACAAGAGTTGCTCAAAAACAGTTTGTTTCTTATTTGCCTACCTGGCTTAATAGCATTTCATTTAATCTCAGAATAAATGTGGAGTTAGCAAAAACAAAAATGTGACTATATGATACACTTGTTCTGTGTTTTTATTGAATGAGAATAGTAAATTATAATTATTAAATATTAGGTCAGAAGTAAGTATCACAATTTGTAGGCTAAAATTCACCTATTTCCTTCTTGGTTAAGATTAATTTGTGTTTCCTTTTTACTTCCATATTACTACATTATGTGAGTAAGAATTTAGTTGGGAATCTAAATATCTTGGTAGATAAGCTTTAATATAGGAAAATAAATTCTTGTAAAACCACTGGAAAGGCCGGGTGAGTAAAGGTCAGAGGGAACCACCGCTGGCTTTAGGGATTGAGAAAGTACAGTCTGTCTATCAGCTCAGCTCTCTGCTGAACTGAACAAGGTGATATGAAGAAAATACCCAGGGTGCCTCTGAAAGTTGCTCTATTGTCTGGCTACACATACATCAGCCACTATTGGAAGAGAAAAAAAATTACTTCTGTTTTCTTCCTATGTAATTTCATACAAATGCCTATTATTATCAAAATCTAAACTGAAATTTTGATGACAAGGATCTAAAAATTGTAGTGTTTAGTATTTCTAATGTGTGCTATACAAGGAGAGTTTTTGATGATAGGGATGGTGTTAAATATCCACAAACCATATGTGATTCAGTTCTCATCCTTGGATTCCTGACATTTAAGAAATATTTATTTTATACCTAAACTCTTAAAATAATGATAAAAGCAATAGCAGGTAGTGCTATGCTATGGTCTGAATGTTTGGGCCCCCCAAGAATTCCTATATTGAAATTTAATCCCCAAAATAATGGTATTTAGAGGTTGGCAATTGGGAGTTACAAAGTTTATGCTATCTTATTATAAAAGCCCAAGCCAACTAAGACACCATTTAACATAATGTTAGATTTGTTGTCATTTTTTGGGGGGTCTAACAGTCTTATACAAGGGCAGATATATGCACCCCTAAAAAGAAGAGATATAGACTCTCATCAAACTCTATAACCATCTTTGTGCAATATTTATTAATTATTACACTTCCAGTTCAATAACCAACTGCCTTTACATCCTGAAACTTAAAGAAAAAATGAGAACTCTAAGTAAAAAGTATTATACAGTGCCTCATATAAAATAATGTGGGAAGAAGAGAAGAATATAATGTTAGCTAATATGTACAAATAGCATAGCAAGCCAAGAGTTTGTTTGTTAAAGTGAAAATAGTTGTTTGTGGATGAGAGGATGGCTTTTCTTCAAACAAATGGTGATTGAATATTGCATCTTGATTGACGATAAATACTTTGAGCCTCATTGCATCTTCTGTTTGACAAGTTTCAATTGGCTGAGCATCTTTTGCTGAAGTCTCTACTGTCTGCAGAATATTTACATACTCTGATCATCACTCAAATTCGATGGTTATGGGCTTTGTGGTAAATGGTTAGAAGTAGCATGCATGCTCAAGTGTGAAATGTGTTGGCTCCAGAATCCCAGGAGGCTCAACAAGAGTTGATATGGTTTGGCTCTGTGTCCCCACCCAAATCTCCTCATGTGGAGGGAGGGGCCTGGTGGGAGGTGATTTGATCATGGGAGTGGAATTCCCCTGGGCTTTGTCTAAACCAAGAACTTAAATAAGTGCAGAGCAAGCAAAAAGTATTAACTGAAGGTTAAAAAGGTTCTATAGTATTAGAACAGAACATGATTCGTGTGATAGTGAGTGAGTTCTCACAAGACCTGATGGTTTAAAAGTGTGTGGCACTTCCCCCTTCAGTCTCTCTCTCCTAACACCATGTGAAGAAGATCCTTGCTTCCCCTTCACCTTCTGCCGTGACTGTAAGTTTCTTGAGGTCTCCCTATCATGCTTCCTGTTAAACCTGAAGAGCTGTGAGTCAGTTAAACCTCTTTTCTTCATAAATTACCCAGTCTCAGAGAGTTTTTTGTAGCAGGGTGAAAACAGACTAGTACAAGAGTCTTGTCTCTCTTTTAGTGGCATAGGGTGTAAGTGCAGTAAGTTGTCATTTATTTTTAAAGGGACATTTTGACAAGCCTTAGATGACCAAAAACATCATCAGTGTGACGTGACCCATATTTGGAATTTTTGTGATGATAAGTATGTTTCCTCAAAAAATGGGCAGGGCACTTGTTACATCTTCCATACCTGATCCAATCAGCATGATAAACTTTAACACTGTGGACAAGTGGTATCTCTTATTTATCAACATCCCTGCATTTTATTGCTGTGCTGCTTCTTGCCTGGTATAACTCCTTCAAAATCAATTTCTTCACATATTCTCTAATTTTCTTTTGATATAAATTGGCAAAATTATTACAATTATTTTAGTTTATAAGCTCTCTACTTATAGAGTAAATTGGAGGGAAATCTGTTTTTTTTTTTTTAAATAAACTGGGATTTGACTTTTGTTTATGAGTGTATAGGTTCTGAAATTTGGTGGAGATGGGTGTTGATTAGAATCAGAAACCATTTAAAAGGTAATTATCTCACCACAGGATCTTCCAATGAGAAGAAGGTAATCTCAGAAGGATAATTCTGCTGACAGGAAAGAAAGACTGAAATTTAAAGGCTGCAAGTATTCAGAATCACCAGAATTCACTAGTTATCACCATTCCAAATTTGTAAATCACTTTTTTTTTGCCACAAATTATGCTCTAAGTGTCACATAATAGCTCTACAGAATTTGTGGATATCAACTAACTGTAATTTTGGACCCCAAAAGGCTAGCTTTTGTCTTATTTTTAATATTGAGTAGATATTCATTGGAAGCACAAATAGAAACATTTGTTTTTTTAGCTTTATTTTGAGTCAAAATTTTAAAGTCTTAAATTTGTAACTTTATTCATAAGTTAACCATGGTCAGATGTAGCCATCCTATAGTACTTACAGGCCTTATTTCCACTAAGTTCTATATCAGTAACCATCGTGGTCTCCCAATGCCATACCCTTAAGAAACATTTCTTTCCTGGCCAACTACAGACATGCTGGGGGCTACTAGTATCCCTTTTATATTAGCGATGGTGTTATTACTGTTTTCAAGTGAAACCAGTTAGATCACCAATTTATTTCTCACCTCGGAATCATTTATGTTACAAAATTCTACACCAGTCAAGTTTGGTTGGAAGACACAGAAATCACTCTAGATATCTCAGTGGTAACATATTTAATACAGGGAATTAGATACACATATCTAAATGGCTGGTAGAGCACAGGCCAGGGACAGGCCCTCCTGTATTTTATGCAATTAAGAAGTGCAAACATTCCAAGAAATTGTTGTTGATGATCTTAGACTCTTGAAGTACCAAAGCTTGAGAATCAAAGGAGTTTTCCAGGAAACTGATGAGATTTCAGATATGTAGCCTTTTCACTCACTTCCTTTAAACCTCTAAGGGAAGGGAAATGCTTGTTGTTCCCTTCTGGCTTTATGTTATAAACCATTACTTTCACTGTTGCAGTATAATCTAGAGCTCTGTGGTCAAAGGATTCTGGAAAACAGTTTTTAGGTTTCCAGACTGTGACACAGCAGGGTAGTTGAGGTGGCTGAGAATGGTGATACATAGATAAAACCAATGTAACTTATTTTAGTTGAGGTGGCTAAGAATGGTGATATATAGATAAAACCAATGTAACTTACTTTAAAGCAAACTTTGCATTGGTGCCATTTATATTAGTATTCTTCACATACCATCATTTTTTGTTGTTGTTTTTGACAACTACTCAGATGAGTTTGACATGACAACTCTGTTAAGTAATCACCCTGAAGTACTTATACTGATGTACTTTTCTTTATCCCACTCAGAGATGGTAAATATGTCTATCATCATTCCTCCTTTGGTTGGCTACGATAATATCCTAATTGTTCTCCCATCCTCAAGTATAATTTGCCCCCAATCTATTCTCACTGAGGTTGGAAAAACATTTTAAACCAAAACCTGATTATACTAATTATAATTATACAGATTATAATAAATCTGATTATAGTTGAGCAAAGTGTTTAATTTCTCTCCAAATTTTTCAGTGCTAATATAAAAACTTATATATGTAGTCAATTAAATTTCACTGTTTGGACTTTGCTATCTTTTAAAGCCTGATTGTTGCTACAACTTATCAATAATGCTATTCATCCATCAAATATGCCATTCTTAGCTACATGTAAAATTCAGGTAAGTTGGCCAACTTTCCACATATGTCTTATCCCTAACTTACTCTACATTTCCTCCCCACTGATCACTTTTTCATGTCAGACCAGTCCTTTAACTACATGCTTAAATTTTCATTCAAATATGTTTGCCAGCATTTGTACTCAACCGCAATCTGATACTGTCCTACCCACGCCAGTTTGTCCTGTAGAGGATAACCTTCATTCATTTCCACTCCATTTACAGTGGAGGACAAACTGGTGTGCACAGTTTGGTGTGCACATTTTATTTTCAAACTGGTGTGCACATTTTATTTACATAGATGGAATCCGCATTTTTTGAAATTCTCACTGCTAATTCCTGATCATTGCTGTTGAACTCCTGGGAAAGCTCTCCTGTTTTTGAAGTGTTGCTTTTACTTATTATCCTTTTATACTGTTTTCTGCTGCCGCCCTTTGGGACGTGGCTGAAAGTATTTCCTTTTATTCCAAATGCTAACAGCCTCCATAATGACTGTAAAGAATATGTGGCTAGCCCACTAGGCACCTTGTTTTCACAAATGTTTGACTTCTTGGATCCCAGTTCTTTCAACTTCCACTCTACTTTAGACACCCTTTCTCATGACCACAATCTGGATTTTATCATCACTTATAATTTTATTACCTCTAAGAAAATAAGTTCCAAATACTAATTGCTAATCACAGTGTCCATTCATTTCGGCTTTTTACTTCACTACTTTTACTATATAGTATTTTATCTTTATCATGTCTTTGGAGATTCAATTTCTCACTCGCTTTTCTCCTATTCCCATTGTTTCCATTTATTTTCTATGAACTCCAGCATCAGTGGTGAATCATATCAACATTTTATTTTCAGTTTCTATGTTTGATTTGATTGTTTGGATTGTTTTTTCTTCCTCATTTATTTGGTTTTTGGCAAAAGCATTATAAAAACCCATATAATTTGCTCAATCAAGCCATCTACCTCCACTCCTCATAATGCTAAAAGTTGCTAGAGAAAATCATGCAGCCTTACAGACTGATGCTTCCACACATTGTTTTGTTCATACTCACTGGATACTCAGTTCTCATAGCAATCATTCTACTTATTTTCCACCTTCTTGTCATTTCTCATAACAGCTATGGAATCTTCTTTTTCTAGACCCCAAAATGTAAGTGTTCTACAATGGTTCACTATTAAACTGCTTCTTTACCCTTATTCTGCCTACTCTTTCTAGATCACCCTATCTTTTCCCATGCTTTCAATTAGAATCTATAGGCTGATAACTTTGACATCTGTATTCCCAACCAAGACATCTTTCCTGAACTTCAAGTACAGGCTGAATACTATGTTTAGTACAGAGTAGTATTCCAATAAATATAACTTTACTGAATAAATAAACTTAGTAAAAAAATTAAATGAACAAACTCAAGATACAAGATTTTACCCCAGTCTTGAAAACAAAGCCTCCTCTATTATTTGTTTTTCAATAACATGTCGATACCTCTATGGAAATGCTTATGTTACAGTGACATTGCTTTGTACAGGACCATGTTTTATTTTCAGCATGCATTTTGTGGCAATAAATTAGAAATTGAATGTTAAATAATATAAAGGTGTTCCATCATATTAACTTGTACATGTTAGATAATTTACTGTCTTTTATACAGATGAATTAATAAAACTGAATTATTCATGGAAAACCAACTTATCTTGTGCTCGACTTACAATATATACAAAAATTATATGACAGTGGGGTTTTTGAAAAAAACAAGAATTTACCGGTTTATATAATACTACTGTCTTCTCACAGTACAATAAGGTGATTATACATAAATACCCATTTGAATGTCCTGATATAAAGGGTGAAAACCAGGCTAGAGTGGAAATATAAAATGTTTTCCATGCTTCCCATTCTCTTTTGTCTGGCGATTTATAGATGACAAGGAATCATAATATATTTCCTCTCAATGGCTCTGGAACTGTATCCTACCTGATTTATTCTATTTAAGATGCTGATGGTTTTACTTTCTTGTTTCACTATAACATCCAATTAATTATATTGATTTGTCTTATTGTTTTGACAATCTAGCACCCCATTCCTGTAACACAGTGAATATAATGTAGCCATCTGCTTTTGTGAGGGCTACGGATTCATTTTTTCAAATCTTAATGCACATGAACTGTTCTATGTTAATTTTTACTATCATAAGTCAAATGTGTGTTTTTAAATTAGATTTCATATTTGATAATATTACAGTAAGTATTTAAGAAAAAAACTGCCCTAAAAAAGGAAGTCTTAAGAACTCCATAAAAGCTCAACCACTCCATTCTCTCTTCCCAAGAACTGCAGACGAGTTTAATCTTAGAAACTAAATAAACCTACTGAGAGCATGCCATCCATCACACCTAAACAAAGTCCTGGGTCTCCAGTTTAACCTATTCCCATTTTAATAACACAACGGAGAGATGTTTTCTCCCATAGTACACACACCAAATTGTTATTGATTTTTTCTGCTGATCCCACAGGCATTGTTCCCACTTTGTGTATCCCTTTGTTTCTCTAACCTTCTGCAAATCACATTGGTAATGCATTCACAATAGAGATTAGGTCATTCTCTTGTTTAGTTATTCTCTGTTTCGGCTGCTAGAGTGTTTTTGCACTTTATATATTCAGCAGCTTTTATGCTTAATTGAAATGGCCAGAAACACTTTTTTCCTTACTTTCCTCTGACTAGTAATACCACTTAGGTATTATTGACTATGCCTATGACATAGTAATACCCTGTGACTCAAACTACATTTCCCATTCCAGGTGTTCCTGCTTATACAGTGAACTTTTAATAAGAGTGTTTCCATCATTTTAACCTAATTTATTTAGATGCATTTAATTCTCATTTTATATTTTCTTATTTGCATTAAGTAGGTAGAAACACTTTTAATAACATATGGAACCTCTCGGGTTCAAGTGATTCTCCTGCCTCCGCCTCCCAAGTAGCTGGGATTACAGGTGACCGCCATCATGTCTGGCTAATTTTTGTATTTTTTTTTTTTAGTAGACACAGGGTTGCACCATGTTGGCCAGGGTAAAAACTATTGTGATAAAGAACCAGAAAACTCCAAAAATGACCTTGATTTTCCATGTTTAGAAAGCAATGACTGTGGGGTCAGCCCTTTCTTATAGTCATTTGAATTCTTCCTGTCTTATGGCTGGGAAGAAGGTAGGTCTAAAAGTCTGTAATAGTTTTAGTCAATTTTTAGCCCTGAGGATATATTTATATTAAAGCTTTATATGACTCTGACCATTGGTTCCTCAAAGCTATGTGGCATTATAGAACGCACTAATTTTGAATAATTGTGTGCATTTATCTCCTTCTGAAAATAGACAAGCCCTAGCAGTATTAGTAGTAAAAGAAAGCACAACAGCATGAACAGGATTGAAAGTCCCATAACTGGCAGAGCTCCATCGCTGGGGCAACTTGACTTCACATTGCAAACAAGAAGGTCAGGATTTATAGCCAAAAACCTTAAAGAAAAATATAGAGTTGGAGGAGAAAGACTGTACTGTAGAAAGTATTTTAATTGCGTGTTCCCTTTTCCTTTGTGTTCAATTTCTTTGACTGGATGACCTATTGTTCAAAAAGTATTATATAGTTGACATGGTTTGACTGTGTCCCCATTCAAATCTCAACCTGAATAGTATCTCCCAAAATTCCCATGTGTTATGGGAGGGACCTAGGAGGGGGTAACTGAATCATGGGGGCTGGTCCTTCCTGTGTTATTCTCCCGATAGTGAACAGGCCTCACAAGATCAGATGGGTTAATCAGGGCTTTCTGCTTTTGCTTCTTCCTCATTTTTCTCTTGCCACCACCATGTAAGACATGCATTTTACCTCCCACCATGATTCTGAGGCCTCCCTAGCCATTGGAACTATAAGTCCAATTAAACCTCTTTTTCTTCCTAGTTTCCGGTATGTCTTTATCAACAGTGTGAAAACAGACTAATGCAATAGCCATATTCACTTCCTGCATGATGATTATTGATTGACTTTTTACTTAACATAGGCCTAAGAAGTTGGTTCTAGAAAAGTGTTGAAGCTCCTCCTTCATCACCTCACCTCTCGTCCTCAATTCCTACTTTTGCACAGGCAACATCACAGTTGTCTAGAATAGAAAGGACCTGGAAGAAGTGACCTGAATATCATACAGGCACATTCTCTGGTCTTTATATTATTAGATACTTCTGCCATTGTCAGTGCAAAAATGAATAAAATATAATGTCAATCCAACACACGCTGAAAACCCCCAAGCTGTGCCATTTGGCCAGAGGTCACTCTAGGTCACTTTGAGTATGTTTTGCATAAAAGACAGTGTAGAAAATGACGAAGCTATTGTCACCTTTAATAGCTTTTAGTGTCAGATAGTAATCCAGACATGTGCTTTCCCAGTTTATTCTCTGCTCTATTGTATTTATGTTTCTGTCAATCACTCTTTTTCATTTTCTTTGTGTTCATTTCCTGAGAAGGACTGTCACATGTGTTATGCCCATTAAATCCTAGTGCCAGTGAGTTTTAGGTAAGAATAATTTTGTTCTCAAGCCAAGAACGTGGAGGCATAATAGACTAAATTCCTTGAAAAATTATCTTCAGTTTTTTTGAGTTCTATTTTACACTTTAGAACAGCTTTCTTTTCTAAGACCCCCCCCCCAAGTTAACATTTAGCTAAAGAAATAGCAATTCTTCCTAAAAAGTTATTTTAAACTGAAAGAAAACTGATAATATGTAAGATTTTTGATGGAAAATCCATCAAAGCACTGGAAAGCAAAAACCTTTAACTTCATTTTTTTTCTATTCATTTATACAGCAAATATGTATCAAGCATCTACCAAGTGCAATTTACATGTCAAATGATAGGGATATGGGCATTTAAAAAAAAAGATATTTTAGCTATCTTCACAGAGTTTCATTTCTAGTTAAGGAGACACACACTAATAATCGTAAATACCAATGTGTCAAAAGAACTGATCAGGATTATAAAAAGAAACATAGATAGGCTTTCTAAACGATGTTAAAGGGATCTAATTTACTCTGAGGGCTCAGGTTATGGTTTCTCTGAGGAAATGAAGCTCAATTCAAAGTTGAAATTGGGGTGCGATATGGGAAAATTCTGCATAGAGAGAGAAGCAGGTCCATAGTTTCTAATATGAAGGAGCAAGGAACTGAGGAAGGGAGTTGAGACTGACATGCAGAGATGGACAGGCCAGCCTCCTACAGTGCGGTCAGGCAGTGGTAAAGCACCAGACCACTCAAATCTTTGTGGTCAGGCTAAGGATTTTTATCACAGGAAACATTTGAAGCTATTGAAAGAGATTTCTTCGGGAAAATGTCCTTATTATATATCTCTTTTGAAATAATCACCCTGGTTACAGAGTGGAGAATAAATTATAGCACAGCAAAAATGTAAGAAGGGATTTTTTTAGAACATTTCTTTTCAGTTAGAAAAAAAAATTATAACTTGATCTAAGGTCATGTGATTAAGTTGATATACTTGAGAATTAGAAGGTAGAAGTTATAGGACATTGTGAGGGAATGGAAGAGAGGTTTGTAAGGTAGGGTGACTTCCAGCCTTTTGGCTTACAGAATGAATGTAGTAGGAGGCCTAGGAGGTGAGGAATGGTGGCAGCATGGTGTGAAGAGTTAAGGACTGAAGGTATAAATTTGGAGTTATTGTTGTATAATGATAATGGAAGCCCTATAATAATGTAAAATTTCCTTGAAAGAGATTGTACTAAAGAAAAATAAATTCTGAGGTAGGGCATTAATGTATTCTTATATTTACTATTGTTTGTTGTAAGGTAGGAGATTTGAGCATATTTAAATATTAATGGAAAGAATGCAATTAAAAGAAGTTTTATGTGAAAGAAACAAAGAATGCCTAGCAAGATCTTTTAGAAGATGGAAGGAGTGAGAATATACAATGAAGATAGAAGAAACAATACTTTTTTATATCCACCAATTTATGAACATATTAATTAGTGATTTGTCTAAAGCACAAAACAGCTTGTGTTTTCCCACTTTTTAGTTTTGCGACATTTGGAAAATGACTTAAATTTGTCATGTAACTCTTTCTGCAGTGACAAGATATAGCTCATAGGTTTATTGTTAGGATTAAATGAGTTGGTACATAAAGAAATTTCAGAAAAGTTCTAGGCACAGAGTGAGAAACTGGTAAATTATCAGATGTTTTTATAGCAATTTTAACATTGTATGGAAATGTTCTGCATAATTGTTTTGTCTAGGTTACAGTTGGCTCTAGGAGAAAGGACAAATTTACTCACGTACCTCTAGAGACAAGCTTACAAATGTATATCTGGTGTTCAGAATTTAAATGAATTTTGCAATCTGCAGGTAAAAAGTTTGGTTTTTAGATACTTCTGGTAAGGATATATATATAGCAAACATACACTCATTTCCAGGCAAATGAGTTATACTCTAAAATAAAGGAGTAAAATTTTTCCAGTTAAGAACTGTGGAGGATATAATCAAGTGTCTTTTTTGAATTGGTTTTCAATACTGAAAGTAGAAAGATAGCACTATCATCATGCATTCAATGACATGCATTTCCCGCCTGATGTATGCAAAATTCTCCTAAATCAACAAGGAGTTTTCTGGAGTCTTTTTAATCAAGTGTTATGATTGAATCATAGTGGAATCAGGGCTTCAATTGACTATTTAATTGATAAGAGGCCAAAAAAAGGTACAAACTGTCTCTAGGTAAAGGATAGTCTTATTTGATACAGTAAAGATGAATATGATTAGATTTGATTAAATTAGATTAAATTAAATTAAATTGAATTAAATTAAATTGTCACCTTGCTCTTTTAAGCTTCTTTGTCTCTTATGGACTTGCTTGTTTATTACAGAGGCTTATTTATGAAATACCCTCTTTTCTCTCTGGGTTCCTAGCATATTCTGAAGAAGGGATTCATAGAAAGCGATCAACTATATTATCAGGAAATAGACATGTTTCCACATGGGACAATTTTACTTAGAAATTTTGACTTATTTATAATATGGTTATTTAACCTGGATGTTATGGTCAATATGATTTTCAATTTAGTCCTTTTAAAAAAAAAAAAAAAAAAAAAAAGCTTGGGAACAGCCTTGTAGAGATTCTGTTAAATTTCAGGATATCCCCATTTTCCGAGAATTACCAAAGGTATTCAAGGAAACAGAAGAAAATGCAGACACAGTAATCTTCTAGGAGTTCTACTGTACATTATAAGTGACAAAAGCTTTACTGAAGATATAGATATAATATATATTCATTTAATTATATATATATTTGTATATATTTAATTCAGGGGCAGCTCCATTATGCAGAGTAGATTACAGACAACGATGTTAGGACAATATAGTATTTACACTTTTTTCTGTACAAATGAGAGTGTTTTGAATTTTACCAGGAGCTATAGTTTAGTGCTACACTGGATGAGTTCTACTTATAAGTCCACCTTTACAAAATACGATTTTTCAGAAGAGTTTAGAAGTCTAGAATTAATAGGTCAAATTAGGGATTTTCTAACCTTGAAACTTCCCACTGTTTCTGTTCAGCTGCATCTGAATACTAAAATGTAATGCAAAAGTGAGTTTGCTGGATTTACTCACAGGATAATACATCTGTTTCTCCTTTGCGGATATTACGTTATACTATGAGAGTGAATAAATGAAAAAGGTATAATTAACATGCTTCTCAGAAAACTGGAATTACTGATGTTTTACTACAGATTGTTCAGAAAATATAATAAAAGCATAGAAAACCTCTCTTCAATTAGTTAATTCTGTCATCTTTAATCTCAATTTAGATATTACTCTCTCAAGGAATCCAATTTCTAAGACTGAGTCAAGTCTACCCGATAGAATGAACTTCATATATGTGTTCATTGTACTTGTCCTTCTGTCTTGTTCCACTTATTACATTTATAATTAATAATTTTGTGTAATTAGGTCTTAGATGCTTAGATTCTTTACTAGACTATTAGACTATAAATGTATCCATGAATTTAGGACTTCATACCTATTTTATCTATTACATGTAGTAATAAACCTACAGAATACATTTCAAGGTATCCTTTACTTAAATATAGATTCTACATTATGTATGCCCCATTTAATAAGTTTGTTATCTTAATAAATGCATGTCAATGACTGCATTTTCAATAGAGAACTTCTGCCATTTCTAATAAATTACTAATTATGAATTCAAATGGGTTGCATAGTATCCCTCCAAAAGTCATATCAACTTAGAACTTCAGAAATGTGAACTTATTTTAAAATAGTATGTGTAGATGTAATTAGTATGAATGATACACTAGATTTAGCATGTACCCCAAGGTAATGACTCTAACCCCTTATAAGAAGGAGAGTGGACACAGAGACAAACAAAATGATGTGAAGATGCAGAAAACAGAGAAAAGTTGCCACAAGCCAAGGAACTCCTGGGTCTACCAGAAGCTGGAAGAAGCATGTAGTAAAGGTTACTCTGTAGAGCCTTCAGAAGGAACATGGCCCTTCTGCCAAGTTGATTTCAGACATCTATCATCCAAAACCCTGGTTGCATACACATTCATTGTTTTAAGCCTTTTACAGTAATTACCCAGTTTACAGTAATTTTTAAATGTCAAATCTATGAACTATTTGAATATACTTGCAAGTTTAGGTGGACTCTTGATCAGTATTTAATTGTCTTGATCTCCTTCAATGAAATGTTTGAAATCTATAGAACAATAAAACAAATTTAAGAATACGATAGATTTCTCCTAGTAGGGTCATAAATAGGAAAATATAAATTAATATTATTGGTAGAAATTAGGAAAGCTTATTGAATGTATTTGGTACAGTAGATTTTCCAAAGTATCGAATACATTTTCATGGGTGATAATAAGAACATTCAAAAGGGGGATCTTTTTTATTGACAATAAATCTATTATGTAGAAATTTGAAGCAGATCAGTTAGCTTGAAAAATGCTTCTATTTCTTAAACACTTTGTTTATATCAAAAACAGTTTCATTAAGAATTTATCATTCAGCATTGACTAAGTGGATCTTTGGTGGATCAAAACTAACAAATAAAATGTCAATAATGACTGAGAATCCCCAAGGTGATCAAAAGTTCTAAATGTGAAATCATTGACATTTTCTACCTTCCCAATGAACATTTAGAATAATCATAATTTTTTAAGATGCTTTTCATATCTTAAACAAAAACGCAGAATGGATAAAAGAGAACAATCATCAAGGATGTAGGTGCCAGACACAGGGCAGAAGGTAGCTAGAAAAGCTTGCCTTAGGGAAGTGGGCCTAGCCTCATTCCTACTTTGTTTTAATAGCTGTACCTAACACACATAGCTTAGTTTTCCATTGTTCTAGCTTCCTCTGCCCCATCTACAAACATGGCAGCTTGCCTTGCAAGGCCTCAGTTGAAGGACCCCATGTACACACAGGCCAGTACAGCAGTACTAGGCTAACTGGGGAACGATCTCATCCCCATATGTGATCTCATTCCAAGTCTATGGCTGACTACCTTCACTGTTGTGTGCAAAATGGTTTCACCCCTTGAAAATATGGCCACTTCAGCATGTAATAGTTAAATCTTTATCATGATCAATTAATTCTTCCTACTCCTTTTATGTGCAGCTGAAAAATGACAGGCCAGGGACATAGAACATTGTGAACTTTATACTGTTAGAATCACTTTCCATAAAATGATCACTAGCTAATGGTCACTAAATTTACAAATTAAGGAAATTATATATAGAATACTGCAAAAGCACAGTAAAAATACTGAAGTTTGCCCATTTCTGCTCAGGAAGTCTCTTTGCTCCTAAGCTTCATATGTTGTCCAATTTGGCTTCAAAATTTCTGCTATTGTTACTGTTTCTCCTCCTTTTGATCTTCCTTTCATTCCCCAGTGTCAGAACTTCCAGAGCCTTCTCGCTCAGATGCCATCTTTTTGTATGCCATTTCGAAGAGCTTCAGTGATGCCTGCTGAAGAGAGGATGCTGCCTGTCTAATGTTGTCTCCCGTTTCGCTGTCTTTTCTAGCCAGGAGCTCCTTCATTTTGGAAATCTCTTCTTTTAGCGTGTTGCACTCATCAGCAGGTAATTGGTCCTTGAGTTAAAAATGTGGAATGCTTCACAAATTTGTGTGTCATCATAATTTCAAATAAAGAGAAACACAGAGCTTTCTGATTGGTAGTGAGATTTACGAATGACCTTAATAATTTATTTTGACCAAAATTTTATTTTTAAAAGAAAAAATTAAAGAAATAAAATCCACTTTTTTGTCTGCTAAAATTAATATGCTGCTAAAAAGTGGATAAAAGTAGATATTTTTTACTAAGCAAATTAGTTATTACACTTTTCTCCCTGTGACAAAATGTGTTTTCTTTTTCATAGTAGTGCTTTGTACCAATTGAGAATCTGGGCTTAAAAGTCAGAGTGTAACAGAAGGTTCAAATACTAATTTTGACAACAGCTATAATTAAATAATATAATGTCTTCAAAATGTTTAATGTAATTCTTTTCATATAATACATTTTCTTTTTTTTTTTTTTTTTTTTTTTTTGAGACGGAGTCTCACTGTGTCTCCCAGGCTGGAGTGCAGTGGCGTGATCTCGGCTCACTGCAAGCTCCGTCTCCCGGGTTCACGCCATTCTCCCGCCTCAAACTCCCAAGTAGCTGGGACTACAGGCGCCCGCCACCGTGCCCGGCTAATTTTTTGTATTTTTAGTAGAGACGGGGTTTCACCATGTTAGCCAGGATAGTCTCGATCTCCTGACCTCGTGATCCACCCGCCTCGGCCTCCCAAAGTGCTGGGATTACAGGCTTGAGCCACCGCGCCCGGCCCATATAATACATTTTCAAAAAACAGGAGCTTTCATGGATCTAATAATACCACAAATTTCTTGAGGCAAAGATTTTGTTTTATTTACATCTGAATCCTCAGTACCTTGCTGACATATAATAAAAGCTTAATAAATGCTTATTAAATAAATGAATGACTAAAAAGAATCTGTCCAATGGATGTGGTAATCATGTAATTGCTTAATAAATTTGGACATTATAAGCAAGTGTTCTAGATACATTCATGAATAACAATATGCAAAATAACAGCAACTATTTATCAGGCATTTATTGTATGTTAGGAACTATTAGATGCTTTGGACACTCTATCTTATCAGACCATCCTAAAAGTCTGTAAAATCTGTAAGGCAACTATTTCCACATTTTTTATTTTAAGTGAGGATAAGCAGAGTTTTATAATAGAGTTTAAATTGTTTGCTTACAATCAAAAAACTAAATATGGCAGAACTGTTATCTAAAGTCAAGTCAGCGTGATGAAAACACTGTGTCTTCCCTCATGTACTATATTAATAAAAACCATGTAAATATTTTAATATTCTACTCAATTGCAACCAGATTTTTTTGGGGGGAATAATTTGTCTAATAAACTGTAATTATACAGGTGAATGTACATGAAAGCATATTGATGTGCCCATTCCCCTCTACCGTAGAAGGAATCTTGGTTTTCCTGAAAAAATAACAAACAAACAAAACTCTTTAGGGAATTAAGAAATCTTGTGTGATTCGGATTCCTGTGATAATACTAACCTTTGGCTTAGCCTTGTGTTAATCTTACTTGAGATATTTAACTTCGTTCAAATTAATAATTGTTAACATTTGAAATTCCACTTGGAATAAGTTAATGATTATTTTCAAGTGGAGAGAGGTTTGCTCTTACAAACAATCATATGGAATAATATTTTTCTTAAGAATTTTTGAAATGCTATGCCAAAATAGAAGTCTCTGAATGCCATTTCAACTAGAATAATTAGCTCGTATTTGGTTAAGAGTTAAAAATCTCACAGAGGCAAATTATTAATATTTCCCAAAAGAGGCTTTGCATCTCAAACTATCTAAGCACACTCCTATCTCACATTTATATTACTGTCAAATCAACAATTTTATGGATGTTTAATTTTTAAAGGGCATTAATGCTTTACAGATACATTTAATTACATGGAAAACGCTGCAAAAATTATTGTTGGTTAAATGGCAGAGAAAAACAAAACAATCATTTTATAGTCCAGTAAATTCATTGAAATAGAATTTTGATGCATCAAGGTATATACATTGACTTAATAAATCATGGCAAGGAACTTAGCAATTACATAATATTAACATTACCTTATTTTGGATTCCAAATATATTTTAATGAATGAGTCAGTTTAACAGCATTTATTTCAAGTCTAGTGTAAGCAAAGGAAAAGATAAGCAACATGACTTGACAGTTCTTTGCTTTGGTAGTATTCATATAACTGTAAGATATAGTAAGTGTAACTGTAAAACTACAAAATAAATTATAAAAGTATTGACATAACTAGACAGAAATGAACTAGAAACCTGTATGGAGAAAGACTTTGTCAGAGATGATAATTAAAGTTCAGTTTAAAAAAACTCAATTTTTAAGCTTATATCCAATTTATTTTGAAAAAGAAAAAAAATGCAGTGGGATGTTTCACTCTTCTCTGGTGTTGCATAGATTTTCTAGGCTTTGACTCACCCGCTTCTGTTTGGTATTATGGTACTGCCTACTTGCAGAGAAAAGACTGCAGAATGTGAAGTAAGAGTGTTTTGATTTGGGTCCTGGGTGTAATAACTGTTAATCTGATTGCCATCAGGTATGTGATTTTTTTTTTTTTTTTTTTTTTTTTTTTGCACTTCAGAGTTTTCAGATGCCAAATGAGAGTAATAGACTTTAGAGGGGTAGTGGGAGGAGTCAAAACAAATGTAGATAACAGACTCTTAGAAAACTGAATGCCATACAAATGCAAGTGGTTAGTAGGGTTATATTAATTTTTTTTGTGAAGAGGCTTGCTTTCTTTTCTGTTTGTTTGTTCCTTTTATAACAGTGTAGTGAGGAGAAAGGAAGTGCCAGATTTATCCCATGATCGGAAATTCGACCACATATTAAGCAACTGTATATGAGAAAGAGCTACTAAATAAGACATTCTGTTTTCTGGTGAGGAAAGAGAGAGTAATGACCAAGCCATGCTTCTGGTGTTACATACCTAGTCATTCGACATGACCTCCCAACTAGAGCAAAATGGAAAAAGGTGGGAAGCCCACGGTGGAAGAGGGTGCACTCACCAACATTTGCTCAGTCCAGTGCTCCCACAGACCACCAGGCATATTGCAATTGCAAATCGTATTGTTCTGTTCAGTGCATAAAAAATCCAATCAATCTTTCTGTAGGGGATAAAAACACTTTCATTGAGCTTTATGTATATTAAATATATGCTTTACTTGGAATGAAAGGTGCCAGGTGTTTTATATGCTAACATACAAAGGAAACAGAAACCAAAACTCACTTTCATCTCTGAGTACTTGACACATGGTGATTTCTAGGATCTCACAGTTCTATATAATATCATTTGGAACATTACTTTAGTAAAAAGATTCCTTAGAGCAGCTACAACTGTGCTTATCAGATCTAATGCTTTCTCTTTGCACATCTCCCTTCTGAGGCTGTTTGACCTTGACAGCTTCTATCCCATTACTGAAATATTAAGAAATATTTCAGAAACACTATGGTTAACATTAAAGTAACATTTAGCTATCTAGGGATTTGAAAGTTGGGAGAATCTGTAGTATCTTCCTTTATGGTTTCTAATGCGTTTCAGTTTTGAAGATCAATGCAATTGAATTTTAAAACAAAGAAATTAACAAAAAAGCAGGTAGCCAAAATTAGAATTTGTCTTTCCTAGAAGAGATAAAGCTCTTCATTTCTAGAGTCAGTGTAAGTGTGGAGAACGTAAAACAGAAAACCGTATTTGGCTTCAATATAAAATGTTTTAATAAAATGAAAATCAGATTAATCAACCCATCTTGCATTTATTAGAATTTTTTGTTTTTAGCCAATGTTCTTTCTTTCCTGAGAACAGGAAAAGGTGTTAAAAGGTCAGAATTTCTTTTTTTTTTTTTAATTGGTTTTTTTTTTTTTTTTTTTTTTTTTGTGTGTCTGTTTTTTTTTTAATTTATTTATTATTATTATACTTTAAGTTGTAGGGTACATGTGCATAACGTGCAGGTTTGTTACATATGTATACTTGTGCCATGTTGGTGTGCTGCACCCATCAACTCGTCATTTACATCAGGTATAACTCCCAATGCAATCCCTCCCCCCTCCCCCCTCCCCATGATAGGCCCCGGTGTGTGATGTTCCCCTTCCTGAGTCCAAGTGATCTCATTGTTCAGTTCCCACCTATGAGTGAGAACATGCGGTGTTTGGTTTTCAGTTCTTGTGATAGTTTGCTAAGAATTTCATACCAATTAGAGCTGGGATGAGAAACACATATTGAAGGGTTGGGTTTCTGAGTCACCTGATCATGCTTCTTAGGGAAGATGTTGGAATGAGAGGGCTTAGATATTTTTGACAGACATAAATCATTAAAGTACTTTTAGTTTCATATTATGCTTATAGAATGCAAGCCAGTTTTTAAGTGCTATTCAACTTACAAGAATCTCTTTTTTTAATGAATGTCTAATTCACTCTTATTTCCATGATGAGTTTCAGATTTTCCATGACTTTGAGTTACCTCTGGAAAATTCAATTATTCCTTAAGTACTCCTCAATACTCTTTAATGATACCTAATAGAAACCTAATGGAACTCAAACTCACATACAGGATAGTTCCATTATACACATAATTCTGTTTCTCCTACCCATTCTGTTCTTCTTGTCTTTGTTTTAATCTTTTACTCCAGAAAGACCATCTCCCTACAACCCCTCACCATTAGAATCTAGAATCCACGAGGCAGGGAATTTTATCGATTTTTATTCATTGTAGTATTCCCCATGACAGCCTGTCACATCATAGTAAGTATACAGCAAATACTTGTTGAATGCTAAATAAATCTTTTCATGTGTCAGTGAAAGAAATTATTTTGTAATCTTTTTTTACTCCACTGTGCTGGGCATATAACAAACACTAAATATGTGTTCATTGAATAATACATACATGTTTACATAATAATAATACATGTTTACTGAATAATAATAAATGAAACTGCAGATTTTATCTTAGCCCTCATACTGTAGGTGTTCCATATCTCTCTACCTCATTATTACTCATATTGGCTCATAAAAAAATAGTTTTCCTAAATCTCTCTACGTGTTCTTTATTTTTTTAAATTTTTAGTTATGAATTCATAATAGGTGTATATGTTTATGGGGTACATGTGATGTTTTGATACATGCCTAGAATGTGTAATAATCAAATCAGGTTAACTGGGATAGCCACCATCTCAAGCATTTATCATTTCATTGTGTTAGGAACATTATTTCACTCTGAGTTGTTTTATATCACAAAATCGGTTACTGTTGACCATAGTCACCTATTATGCTATCAAATACTAAATAGTATTTTTCTGTCTAACTGTATTTTTGCCCCCATTAACCATCCCTACTTTGTTCCTCCATCCCCACTACCCTTACCAGTTTCTGGTAACCATCATTCTACTCTCTATTTCCATGAGATCAATTGTTTTAATTTTTAGCTCGCACATATTAGTGAGAACATGAGATGTTTATCTTTCTATGCCTGGCTTATTTCATTTAGCATAATGTTTTCTAGTTATATTCATGTTGTTGCAAATGACAGGATTTCAATCTTTTTCATGACTGAATAATATTTCATTGTGTATATGTACTACATTTTCTTTATCCATTCATCCTTTGATGGACGCTTAAGTTGATTCCAAATCTTGGCTATTGTGAATAGTGCTGCAATAAACATGGAATTGCAGATATCTCTTCAATATACTGATTTCCTTTCTTTTGAATATAGACCCTGGCAGTAGGATTGCTGGATTATGTGGCAGCTTTATTTTTAGTTTTTTGAGGAACTTTTGTACTGTTCTCCATAGTGGGTGTGCTAATTCATGTTCCCACCAACAGTGTACAAGGGATCCCCTTTCACCACATCCTTGCCAGCACTCATTATTGTCTGTCTTTTGAGTGAAAGCCATTTTAACTGGGGTAAAATAATATCTCATTCTAGTTCTAACCTGCATGTCTCTGATGATTAATGATGTTGAGTATTTTTTTGTATACCTGTTGGCCATTTGTATATTTTCTTTTAAGAAATAACTGTTCAGATGTTTTCCCCATTTTTTAATTGCGTTATTTGATTTTTTTTTCCTATTGAGTTGTTTAAGGTCATTTTATATTCTGGTTATTAATCCGTTGTCAGATAGGTAGCTTGTGAATATTTTCTGCCATTCTTTGGGTTGTCTCTTTTAACTTTGTTAAATGTTTTCTTTTTGCTGTGTAGAGGCTTTTTAGCTTGATGTGATCCCATTCATCCATTTTTGCTTTGGTTGCCTATGCTCTTTAGGTCTTACTCAAGAATTCATTGCACAACCCAATGACCTGGAGAGTTTCCCCAATGTTTTCTTGTAGTTTCAGGTTTTAGATTTAAGTCTTTAATCCATTTTAATTGGATTTTTGTATACAGTGAGAGATATGGGTCTAGTTTCATACTTCTGCATATAAATATTCAGTTTCTCCAGCATCATTTATTGAAGTCCCTTCCCCAATGTAAGGTCTTGACACCTTTGTTAAAAATGAGTTCACTATAGATGTGTGGATTTATTTTGGAGTTCTCTATTGTGCTCTATCAGTCTATGAGTCTGTTTTTATGCTAATACTATGATGTTTTGTTTACTGTGGCTCTGCAGTATAATTCAAAGTCAGGTAATGTGATTCTTCCAGCTTTGTTTTGTGTTTTTTTTTTTGCTCAGGATGGCTTTGACTATTCTGAATCTTTTGGGGTTCCAAGTATATTTTAGAATTATTATTTTTGTGAAGGATGTCATTGGTATTTTGATAGGGATTTAACTGAATCTATAGATTTCTTTGGACAGTGTAAACATTTTAACATTATTTATTCTTTCAATCCATTAATCTAGAATATCTTTTTATTTTAAACTTTCCTCTTCAATTTTTTTCATCAATGATACGTGGTTTTCATTGTAGAGATATTTAGCTTCTTTGGTTAAGTTTATTTCTAGGTATTCTATTTTTCTACATGTTCTTTATTCTAAGTATGTCTAGATTTCAACCACTTTCTCTTCTCACCAACCAATAATTCTGGCATGCCATTATTCTCATATGATACTTAGGGATATCAATAAGGTGAAATTATATTTTATATTTTATAAATATAATATATTTATATTTTATATTTTATATTCTCTCCTCATTGCATGTATCAGTCATTAATTCCCTTTTACATTCATCTATCCTTTCATTATGACAACCAGTTAAGTGCTTAATACCAATTATCAATATTTAAGTGTTAATTATGTTATTTATTGTTTAAATATTTATTATCAATATTTAAAATGTTGATTATCAATGTTGTGCATCAGTTAACAAAATATATTATTATTTGAACCTTTAGAAATCTTGTCAATACTGTTACCTCTCTGAATGCTCATCTAGACTCTTGCAGAATATGCTAAAGACACATCTTCCTTTTCATTCTACCACAATGATCAGTTCAGGTTACTTTATTAGAAAAAGAAACAAGTGGCTATCATTCTTAAATATGCCAAAATTATTGCTGGAATAATTTTGGAAAGCGATGTAAACATTTAAAATATTGAATATACTTAATTCACATCACCTAGATTCAATCATAAACACAAACGTTTAAGAAATTCAATTTAAAAAATAATTGAGTCAAGTTAGGGCATCCCTGCTATTTGTTTAGTTCTTCCTAGTACAAAACGTGATGTCTGAGACATAGTAGGTGCTCAATAGTTGTTAAATTACTAAATGCATGCATTAGTGAATAAACATTTTGGCTAGACTAACCAGAATTATTTGTATCTTAGGTAGTTATATCAATATAGTCCCATATATTTGAAGGATGTAAGCTGTATTATCCTATAAAGAGGGAATAAAGAAGAATGCTTTTGGTATTCCTGTTTCTAGGTTTCTGAGGCATCGCCACACTTTCTTTCACAATGATTGAAGTAATTTACATTCCCATGAACAGTGCAAAAGCTTTCCTATTTCTCCACAGCCTCGCCAGCATCTGTTATTTCTTGACTTTTTAATAATCACCATTCTGACTGGTGTGAGATTGTATGTCATTGTAATTTTGATTTACATTTCTCTAATAATCAGTGATGTTGAGCTTTTATTTTATGTTTGTTGGACACATAAATGTCTTCTTTTGAGAAGTGTCTGTTTGTGAACATGGAATATCTTTGCCTACTTTTTAATAGGGTTGTTTGTTTTTTCTTGTAAATTTGTTTAAGTTTCTTGTAGACTCTGGATATTAGACCTTTGTCAGAAGGATAGATTGCAAAAATTTTCTCTCCCATTCTGTAGGTTGTCTGTTCACTCCCACTATGCAGTCATAAAAAGAAAGGAGACCATGTCCTTTGCAGGGACATGGAAGAAGTGGAAGCCATTATCCTCAACAAACTAACACAGGAACAGAAAACACCACATGTTCTCATTCATAAGTGGGAGCTCAACAATGAGAACACATGGACACGGGGAGGGGAACAACACACATTGGGGCCTGTCAGGGGAAGTAGGGGAGGGAGAGCATTAGGATAAATAGCTAATGCATATGGGCTTAATAACTAAGTGATAGATTGATAGGTGCAGCAAACAATCATGTCACGCATTTACCTATGTAACTAACCTGCACAACCTGTATATGTATCCCAGAACTTAAAATAAAATAAAAATTTTTAAAAAGAACATTTTTATTATCCTTTATAATTTCTCTGTATCATATATAATTATTTTACTGTAACATTATACATAACATATATAATACAATAAAAATACATAATCTCTATCTATCTTTGACATTTACAATTCTTTAGATAGCATAGGTTTCTTATTCATACCACAGCAACAAGAAAGACTGGGTGAGAGATATACATGAATGAATATAAATCCACATACTCTTAGAGGACTCTGATTGCCTATTTTAATGATAAGGGGTTATCAGTGTCATCTTTATATATCAAGAAGGACACAAAATTTTATAGTATTGTAAAACTCAGTATGAACATAGATTTAGGTAACATGTGATTAGGTTATCTCTATTCTTGTTCATCTTCCACTTAGTCTCCATACTGGGTGTGGAGAAGACGGTAAGGCCAGGTAGAGAAAGAGCAGTTACATGTATTACAAAGAACAGAATGCACTCAGTTCCAGAGATTTTCTAACCTAAGATCTCCTTATTCCTCAAAACAATGGAAGTAAAAATACCATATAATCCAGCAAATCTTCTGTGTATTTCAAAATTATTTCAAAATAATTGGAAGCATGTTCGTGAAGAGATATCTGTGTACCTGTGTTCATTGCAGTCTTATTAGCAATAGCCACAAAAGGGAAGCAATACAAGTGCCCATTTTCAGATTAATGGAAAAATAAAATGTGATATAGACATACAACGTAATACTATTCAGACTTAAAAGGAAAGAACATTGTGACACATGCTACAATATAGATCAACCTTAAGAACATTATGCTAGGTAAAATAAACCAGTAACAAAAAGATTTTTCTACATGTAAGTGGAAAAATACTGCAGGATTCCACTTATATGAGATGCTTAAGAGTAGTCAAATATTAGAGATAGAAAGGAGAATGGTGATTGTGTTTAATGGTTATAGAATTTCAGTTTTGTGAAATAAAAAGAATTCTGGAGATTGGCTGCACAAAAATGTTAATGCACTTAACACCACTAAACTATACACTTAAAAATGATGAAGATGGCAAATTTTACATTGTGTGTATTTTACCGTAATTGAAAAAAAACCTCCATGGAGTTTATAAAACAAATACCAGTGAGATGGAAATTATTCAAATTCCTCCCACATTCTAGAAATCCTCTGAAATCAGAATACTGTTTCGCTTTGGTATATTAGCCATAATGGACAACTGACACCAGGTGGCTCCAAATTGTACCTGGGGTCAGTTCCCTGAACAACAATATTGTGATGGTGGACTTTGGTAGAATTTTAAATTTTATTTATCGTGTTATAAAGATAACTTTCATTTATCATGTTAAAAATTTTATTTATCATGTTATAAATAATTTAAAATTTTATTTGTCATGTTATAAAGAGGGGGTTTCTGTGCTTTGATTAGAAATACATATACTTAACATATTGATATTCATTACAAATTCATTTTTTCCATTCTGGTTCAAATTGGTAGGTTCTCCAGATCATTACTCTGTCTCTGACTGTTGCATTCTATGACATATAGGGGTATTCATTGCTTAAAATATATATATATATTTCCTTTGATTTGTGAGTATAAACTTCAGTTCAAAGATCTATTGTTGCATTTGACTCACTCTTTGGTGCTTACACAAACTATATTTTTCTGATTAGAAAAAGTAGCATTCACCTGAATCTGCAGAGATAGCCATTGCTGGCAGTGGTCAAACATTGATAACTTGAGGATAATCTTGTCTCTTTCTTTGAGACCATTTGAAATATTTTCTTGCATCTTCCTTTTCTTTTCTTTTTTTTTTTTTTTTTGGTAATCATTTTACATTTTTTTTAATGAACTTTAAAAATAGTGCCTACAATTTTCCTTTCCTATAATCTACAAACTTATTTTGACCCGTAAGTCTTCTATCTGCTTAGCTAAATTACGATACCAGGACTTGAATAGAAAACATCATTTATATTTAAATGTAAAGCAATTATTTGCTTATCACAATTTTAAACAAATATTTTAAAGGATTTATAGCTGTTTCCTATGGAATAAGCCTGTATTAATCTGGATTCTCCAGAGAAACAGAACCAATAGGAGATAAAGAAATGTATTATAAAAAATTGTCTCACACAGTTATGGAGAGTGAGAAGGCCTAATATCTGCAGTCAGCAAGCTGGAGACCCAGGAGAGCTGGTGGTAGAGTTAAGTCTGAGTCCAAAGGTCTGAAAAGCAGAAGAACTGCTGCTGTAAGTTCCAGTCTAAGCCTGGGTTCAAAGGTAGAAGACCAATGTTCCAGCTTGAAGAGAGACAGAAACTGGGTTCAGTGCCTTATACCTGTAATCCCTGCGCTCTGGGAGGCTGAGTCAGGAGTATCGCTTGAGGTCAGGAGTTCAAGACCAGACTAGACACCATAGTGTAGACATTGTCTCAACAAAAAAATTTAAGTCAGCCAGGTGTGATGGTACATGACATGCCTGTGGTCCCAGCTCTTCAGGAGGTAGAGGTGGGAGGATTGCATGAGCCCAGGAAGTCAAGGTTGCAGTGAGCTGAGATCGTGCCACTGCATGCCAGTCCAGGAATCTAAGTAGGACCTGTCTAAAAAAGAATTAAAAATAAATTTTTTTAAAAAGGCAGAGAGAGGCTTTCTTCTTATTCTCCAGAGGGTCAGCTTTATATTCATACCTTCAACGGATTGGCTGAGGGCCACCACATTAGAAACAGCAATATGCTTTACTCAGTCTACCGATTCCAATGTTAAGCTCCTGCCAAACACCGGCACAAACACTCCCACGAAAACATTTGATGAAATATCTGGGTATCCGCTCTCCCAGTCAAGTTGACACAAAATGAACCATCATAAAAGCAAGCAGAAACATTTCCATTTTCCCACTGTCTTCGGACACAGATTTTTTTCCTTCATTAAATCTTTACAATTCAGTAACTTGAAGAAAAACATTATGATGAAAGATTTCAAAACCATCTCAAATTTTGAAATCACTATGTTGTTGGTAATGGTTAATTCAGTCGCTTTAGATTAACGTAGGATGCCTAAGTATGTCGGGTGCTAGAGACTACTGAAATATATGGGTGTGCTTTGGAATATATATTTCTGTGCTTTTCTCTGTGTGTGTATCTGTGAATATGTGTATGTATTTCTAGGAGCTCATAGCAAAGACAATGGGGCACTGAGTATAGGAGTTGGGGAGTATGTATGAGTGACCCAGAATTCTGATAAACATAGTTCTTTAAATAGCATTCAAAATAATTTGAATGTTTCAAAAGTTGAAAATAATCTAAATTTAATCTAAAACAAATTGGCTATTTCTTTAAGCACAGAGAAAATTTAACCGAAGTGTTTAGTATATATAGGAGATGAACTTCTTGTCCAGTTCTTTCTTGTACAACACCTGTTCTACTTTTATATTGAAGGTAAAGTAGCTTTGTAGCAAGAAGAACTATAGAAACACTATTTAATTTTATTCGCTATTCATGATTCTTTTGAGGCTTGCAAGTTTTTCTGATCAACAAACTATCCAATAAGTTGCAAAACTTTATCATGTCGGATAGAGGAAATATCTCAATTTCCATACATTTCCCCATTCATAATTCGCTAACAGTTTATTGGATTCTTGAAATTAATTACTTTAAACAGGTAGTCTTTTTCTAATAGTTTAAAATATGATTTGTAATAGTGTTCTTATTCAGTCAAGCTTATTGGATGTTTTCTAGAGGCCCTGGGACCTGAAGATTCCTTCTGCAAATAATCTCTTTAGATAATGACAAATATTTCTAAGAAGGAAGGTAAATTATTCATAAAGTCATGCTTTTCTCTTTTCTTTACAGATAGCCTAGTCTGTATATACTTTACCTCATGGTAAGTACAATAAGCTCCCTCAGAATTGTCCTGATTTCCTTCAGAAGGGCTAAGAGGAAATGTCCATTGCCTTCAAGTCTTGGATACTCTAGTCATTGGCTTAGCTAATTCTATATGCTTTCATGCTTTTAGATGAAACAGCAACCCTGATTTTGTAAATAATTAAGGCAGTCTTCTACTATTATTCTTCTTCTATTCTATTATTCTATATTCTTCTATTATTTATTCTATATCCCTTGGAATTGTTTATTATAAAGCAGATAAGAGGGAGGATAGAGTTTTAGAAACAGATTTTACCAACATTTTCCACATTAAGAAAAAAGTACAGAAATACACAGAAACACATGAATTATAGTCCATAGTTTGCGCTATGGACTATGCACTATGATTAAACTAGTGAAATAGGGAAAATGCAGGTGGCAATAGGCAGAGACTTACAGGAGAAAAGGATTTCTAAATCCTTACAGGAAAAGGACACAACATAAAAGCCTATGAACATCAAAACAATACTGAATTCATATATATATATGTTCATATGTCCAGAGAAAGTAAGGATTTTTGTTTTGCAAAGTATCTTAAATCATATAACAGTGTCTTTAGAATGCTTCAGTGCTTAAAGCTCAATATACTATGGTTGACCATATAAAGCTGATAAATGTGTTTCAGAAGGGCAGTGAATCAAGGCCATGCTTCCTTAGTTCCGTATAGTCCAACCTTTTTCCCCTTCATTGCCTCCAAGAAAGAATGAAATGGTGAAAATTTATATTACTGCAATACCTATAAAAACCATGAATGCAATAAGATTTTGCAGGCAGAATATAAAGTATGTCACAGTTGCAAGCAATGTTGCCAGGCATGAAATTTCCAGCCATATGGATAGGCGTTGCTGCTTTAGGTTCTTTATTTCATACCTTTTGGGGGAGCTATTTCTAAGATCTCATAAGCTTCTCTGAATGTAGAAGTACATACGGGGCATTCTTGTTGAAACTCAAAGTCTCTCTGTCTATCCATGTGTAGAGTAATAAAATCAGAAATTCTAAGGAATACAGCTGTAGTGGGGATACAGTTTATCTTTTAAATTGTAGAAATTCTAAATGGAAATTTGCACTCTGCAGTACTTCTCATGTTAATACATTAAGCATATTTCACACTTGTTATGCTCATTACTGTCTCTAAAGTTTCACAGTGATAAAATAGAAGATTATCTCCTGTAGTCATTTCCTTTTCAATGTAAGTGCTTTAAAAAAAAAAAAAAAAATCAGCCACCATACTGTTATCTTTCTTTACTGCAGCTATACTGTAGATTAAGTTAAGGCTTTAAGGGATTTTTTTTTTAGGAAATTTTAAGTCTCCCTTTATGATCAATATGCTGCTGCACGTCCCCTAAGTATAAATATTCTGTCAATCCATTTCTGAAAAACATCATGGATGGCCCTGCTTTATTGGTATTAAATTGCATTCAGTTTCAAGTATCCCAGAAGAATGTTAATACTTTTATTTTTAGCCTGGACAGAGAGGTACACAGCACATTAATTCAAATCACAAATGATACTAAATTGGGTGATGATATGAACACCAAGAGAAAACAAACAATAAAAAAGATCCAGAACAAAGTTAACCAAATAATGTTCATACTTCATAACACCATTTTGGATATACATGGAAAAATAGCCAAACACTGATTTCTAACAACTGGGAAAGATTTTGTGTATGATTGACTCACAAAGAAACTTGTGACTGATAGAAACAAAATAAGTGCAAATTTATAGTGAAGAATTACATCAATAAAAGTTTTACAAAGGTCATTAGCATCCCATTGGCATCTGAAGAAGTGATGGTCCCTTTCAAAATAATACTGTATTGTAAACATATTTCATCTGCTTAATCAATCTGTTGTTGTATTGATGCAGAAAAATTACCTATATGGGGAGATATAGCCATCTGAGAAGCCAGAAGTTTTAGCACAGTTATAAGCAGGCAAAGGAGAAAGATATGAGAACAGTGTGATAAAACTTAATTTCAAGAATGTGGGAAACAGATCATCAGTCCAAGGAAAGGGAGAGATACTTCATTGCAAAAGTATTATACAAGTAAAAACGGTATTTTATAAAGATAACCTAATAAAATATGATGTAAGAAATATGATTATTGGGAGGTGATGACCTCTACAGTATATTATCTATCTATCTATCTATCTATCTATCTATCTATCTATCTATCTATCATCTATCTATCTATCTGAGACAGGATCTTGCTCTGTCACCCAGACTGGAGTGCAGCGGCACAATCACAGATCACTGCAATCTCCACCTCCCTGGCTGAAGCAATTCTCTTGCCTCAACCTCCTGAGTAGCTGGGACTACAGGCACAGGCCACTATGCCCAGCTAATTATTTTTGTATTTTTCTTAAAGACAGGGCTTTACCATGTTGCCCAGACTGGTCTTGAACTCCTGGGCTCAAGCCATCTGCCCACCTCAGCCTCCCAAAGTGCTGGAATTACAGGTGTGAGCCACCATGCCCAGCCTGATAATTTAATGACTATTCAAGTGGTAATTTATCTACCTCTGTAATTTCTTTCTCTAAGCTGTATTTCAGTTTGGATACTTTTGTTACCTTCTCATATCATCAATTTTTTAATTTAAAATAAAATTATTATAGGCCCTAGTTAGAATTTGATCATCGTTGTTATTATTAAGTACAAAAAGATATGACATACTTTCTCTATTGACCATTTCTTCTTGCTTATTTCTTTACAGAGTGCCAAAAAGTTGAGTGAGTATCACTATGAAAAAAAATTGAATGTGCATTGCCACACTTATGTTTGGATCTAGACAAGAGCCTCAGTAAATGAATCAAAGATGATATAAAGTATAAAAAGCAGGAACTCACCGGTCACTCACATTATTCTCTAATTAAAGGTTCATGCTTACCACACTCACTAAAAGTCCAGAAATTCAGCCCATATTTATGACATGCAAGCTTTTATTCCTATCTCCAAACCACACATCCACAAAGAAACATAATATACACCACGTCCCTAAAAGCTGATGAGTCATTTAGCATGCCTGATGATAAAAGCACAAAATAGGGAGTGTGGCCTATTACTTAGTTTGAGAGGTAGGATCGAACCCCAAATACAACTACTTACGTATTTCTTTGCAGTTGTATTCACACACACAGACACACATGGTAAATCAAACACAACACAAAGCTGGTTAAAAGAAAGTATAAAAACCTTAGACTAAAACCTTTAGACTCTGTCTCCCCTCAAACTTTATATACTGTTTCCAGACATCTGCATATTTATAATAAATAAATATACCTATAATATACATATATATGAAAAATGATATATGTTATATATATGGAAAAATATATATATAGTTGTATATTTTGAAAGGAATGCTCACTCAGAACTGAGGAAGCTATACTGGGTTTCTCGATCAAGCAGCAAGAGCATGGAAGAAATGCTTGAGGTCATATTTCCCCCCTTTGTTCTCTACAATTATGCTCAATTATAGCTTTCTACTATTCTGAATTTAGACAAAAAGGGAAGGCACTTGAGGGCCAATTGCTCTTTTACATTTTAAAATGTATTGCTTTCCCCTTTTCACTTGTGAATATATCAGAATAATATAATTTTTGGTATTCAAATGGCCATTTATTTCGGTCTGTGTAGGATAGTCCAAGTCACACTTGTGGAATCAAGTATTTGAAAGCATTGTGATTTAGCACATCACTCCTCTGCTCAACACTGTTCAAGGTCCTGCTATCACCAAAGCATAAACTCTGAATCCTAACAGGCCTGAAATACCTGGGCTTCCCTCTGCCTCATCTATAGTCTATGTCAGGGTCTATCTCATCCTCTCTTGGCTCAAACCACGTTGGTCTTTTGTCAGTATCTTAAACACTTCAAGGATATTCTGCATATTTCTTCTGGTAAAATAGTTATCTATTTCACTCTATTCTGACCACTTCCTTTCAGCTCCCTCTCATTCACCAAATCCTGTATTAGAGATTCTCTTCATTAAGCAACTTTATGATGTCCTGCATTTTTCCTTGACAATACTCTATGACCTTATTCCTGTGAATATTTGTATCGTATTTGTCTCTCCCACTACGTTCAAGTTCTGTAAGGGAATGGACCTCGCTTCTTCTTACTACTGTCTTCGCGTCTAAAAACAGTGCTTGATACATAGTTGGTTGCTCATGGCAACATAGGGCATTGTGAGTTCAAAACAGCATTACAAGTTTGTGAGCAAGGAGGGAACAGATTGATATATGTCTCTTCTACCTTGCCCCGATATTACAGAAATGCATAGCATTGAAGTAATGCCATCCTGTCTGTAATTAAAAATAATTGATTTTATTTTCAATGGAAAATAAATCTTTTAGAAACTACATTTTTATTATTAGAAATCTTTTCAAAAAGCATTAATAAGAATGATCAGTACTTACCAACTTATTTTTCACATCATGGTTTGCATAGAAGATGACAAATAATTACCTGTAGGATTAGAGTGAACGGGCAAGGCATCTTGGACGTCCTAAGGACAAAGAGACCTTGGGCACACCTAAAACCCATAAATATGAGAGACACAGAATCACTAAGTGCTGATATCTTTGTGCCTTAAATATTTATCTCCTCTTTTTCTAGTCCATTAACATCACCCACGTTAAGGATTTTATCATTTCTCACCTGTAATGCTGCAATTATCTTTTTAATAATGTTCCTGCATTTTATATTTCCATAACTCATTCTTTTGTACTTCCATCAAGCAATCTTTTATAACAAATTTGATTAAGTCACTTCTGACTCAAAATGACCCAGTTGTTTCAACTCACCTCCAGGATAAAATCTAGAACTCCTCCTCGGGTACACAGGACTATTGTGGATCTGGGGCCTGCTTTTGTTTCCAGCCTCATGACCATCACTATTGCTCTCTGTAGCACTGCAGTACTAAGAGTCCTTTAAGTTCCTTAGAACATCTCACAATCTGTTCCCGCTGATCAAATTGTATCTCACCGTATTTTATAAACTTTCCAGTCTCAAAACGAATGCTACCTACTCTGTTATCTTCTTAGCAAACTTAGCCATCCTCCCTCCCAAGCTCTCACACTGTAGGTTGCACATACCTTTAAAAAGAAGCTATGCAATTATGTTACAATTGTTCGTTCCTTGAGCAAACATGTCTTCTTTGCACTCAAAACGTACCTAATGCCTATACAAAGCAGTTACTTGATATTTATAGAAAACATAAATTTAGGTATTATTCTCTTTTGTAAGGTTTTCCCATTTTTAATTTACTTGTATTTCCTACAAATTATATTTTTCAAAAAGGTATAAAACTGAAGAGTTTCTAATTATTCCCTGGCTTTCTTTTGTTGTTTCATTTTTACTGTATGATTAGAATGCCTTCAATTTTCAAAATATGTTACTACTATCTCATTTGTTTGCCTCTTGATACTTCCATTTCTTTTCATTCTTCATTTAATCAAACTTTATATTGGCTTTTCTACTTTTATGCCTTAACTGGCCTACCTCACTCTTACCACCATTTTCTACCTCTTCAACTTCCCTTTTCTCTTTGGTCATGAGAACCACTTTACTTTCTGCCTTCTTCTATTCATTTTAACTTTACCAGAGTGATCAAAAATACTCTCAGAAAGCAAATTTATACAGCAGAGCGCTTTCCTATTTTTACTCATGGATTTTTCACTTCCCACTTTACTTTGTACTCTTGAAAAGTATACCATATTAAGGATTCCACAAGAATTGGATTAAGTTTTGTCATATTCAGTTACTAAAAGATACTCTCTCAGTATTATATGTCTTTGGTTATGTATATCCATGTTAAACATTTTAAAGATAATAAAAGTCTATTTCATTTGACTAATAAATTTGTAAATGTCTTTTTAGAAATTTGTTTAGTAAAGGACTGCCAAACAAAAATGGCAAATATTAAAAGTGACAAATCAATAGTTGAAACCAACAATTGCTTACCTCTTAAAAGCATAGAATCATCTTTTATTTTAGAAATAACCAATTACCAAAAATATCAAACATTTCATTACAATTTTTAAAGTACTTGAGATTGTCCAGATGTTTGTAATCATGTACAAAAAAGCCTCCTGATTGTCTATATTTGGTCTCACATGGCATCATTTGAAACTAGCATCCATGGCATATAAAAATATTCCATAAGGCAATAATTTGGTGGGTGGTGACTTGAGGTTAGCAGATTCATTTGATTAGACTTCAGTACTAATGAGGCCTAGGCAATCAGTTTTGACCCACAATTGACCCCTTTGATTTAGTTAATTTTAATTAAGATTTCCAGTTAGCCTCAACCAATTTTCTTGAAAATATATGCTTTTGGTTACAAAATGGATGGTGCTAAGCAAATGATCAAATGAATTTGCTATCACTATTAAAATATATATATATAGGTGTTGAAGTCTGTTTATAAATGGTAATGCTTTAATAGTAGCTAATATTTTCATGCTAGTCAACTCTTTAAAGGAAGTATTAGAGCTCTAAATGCTTAATAATAATGCATTCTATATACTACAAATATACCAACATATGAAATAAAAGTTTTATTTTCATTAACACCAATGAAAAATTGGGCCAAATCACTATGTCATTATTTGGCTTAAATTCATGTTTGCTTTTTTGATTAATATTGTATATTTCTGATAAACTATCACAGATATCTTTGTGACTGTTTCTACAGTTCTCTTTTTTTTTGCATTTACATTACACTATCAACAACAGAAACAGAATGAGAGCTCATTGTATAAGAGCTCATTTGTTAGCCCCTAAGACACTGGCCTGTGATAACAATCATCTCATACATCTTTATAGGTTAAGTTCTGTGAATCGTGGAATGGCGATCAGCTGTGGTTAGGTAGAGTGCATGTCAATGTGCTTTCTGGCCTTCAAGAAGCAATAATAATATTATTTGGTTTGTACTAGAAAACCTTGACAAAAGTAGTATTTTGCCCAATGGGGATTTAGACATTGACTGGATACATAAGTGACCTGCTGAAAACCACACAGTGGGTTTGGTAACTTGCTGTTTAATCCTGGACACTGGTTGTTTGACTTCAAAATTTTAAGCCTCGCCATATACACTATTCGGAGTGCTCTATGAGTCATAAATGGGTAAAGAGTACAAGGAATTACACATTTTGAGTTTAAATATCAGGTGCAATGGATATTTTTATTTCATTGAAGCAGTAACATTAGGTAATTATTCTTGAAGTCACTAGATGTTTTTGTCTGTAGGACAAATGTGGAGAAATTTAAACTGATTTTGAGAAATATTGTGAACATTTTAATATACATAAAATACCAGTTCAGGAAGCACAGTATTATGAAAATACATCTCTAATTGCAGGCTGTTTCTTAGTGGTGCATCACAAGGGAAATTAATTATATTAAAATGTTCAGCTTCCTGCTACATCAACAGTTGGAGATGAATAAGTCTACATACATTACAAATCATTTTTCAGACAAAATAACAGTCACAGGGATTCTAAAAACTTTGACCATTATCAATACCAGTAATTGATCTGAGCAGGAAAATAAATCTTTTACAATAGTTAGCTTTGAGAAATGAGAGTTGATCCCTCATTTGGAGACAATATAGCTTTGTTTTCAGGTGTTCAGAGCAACAAAGGGAGAGTTACTTTTCTTTTTCGATAATATCATTGTTGCTGCTCAATTTTAGCTTCTAGTAAATATGGCTTCTTTAACTTTTAAGTAAGTTTTTATTCATTCAAAAGCCATTTGTTTCTTAATATGTGCCATGATATACCTAAGAATTGGGTATACATCGATTAAAGATATAGTTTCTGCCATCAAAGAATTCATAATCTACTTGGTGAGACACACAAAGGAGTAAACATATTATAATCCTGTGTGATACACGCTATGATGCATGTGAGCACTGAGTGCTAACACAGGGCAATGTAAGAGAATCTGTCCCAGAATGGTGGGGCTAGGGTAGGGTTCTTGAAAGAGTCGATGCTTGTTCTGAATCTTGAAGTGCATTTAACAAGTCTTAAGACAGTCAGAGATGAATCATGGATAATATTTTACACTGAGCTAAAAAGTTTGGGTGGTATTCTATTCAGGAAGTATTCTTAAAGTGCAATAGTGTGATGAGATTTTATATATGTATATATACATAAATCTCTCTTTGTATATTAAAAAATTATAAATTTATAATAATTAAAACAATAAGCATCCATATGTCTACCATATAGTATTTTCAAAATGTAAAATCTTGCAATATATGCTTTAGATTTATTTTTTATTTTAGTAATAAAATGTTAAAGATACTTTGAAACTACCTATGTGAAACTACCAATCCTTTTTCCTTCTCTCCTCCATGGTAGCAATAATCCCGAATTTGATGCATACGTTTTATTCCAATGTATATTATATTCATGTATTTATAACCAATATAGCCTCATACATATATGATTCTTTGTGTGGGTAAATATAAAATAGTATTTTATTTTTATTCTTAAATTCTGTAAACATCAGTTGACTAAAGCAATAGCATTGTATCATTAGATTTATAATACACTCATATATATGGAAACATATACGATTTTATAAAGTATGTATAACGTTAATGATATTTTTGTTTCTTCCTTTCTCATTCATGTGCCTTTTGTTGGTTTCTTTCATCATACTTCCTTGACTTGTAGCTCCCCTGATATGGTAAGTAGAGGTGATGCATTCATTCACATATCCATCTCATGATACAAAGATGTCACCATGAAGCACATTACTTACTGCAGATTTTTGATCTTATATAAAATTAAGAAAATTTTTCTTTTATTTCTAGTTTGCTAAGCACATTTTTGTGAAACCATGAATTATTTCCTGCCTCTGTTGAAATGATCATGTGGTATTTCTCTTTTAATTTATTGATGTGTTGATATAATCCTTCCTGCTGTGGTTCCTTGCTACCAAGATGATGATAATGATGATATTTATCAGCAGGAATATACAGGGCATCCACAGAGCACTGCATGTTCCTGGCAATATGGCCCTTCCCTCGTCTCAATGCTATCCTTGGCAGAATTAAAGAGGATGCCAAGAAAACTTCAAGTGTTGCTGGCTAGTGTCTGCCACCCACATATTTCCTTCCTCATGTCCACCATCTGCCAAAGAGTTCACTTCTCAAAGGGAAACTTTAGTAAAACTAATTATTCACCCTCTCTCTAGAAAGTGACCAACATGGTGAATCCTTTGATGTTTTATGTTCCAGTTTAACTCAGTCACCACTAAGTCCAAGATTTCAAGACCCGCACCCATCTCTTGAACTCTGATTCAGACAGTTTTGTGCATCTCTTCATCTGATATGCATTTTCCCTCTCACAACTTCTGTATCCTTGAACATTTCCACCATGGACCTCAAGATCTGTCATCATCAAAATTTCCTAGGCTCTTCTCTGAAGGTTCTTTTCACCTTTCTCTGCATGAAGTCTGGCTGTCCTCTGAAGACACTACATACATCCTTTGGAATTCTTTCAAGTGTGGGTTTCCTTAGTCACTGATCATGGAGGTTAGGGTGGCATCCTCTTTACACCCTTTTGCTTCACCCATTCGTTAATCCTTTTTGTAGTTCTGAAAATGTATTTCCTCAAACTTTACCACCAATATTCCTTCTTGTTTTGGTAATATACCGATATTTAGGTCAATAGCCTTAAACATGATGTTGGTATTTCTCCTAAAGACAGTACTTCTTCATAATTCCTAGTGATGTAAACATCCATGGTGACTGTTCTTCAAGCATCTTGACCCTCAATTCCTTAACTTCTTCACCTCAAATGATTTTATCCCTCCTTCCAATGTGGTCAGCTCTGTTAGTCCATTTTTCATTGTCATAAAGAAACACCTGAGGGCACATAATTTATAAAGAAAAGAGGTTTATTTTGGCCTACCATCCTGCAGGCTGTACAAGAAACATAGTGCTTACATCTACTTCTGGTGAAAACTCAGGAAGCTTTTACTCATCGCAGAAAGCAAAGGGAGAGCAGATATGTCACAAGTTGAGAGAGGGAGAGAAAGAGAGGCCAGACTCTCTTAAACAACTAGCTCTGGCATAAACTAATTGAGTAAGAACTCGTTAATCACCAATGGGAGGGCATCAAGCCATTAATGAGGGAGCCATTCCAATGACCCAAACATCTCCCACCAGGCCCCACCTCCAACAGTGGGGATTACATTTCAACATGAGATTTGGAGGGGACAAATATGCAAACTATATTACCACCCATGTGTGAGTTATACTCTAGTTCTTTTGATTACTAGGAGCTATATGAATACCTAATAAAAATTTACTCTTACAGAACACTGTCTCTTACTTGTATACTTCAAACCTTTACCCTTAATCTAATGATGCTTTGGCCCCATTGTGATTCCTATTCCAACCTAGCTACATTTAATTTCTGTCATCCTCATCACAGCATCAGTTATCTCCTTACCCAGATTACATTTAATGATCTAAAACTATAACTGCTATTTTAAATATACTCTCAACTCCTTTGTACCTTTTCCCTTCCACTGGAACCTACTGAAAAACGGAACCCTAAACTCCACTAAAATCCAGCTGTAAATCATACCACATTTCATTCCTAGTAGGGGTAACCACTAGTCTAAAGAAAATCCTTATAATTATGTGCTTTTTAAATGTTATTACTATACATATAGATATTCCTTTACAATACACTGTTGAGTCTTGAAATTTGGGGAAGCTGTTATAAGTTTGTTCTCTGTGAATTAGTCTCTGAGGCAGATATTTGCATGGAGTTGGTTTATTGGGGAATGATTTTGGAAATCACATCTGTAAAGAAGTGATGGAAACAGAATTAGGGATGGAGAGAAGTAGAACTGCAATGCAGATGCAATAGAGGACTCAGCTAATATCACAGGGTGCTCTGTAGCTAGGTAAACGCTTCAGAAACTTCATGCATTTAGGCAGGGCTTCTGAGTGAAGTTCCTTTATCTCCCTCATGTCAACAAGATATTGGATAGGAGCTATAACCTTCACTGAGGCAGTCCTTTGTCCAAGAGCAATTTCTAGGAAAACACTTATGGAGTTTAAAATATTTATTTACTTATTTTTAGAGACAAAGTCTGGCTCTGTTGCACAGGCTGGAGCTCAGTGGCACAATCATAGATCACTGCAGCCTCTAACTCTTAGATTCAGTGATCCTCCTGCCTCAGCCTCCTGAGTAACTAGGACTACAGGTGTAAGCCATTGCACCCAGCCCGTAAAGGAACTTAGCCAGCTGTGATCCATCAAAAAATAACACTCACAATAGCTAGGTGTCTAAGCACTTTGGTCCTAAGGGGTGAGAATTATGTCACACAGCACATTAACCAGTAATAATCCACAACTTTATGACTTTGATCCACTTAATAATTCTATTTCTTCTATCAAAATTTTCTACCGAATCACTGTTGTTATCTTCAGGTAAATTTTTATGAGAAAATTAATGGGATAAATACAGCCTCCCTTGCACTGACCCCCACACACGTATACGCACATGCACCACAACTGGAGCACAACTGATTATTATCTTTCTCTTCCCCAGTACTGTGGTATCACAAAATGACATTTGGTCTTTGTGCCACAATTCTAGGTACAATGCTCCTCAAACTTTTGGACTTCTCTGAGTGATAAGGATGATAGAAGAATCTTTGTCTTAATGAGGTCACTTTTGGCAGGCTTCAGGAGGGGAGCTTTGTTGCCCGAAAGACCAAGCCTTGATTAGAAGCTTAGAACTTTTGGTCCCACCCTCCAATCCCTGAGGAGGGGCAAGGAGCTGCTGACTGAGATAATTCCTAATGGCCAAGAATGTAATCAATCATATTATGTGATGAAATCTCCATAAAAATTCATATATTACAGGGATCTGAGAGCTTCCCAGTTGTTGAACACATCTGCATGCCAGGAGAATGGTACACCACAAGTCTGTAGGTACAGATGCTCCGCACTCAGGATCCTTCACCCTAGGTATCATTTCATCTGGCCATTATTCTGTGCCCTTTATAATAAACTGGTAAACATAACCAGAGTGACTTCCTGAGTGCTGTGAGCCATTCTTGCATGTTATCAAGCCTGAGAAAGGGGTCATGGGTAGCCCTGACTTATAGCCAGTTGATCAGAAGTAAGGATGAATGACCTGGGACTGGTGCCTGGGGTCCAAAGTGAGTTCAGTCTTGTGGGACTGAATCCTGTAATGTGTGAGATCTGACATTAAATTCAGGGAGAATTATCATAATTGAATTAAATTGCTGGATACTTGCTTGGTGGCAGAGAGCTGGAGAAGTAATGTTGGAAAAGACTCTATGTATTTGGTATCAGGAGGAAGAAAAACCTCTCAAATCCCTGCTAGATTTTTCCCACCTTTGGCCAGCTCCTTTGTATGACTAGGTGACTTACCTGTTCCAGCAATCCAGACCTGTATCCCTGAGAGATTTGAGCCCGGGGCCACTATGACCTTCTCCTGTCATAGTTGCTGCACTTTTCCATTTACTTTCAAAATTAGGTAGGGCTTACCCATAAAGGCTTAGTAGATCACTTAATAATCACTGACAGGAGTTGGAGACCAGCCTGGTCAACATGATGAAACCTCGTCTCTACTAAAATACAAAAAATCAGCCTGGTGTAGGAGCACGCACCTGTAATCCCAGCTACTCAGGAGACTGAGGCAGGAGAATTGCTTGAGCCTGGGAAGCAGGAGTTGCAGTGAGCCAAGATCATGCTTGCACTCCAGCCTGGGCGACAGAGCGAGACTCTGTCAAAAACAAACAAACAAACAAACAACAACAACAACAACAAAAAAACCAGGAAAATAGGAATCGTTGGCATAGGTACACACTATCATATAGAGAATAACTTCCCATTTTTTCATGTATCAGTTCTAAGTAGGCTGTACCTTAAAAATATCATTCCAACACTTTATCAAGACAGAATGTGACTAGTCTACTCGGTCCTATGGTCATGTGTACCTCTTTCATTGTAATGTGAGTTCCTTGTTCCAATGCAGTATTACGTGAAAGCCTGGATCTATGAGTTAAACATTTTGCAGGCCCTTGAATAGAAGTGTTGCCTGAGCCTCCCTGAGCGGGGAAGGCAAAACCATAAGCATGATATTCATATAGTTTAGTCAAGAGAAATTACTGCCTCTTCAAGGGTGAATGGAGTCTAAAGTGATTAGAATATCATCAAGTGGTTGGTGGATATTTTTGAGAGATGGATCTGTATACAGAGCTCAATTTTAATCCCCTTTGCTAGCAGTTTGGGAATTTAACAGCAGCAATTTAGGTCATGCATGACCTGCATCCTTGCCATATGACTACACCATTCATGGCCCTGTTGTATTAGCACTGGGGGGATGGAGGAGCAGTGATGGAGATGGCTGATGTCAACTGGAACAGAATAATTCTCAGTGCATTTTAAAGCTTTAATTAGTGTTTTAGTGCCTTGATTGCTTATTGTCTTTTTCTTTTTCACAATAAACAGTCTGGTTTTCCTTAATATTCCTTACAAAAATTTTCATATTTCATAATCATTACCATCTCTCCATCTACATGCTTCTTCTGAACTCCCTGTTCCCAATTTTCCAAACTTTCTTCTTCCTTATTTGTGACTAGCCAAATCAGATTACTTCCTATTACCATGAGCTTTACAGCTGCTTCTTGTCTTTATGCACAAAGTAGATTAGTCTTCCATTTGAAACTGCCCACTGGAAGAATTTCTTTTTCTGATGTTTTGAAGACTGCCCATGGAGATAATATACCCATAAGCAGATCAGGTGTGGTGGTTCATGGGTGGTTAATCCCAGCAATTTGGGAGGCCGAGGCAGGTAGAACATTGGAGGTCAGGAGTTTGAGACCAGTCTGACCAACATCCTGAAACCCCATCTCTACTAAAAACACAAAATTAGCTGGACATGATGGTGCATTCCTGTAATCCCAGCTACTTGGGAGGCTGAGGCAGGAGAATCGCTTAAACCTGGGAGGCAGAGGTTGTAGTGAGCCAAGATCATGCCATTGCACTCCAGCCTGAGCAACGAGTGTGAAACTCCATCTCAAAAAAAGATAGATGATTGATTGATAGATAGATAGATAGATAGATAGATAGATAGATAGATAAATGATAGATAGATAATCATAGTCAATACCTGGCTTGCACTTATATGCCAGGTGAATTATCCATAAATTAAGGTTGACATTTCAATATCTGACATCTGACCATAAAGGGTGTCCCATATGGTCATAGGCTGATGTGAGGACGAAGCACCAGTGGAGATATGGTAGATATCATGGGAGTTTGGACCAGCTGCTCTTGTGGTTTAATTGTGCCCTTGGCCCTGATTATGCCCAATTAGTAATATTCCACACCCATCTTACAGTGGTTTAGTCCTGGCCTGCCTGATTTATGACACAGTAGATTCTGGCCTCATTGTCATTTAGTGTCCCCAGACAGGCACACCTTCTCTTCCAGGGCCTAATAGCGTAGCATCTAATTATTTGCTGCAGATGACATGGGCTTGCTCCCCATTACTAGGGACCAACTTTGGATTTATCCTACAGGAGCTGGCCACAGATTCCAGAGTATTTTTTTTTCTACCATCAATAGATCTAATATCAGAGGGTCAGCCAGATTGTATGGCCAATGTGACAGGGTTGTTTGCACTAGAGCCTAGATCCACTGGACTCCACTCAAGGCTTGCAAACCTCCATGTCTTCAGGGAAATAATTCCAAGCTGGAATAATCTGTTTCCTGTAACCAAATAGACTTACTCAATTTTATGCTTTCCTTTTGGTGGGTGCAGGTATAAACTGCAATCATTTGTTCTTTACTTTTGGGGAGTCTTCCCATACCTCTGGACGTGTAAAAACTTTGTTAAGGCAGTTGGTTCTTAAACATGAGTGGAATTTATTTTCCATCTTTGAGAGTTCATTGGTATCTTGCTAAGGCTTCCAACGTACTTATCACTGTTTTCTCATGTGGCCTGATTAACATGGTGTTATTAACATGGTGTCATAAAAGGGGCTAATGTGATATTCTGCAGATTTTCCAAATAGTCTAGATCCCTTTGAACTACAGTATGACATTGGATGGGAATACTAACACAGTCCTTGAATAAAATCATATTTGTATGGAATCTTTCATCCAAAGTGAAAGTGAACTATTTCTATTTGTGTTCCTTTTTCCACATAGGAATAGGAAAATAATAAGATTGGAAAAACAAATTATTTATACTTGCAGTAGTACACAGGGCCCATTCACTTTTTGTAGGGACCATTTTTTGTAGGGACCATATTTTGTATGACCATTTTTGTGAATGAAATGGGAATATGAAATGGGGATATGATGATCACCACCACTCAGGCATCATCCAGACTTCAGAGGGAGAGCCTAACTCCTACCATGGCCCCTGGAATAAAGTATTGCCTTTAATTACTCTTTGCCTGGATATAGGGGAAGTTTCAAAGGTTCCTACTCAGCCTTCCCTAATAAAATAGTTTTTACTCCAAGACCAATGAATCAGTCTGGGAATTCTCCCACCTAACAGGTATATCTAATCTACTTCAGTTGTACATGTAGGGATTGGAGAAATTACCATTGAATGACTTCATAGAGCTAGTAGATCCTCTGTAAACTACATATGGGCCAAGACCTCATGTATTACCTGGCTTACATATGTTGACACTCTAGTAAGGGACCCATGATGTTGCTTTAGTTTCCTTACTAGCAATATCAACTTACCCCTTTATTAAAAATTTCCAGGTATTCTTTTTTTTTGGTCCTAGGATACACTTACCTGAGTAAATGGCCATAGTTCCCTATAGGGGATCATCACGGCCATATTCAGTTATTGTCTTGTTGCTGGGTTTTTACTCTTGACAGTGCTGAACTTTGCCAGAGTCCCATGATCCTAGGAAATAGTGAGGTTAAAGAAATCTCTCTACTCTTTTTTATATAAGAAAAATGTTCACTGCAAAAAACCAGCTTTCCCATATGACTCAGATAAGACTCTGGGCTAACTCTTATTTACCTTTGACAAGGTGTTATGGTCTGAATATTTGTGTTCCCCTGCCCCTGCTAAAATTCATATGTTGAACCCTAATCGCTAATGTCATGGTATTAAGAGATGAAACTTTTTGGAAGTAATTTTGGGCAGATCCCTCATTAATGGAATTAGTGCCCTTCTCAGAGATACCAGATAAGGTAGCCCCTTCTCCCTTGTGAGGACACAGTGAAAGGCACCTTCTGTGAATAAGAAAGCAGGCTGATTCCAGACATCAAGTTTGACCAGTGCCTTTATATTGGACTTTTCAGTCTCCAGATCTGTGAGAAATAAATTTATGTTGTTTATAAACCACCCAGTTTATGACATTTTGTTACAGCAACCCAAATGAAGAGAAGGTTAGAAAAGATCCTCTAAATTCTCATTCTTTGTCTCATAAATAATTGTTGAACTACTCATCCCCATTAATCATTCAAAGCAACATGCTTGTTAACTTGATCAAATTTTAGTTAAGCTTCTCTCCTCCTCATGAGACCATTAAGTTTGGCTCATTTCCAATCCTTTGTGAGCTTGAGATCTGGAAAACCTGCTCCTTATATGGTCTCTCCTGAGAATTCACTGACCTCAGGAACGAGCACTGACTGTCTGATCATGCCACCCACTCATCCTACTCCCAGTATGAAGTTTCCTTTTGCCTATTTTACTTCTCTCTATGTATTATTCCCTTCTCTCATTCCGAATAAAAACTACCCCAGACTGGGTAATTTCTGAAGAAAAGAGTTATAATTGACTCACAGTTCCACAGGCTGTACGGGAAGCATGGCAATGGAGGCCTTAGGAAACTTACAATCACGGTAGAAGGCGAAGGGTAAGCAGGCACGTCTTCACATGGTGGAGCAGGAGAGAGAGCGAAGAGGTAGGTGTTACACACTTTTGAACAACCAAATCTTGTGAGAACTCTGTCAGAAGTCAGCACTAGGGGAGTGGTGCTAAGTCATTAGAAACCACCCCCATGATCCAGTCACCTCCCACCAAGTCCCACCTTCAACCCTGGGGATTACAATTCAATATAAGATTTGGATGGGAACACAGAGCTAAACCGTATCACCCTATAAAAGAAAAGCTCTTTTTTTTGTCTATTGAGACACTAATAGATCCTATATTTGAAGCTGTCTCTGTAGTGCAAGTTCCCATTAATCTATAATAATAATCTACCTTCCTTTATGGCAATAAGCTGTTGACTTAATATTTTAACTTCTGTCCGGATTTGTGCTTTATTTGACACTCTTGCCTTCCAAAGGGTTCCAGGTCAGAAAAGTAGGTCCAGTAACTAGGCCAAAACTTGTCTACTCATTGGGGCGGCTGCCATCAGATTCGTGATCATCCATCCTTGATTTTTTTTTGATTGTATACATTGATCAATGTACTTATTGGTAGCCTGTCTACATTTTTTTCCCAGAAAAACCCTTGCTCTCTCAACATGTCTATATCTCTCTTTGTGTTAGTATAATTTGGCTAGAATTCTAGTCTTACCACTTTTTACAATAATTGCACCAACCTTATTTATGATGATGAAGTGCTGCCCCCGGTCCTCTCTAATTTTTAAATCCCCATCATTCCCATGGCAATCAGAGGCAAGTTCTCTACAATATCTCACATTATTAGCCCTGACCTGCAAATGACAGACACCGTGGAGCTTCTCAGAGACTCTGATGACTTTTTCACAAGAGCACTCCATATCACTCTGGGAAGTGCCCTTCAGGCCCTCTCATAAGATATTGTTTATTCACTTTAGCATGCCTACTTCTCTAAGACTTCGATCTCTACTTCTACCATATTTCATACAGTTTTCTTATTTCTACTTCACTTATTCTGTGGCTACTGCTTCTGAGAGCAATCCAAACTCATTCTAATGAGGCCATTGTCAAGGTATACAATTCTGCATCTTATACAATAATAACATATTGACATACTTTTCTATATCCAATGGTATATTTCAACTCCTTTGATCCAGAACCCTCAGGATTCAGTCCTGTACATCCTCTCCTGGTTCCTGCCAGTACTTACGGACTATGTAATGCAGGGCCTTTCAATTACAGATAATTTCTTTTTGTAGCAAGTCCGTCACTTCCCTAGCTAGATCATCTTGTTGGTTTTGTGGACAAGAGCAGAGAAATTTCAGGAGGGAGGCATGTGTTGGCTTTCAAGGCAGTCTCTGCATTTTCTCCAAGCAAGGGGGAACACCACCTTTCAATAGAGAGAAATGAGCCCATTAGGTAGGCATGGAAGATTCGGGGAAATCTGGGCATTCTAGAATTTTTCGTGCATCAATACATATGTTTCCCTTTTAAATGTCAGTGTCCCCCTCCTTCCCAGTTCTGACCTTAATGAAGCAGCTTTCTCTGGATGGAGAGTTTAATTTTCTCTGGAGTTCTGCTACTCACTGATTAAGTCCTGTGCTAGACCCTCAGCTTTCTTTTATTTGCCCTCCAGCTGCAGGAGATGAAATGTTTGGTTTACAATTCTAAGGAGAATTTTTGGCTATTACTATTTGCCTCAAAGTGATGTTTAATTATTCTCATCTTGTCTTTGTCGTCCCCCCATAAATAGCCCTGAACAAGAGACATCTAATTACTACTTTTCCCATATCTCTCAATGGCCAAAGACATTGTGCCCTCCAATGCATCCCCTACAAAAAGCTGACAATTGCAATTCACTACCAGTGAAGGTTTTAATAATTGCATTGCTGTATCACACCAGCGACTACTGATACTTCACCTATCACTGGTGATGTTGTTCTTACTTTTACTAGACTGATATTTTCAGCTCTGAAGTCTTATTTTAAGGTAACTTGTTTTTTGTAACAAAATATCACTGGTTGAATTCTTTAGGAAACAATTTCTAAGGCAGAGTCTTACATAAAGGTGAATTAATTTACTTACATAACACACCCTGTAACAAATTTTTAAAAATAAAGCTCATAAAAAGCATATCTGAATATAATGGAATTCAAATAGAAACCATTAACAGAAGGATATATGAAAAACTCCAAATATCTAGAAATTAAACAACATTTCTAAGCCAGGTACAGTGTCTCATGCCTGTAATTCCAGCACTTTGGGAGGCCAAGGCAGGAGCTTCACTTGAAGCTAGGAGTTGGAGACTAGCCTGGACAAAAATTCAAGACCCCATTCCTACAAAGAAGACAATTAATAAATATGTAATAAAAATGAAATAATTATAAAATAATACTCTTAAATAACCCATGGATCAAAGACGTTTCAGAATAAATTTAATATATTTTTAACTAAATGCATAGAATGCCATGAAAGCAGGGCTTAGAAAAAAATGTATAGCAATAATTCATATTATTAAAGAAGAAAAATTTATAATCAATAGAAAATTAGGGAAAAAAGTAAATCAAGCTAAAGCAAGCAATAATAAAAATTAAATTGGAAATTGATGAAGTTAAAAATACAATAATGATTTTAAAAATATGAAACCAAAACATTATTATTATTATTATCATTGTTATTATTATTATTATTGAGACAGGATCTCACTCTGTGGCCCAGGTCGGAATGCAGTGGCACAATCACCGCTCACTGCAGCCTTGACCTTCTGGACTCAAGTGATCCTCCTGTCTCAGTTTCCTCAGCAGCTGGGATCACAGGCATGCACCACCACACTCAGCTAATTATTTCATTTTTTTTTAATACAGTCAGGGTCTTCCTATGTTGCAGAACCTGACAAAAACTTACTTTTAAACAAATCAATAAAACTAAAAATATTCTGATCATGCTAGTCAAGAATAAACGAGGACATAACGATCAATATCAGAAATGAAAGAAGACTCATGCCTAGTACTGGCATAAAAGCAGGCTCACTGACCAATGGATCATAGAAGGCCTAGAAACAAACACACATTTATGGTCAATTGATTTTTGACAAAGGTGCCAAGAATACACAATGGAGAAAGGATAGTCTACTTAATAAATGAGGCTGGGAAACTTGGTTATCCGCATGTAGAAGAATAAAATTAAAACCTTAGTTTACATCATGCACAAAAATCAATTCAAAATGGATTAAAAACTTAAACATAAGACCTGAAACTATAAAACTACCAGAATAAAGCATACAGGAAAACTCCACGACATTGGTGTGGGCAAAAATTTTTTGGATATGACCCCAAAAGCTCAGCCAAGAAAAGCAAACATAGCCAAATAGGATTGTATCAAACTAAAAACTTCTGTACAGCAAAAGAAACAATGAACAAAGTGAAATGATCACCCACAAATTGGGACAAAATATTTGCAACCCGCCCATCTGAGAATATCCAAAATACATAAGGAATTCAAACAACTCAGGAGCAAGGCAACCCAATTAACAAATGAAATCTTAAAAAGGTGATGTCATAGAACTAGAGAGTAGAATAGTGGTTACCAGGTGCTAGGATTTTTGGTGAGGGCGGGGATTTAGGGAGATGGTCAAAGGACATTAAACTTCAGTTAGGAGAAATAAATTCAAGAGATCTATTGTACAAAGTGGTAACTAAGTTAATACCAACATATGGTATTCTTGAAAATGCTAGGAGAGTGGGTGTTAAGTGTTCTCACCTCAAAAATGACATGAAATAATATGTATTTTAATTAACTAGATTTAGTCATTCCACCTGTATATATATTTCAAAAGATGATGTTGTACACAATAAACACATACAGATTTATCTGTCAATTTAAAAAATAAAATACCAAAATTTGGGCAAAGGACCTAAAGAGACCCTTCTCAAACAGACATGCAAATGACCAATGGTTTCATGAGAAAATCCTTAGTATCACTGGTCATTAGGGAGATTCATGTTGAAACCACAATGATTTATCGCCTCACATTTGTTAGAAAGGCATTTATCTATAAATACGTCAATTATTATTTGTCTACTAAAATAAAATTTTAAAATAATTAAATTTAGCAAGGTTGTAGTTTATAAGGCCAGTGCAATGAAACAAATTATATTTCTATAAAATGGAAATGAATACTTGGGAAAAAAAAATTAAATTCCAAAAAAAGAAAGAAAGTATTGGCAAGGATGCAGAGAAAAGAGAACTTTTGCACACTGTTAACAGTATTGTAAATTGGTGCTGCCATAATGGAACACAGTATGGAGATTCCTCAAAGGACTGAAACTAGAACTACTATATGATCCAACAATCCCAATTTGGGAAATACATCCAAAGAAACTGATATAAGCATGTCAAAGAAATACCTGCACGCCCATGCTCATTGTAGTATTACTCGCAGTAGCCAAGATAAGAAATCAACCAAAGTGTCTATCAATAGAAGAATGGATAAATCAAATGTGGTATATACAGGTATACCATGTTTTATCATGCTTTGCCTTGCTGCAATTTCAGATATTGCATTTTTCACAAATTGAAGGTTTGTGGCAACCATACATTAAGCAAGTGTATCAGTGCCATTTTTCCAGTAGCCTGTGCCTACTTTGTATCTCTGGGTCACATTTTGGTAATTCTTAAATATTTCAAACTTTTTATGATTGCTATATTTGTTATGATGATCAGTGATCTTGATGTTACTATTGTAATAATTATTTGGGGACACGATGGACCTTGCCCATATAAGATGGCAAACTTAATCCATAAACGTGTGTGTTCTGACTGCTCTAACCACTTCCTGTTCCCCCATCTGTCTCCCTCTTCTCAGGTCTCCTTATATGCTAAGACACAATAATATTGAAATTAGGCCAATTAATAACCCTACAATGCCCTCTATGTGTAAAAGTGAAAGGGAGAGTCACTTATCTCTCACTTTAAATCAAAAGCTAGAAATAATTACATTTAGTAAGGAAAGCATTTCAAAAGCTGAGACAGGCCAAAAGCAAGGTGGGCCAAACAATTAGACAACTTGTGAAAGCCAAGGAAAAGTTATTGAGGGAAACTAACTGCTACTCTAGTGAAGATGTAAGTAATAGGAAAATTAAACAGCCATATTGCTGATATGGAGAAACTTTGAGTGGTCTAGACAGAAGATCAAACTAACCACAACATTCCCTTGAACCAAAGCCTAATCCAGAACAAGGTCTTAATTCTCTTCAATTCTATGAAGGCTGGGAGAGGTGAGGAAGCTGCAGGGAAAAAAAAAAGTTTCAAACTAGCAGAGGTTGGTTCATGAGGTTCAAGAGACGAGGCCATTTCTAGAACATAAAAGTGCAAGGTACAGAAATAAGTGTTGACGTATAAGCTGCAGAAAGTTATCGAAAAGATCTAGCTATGATAATTGACAAAAGTGGCTACACTAAACAACTGATTTTCCATGGAAACAAAACAGCTTTATATTGGAAGATGATGCCCCCTAGGAATCCTAGGGCCCTTAAGAATTATGCTGAATAATCCAGGCACGGTGGCTCACGTCTGTATTCTCAGTACTTTGGGAGGCCAAGGTGGGCAAATCACGAGGTCAGCAGATCAAGACCATCCTGGCTAACATGGTGAAATCCCATCTCTACTAAAAAATACAAAAAAATTATCCAGCAGTGGTGGCGGACAACTGTAGTCTCAGCTACTTGGGAGGCTGAGGTAGGAGAATGGCATGAACCCGGGAGGCGGAGATTGCAGTGAGCCTAGATCATGCCACTGCACTCCAGCCTGGGCAACAGAGCAAGACTCCGGCTCAAAAAAAAAAAAAAAAAAAAAGAATTATGCAAATCTACTCTGCTCTACAAATGGAACAACAAAGCCTGGATGACAGCACGTCTGTTTTACAGCATGGGTTACTGAATATTATAAACCCAACATTAAGACCTACTGCTCATATGAAAAAAAGCCTTTTCATATTATGAAAAGATTGACAATGTACCAGGCCACCCAAGAGCTCTGATGCACATGTACATGAGATTAAATGTTCTTTTCCTGTGTGTTAATGCAGCATACATTCTGTAGCCCATGGAACAAGGAGTAATTTTGACTTTTACATCTTATTTTTAAGAAGTACATTTTGTAAGGCTATAGCTTCCATAGATAGTGATTTCTCTAATGGATCTGGGCAAAGTAAATTGAAAACCTTCTGAACGTATTTACCATTTTAGATGCCTTTAAGAACATAGACTCATGGGAGGAGATTAAAATAACATTAACAGGAGTTTGGAAGAAGTTGATTCAGGCCCTCCTGGATAACTTTGAGGGGTTCAAGACTTCAGTGGAGGAAGGAACTGCAGATGTAATCAAAAATGCAAAAGAATTAGAATTATACGTAGAGTCTGAATATGTGAATAATTACTGTAATCTTATGATAAAATTGTAATAAATGAAGAGCTGTTTCTTAAGGATGAGCACAGAAAGTGGTTTCTTGAGATGGAATTTACTTCTGGTAAAGATGCTGTGAACATTGTTGAAATGAAAACAAAGAGTTTGAATATGACATGAACTTAGTTGATAAAGCAGCAGCAGGGTATGAGAGCATTGCCTCCAATTTTGAAAGAAGTCCTACTGTGGGTAGCACGCTATCAAACAGCATCACATGGTACAGAAAAATCTTTCATGAAAGGAAGAGTCAATTGACACGGCCAACTTCATATTTGTTCTTTTTTAAGAAATCACCACATCTACCTCCACCTTCAGTAACTACCATCCTGATCAGTCAGCAGCCATCAATGTTGAAGCAAGACTCTCTACCAGCAGGAAGATTATAAATTGCTGAAGGCTCAGAGTATCATTGGTATTTTTTGACAATAAATTATTTTTAAATTGAGGTATGTACATTGTTTTTTAAGACATAATGCTATTGCACACTTAATAGATTGCAGTGTCATATGAATATAACTTTTATAGGAACTGGGAAAACAAAAAAAATTGTGACTCATTTTATTGCAACATTTGCTTTGTTTCAGTTGTCTAGAACTGAATTTACAATATACATACACCTGTATACACAATGAAATACGATTCAACTTTAAGAAAGAACAAAATTCTGTCATTTGAGACCACATGGGTATGTATAGAGGACACTATGCTAAGTGAAATAAGCCAGGCACATAAAGACAAATACTGCAAGATCTCATTTACTTGTGGAATCTTGAAAGCATTGAATTCATAGAAATAGAGAGTAGAATGATGGTTATCAGTGTCTGATGGGAAAGACAAGTGAGGTAATGAGTAGTTACTGATCAAAGGGTACAAAATTTTAGCTAGTTAGGAGGATTAAGTTTTGAAATCCATTGCACAGCACTGTGATTAAAGTTAATAGCAATGTATATTTCAAAAGTACTAAAAGTAAATTCCAAATGTATCATCACAAAAAATCTCCAGTAAGTGAGGTGGTGGATATGTTAATTAGCTTGATTTAATCACTCCACATTTTTTTGTGTGTATATCAAAATAACACATTATACTCTGTAAATGTAACACATTTATGATTTTTAACTAAAAATATTATAAATGTTAAAGATTTAAGAAGGGAGAGACACTATAAAGAATTGTATTTCTGCAAATTTATAATGTGGATAGAATGAACCAGTTTCTCCAAGACACGAAGTACAAAAAATTCATGAAAGAAATAGATAATTTGAATAGATTTTCATTGTTTAAACAAGTGAAATTGGTAATAACCTTCTAAAAAAAATGATATCTTGCCAATTTCAGTTTCACTGTTTATTTTGATCAAACATTTAAGGAAAAAATAATACCTGTTGTCCAAAATTTCTTCCAGAGAAAGAAGCAAAGGACATACTTCTTAACTCGTTCTTTGAGGCCAGCATTATGCTAATACTAAACCAAACGCAGAATGCATAAGAAAACTATAGACCAATATCTCTCATGAACACAGAGGCACAAACCATCAGCAAAATATTAGCAACCCTAATACAATAATGTGTTAAATTTGTTATAGACCACATCCAACTGGGATTTATTTCAGGTACAAAGGCTAGTTCAATTTTCAAAAATCAATTTTTCTCACTTTCCAATACACTAACAATGAATCAAAATTTGAAGTTAAAAATACATTTACAATAGCATCCAAAAATATGCAACATGTATACATCTAACAAAATAAATAAGAATCTGCATGCTGGAACTACAAGGAAAATCTAAATAAATGGAGATATATCGTGTGATCATGGATTGGAAAACTCAATGTTGTTAAGACATCAGTGCTTCCAAACGTGACCTATCAATTTAATGCAATTCCATGAAAATCTTCACAAGATATACTATAAATATTGACAAATTCACAAAGGCTATTCAGTGGAGAAGAGGTGGCCTTTTAAACAAGTGGCACCTGAAAAATTTGACACCTACAAACAAATAAACAAACAAACCTAGACACAGACCCTACAACTCATTAAAAAAAAACTGGAAATGGGTAAGAGACCTAAATATAGAATGTAAAACTATATGATTTGAAGAAGTAAGCATATGAGGAAATCTTTGTGATCTTGGAGTTGGATACATGTTTTAGATGCAATATAAAAGTATGATCCATAAAATAAACAATTGTTCATCTGTACATTACAATTAACAATTAAATAACGAAATTTATTCAATTAGATTTCTTAAAACTAAAAAATTCTACTTCCTGAGACACTGTTAAGAGCATGGAGTAACAAGCCACAGACTGGGAGAGCACATTTGCAAAACATGTATCTATGAAAGAAGTCAGATCAAAACATGGAGAGAACATTTACCAGTCAAAAGGAAAAGAAAAAAATAAATCTGCCTAATTAAATGTGTGAGCCAAATATGTGAATAGCTACTGCTCCAAGGAAAATATACAAATTGCAAATAAGTATGTGAAAGATGGTTTACATCACGTTATTAGGAAAATGCAAATTCAAAGAAAAATGAGACACCACGGCATACTTATAAGTGGCCTAAATCCAAAAATTGAAATTCAAATTTCTGCTGAGGACACAAAATGACAGGAACTCTTCTTCATTGTTGATGGGAATGCAAAATAGTTTAGTCACTTTGGAAGACACTTCGGTAGTTTCTCATATAGATAAATATAACCATACCATATAATTCAACAACTGACTTGAAATAAAGGAAGCTGGGTGTGGAATATATGAGAATTCTCTATATTATCTCTGAAATTTTTCTGTAAATCTTGAACTATTCTCAAATTAAATGTGCATTTAAAAGTTGAAATTTATATTATTTTTAATCAAAATCAAATTTCCAAAGTACCTAACAATGTATCAAGGAAAGATACAATTTTTTTTGGTAAATTATAAAACTGCAGTACTATTCATGATAGCAAAGACATGGAATCCACCTAAATGCACATTAATGATAGACTGGATAATGAAAATGTGATAGATATACACTATGGAACACTATGCAGCCACAAAAAGAACAAGATCATTTCCTTTGCAGGAAGATGGATGGAACTGGAGGCCATTATTCTTAGCAAACTAACACAGGAACAGAACCAAATACTGCATGTTCTTACTTGTAAGTGGTAGCTAAATGATGAGAACACATGGAAACACAGTGGGACTTTTCAGAGGGTGAAGGGTGGGAGGAGGGAAAGGATCAGGAAAAATAAATAATGGGTATTGGCTTAATACCTGGCTGATAAAATAATAGGTGCAACACACGCCCCTGACTCAAGTTTATCTGTGTAACAAACCTGCACATGTACCCCTGAACTTAAAATAAAAGTTAAGAAAACTTCAAGTCATTAATAAAGAATAGAATAAGTAAATATGTATACCATATTCATCAATATTTAAAACAACAAATATTTTAGAAGTGATGCAAATCTTCCAAATTATAATATATAAATTAAATTTAAATTAAACTGAAATCTCTAGAGTATGTATACATGTTTGTGTGTGTGTGTGAATGTGTGTTTTTTTAATTGTTATGGTTTTATCTTAAAACATTTGTGGACGTTTTAAGAATGGCTAAGAAAAAAATTGGCAAAACGAAAAGAAAAAAAAAAAAAAAAAGAAATAGGAATTATATTCCAGAAACTTGATAGAATACACAAAATAATATTTTCAAATGTTTGTTAGTCATAGAATAACAGACCCAAACATGGAAAAACTGAACAATAAAATTAATGGTGTTGGGACAATTAGTTATCCATATGAATAAAAACTACAGCTGAATTCTTACTCCATATTACTCAAATAGCCTATTTCTCATAGGTTGAATACTCAAATGGGAAAAGTAAATCTTCAAAATATTTAGAATGTATAGAAAAATATATTTGTATAGATTTATGTTTTAGAAGACTTATTTTAAAACTCCCTAAATACACAAATTATAAAGGAAGCAACTGATAACATTGGTATATTAAAACACAAAGCAAAACAAAAGACTAAAATGAAGTAAACCACAGAATTAGAGAGGATATATGTAACATATATAACTGATAGAATATTAAGATGTAGACTACAAAAATTAAATGCTACAACCCCCAATGAAAAAACAAATATTTACCCTAAGGGAATAAAGGGAGAATATAAATAAGAAGTAATGAACAAAAGCTCTTATGTCAAATGTCATGATAATACAGATAAATCATACTGATTCAAGTTAAAATAGTAATGTAATATAACTTTGGAAAATTTTTTAAAGAACTGAAAATTCTAAGTGTAGGTGGTACTACAGAAAAATGAAAGCTCTTATACACTTTTGATCAGACTGTAACATAATATAATAAATTTAGAAACTAAGTGTAGTAGAGTGTACTCACAGAACATTAATGCCATTCCTAAGAACCTAAAGCAGAGGTTCTTTGTCCTGGAATTATATCAGAACTTGTAAAAACAACAATCTTCTGTGACATCCCAATTAACACAGAATCTCCAGTGATGGGGTTTAGGTCATCAAAGTTATTTAATATTGATCCATAAAAAGAGTCTAAGAGTCCAAAGTCCAAAGAACCTGGAGTCTGATGTACAAGAGCAGGATTAATGGAAAGAAGCATCCAACAAGAGAAAAAGATGAAAGCGAGAAGCCTCAGCAAGCCAACTTATCCCACCTTCTTCTGCCTACGTTCTTTTAGCCATGCTGGCAGCTGATTGAATGGTGCCCACCCACATTGAGGGTGGGTCTTCCTCTCCCAGTCCACTGACTCAAATGCCACTCTACTCTGGCAACACACTCACAGACACAACAGGAAATAATACTTTATTAGCCATGAAGCCATCCTTTAATCCAATAAGTTGATACCTAATACTAACCCTCGCAAATCCAATACCTGTCAGCTTGGCACCCATACACATCTCCTGAAATTATACTTAATCTCCAAATAAAGACAATAATAAGATCAGAATTATGCCTAACATAACACAGCTATCCTTTATACAATGGGAAGCACACTAATCCTTAGCTTAAATGCTATTACATAAAGTTAACAACACCTAAATGTTGATATGAAGTCAATAAATCTTATGTCATATTATATAGGAGAAAGAAAAGACAAAATGAAAATATTTTCTTAGTACAAGCATATATATGCACAAACATATTCTTAATAAAATAGGGAGGAAATACTCATGACGATGACAGTCCTCGTTTCTGCAACTGGTATTGATAACCAGGTATTGGTCATGGTTTTTTACTTGGTGAAGTGCCCCAAACTTTCATTGCTGAAGCTTATGGGCCATTTGTAGCCCTGTCTGAATTGAATTGTTGTAGTTTCTCATTGACCTTAATCACAAGGCATGGTAGTACAAAGAGACACCCTAAGGGATCTCCTATATTTCAGTAATACTCTGCCTTTCCTCCATTGTGGAGTAGTAGTCTGATTTCATCTTGATCGTCTGGGTCAGTCACCCCAGACAACATTGTAACTTCCTTCTTAACCTGTTGATTTAAAGACAGGAGGAGCCCAAAGTGGCCAGGTGGTAACCTTAACTTCCAGCTTAATAGAATCATTTTGTGTCCAGGTGGTGGCATTCCTCCCTCTGGAACTAAGGCCTGTAGGCCAGCAGGATGTAATGTCGTGGGAACAGGAAGCAAAAATTTTGCTACTGGGTCACTAGGGGTGATGGTGAGTAGTGCCACTTTCACTTTCACTCCTTGACTCCTGGACCCATGAATCCTGGCTATGGGAGAAATAGTACCGTATATTGGATGCAGATTCAGAATATACACAGCCTTCTGGAGAATTTGCCCTAGCCCTGCAAAGTATTGTCACCTAATTGCCATTGTAATCGTGACTTCAAAAGGCCATTTCACCATTTTATCAAGGCAGCTGCTTCAGGATGAAGGAGAACATGGTAAGACCAGTAAATTCCATGAGTATGAACCCGCCACCACACTTCTTTAGCTGTGAAGTGAATGCCTTCGTCAGAGGCAATGCTGTGTGGAATACCATGACAGGGGAAAAGCATTCTGTGAGTATATTCATGGTAGTCTTGGCAGAAGCATTGTGTGCAGGATAGGCATCCATATCCAGAGTAAGTGTCTATTCTAGTGAGGACAAACCACTGCCCTTTTGGGTAACTCGATATTTGGGCTGGAGTAACACACCCAAATGAGGAATGTGTTGCCTCCAACATCCAAATAGGCCTACTAGGCATTGTGCCTTTTTCATGGTTGTAGGAGGAACCAAATGCAACAACTACCGCCACTGGACCCCTAAAAATTTCACTGAGTTAGAAGGTCCCTGAATTTTAGTTGGATTTATTTCCCATCCTTTGGAACACAAATATCTCACCAATAAGCCCAGTGTGGTTGCTACTTCTTGCTCACTGGGTCCAATCAACATAATGTCATCAATATAATGAACACGTGTGATATCTTGTGGAAGGAAAAAGCTATCAAGATTGCTACAAACAAGATTATGACACAAAACCAGATAGTTGATATACCCTGAGGTAGGACAATGAAGGTATGTTGCTGGCTTTGCCAGCTGAGGAAAAATTGCCTCTGGTGGGCCTTACGAACAAGAATCGTGAAAAAGGCATTTGCCAAATCAATGGCTGCATACCAAGTACCAGGAGGTTTGTTAATTTACTCAAGCAATGAAACCACATCTGGTACAGCAGCTACATCTGGAGTCACCACTTGGTTAAGCTTATGATAATCCATTGTCATTCTCCAAGATCCATCTGTCCTCTGTGCAGGCCAAATGGGAGAGTTGAATTAAGATGTGGTGGGAATCACCACTCCTGCGTCCTTTGAGTCCTTGATGGTGGCACTGATCTCAGCAATCCCTCCAGGGATGAGATTTTGGTTTTGATTTACTATTTTTCTAGGTAGAGGCAGCTCTAATGGTTTCCATTTGGCCTTTGCCACAATAATAGCCCTCACCCTACTGGTCAGGGAGCCTATGTGGGGATTCTAACTACTAAGTATATCTATGCCAATTATGCATTCTGGCACTGGAGAAGTGACCACAGGATGAGTCCAGAGACCCACTGGACCGACTGGACCCACTGTAAGTCAGACTTGAGCTACAACTCCATTAATTACCTGACATTCATAAGCCCCTACTCTAACACAGTGACATTTTGGGTCCCACAGAATCAATGTCACCTCAGAATCAGTGGTCAGTAGTCCCTGAAAGGTCTGATTATTTCCCTTTCCCCAGTGCTCAGTTACCCTGGTAAAAGGCCGGAGGTCTCCTTGGGAAAGATGGGAGAAAGATTAACAGTATGAATTGTGGGTAGTGTAGTGGGGGTTCCTCAAAGGGACCTGGCCTCCCCTTCATTCAAGGGGTTCTGGACCTGTGAACTGACTCAAATCTGGAAATTGATTGAGGGGCGGTGATTCTCTATATTTATAATTCCAATTAGTCTTTTGTCCACTGGACCTGGAAGTTTTCTGCTTATACAAATTAAGTAAGAGTGTAGTAGGCTTCCTATCGATTTGACTTCTAGGAACACTGTGATTAATTAGCCAATGCCAGAGCTCTGCATGAGTCAGACTACTCTGATTGCTGCTTTGCCTTGCTGTCCACTATGGTAACTATGACCACCTTGCTTCTGACGGTTGAGTGTCACCACCAGAGAAGAGCAATCATAGAGCTCTTCAAGGACGCAGGCACTCCCCTCACAAATCTATTTCGCATGGTATTGGTGAAGGATATGTCTTCTGGACTCTCTCCGTTGGGATAAGTAGGTCTAAAATGACAAATCCAATCTAGCATTCCAATATCCCTAAGCCTTTAGATCCCTTCCTGTACACTAAACCAAGGAAGATCAGGCATTTTCAGCTTGCTCACAGTGAGACATTTTTGATCCATGTTTCAGCTGACCAAGAAAATAAACTTAGAATCTTTTTTAACTTCACAAGCTGCAACACTAAATGCACCTAATATTAATCATCACAATGTCATAGTATTGAACTTTCTGAGAATGGTTCATTTCCTTATTTGGGTTTTACTCTGACTGTTAAACAACAGTATTGAACATATTGATGATTTAAGAAAACTGTAGTAATGACACAGATGAATAAGTAACAGACAAGTGAACAACCGAGGGGGTTACAGAAATAACTTATAGACTGGAAATAAAAACAGGAAAAAAGAAAGATTTTAGACAAGAATATTAGAGGGCTTTAAATAAAATAGCACAATGGAGTTATGAGTAGAGAGACCACAAATGTAACACAAAAGCCTCAGTAACTTGCTTACCTGCGAAAAGCCTAAGCACAGGTTGGAACTCGAGATGGTGTACATTAATATATAATTTTAATATGCAACCCCATGAAAACTAATTTGCATGTTATAATTACCTTTCCAACTGTCTTTCATGAGATAACTACACCGCCATTAACAAAACTTTAATGTATCACTTTTTTTCTACTAAATAAATTTGCTTTACAGTATTGCTTACTATTTCTAAGGAAATGGCAAAACCCCCTCATGCTTCATTAAGCAGAAATAATTGGGAATATTTGGACTTTTGATTTTATTGTGAAAGAATACTTTATAGCAGTAGCTAAATTAATGACATTGTTTTTCAAATAGCTGCTGCACAATAACTCACTTCTTATTAAAATTCTTCATTTTAGTTAAATTAGGTCTTGGCTTGTGTGAAGCTAGCTTTGTGGCTCTCAAGAAGAGAAATGATAAGAACACAGGAAGTGCAGAGGAAGATTACTCGTTATACCTAATTCATCTTCTTATATGCTAGTTCCTATCGTTTCTGAAAAACGGAAGGAATCAATCCACTTGCATACAAATAAAAATGCAAAATCTGTGTTCCCCAACCTCTGGGAAAAATTAACTTCCAGATACATTTAAATACTGGAGAGAAAAGAAAAATAAATAGCTGTTTAAATAAAAAATTATTCTCAACAGGCAAAAATCAGAGATAACTGGGCTTTTAGAGGTAAATATAAATGACAAGCAACCGATGTGAAATTTAAAGGAAGTGTTATTTTGGCAAATTCTTGCCTGCCTGATAAATAATCTGCTACTTAATCTGTTGACTTGGTATTTCCACTCTAATCTACTACTGAGGTCTGAGTGATCTATGTCCTAACTCAACTGGCAAAGTCTCTATCACCAATTAAAGCAAACCAACGTGGACTCCCACTTCCACCTTCACCTTCATGCTCTTAGAGAATGTTCTCCACCTTCTCCACAGGTTGAAATCTTCCGGTTCTCTGAGGCTGACTCAAATTCCAATTACTTTGGACTACTCCCTCTTCTTTGAAGAAATCTTATTCTTCTGTTGTTACAACAGAACTCGGCCCTAGAACACATGAACACATTGGGGGAAACATCATACAGGGGGTTCTATTAGGGCCGTTGCGGGAGGGAGAGCATCAGGAAGTACAGCTAATGAATACTGGGTTAATGCTTAAGTAATGGGTAGATCTATGCAGCAAATCCCCATGGCACACATGTTTACTTATGTAACAAACCTGCACATCCTGCCCATATACCCTGGAACATAAAATAAACGTTGATGGGAAAATAAAGGACTTGCTCTTATTTATAACCTGGTCATTTCCCAGTATATAAAAGTGTTTAATAAATAATTTTTTCATAGAATGGAATACTCCAGTTAAGTAAAAGATATTTTACTTAATTTGAGCCTGATGGTCAAAATACAGAAAATGGCACATAAAATGACTTTCAATATGTACCTCATAATTATAACTGTTATTGTATTATGTAAATATGTTCCATGTAAGTTTTCCTTTTTCCTATTGGCATAAATTACTGATAATACTTTCTTTCCCACCTTAGTTATCGCTTGATAAATGAGTGGGAAGAAGTAGAGAAATTGAAGACATCTTATAATTAATATTATTTTCATATTTTGTACTGAAGAATTTATTTGTTAAGAAACAAAAACCTATGTTTTTGTGTTAATCACTTGAAAATTGTTATAAATGGTGAGATCCTTTTTCTAAATTATTTATGTTTGTTTTTGCTACCTTTTTCTATTTATCGTTAAGGTAAACAGGTCATTGAAATAGCACTTCTGAATCCACAGTAAGCCTGACATTATTGACTATAGTTTTAAAGGCACTATTTTCTGTTTATATGAGTAAGAATTTTACAAATATCTATTATTAGAGCAAAATATCATAAAATGCAAGAAATTTAGAAATAAATTAAGTGCTTCTCTTTTAGATAAAGGACAAGGAAAGAACAAGAGAATTCACAAAAATTACACCCAGATGAGTTTTGGCTCAACCCATGGTCTCTGACTCTGTTTGCTAGAGGAGACTTTAATTTATTTGTGTAAACACATGTTTTTCTTAAGGAACACTTATATACACTGTTGGTGGGAGTGTAAACTAGTTCAGCCATTGTGGAGGACAGTGTGGTGATTCCTCAAAGACATAGAGAGAAATTCCATTGACCCAGTGATCCCATTTCCAGGTATATACCTGAAGGAATATAAATCATTCCACTGTAAAGACACATGCACGCGTATGTTCATTGCAGCACTATTCAAAACAGCAAAGACATGGAATCTACCTAAATGCCCATTAATGATAGACTGGATAAAGAATATACACCATGGAAAAATATGCAGCCATAAAAAAGAACAAGAAAAAGAACAAGACTACGTCCTTTGCAGGGACATGGATGGAGCTGGAAGCCATTATCCTTAGCAAACTAACATAGAAAGAGAAAACCAAATATCGCATGTTCTTACTTATAAGTGGGAGCTAAATGATGAGAACACATGGATATATAGAGGGGAACAACACACACTGGGGACTTTCAGAGGGTGGAGGTTGGGAGGAGGAAGAGGATCAGAAAAAATAAATAATGGGTACTAGGCTTAATGCCTGGACAATGAAATGATTTGTACAGAAAACCCCCATGACACAAGTTTACCTATGTAACAAACCTTCACCTGCACCCCTGAACTTAAAGTTTCTTTAAAAAAGGGAAATCTTTTTCTTATTTGATGTTATCAATTTTTATGCATTTTCCTCAGTCTGGCAGTTGAAACTCATTCACATTCACAACTGTCTCTTCCTATGGATATCTCATCACACTACAGATTGCACAATCTTGAGTACAATCTTGAGATTAATCATTATGATTCTGGAAACAGACCACCTGGGTTTGAATCCTGGGTATGCAAGCCTCAGCTTTGTCACCTTGCCCAAGAATGTACTTTGTAAAATTGTTTCTAATATTATAGTAAAAAAGACAATGTATTTAAAGTTTGACTTAGACATGTGAACACTATTAGCATTCAATGAATGTTATTAAAAGTCTGGATTTTTTCCTAGATTTCTTCAATATCTAGTTTTACAGCAATTTACTTGTTCTTCCATTGGATATTCTCGTGAATCAATCCCCATTTTTCTACTACGACAGTCAATTATTTGGCTTAGGGGAACTTTTTAATTATGTGCAAACTATTGCAACAGCCCTCTTATGGTCTAATATAACACCTCCTGCAATCTGATCCTCTCCTGCTGCCAGAATGGTCTTTCTAAAAGGCATATCTGATGTCCAGTGAAGATATAACAAACAATTCACACTTGGATACCCTACCCTGCCTCAGGCACTTAGAAGGAATATATAAAATGCACAAAGAGAAACCACTGAGACATAACTTCTCTCAAAAAAGATAAATAATTTAACAGGTTGTAAAATGGACAAGAAATTCAAAGCCCTGAGAGGGGCTGGCATGGACCTCCTGACTTTCAGGGATGAAAGCTGGAAGTGAGTTTAAGACCACTGCTGGAGGCCCTGGCTCAAGAAGGGTTTCAGGAGCTTCATAGAAAGTTGTGGCAAGGACAAGTTTTTCCCTACAACTGGGGATTAAATAAAGAAGCTATAGACTAGTTTCTTATTGTGTTGAGATGTCCTCAATGCAAGCACAAGACAGGAGGCTCTAAATACGTAAGACCTAAACACGTAAGACTTGGGTCTCTACTGAAATTCGAAGAAGTGGGATTAGTGCAAATAAGATATGAAAAATCCTCCCACTTAAAAACACTCGGCAGTGCTGCACACTGCATAACAAACATCCTTGAAAATGCGTAGCTAGCTGTCTCTCTCTCTCTCTCTCTCTCACTCTCTCTTTCATATAAACGCATACACCCACAATACACATAGGGAAACTCCCAAAAGTCAAGTAGAAGCATAGATCTGGAAATCAGGAACAGTCAAAAAGTTTGGAAGCTGCAGGGTTGAAGGTCACACAGGAAAGACACAATCTTTGCTTTAGAGAGTTCACTGACAGGGTGGCAATTGAAGGCGATGAAATCAATTTAGGATTTTATATATGATTGTAATTATGAGTGGAATACACAAGAATTAAAACAAAGAAGTCCCAGTTTAACAACTGATCTTTGTATTCATAACCATCAATACAGTAACAACACCAATAGTTGTAGCTAAATTTATTGAGCGCTTACTATGAACAAGGCACTGCTCTATGTGTTTTACAATTAATGCTAACAACACACTGTAAAGTGGGTGTTACTATTACCCTCACTCCACAAATGGGGAACGTTGCATGAGTCAAGACTTTTTGATTTTGATAGTTGAGGGGAGACAGTGGGAGGATGGCATGTCTGTCTAGCTAGCTAGCTATATTTATGTATCCACCAATTCTCATGGGCAAGTTGCAAATGCACAATGACTATACAGCCAATTATATTTTTTGTTTAATACAATATTTCAGTCTGTTTTATTCAAAATAATATAATTTAACTGCTTACTCTTTATTCCTCTAATGCCATCCTCATAAATCCTGAACTAAATGGTATCCTTGAGTCTCAGGGCATACAGCCGTCATATTGCCCTAGAAAATTCCTACAGGGTAAACTTGCTATGCTCTCTTGGCAGATAGCAACTATTGAAAATCAAATGCTTACATGTCAGACAAATTGACTCTGTGCAGTGCTCTGCTGGATGAGTTAATTGCCTTTTGTGTGGTTCTGCGTGAACTGTCGGTCTGCAGTGGCATATTACTGAGAAGAGAGAGAATAGTGGTTTCAGAAACATTTTAGGAAAAGTTTCTACTTGCTACTTAAGTGGGATGTCTAAAAGGGAGTCTCATCTGTTCTGTAGAGAGATAATAACTAAAACATTGTTTAGGTAAAAATGAATATTAGCACCATCATCACAACTATTAAGTTTCTTTATGTCTCACAGGTGTTTTTCTCTAGAGTACAATTGTTCTGTCTTCTAAGAAATAAAATATTCTTATAATACACTGCTGATAGTCGTAGTTTTCTGAAATATTTTCATCCATTTCGTGTATTAATATAATGAAGGATAATTAGAAGTTGCCAGCCAGACTGTCTTGTTCTAATACCCTAGTACACGATGAAACACTTTTGCATACCTAGGTAGGATACAAAGACTTCTTTAGGGTTTGGTTGATTTCTTTTGTCACAATCACAGGCAGTGAAGTAAATGGAATTCAGATGAGATTTGGAGTTAGACAAGGCGGGATTGGATCCTGGATCCACTAGCTGCAGTCTGTGTGATTTTAAACAGACCTGAAGGCTGCTGTGACGGGTAGGTTAGGTAATGTTTCTGAAAACAATATACACCTCCGTGGCCTCGTAGTAGTATTTACAAATTATTTCTTCAATTTAACTGAGATTTATTTTGGCAAAAATAATTGTTTTTAAGTTTAATTTTTATTATAAAGTAGAATTTTTTGATGGATAAAATATGAATAATTCATTTTCACACAAAGCAATATTTGACTCACATAAAAAAAAGTTACACTCCCTATTCTGGAAATCAATGAAAATATTCTTAAAAAAATAGTTATTCAATGATTTAACAAATGAGTGAATATTTATCTAAAATTTAATCAATGAAAGTATAGAGTTGCCAACAATTTAGTGTAGTTTGTTTCTTATTTCATTAATATGTGACATTATGAATATTGAATCAATAAATATATAGCAGATTTCCTATTTTTCAAATGTGTGTGTGTGTGTTTAGGGATGGGGTGCTTCTTTGTAAACCATGACTTATAAATCTTTAGTGTACAATGAATGCTGGAGAGAATTTGGCTTATTTATATCTCATGATTAGGACACTGCAGTTAAGAGTCACACACATTTATACAATTATACAGTAGTGCTTGATTGGAGACTGACAGGGAGCTGTCCTCCCTTGCATCTCCGCAGTGCTCCCCAAAAGATTCTATATAGCCCCAGATAATCTGAGAAAACAATTTGAAAATATTAATTTTATCTCTTCCAGCCACAAAAATTATTGATTATTCAACTCTATAAATTGATGTGTCATAAAAAGTATAGGGTGATTTAAGCCCACTAATCCCAGCACTTTGGGAGGCCGAGACGGGTGGATCACGAGGTCAGGAGATCAAGACCATCCTGGCTAACACGGTGAAACCCCGTCTCTACTAAAAAATACAAAAAAACTAGCCGGGCGTGGTGGCAGGCACCTGTAGTCCCAGCTACTCGGGAGGCTGAGGCAGGAGAATGGCGTGAACCTGGGAGGCGGAGCTTGCAGTGAGCTGAGATCCGGCCACTGCACTGCAGCCTGGGCGACAGAGCGAGACTCTGTCTAAAAAAAAAAAAAAAAAAAAGAAAAAGAAAAAAAAAGTATAGGGTGGTTTTATATTTCAAAATAATATAAACAATTAAAAACCCTACATAATACCAATGAAATGAAGACAAAAAATTATGTGAATTGCTTCCCTGGCTACATTCAATAGTAGTTACAAAAAAACTTGAGGAAGCAGAGTTTTATTATAAGAGCAGCTGCAGGATGTAGAAGTATCAGATCATCTAAAGATGATATTCATCTTACATTTTGAGCATGAAACACTACTTCTTGATTTATTAAAATTGATGGAATCTTAACTCAGCAATAAAAATTATCTTAATTTTAAGGCATCTTGAAGACAGTAATATATTAATGTTTAACAGAATTTTTTATACATTATAACATGTCCCATGTCCCATGTCCTATATAACACGTTTAAATGGAAGAAATCACTGCACGGGTGTAGTTTTACAGTATACTTAGACAAACTACTTTTTTTTATTTTTTATTTTTAAGACGGAGCCTTGCTCTGTTGCCCAGGCTGGAGTGCAATGGCGCGATCTTTGCTCACTGCAGCCTCTGCCTCCTGGGTTCAAGTGATTCTCCTGCCTCAGCCTCCTGAGTAGCTGGGACTACAGGTGTGCACCACCACTCCTGGCTAATTTTTTGTATTTTTAGTAGAGGCGGGGTTTCACCATGTTGGTCAGGCTGGTCTCCAACTCCTGGCCTTGTAATCCACCCACCTCGGCCTCCCATAGTGCTGGGATTCCAGGCATGATAGACAAACTAAATTTTTAAAGAAGGGATTAAGGCTGCTGATGCATCTCATTGTGAGAATTAGTGAAACTTCCATGACTCATATAAACACAGGTTTACTTTCCAGGCTTTTCCTGGCCTCACTTTTTACAAGTGAGAAACTACTGCATAATAAGTCATATTATCACTGGGAAGGAGAATTCAGCTCAGCAAGGGTAATTTCTGAACTTTTTAAAAATATATTAAGTATAAAGTAAATAGTGTGTTTTTACTGGGTAATGTGCAAACAGTTGCTCAATTAAAATTGTGTTTAATAGATGTTCTACTATTAATAAATCTATTTATATCATTTATGAACATAAGTAGTTTGCATTAATCTAGAAAAGCTAGTGCCAGATTTCTGAATTAATGTATTTAAACCTGAGCTAAAAGATGGGTTAAATTTTATATATCAATTCTATTAATTGATGGCAAGCAGAACTCTGTGTTGAAAGGTTCTTAAGGGCCTAGGTTAAGGGAATAATATGTCTGTCTATATAATGAAGAAATATCGGGAGATATGTCACATACCTGGTTCAAAAGAATTACCGATGACGAAAAACATTTATCTGAGTGTTTGAAAAAAAGATTAACACACACATATGTAGAAACAATGTTGCTTCTTTGTTATTATTATTATTATTATAACTACTTGGCTCTTTTCCTCAGGAGTGCACATGGGTTTTTGTATAACACAGTTAAAACATCTACATATGAACTACGATCGAGATTAAGCTCTTAAAACTCCATGCACTTTTTCAATAAAATTCTTAATTTCAGATTCACAGCTCCTACCTGGCAAGAATAATTATTTATTTGTTGTGGGATTCCTTGTGCACATAATAAGCGGGACTTTTTGTTATGAGGAGGTGTATTTGTATATGTTTTGTGTGGGTGTGTATACTTATACACACACAAAATGAACATATATACACACACACTTTGGACATGACACATGTATTTTTGCCTTAGTACAGCAGTAAGTGTGCCACTTCAGTGGACGATGGGAGGTTATACAAGCCATGGAGGTCTACTAAATACATGATTTTCCTTTGTGAACCTTTTAAGGAGAATATATAGAATGTTTTTCAATTTGAAGCCAACTATTGTAAATAGGTGTCTTATAATATCCCCATGGTTTTTATAGTTGATATTATTATCTTACTCATATCATGCCTTACAGAATTTTATTTCTTCATTTTCCCGTATTTTAGCAAGTTAAATTTGTAGGCAATGTACACGAGGTTCCTGAAAAATTCATTTCTATGGAACCAATGATAGGTATGCTTTAAGTTTGTCTACTCCATATGAACATATTTATCTCTACAGAAGCTGACTTCAATTTTCAGAGTTGTTTATGTTCAAATTTCAGATCCACCAGCCTTAAATAATATGTAATTTTAGGTAAACTACTTAAACGTGATTTAGCTAACCTGTAAAACATGAATGATAAAAGTAAATATTTCCTACTCATAAGCTATTATGAGGATTCAATTGGATGACCAATGTAAAGTGGTAACCAGAATTTGGCATACAGTAAACAAAGACATGGTTGGAATTATCATAATAGAAAAACTGTCTTCCTAACTCAGAGGTAAGGCAATGAATTTTCAATATGAAACGTGAGTTATAATTTTCTTTACATTTTAAGCTGTTGAGAACTATAACCTGCAGTTGAGCTTCAGACTGCAGTTTCACAATCACATTTATTTATCTATCTCCTCTTTTCTGGGATAAATTTCCCCTACCATGTTTCAAAATCAAAAAATGTCCCAATTAGAAGCTGCCCTTTCTGTGCCAGATAAGACAATAGTCACATACAACCATTAATTGCAAAATTGTATTTGGTAGAAAATATAATTCATAGCATACAAGTTACTTTAGAGGCAGTATCTGAAATACTCTAAAGTTATTTGATTTTAATGACAAAAAGTTGTACATTTTAACATAAATTGTTTTGTTCACTTTTAATTAACTATTCTCTAATCATTGATATTCAGAACTATGGTTCCCTGACTTATCAACTCCCAGAAACCTTTGTGTAATGATTCTGTGGTGTTATCTACTCATAAACACACCTTAAGATTATCTTTTGACTTTTCTGTCCTTCTAAAGGAAGACAATAAAGCATTAATAGTGGCTTGCTATGGCTATAAACAGGTCCTAAATCCTTTAAACAAATGGTTACAATCTCATTGTCTCATCTGCTCATTGGTGCTATAGCTTCCTGTCATCTGAGTGCTGTTGAACTTGTAGTGTCTCAGAGTCACAGATAAGCTTTCAAGAGTGGAGATAACTTTTATTTGTTATGGGCACTAAAGCCAGAGTCTCCTCTGACAATCTGACAGGGAGGCATCTGAGGATGCAGATCCAGTCAAGCAGAACATACATCGAAGTAGTGTCTGAAGGGCAAGGCACTGGAGGCATAGGCCGTATAAAACTGACACAGTAAAATTATATGGCAATGAGAGAAAATTAGAGAACAAGGAACAAAGGCTAAAACAGATCCTGTCACGGAAAGTTGCACTAGTAAACATAAATCTACCCAAAGCCTCTCTGATAATGTCTGTTCAACATAGTTTCAATGAAAACAATTAACTAGCATTATATTTCTCATCCCTACTCTTCTGTATATGTTCTTACAGTGTGTTTACATAGTCAATCTTTATGTGCTTAACACACAAGTAAACTCTGAATTTTCCTGCATAAAACATTAAATTCTATCCTGGTAAGCAATTACAGCAATTAGCACATTTTACCATCAGGCATTTTTCCTGTGTCTGCCCAAAGTGCTCATATATTAGGCCAGTCATAACTTGTAGTTGTTTAATGCCTGTATGTTGTTTTTTAGGAGATATACTTGAATACATGCCAAGGAGAATTAATTACGGTTGCTTGAAAACAAAACAATTAAGGATATCTATAAATGTATTAAATATATGTAATATTTATGGTCATAACTTTATTTCAAAAACCTGATTCTCATTTAAGAATAAAATATAATTATATTTATAACAAGAACATCAATCTGTAAATATGAATTATTTCTTAGATTTCTAAAAAATATTAATTTTTTTCATTGTACATTTTCTGCAAAGGAAAAGTGAAATGGTTCTTTGACTTCTTTTCAAATCTTTCTTACCCAAATCTGAGAGTAAAATGATGGCATTTTTATATGTTTGAATTTTTCAGATAATCAGTTTAGTTCTCAATTTTACCCGGTGAGATTAGCACAGAGTCACAAAGTCTCTTCATTATGTAATTTGAAAGCCTCAGTTTCTTCTCCACAGCAACTCTGGCCCCCACTACTGTACAGTAACACCTGCTTGAGGGCTGGGGTTGGAAAACAACAAAAAACAACTTCTGGAGAAGCTGCTGACAATTACTTGAAGTTGCAATCTCTTGATGCCCCCTGCCCAGCTCCATTGTAGACAATTCTGGCTGATGACTTGAATTCTTCTTTCTTGTCCTGCTCTTTGGGACTACTTCAACTTATTACCTCTATAAAGAGTACCCTCCAAATTACTCCCATTTGCTCACCCTACTATGGGGGCAAATTAGGTCCCAAAGATCATCAAATCTAAATTCAAGTTTTTGTCCTAAATACTTGGCTGAAAACCAGTTCATGTCTTTTATTCCTTTCCTGTCTACAGTTAACATCAATATTTCAATAGAGCAAGTTTTTTTTTTCTTTTTTCCCTCTTCTTCCTTTTTTAAAAATCTGGTTTTCAAAACATGCAACTCTTTAGTTCGTAGATGCTAAATTCTTCTGCACTCACTCCATCCTTCTTGAACTCTCTTTCAAGCTAAATTTTCCTGAAATCTCTGGATGTGTCATTTTTGGGAATGAAAATATCTTTTCTCAGGTTTCTTTTGAAGTGACCCGCTTAGGCAAGCAAATATTTTAATTAAAATGAAATTTTCATGGAAGCTTTGATCTTCTCCTTGATGGTACATTACCCTGGTTAATTTATGTTTTTCTTTTATTAAATTTTCTTTTTAGGGAAAACAATTGAATAAATATTATAGTTATTTGATACAGTATACTCTCAAACATAATACCTTTTAAAAACCTGTCTCCTATGTAAATTATTTTTGCAGTGAGGGAAAAGGAAGCAAGAAATTGCTCCAAACTGACATTGTACTTCCTAAATGTAACAACCATGATCATCTTCTAAGAATAGCATTCAGATCTTCTGGGACTTTGCAGCCTCTTATCCCATTGCATTCTTAATGGATTCTAATTTCAGGCATAGTGAGCTATGCAGTATTAGTATCACACATTCTCAGGCCTCCATAATTTTGTTCACGTATAACCTTCTGAGTATGAAAAACTTGTTTTTTATTTGAATCTCAACTCAGAAATTACTTCTCTGAAACAAGTAAAAGTTATGTGCTTCCTCTTATTAAATTCATAAACATTCATAAAAATTGGATTCTGACTCTCATTATAACACATATGTTATTTTCCTTTGAATTAGAGTTGGCTCTTTTCATGTGTGTCTCTGCTACTATATCACAAACTCTAATCAAAGATGACATACACGCCTAGAACTGGGCTTTGCAGTTAGTAAACTATTTAATTCAAAAAATTGCTCTAATTGGATAGCAAAATAAACTGGTAGGTAATATATTCTTTTCTTGTTTACATGATTTTAAATATATAGTCATTCATTGGTAATTATCTGGTAATTATTGTGTCCAGTTACTGTATAAATCCAATCATTGTGGATAAGATTAATAAGATGTTTCCTATCCTTAAGGAACTCAAAGTCTAGTGAAAATGATGTAAAAACCCTGAGAATAGAAATATGCACTGGAAATTATAGAAAAACAATTTAAAGGCAATTTTCTTACCTGGGATGAGTCAGGGAGTGTTGTTTTTTGTCTGGTTGGTTGTTTTTGTTTGTTTGTTTTGTTTTATTTGAGACAGGATCTCACTGTGTCACCCAGGCTGGAGTGCAGTTGTGCCATTAGGGAATGTTTTTAATGTTAAGTCTGAGTTGGTTTGGTAGAGAGGAAGTAAAGGGCATTCTAGATAATGGGAAAAGGCCCAAGAAAGAATAAAAAATTAAAATAGCACCATGTAGACAACTTGGTAGACAGCAATTATTTCTATCTTGCTTGAAGCAGTCAGTGGCAGGGGATGGCATTAGAGAGATATATGGGCATCATAACGTGGAATGCCTCGAACTTGTTTTTTAAGCAACTTGGACTTGATCATATAGGCCAGAGATTTCCCAAATGTTCTTTGTAGTGCTCAATATAATGCTGATAAGAATTCGTTAAAAGCTCTCTTTTCATAGATTTTTAGGAAGTCCTCAGGCTGGAGGAAATAAGTTAATTAGGTGTCCGTACTGCAGGACTTCCCAAAGTTGCAATATGCTAATATGTATTGTGACTGTACAAAAGAGAGATCTAATATTGAGCACTCATAAACTTATTTTGCTGTCCTCACATATGTATTTGTCCTTTAATGAACACCAATCAGCAGCTCTCCAGAACTTTAGTATTCTGTGACTTGGGGGGAGCCTGATATAAAAAATAAGGAATTCTGAAGGAGGAAATTTGAGTTGTAAATAGATCTCCATGGTGATGTTTGAAGAGCAGAAATGAGATAGGAGGCAGAGTGGTTGCTCACGCCTGCACTCCCAGCACTTTGGGAGGCCAAGGAAGGTGGATCAGTTGATGTTAGGAGTTCAAGGTCAGCCTGTTCAATGTCGCAAAACCCTGTCTCTACTAAAAATACAGAAATTAGCAGGACATGGTAGCGCACAACTTTAATCCCAGCTACTTGGGAGGCTGAGGCACGAGAATAGTTTGAACCCAAGAGATGGAGGTTGCAGTGATCCAAGAGGGTGCCACTGCATTTCAGCCTGAGTGTGCAGTGAGACTCTGTCTCAAAAAGATAAATAAATAAATAAATAAATAAATAAGGAAGGTTGGAGGGCAAAAAGATTGTAATATTATTGTAAAAGTCTAAAAATGTGTAAAGAGCTAAATTAATGTTGTAGCAGAAGAGGTGAAAGAAGAAAACATATTTCAGGCATTGCCAGGCAGTAAAACCCAGAGGAGTGGAGAGTTAATTGAACGAAAACAGGAAACAAAGTCCAAGAATGATGCTCAGCTTTTTAACTTTAGTGAGCGGTTACATATGAGTTGCTAGTGGTGAGTCCATGGAGGTGGAAATTTGTTTTAAAAAGGGAAAGATCACTTTGGTTTGGAAATGTTAATTTTAGTAGAAATCCAGGTGGACATATCCAGTTTGATGTGAGATTTGGAATGTAGAAGTTTGGCAAAATGATCTCAGCTGGAAATAGTGTTTGTGAGTCACCAGTGTACCTGTGGAAATTAACAACTATTGAAACGATGTTTCTGCTGTCCCTTGGTTTCAATGTATCTATCCTTAACAATGGCAGCTATGGACAATAAAAATTGAATTTAGATGGTTTCTTAGGTGATTTTTTTAAAAAGTGGTTGTAATTTTCTTCATTTTGGAGATAAGGAAAGGAGAAGAGCACTGTTTCTAGACTCTTTTTCAGAACAATATAAAACTGATTAAGAAAGCCAATTACTTTCCAAAAATAGATTAGACTTCATAAAAAGACTAAGCCTGAGTAATATGGACTATGACTTCTGTGGTTTTTTCATCCTGCTTTTTTGGAATCACCTTGAGAACTGAGAGTGCCTCATTAGATGCTCTTATAGAGGTGAGTGAGATGGAGCCAACCATGAGAGCCAACCATGGCCAAGCATAAATGAGTCCTAAGACACTCATCACCAGCCACATCTATCCTGAGGGCAAATATCTAGTCCCAACTGTGATGCAAGGGTGAGAGATTAGAGAGGGATGAGTTATTGGTAGAAATATTTTCTTTTTAATATACTACACTTCTTGAAGTACTTGGAAAACATTAAGTGTGGTGATTTAGATTGGATATCTTTGGAAATTTGCAATATGTTTTATTCTAGTTTCCTATTTCCACTAGCAAATGTCATTGCCATTGCCATCTGGAACAAATATGCACACCCTAATCTAATACTCTTGTCAGGTTAACACTCATTTTCTGCTTGCCCAAGTCAGTATGAGACTAGGCAACACAACTTATGTAATTTATTAGGGTTATTCAAATAGGAAAGCTGTTTTTAAATTTACGTAAAGCACCTATGAATTTAGAGCTTTGCAACGTAACAAAAGCTTTATGACAAAACACACTCATTGCATAATAGCTATAAAAATAAAGTGAAATTGATTGAGGACTGAGATTAATTAAAACATTTTATTTCTTTCTTATGTTAATTTTAAACATTTAAAATTATTTATTTACTTATGGTATAAAAGTAACATATTTAAGGATGGAAAACAGCTGATTCCAATACTTACTGTACAGCTGTATTTTTTTAATGAAGAATTAGGGATAAAGAGAAGATGATCACTTGAAGATTATATGGAGCCAGAGGTAAGATTTAATCTGCTGATATTCATTGCAGGTAGTTCTGAACATCATCAGAAATTTAAAAATGCGGTTTACTACATTCACCAAATACGAACTTGAAGATAACACAGAATTGAGAGGTGGACTAAGGTTTCCAACGCAAAGCTATGTGAAGCCTTGGGAATACTAAAGGTGGTTGAATCGCTCTGTGAGCATGGCTCTAAGGTCAAAGATGACGGAGAACTAATGTTGAAGCTTAAACTGAGAGATTGATGTTTCTCATTGTGACATTTTGTATCTCCTCCCTCTAGGAAGATACCTAGTGACCCCATTATACTTTGAGTATACACTCTGCTACAGTGGTAGCATCCCACATCCGTCAGAGCAAATTGGTGATTTGGAAATAATGCTGTAGCCTGGATGGAGTAAGGAGCATACAATAACAAGCACACAAGGCTACATAGCCCTGGTTGTTTCTTCCACTTTTAGAAGTAAAATATTTAATAATGTTAGCTAGAACAGACAGTGGCTGCAGTGATGACCCATGAGGAAATACACTGTGTTCTACTCCTGACTAATCCAAATGGTGTAGTTGGTCATGGAGATCCCTTCTGTGCCAGCCAGTATTTCTCTGCTTGTTGGATAATGAGGGAGATTCTGAGTGACTGGGGTAGATGAGGGACTCAAAACAGCATCTGCTTAACAACTGGTAACACATTTTCCCAATTGGTATAATTGTCGTGGTTCACAACATCAGAAAATGAGCCTCACCTCTATATCTCTATATCAACCCAACCTCCCATTCATCTCCAACTCAGTAAGCTAGTGAATTACAAAAGAGAGGCAGCCATCTAAAACATCAGCTGCTGTGAAGAGTTTTGGGGAGGTTTTCTACAGGATAATGTAGCCTCGTTAGGTGTGAGGAAGGCAAAGAGTGAATGGACATAATTTGCCACCCCAAAGGCTCTCTGTTTTTCTGACATATTCTGCACCTCCCTCATCCTATCCCCTACGCTGTAAGTTCCTTCCCCTGGAGGAGTACAAGTTAAGATACAGATTTTCTATTTTTACTTACAGGTACAAATCTTGATGTAGCTGATAAATTCCAGAAAGAAAATTGAAACATTTATAGAAAAAGAAGACAAATTAGTGGGCCGGAAACAGCAGGAATTTAAAGTAAGTTTTATCAGAATTAAATGACAGTCTTGGAAATATGAGGCTGAAATAAAAAGTTGTGAACAAGTTGCTTTTAATTGCAGAATGCATCAATATTTTTCCATAAGAAAAAATGCTACCTGTTATACTTTAGAGTTTTTGTTATACTTATCTTTTATCTTTTAAAGTTTTCATTATACTTATTGATAAAAACTCTTCTAGACATATTATGTTGTAAATTGCCCATAATCTGTGGTTGTATATTGATCTGTTTAGGAACTTCAGCAGGCACAGTATTGGCTCAAAGCATATGTATGAACACCAAGATTTTATCTGCAATTATTCAAATTTTACTAAACACATAGTTATTTCCCCCCCACTGTCGAAATACAGCATTGGAAAGTAAACAGCAGAAATTTTAACTTTTGTTTAAAGTCAGCAGAAAGTTTCTTAAAAACTGACGTTCAACACCTAATTCTGAGTTGGTCACACCAGCCTCTCACTGTTTTGAAATTTCTCTGATCAATTCCCAGGGATTTGACAATGTATCCTGCCTTCAGTTACCTTGCTTGACCTGTATGATGGTTAACTTCATGTGTCCATTTGAGTAGGTTATAGTGCCCAGTTGTTTGGTCAAACACCAGTCTAGATATTGCTTTGAAAGTGTTTTTAAATGTGATTAACATTTGAATCAGTATACACTGAGTAAAGCAGATTACCCTCCATAATGTGGGTAGACTTCATTAAATCATTCCAAAGCCAAGGATCCTTGAAGAGGAAGAATTTCCACCTCCAGACTGCAACATAGAAATTCTGCCTGAGTTTCCAGCCTTCCAACTCAAGACTGAAACACTGAACCCTGCCAGAATTTTCAGTCTGGGACTCTGCCCTGGAAAGTTCAGACTTACCAGCTCCCATAATCACATGAGCCTGTTCATTAAAATACCTCTCTTTCTTCCTCTGTGTATATATTCTATGGGTTCTTTGGAAAACCCTGACTAATATAGCCTGTGTTCCACAAGCCTTTTGTATATAACTCAGTTACAAAATAAAACACAGCTTCATTACTGGAAGTCATCTTCACTTCTTAGATCTCTTAAAGTATTTGGTTACTGTGCTGCTAGCACTATGAAATTGTGTTCTTTCCTTCAAAGACAAACACCTGATTCACTAACATCAACTTGACCCTAATGTCACTGTTCCCGTGCCTTGCTGTATATACAGAAAATTTTAAGGTCAGTTTATAGTGTGATATTTTTAAATTTTACAAAGAAATTAAACCCCAAATGTGTAGTATTAATAGCACTGAGAACTTTTTTTGTCACAATGTTATGAACACCTATGACCTAGTTCATGCAAGCATAGGCAGTAGCAACTATTTAAGAACTGCTACCTGACAGTGGGATAGTGTGAGATGTTAATTGTTAGATGTATCTCACTTTCAGAGAAATAGGGCAAATGTTTGCATGTTGAAATCAACGGCATATGATGTGTGTTATATAAATGAGTATACATGTATGTGTTTACTTAAAGTGCATAATAGTTATACCTAAAACAATTTACTTAGGGGAAAGATGAGGTCCAGCACTCTTCTAGAAAATATCTAAAAACAGCAAAGTCTTAAAAGTGAGATGAGAGATAAACACAGAGTAAAAGGCAAAAATATTAATGTATCCATAATTCTTGTCTTAAAGGGAAAAAAGGTAAAGTAGGTAACATATTTAATGAAACAATAATTAAAGATTTCCTTGAATTAAATAAAGATATTGGGTCTTACTTGAAAAGTTATGTAGAGTTTCAAAGTTATATTACAAGAAAAAGAAGAAAAAAAAAAACACTCCAAACCTCAAAGGAATTACAGAAAAAATTAAAATAAAAAACAAAGACACATTCTAAAAATCACTCAAAAATGCAAATGTCCTAGGAAGAGACAGGTATTAATTGATATCAGACTTTTCAACAATGTTCTGAATGAAAGAATATGGACTAATATTTTCAAATTGATGAGGAAAAAGAACTTTGCATATGGAATCAAATAACTTAATAAACTATCATCTAAATCTGAGTGGCAAATAAATGTATTCTCAATCTAGATTTAACTTTCTAGAATAAAGATGGAGGGTGAGTTCTGTAATTCAGTAAAATGGAGAACATACTAAGGTTCTTGTAGCACATATATGTGTATTTAATGACAGTCATAGATATTGATGAGCATAAAAAATGATAGAGAAAATTAAGTAAGGGTACATGTTAATAAGATTTAAGTTCTAGAAGCAAAAGTCTGATTCATATAGTGGAAGGCAGGAAAAGGCACAATATTAAGGACAAAATAAGATTGCAGAAGTAATTTTTAATATGACAAAAACGATAAGAAATGTAAATACATCACACTTAGCCCGAGAGAAGACCCTTACATTGCACCAACAATATAATCTAATACTATTTTGCTAAGAATGATTTAAATAGCATGTCATTAAATTAAAAAGGCAGAAAAACCTGTACCAAAAGAAAGCCTTAAGTGCCAAGGAAAATTGAGATAAAAACATTAGAAGAGACAAAGAATAGTAACACATATTGATAAATGGAAAAATTGACTTATACTCCTTCAAACAGACAGCCCAAAATTGAAAAAGCAAAAGTTCTAGAACCTAGAAGAGAAATCCAAACTATGACAAAGTGGGGGATTCTAACATGCCCTTCTCAAACACTGAAAGATAACAATTATTTTTAATATGTAAAGGTGCTATAGGTATGAATAAGAAATGAAATTTGGACACATAAATATGAACATGCTCACACATTAACCCGAAAAACAAAGAAAGCTGTTTTTGGGGGGGGATCGCATGCAATATTCACAGACACACACACACACACACACACAAACACACACAAAATTGGCCATGGTGTAGGCTATCTGCAAAGGGAGCATAGTATGTTTTAAATACAGTCATGCATCACTAAACAAAAAGAACACGCTCTGAGAAAATAGTCCTTAGGCAATTTCATCATTGTGTGAACACCACAATGTGCATTTATAGAAACCTTGATGGTATAGCTTACTACACACCTAGGCTGTATGGTATAGCCTAATGCTTCTAGGCTACAAACCTGTACAAACTGTAACTGTACTGACTACTGTAGGCAATTGTAACACAATGGTAAGTATTTGTCTACCTGAACGTATCTAAACATAGACAAGGTACAATATAAAGATGGTATTATAATATTATGGGACTACCTTTGTAAAGGTGATCCATTGTTGACCAAAATGTTGTAATTACTGTAGTCAATATCGTGAAGACGAGATTCTTAAACCATAGTGCAAAAAAAAGACAAAAAAAAAAAATTGCACATCCATATCTAAATGCCAGAAATGGGAGATTACATGACGCTTTCCAATAAAAACTTTGCATTATCTGCTAAATATTTCTCCTTCCCTCTTTTTTTATTCTCTGCATACAGCCCATCCGACCCCACTCTCTTCCCTCAGCTGCCCCTTCTGATCATGCCCCTGCTTCTTCTCGAAGCCGGTGCTCTAGACTGCTGGCTGGCACTGCTCTCAGGGGGAGCAACCCATTGGTATTCTCCATCTTATTTCAGGTGGAATTGGAAACAGTTGCAGAGAAAACGAGAAAAAGAAAAACATCTGTTTCTCTTGATCCAATTTATACATGTTGATTATGCAAGTTGCTTTTTTTCTTCATTTTTTAAAAGATCTGTTTTATTGGCCACAAGTTCTACATGTATTAGGAAGGAGGGGGAAGATGTGATGACTTGCAGCTTTCCCTTTGACTTTGCAGGAACCAGAGACTTTCGGATTGCTCCAGGGCTTTTTCTATAACGGGGCAATAGGTATGCAGTTCAGGAAGCATTCCCACAGAGAACCTACATAGGTTATCAAGAGGGTATACCTGACTGCAAATCAACTATGCAATTCCTAGAACAGTGCAATAATTGGCTGGGGATTTTATCTATTCTTGTGGCTGATGCCAATAAGTGAGTGCGTTTATTAACAATTTATTTACAGAACATAGATTGATTTCACTGGGACTGCATGGCCAGCCACTGCAAAGAGGAAGTAAATGATTTCTTCCAAAGCTTTTAGGAATCCACTATTGTCAAGAAGTCAGTATATATTGGAAGTGAATATCAGGATGTAGGAGCAAAGTGATAGGCATTGTAATAAAGAACACAAAATGAAATCTGCCTGAAACCAAACCAGCATACATTTTGATGTACATATGAACAATGAAATGTGCACCATCTGAAATAAAAGAAAGAGGGCACAAGTCAAGTAATGTCAATCACCTAATTTATGCTAATGATATTAAGGACAATTATGATGGGGGTTGTATATTGGTAAAAAGTAAGAAATTGTTTGATATTCCTTAATTGGAGAGGGTGATATTAATGAAAATGAGAGAGACAGATGACAAATTAGGATAAAAACACTAGTTTAATTTTAAATATATACCATTTGAGTAAACCAAAAAAATGATAGGATCAGGATCCAAAGAGAAAGGATTTTTCTCGCCCGTCAAACTTAATCAGGTGCAAATCTGAAGCTCATGGCAGAAAAAGAAACCTACAATTAAACATGTCAGTGTCAGTATGCAAGGAAATCGTTTCATCATGTGCAACATCACCTTTTCAAAATATATTATTACCTGATTTTAAAAACAAAATAAAAATTCAATCTTGTATTTGGGAAATATTCTAATACTGGAGGGAATAGAACGGCTGTAGGTAAAAATAAATGGAAAGTGGTAATAGGTAATATATTTTAAAATGACTGTGAGTACTGAGGCATTATTTTTTCCTCTGTGAAAACATTTATACTCATTCTGAGGAATATGGAACAGTGATGTACCCCAAAGTATTAATAATTTATGTGGCCTGAAAGTTGTTTCACTTTATAGCTAAAACGAATTAGTTTATTTGGTTCCTCCCAAATATACATATATATATGTATAAATACATAAAATTTTAGGTGATAATTATGGCATATAAATATAAGATTTTGGTTATACAAAAAATAACAGAAAAAGACTATTATTTTGGCAATTTAAAATTATGAAATTATTATTCACTTGTGCTTGCTTCATGTTCATCAAGAGTTGAGCCTCGGAAACAATGCCAACTATTTACTATTTATCCACTAAATTATCATATTGTAACTATTGAATCCTTGCTCTTGACATAAAAATGTTTTAAATCCTGATCCATAGATATTTTGATTATATATGTTAGCAAAGACATTAAATATGAAAAGCAATAATTTTCTCACAGCTAAGCCAAGTGAAATTTTCTCCCCTGCAGTTCTGCAGTATCTAATATGTATGAAAATGAATATACCCTATAACTCAGGATTCCATTTGTGGCTATTTACTTTAGAGAAACTCATGTGCATGGGCATAAGGGAATCCATTTATTACAATATTATTTATTATGATGAAAAATCAGAAATGATTCCAACTTCCAGGGGTTACATAAATTGTAGTATTTGCTTATGGAGGAGTAACACACAATTATAATGAATAATCTAGATCTATAAATTAGGCTTATATTTACCCTCATGGCTAGATATTAAAAACAGTGCTGAGTTAGATAAAATATTATAGTATGTCACTCATGACGATAAAGAATATACTCTCCAAAAATATATATATTTATGGAGACACACACACACATACAAACACACACTGGAAGGATACATACTGAATTTATAATAGTTTCCTCTAAGAGGGAAGGGGAAGAATAGGATAGTAAAGGAAACCACTTATTGCATATAATGTTTTATATTTTTGTAAAATTTAAGGGAACAATGACAAAGAATCAATACTGCTCTATTGTAACTTGTAGAAATATGAAAATTATTGGCTTATTCTTTGAAGTTATCTGATCTATTTAATTTCTTTAAATTGCTCTCATAATCACGACTCACAAATGGAGAGACCTGCCTCTACTACATTCTGAGTCATAGCACATAATGTTTTGAAATGAGGCTGACATTACAATAAAAAGTATATTACTAAGAAAGTGCCAAAGTTAATATTTATTTACAAATATTGTAATGATAGTCATGGAGAAATATCTGAAAAATAAGCTAAAAATGGATAATGATGTTAAATTTTATGGAAATATCAAATCAAGCTTGTCAATTTGGAGGACATTAAAAAAATAAGATGTCAAATTAGCAAAAAATCTTAGCATTTCCTATTATTTCCTAGAATTTGAGTCTTTTGCATTGGTCAGTTGCATCTAGATTTGGACTTTGCTTCACTGGATTGTTGAAATGGAAATCCTTGTTAGAGAGATAAATAATGCAGTGTTATTTGTTGTTCAAGACAAAGTTGATGGATATATGTCAACAAGAATGACAGAGAAAGGTACTTTTCAAGGCTTCTGCTCATTTGTGAACTTGCATGACTCTCAGTACACTTAAGGAATTTCTATATGTTAGTGCTCTAAGGAGCAAATAGTGGTTGTAATGGAAATACACCAAGATTCCATTATTAGGGCAAAGAATAAATTTAACACATACAACACTTGGACCTATGTGTTCCCTCTCCTGAAATTCTAAGGAAAAATAATAGAAAAGGTGCTTATTAAGGGGAAAAAATGTGGGATGTGTGTGTGTGCACGTGTGTCTGCATGTGTATGTTTAGGGAAGAGATAAATAATACTATCTCGATTAAGAAATAAAAATGCTTAATAAATAGGTTATTCCAGAACAAGTGGGCACTACTGCTAATTAGACTAAAGTAATCTTAGGGTTTTTCATCCATTAATCTGAGCTGGTACAGAAAATTAATTATGAAGCTGAGTTTAAAAGCCATAAATGACTAGATTATAATTCTGACAAGCATAGTATTTAGTGATGTAACAATTATGCATTGTGTCTGTGTTGCTTGGAAAGTCTTTGCCTGACTACACTGTTGAAGACATATTATCATCTAGACAAAGGTTGACCATACAAAAGATTTATTTTAATCTGACTGATACCATCATCTTAAATGTATGGGAAGTTGAGCTGTCAGGGATAGTTACTTCTGCCTGTAACCCTATTCTTCTGTGGCAGCATCTATTGTATTGACAATTCAGGAAAATATTATATCATTACTAATTTATATGGAATATTTTACCAGAAAGAGAGTGTGATTTGCCTTTGACTATTTCTAATATTTTCCAGAATTCAGTTTTACAATAAAGTTTAGATATCAAAATCTGTAAAGGAAAAATTATACATAAAATGTACCAATTTTCTGTCTTTTAAAATGTTTATAGGACCGTTTCGAACCTTCAAAACTCACCAGAAAACATATGAAAAATAAAACGTTCAGTTGATGTCATTTAAATTAGTATATTGAGAAAATTGTTGCTATTTTTCTCCTAGACACAATTTGGCAAAATACTAAATTAGCAAGTAGAGATGCATAGAATGCGCCACTTTTTACATTTACCCTTCTCATATTTAATAATCAATTATTTTTTCCTGGAATAATTGCAATTTCAGCATCTAATAAATGATCTCACCTGTTGTTCACATTTTATTTACTCCTTATTTGAAAACGATGAGGCCACGCATGGTGGCTCCCGCCTGTAATCCCAGCACTTTGGGAGGCCGAGGCGAGCAGATCACGAGGTCAAGAGTTCGAGACCATCTTGGTCAATATGGTGACACCCCATCTCTACTAAAAATACAAAAATTAGCCAGGCATGTTGGGCGCCTGTAATCCCAGCTACTCGGGAGGCTGAGGCAGAAGAATCCCTTGAACCCAAGAGGCGGAGGTTGCAGTGAGCCGAGATCACGCCACTGCACTCCAGCCTGGCGGCAGAGTGAGACTCCATCTCAAAAAATAGTAATAATAAAAATAAAAAATAAAATAATGAAATATATTTTATTTACTTTTTGCTATTCTTTGTTATATTTCTCATTTAGGACTAAGTTTTTTCCAGTAAGAGTCAGCTTGATGAAAGGAGTGAAGACCTAGAGTGCCCCAAGTATGACTATGATAGAGACAATGATTCTTGTTCCTGTTTCTTCCTGATTTTTTAAATCTATTAGGATGCCTGATGTCTAATCTCCTTGTCTCTCAGTTTGATAGGAATCTTCTAGAACTTATTTTACTTGGCCTCTTAGTAACATACAACATTTTAAAATTCTCATTCTTTGATATATCCTCCCCTGTATGGATCACTTTCTTAAATTTCTTCTGATGTCCTTGGTCATTCTTTAGCTCCTCTTTTGAAAATGTCCCTTTGCATATGGTCATTAAATGGTGGACATACCCAAAGTTTATTCCCAAATCTACTCTATTCTCATTTCATAATGTCTTTATAATGTATGGCATCCACATTGCTTCAATTTCTACCAACATCTCAGCAACTGACATCATTCAACCACTAGTTTAGAACTTGTTGAACTAAACATTTCAATTTGGATTTCTCAAAGGTGCTTCAAACTTAGTGTGCTGAAAACTAAATTTATCCATCCCCCACAAAATCTGAGAAAGGAATCTTCATAGGAGTCATCCTTAACACATCCTTCTCCCACACCTTAAATCCTATGTTAATTTCTAAATGTTTTCCAAATCTTTCTACTCACCCGGAACTTACCACCACCTTAATGCAAACTATTGTTCACTCTAAACTACATTAAAGCAGTACATTTCCAAGAGATTTGTCCATATTTATTCATTTTCCCACTTTTCTTTTTTGATTTTTTGTTTGTTTGTTTGTTTGTTTTGAGGTGGAGTCTCCCTCTATTACCCAGGCTGGAGTGCAGTGGCATGATCTCAGCTCACTGCAATCTCTGCCTCCCCGGTTCAAGTTATTCTCCTGCCTCAGCCTGATTAGCTGGGATTATAGGTGCCCACCACCACGCCCGGTTAATTTTTGTATTTTTGGTAGAGACGGGGTTTCACCATGTTGGCCAGGCTGGTCTCGAACTCCTAACCTCGGGTGATTTACCCCTCCTCGGCCTCCTAAAGTGCTGGGATTACAGGCGTGAGCCACCTTGCGTGGCCCATTTTCCCACTTTTCAAACTCTATTACTGACCACAGCTTATACTATTTTAACAAAGTTCAATAGTTATTAGGATAAAAACCAATTTCCTTTACATGCTGCTCAAGGCACTATGTGAACTGGTCCCTATCCCATTAGCCTCATGCCTCATTTCACATCAGCCTTTCACTCACAGCTTGAATTACCCTCATTTGTGCTCTTCATCATGCCACACATACATTCCCATGCCTGTGATTGTAATTCTCTGTTTTTACTCACTTTACCTGGTTGAATGCCTTCTCATCCTACAGGTCCCATCTCAGTTCTTACTTTCGGTGGGCTTTTCTTGATCTTCCTGATTGGCTCAAGCTTCTCTAGCATGTGATTTCATGACACCCTAAACTTCTCCATAACACTTATTATAGGCACACTTGTATATGTATTTGTGTAATCATTTAATTAATTTTGGGGAGGGTCACAAGCTCTTACAAGACAGAAACCCTGATACTATTTGCCAATGTTTTCTTCATGCCTTGCACACACCTGGCATCTGTTAGGTGTTCAATTATTCGTTGACTGAATGACTGACTATGAGAAAATACAACAGTTAAAATACAGTCCAGAGAGATATAATGCTATAGAAAATGGGATGGCAGGCCAGCAGGAATAAATTAACCCAGAAAAAAAGAACAAAAGGATACTGGCCTCAGTGAGTAGAGATAATGAATTAATATCAAGTTTATCTTTATGTTGGTTTTAGTTATACTTGTGGTATTGACATAGGTAAAGACAAATGTACTACAGCATACATTATATAGAAAGAACTTAAGTAAACTGCTTAGCATATTGCATGTAAAATAGACTTCATCAATAATAATTAATCCTGTTTTAAATAGCCTTTGTCTTTTTAAAGCTATGAGTTAAATATCTTCTCAAAATTCTTAGAAAATGTGAAAATTATGTCAGCATTTTGGGCCTTAGAGTGAAGAGAAATTGTAAGGAATATTAACTGCCAAATGATGTACAAACGATTTTGTCTTTCTTGGTTTTAGAACTTTGGATAGCTGAGCTATAGTCATATCTTCAGGGGGAAATTGTAAATTTCTGTCTCAAAATAAACCTTATTCTAAGTAAGCTTCAGTATTAGCTGTGTGTTGTCACTGAGCACCAAGAAAATATTAAATATATGATCTCCATTTATATTGTGTATATGCACACATTATATCTCTTTAGAACTGCTTTCTAGTTTGTTGCCTGATAGGCAGAAACATGGTGTATTTCTACCTGTAAAGCCACATTTTCCTTCTTCCTCTTACTGTTAAGTTTTAATTTAAAAAAAAAAAAAAACTTGAAGACAAAGGGGAAAAAAATGAACAAAAACATTTGAGTGCTGTTTAATTCGAAGAGTTTAAAAATCATTTTAAATCTATTTGTTCTTCTTTGTGTTACCACAGTGCATAATGACAGTACTTGGAATTAATGTACATCCACGTGCATTACAATAGGTATTCACTGTAACTTAGCAACAGCTAAGCATGGCTTCTTCAGCTTGTTGATTTCCATTGCTGGACCTGAGAGGCCATAGAAAATTCAATTTACTCTAAATTTCTTATGTTAACAGTTAAATGTTAAGCTCCTGTTTACAGAAAGCTCTTCTGTGAATTGTCAGAATTCAGCAAGCTCTGTTCTACACAGCAGGAGATGTTAGCCATTTTCTTTTGGGGAGAGGGTAGTAGAAAACAACTTTTCTCTATCTCTTTCTCCTTTCCCCATGTGTTTTCCTGTTTAACCATGATGATTCCAAAATAGAAAGAGCAGAAGCGCATCAACTCATAGTACTTAGAATAGACCTTTAGTGCATAAAAGGTTCATAATTCTACATGAGAAAAATATAAAGAAAAGCCCTTTTACTGTGTCTCAGTAAAACAGAAGCTGAGTTATAAAAATTTTAGGCCAACATTAGTACCCTTTGCCCTTGGACAATTGATAGGCCCCATATTTGCAAATATATTTATTTTACGGGGTGGAAGGAGCATTTGGGAGATACACAACATTTTCCATTTTTATTTTAATAATACATTTAATTCATATCAGCATATCATAAAACAAAAGAAATATTTACACACACAAACACACACACAAAATTGGGAGATAATTAAATTCAAAATATAATAAGATATGTCAAACTAAAGGAAAAAACTGAGGCAAAATAAATATAAGTAGAGATTTTACTTGGACTAAGTTTGAGGATTGTAACTCAGAAGCACATATTCGAGTTGTCCTGAATATATACTCAGAGCAGCAGTTTCAAGTAGGTTTTTAAAGAGAAAGAAGAGGCAGTTCCTAAGTTATTCACCAATAATTTGCACTAAAATAATATCAATTATTGATTGGGTACATAATGCTTTTTGCATCATAAGTTTAGAACATAGAGACAACGGGTGAGGCAACTAGTCAGGAACAAATGCATTTAAACAAAAGCCTCCAGGAATATGACCCATTAAGTTATGGAGACTTCATGAGTATGAAATCCCATACTCATGTTTCTCTGGGCCTAGTAAATTTTGCATACCCCACATAGCTCAAACTACTCTAAACTATTTTTCTTTCCTCATATTCTTTAAATTCAATATATTTAGTTTAAAAATAAACCTCATTTTTTGTTATATTTCACTCCACACCAATATTAATCTGTGACCCTGAATTGAGAAATTCCTACAAGAGGACATACCTTTTACTTTTAACAATTTTATTGAGAGATAATTTAATTCACCATATTTAAGTGTACAATTCGATGGTTTTAGTGTTATCACAGAGTTACATAATCATAACCACATTTTAGTTTTAGAATATTTGTATCACTCCCAAAAGAAATCTGCTTCTAATTAATAGTCACTTCCCAAGTCCCTGAAGCTATTTGTTTATATTCTAGGGTTTCCAAACCCAAACCTGGAGACTAGTTCTCTACCTTGGGAAGACTTCTTTACATTTCAGATTAAGGGTTGTTCTCTCTCTCTTCACAGTGAAGTAGAGGTAGATTTGTCAGCTGACCTACATAAATTCTGCAATTCATAATTTTGGAATTCCTCTTTTATGCTACAAACATCAATGTACACACTGGTGATAACTGCATTCATGGTGTTGCCTCATGGGGAATCTAGGTGTGAGAGACCAATGCAAGCTTTTCTGTTAGCCATTAAAAGTCTGTCTCTAATCTAAGAGTCTCTTGACTGTGTGTGTGTGTGTATATTCCTCTAATTCTCTTTAACTTTTTTTGCACTAAAACATTAGCTAATGTAACATTTTTTATTCCTTTAATGATTTCTAAGTTATATTCTTTTATTTTGTTAATGTTTGGTCTAATGTTCTCTGTGTGTGTGTGTGTGTGTATGTGTGTGTGTAAATTAGCATGTCAGAATCTTCTTCAGATTTATATCAACAACTCCAGTGTGCTATAGAAAATACACTTCTGAGCTGGGCACAAAGGTGAGCAGCTGTAACCCCAGCTACTGAGGAGGATGAGGAGGGAGGATCACATGTGCCTAGGAGTTTGAGGCCAGTCTGGACAAAATAAGATAGGGAATAGAGCTACACAGAATTGCATTTTTTTTCTATTTTTAAAGAAAATTTTCTTTAATTTCTTAGCATTTCTCAAAAAAAAAATACACTGTGTAGCTCTATTCCTTCTCTTCATTTTATGTTGTTCTTATTATCTTATTATAAAAATATTATCATACATGATACATATTTAGATATTACAAATCCAGCCATGCATTTTCATAAATATTGCTAGTATGGGTATATGTTTTTTGAAGAAGCCGAGGAGGAAAGAAGCTCAAATATATGTATTTATATATTTTCTTAAATTAATAATCTTTTTATTCATCCTTTATGTTTCTATTCATTTTTTTTCATTTAGATTCATGTTTAACATCTGGTGTCCATTTTTTCCATTCCAGAAATCTTTGTTTACACTTGTGCTATTCTTGTAAAGTATATTCTATTTCTGTATACTATAGACTCAAAAATGCAATTATATGAATGTCATTTTGTAAACTTACATTTAAATAGGTTAAAAGCAGAAATGTACAATTATAATGTGTTTATAATTACCTACATAATTAACTTTATTGAAATTCTTTGTTTCTTCTTGTTTATTTGAATTATTGTCTGGCATCACTGATTTTCAGCCTGATAAATCTTTTAGCATTCTTCCTAAAATGGGTATGCTAGCAACAAATTCTGTCAGTGTTTATCTGAGAATACCTCTATTTTGCCTTATTTTTGAAATGTAATTTTGCTGACATAATATTCTTAGTTGAACAGCTTTTTGTTTTTGTTTTGCTTTAAGTTTTTAAGTGCTTTGAAAGTATTGTCTCACTGTCATCTAGCATCCATTTTTTTTTTCCAATAAAGTCAACTGTTTTCTTAGTGTTGTCCCATTGTATGTTATAAATCGGTTTTCTCCTGCTACTTTCAAGATCTTTGGTTTTCAACTTCTGTCTATGACAATCTGGGTGTGGACCTTCTTGTATCTACATCCAGCTCTTACCTGAAGTTTGTTGAATATTTTGGTTGTGGAGATCTATGTTTTTAAAATCAAATTTTAGAAATTTCAGTTGTTATTCATTTTTTTTTTCTGTTTTTTTCCTCTTTCTGGTACTCCTACTATGTGTATATCAATGTGCTTAATAGGGTTCTATATTCTGAGAGGCTGCATTTCTTTTTCTTCATTACTGTATTATCTTTATTCATTAGACTGCATTATTTCTATCAATCTATCTTCAGGTTTGCTGACTCATTTGCTGGCTCAAATCTACTATTCATACTCTCTGGTAAATTTTTCATTTAGTTTATTGTACTTTTCAACTTCAGAAATTTTATTTTTTTAATAAATTATATTTTGCTGTCATTCTCTCTTAGACAAAATTTGCCATTGTATTTTCCTTTAATTATTTGACAAATGGTTTTCCATAGATTTTTGAGTATGTTTATAGTTGCTGCTTTAAAATTATTGTCTGCCAAGTGCAACATCTGGCCAACTTAAATGCAGTTTCAATCTCTCATTTTTTTTTTCTTGTAGATAGTTAAACTTTCCTGCTTACATTTAAGTCTTATAACTTTGGTTGATAACTTTGTAAGTTAGATAATATATTGTAGCGACTCTGAGTAGTGACCTTTATTGTCTCCCCACAAGGTTTATTATAGTTGTTTGGTTATTAATGTTTCAGTGACTTGGCTGGACTGGTTCAATTATTTTTCCCCAGTTATGAGTATCCACTGATTTCACTTCTTAGAGGACATATTTATGTCCCCAAATCTCCTGAACATGAAAGGTGACTGTTGTTTTGGCTTTGATCTGTTTGGCTGTCTCTTTTCTCTCTTTTCTTAATGAGATTCTTGCTGGTCTATTGAGATCAAATCCAGCTGTTAGCCTCCACTAATTACTAGATAATAACTTGTTTTTTTTCCAATACCCTAGTGCACATTTTACTCCATGTTCTTATTCAATTGAAGTTACTCTCCTTGGTCAATGCAGGGTACTGCCAGCCTCTGACCTTTACTCTTAACCTCCTCTGAGTACAACATGCAGACTATGAAATAGGAGGTAAGTGTAGGGGTTGTTTGTTTGCTTTTCATTGCAGCTCTAACTAGATTCTCCCTATGAAGCTAGAGCTATGTGTTTGTGTTGTTGAGGGTAGGAAATGAAACTTTCAAAGGCTCTAGCAACTGCCCAGTAGGGATCTTCCACAGTCTTGAGTTCAGAAGAATAATATCTGGCTATGATTACTAAATATCAGTGCAGACCAGAATTTACCCAGCATAGCACTTTTTCTCTGAGATTGAAGGAGATGAGCATGGCTACTTGACTGCCAGGCCCACCAGAACCATTGTCTTACACCAGAGTTGTGTGCAAAAGGGACACTGCTCTCATCTTGAACTGTTCTGCCAAGATTCTTGCTAGGTAGTGGAAGTTGGAAATGGGGGGAAATAATGCCTCCTGACTATAGCCAGGCTTGACATAAGCTTTCTGTAGCATGGAAGTATGGAAAATGAGACCTGCTGAGGTTCATCAGCAGCTGAAACTACTTGGAATAGTTCTTTCAACTCAGGTAACTGGGAGATATGGAAATTTCCAATTGTCTGCTGAGTGCTTTGAAATAGTATTTCTGCAAGACAGAGTTGTGGGAAGGGTACAGCCCAAAGCTTAAATGCCACAGCTGCTTCTTACTGAGTTTTCACAGACATGTTGAGTAAATGCTTCTCTATTTAAAAGCCGTTTGATCCATCGTGAGAGACTTTATATAATTGTCTTTGCTAATTTCAACCAGCTTAATTAATATCTCTCTACAAGAGACATTTCTTTAAGGTTCTTACACTACCATTTCAGAAGTCCTGCCTGGTCATACCTCCTTTTGAATGTCTTTTGCTAAATCATACTCCTATGTTTTTATCTGAAACGTACACATTTTTAACAGGTCTTAGATAAAATTATTCTAGGTCCCCAAATACTCAATTCAAAAATCCTTTAAAACTAATTAAAATATATATTTTTAATGCACTTTCTATCTTTAAGACTTTAAGTTGCATCTGTATTGTTGTTTTCTTAAAGCAAAATATGAAAAAGAGGTACAAATAAGCAAAATATGAAAAAGAGGTACAAATAAGCTAATTTATCTTACTGCTTGGCAATTGATGTTAATACATTGTTGCTAAATATGATGTCAACAGGAAGTTTGTGTTAACTTAACTCAGTTAACTCAGTTTTCAATCTTTTCTTCCCATAGGTAATTTGTGTTAATTAACTACAACATTTTTTAAGCTATGAAAGGAAAGGCTGCCATTTCTGTTACTGCTCTCTTCAGATCAGAAATAATCGTGTGTGTGTGTATGTGTGTTGCACATATATGCATTGGGTTTTCTGGTAGAACAAATAGAAATAAAGTCTGTGTACAGTGCTTGTATGTGATATATAAAATAAAAGTTTGTCAATCTTGATATTAGCTTCAAAATTAAATTCTTAGATGGCCAGAATCATATTTTAAGTTTTTAAGGATTTAAAAAATACTGGCAATTTTGGCTTTGAATGTTCCATAAAACAACCATGAAAAAAATCCATGAATAATGTTTAGTTTTTGAGAAATTATATACTTAATGGTGGCATGATTATCATTTTTATTATATAGTCATGTATATTACCTATAGAATAATAAATATAAAACTAAATGAGTAAACTGGAAGTTTGAAGGAATGCTTTAAATGTACAACTGGGGGATTTTAGAGAATTAGTCTTTCTCTTTCAAAGCTCATAGTGCCCGGATATACTGATCACTAGTTATACAGCAATTAGAGGTTCCCACTTCTCAGCTCTTGGATATCATTTACCTGGAGCACAGTCTACCTTGGCACCCTAATTTATCAAATCAGCTAGACAATTTAAAAATCCCCTGAAAATACTTTTAGCCCCGGAACTTCAAAGTAGCTTGGCTTTCTATTCAGTGACTGCATCCTCTTCTTCTAAAGTGGTCTACTCCCTCAGTGGTGTTCTGAACAAAATTCACAAGAAATGTATTTTCTTTGTAAACAACCTCCTGTTTTTCCATCTTTCTCATGCCTTCATTTCCTACAAACTTCCTTTGAAAAAAATCTCAATTTATCTTTTTGAATTTTTGCACTTGATATTTTTTCTCATTCTGAGAACTATGATGATACATTTCAAGTAAAAATAAAAAAATCTTAATTTCTCATTATTTTTTTCTGTGACTTGGTGCTATTATAAAAATAAAATATTAAGTTCTATTGTCTAATGTGGTAAAGCATAGAGTTTATACTCTCATTTAGGGCTTTTAATATACTGAATAATTATTGTACTTGTTCCCGATGGTGTTCTTGAAATGCATTTTACATTTAACAGTCTCACTAAATTTCTTAACATCACCATCTACATTTATTTCTAGCAAATGCGCTTCCTGCTTAGGAGAGAAAGAGTTGACATGCTTTGAGTTAATTTCTTACCTTCACTCATTCATTCATTTAACTTAAGGGCTTAATCTGCCCTCTGAAAGATACCATGTTTTATATTGGAGAAACAAGAATAGATTATTACTTCTCCCTTAGGGGATTCAGAAATGGATAGAAAACAAATATATAAGCAATATGTGTATCAAGGTAGGTACTGTGAAGGGATATGTAATACATATTGGGCAGAACTGGACACAAAGTAATTTTGATAGGAAAGACTATGTAGATTACAAATACGTATTGGCATACACATTGGAAAGAATATTCCAAGAAAAGGCATCAGTATGTAAAAATTGTGCAAGTGTCAAAGTGATATAGGGTTCAAGGAACTATAGGCACTTGGTGTGATGGAATCACAGAATAACATTTTCAACAAGTAATTGAAAGAATTAATTGAGAAACAGTATAATGTGGCTGAGAATGTGAAAAGTTGGAACAGCAATAGCAGTTTGAGGATGTTTACAACAGTTCAAGGAATAAATGATGATGTCTAAAATGAGACAAGGGCATTGGAAAGAGAAAGGAGTTATACTAGATATTGAGGATCTCCAAAAGGAGACATTTGGTGGCTATCTGAACAAAGCCAATGAGGAAGAGGAATGGGTCAATATTGTTGCTGGTGCCTGAGAACTGAAGTATAGGAAGGAAAGCCAATTTTTCAAGAAAATATTTTGGGCTCTGTTTTGCCCATATTGACTTTAGTTACATTTTAAACGCTCACAAGGAGGCATACTCATTTGAATGCCACATGCTTCTAAATATAACAGGAGGCTTTTTCCCTTCAAAAAAAAATCTCCAAGTAAAGAAGGAGTATCTTGGATTTGGATCGCTACTACAGCTCTCATATTATGAGGATGTTGTGTTTTGTTTTTGTTTTTTTTTCAATTATTTTATTTGGAGCATCAAAGCATTGTTGAGAGAACACACATTAATTGAAGCCTGAAATAACTTCAATCAATGCTAATATGGGATATTCATAGAGGTCACCAATATGAAAGCAAAATAAGAAGCAAAGAAAATTAACAAGTAGGCATTATTTCTGGGAATGTGACCTCACAGATTTAAAGGCTGCATGTCATTTTAAACAAGGTCATTAAATAATTTAAAGAAGCAGTAGAGAAAATGGGTATGTAGCAGAGATCATAAAGACACTCCAGGAAAACTGTAAATAAAATAGATTCTAATGTTGTACAAATGACTTACCGTGGCTTTGAACAAAATTTACAGTGACAGCAAAATTCATGGATTCAACATTGACTACCTCTCATGTAACATAACATAGATGCTCATGAAGATGATATCTATAGAAATCTGGGTTACATAAATCGAAAAAGTCACCCTAATAAAATTAGAGTCTGATGTTGAAAATTAAAGTTTGAATAGAATAGTTTCATTATTATTTTATATAATATGTGCTTTTAAATATGTATGTATATGTAAATTAAATATTATGATTCGAATTTTGAATATTTAATCTGCAGTCTGAGAGTACATATTTAAAATTCCCTTTAGGAATTTAGATTACTTTATATTTGTGTTTACCTTATCTTTCAGCATTCATGTTAAATGGATCTAGAGCTCCCAATAGTAGTGTGTAGCTTATAAGTGCCAAATAAGGATTTGAAACACATACCATATGCATTGAATTATGGGCCTTGATCTTTCTATGGTACAATTTTTACTCTACCATCAACTATGGCATAAAAGCTCTACACCAAGGGGGCAAGACTCCTGGTTGACACTGGGATCTTTATCGAAATCTTCCCAGATTAAATGCTTCCCATTCACTAATGCCCAGTCTGAAGAGAGTTAGGAGGGACAGAGGTACTTTTCTGAAGTAGAGAACTGCCTTTGACTTGGCAAGTCCCCACAGGGTATAACAAGGCAAGCATTAAATACAATAGTTTGAGGTGAAATTGCCTTGGTTATGTTAATAACTAGATGGTCAGCAATAGAGTGAGAAAAGAAGAAAGAGAGTTACATTTTTCTTAGTTTTTCTTAGTTTTAGCTTGGTACGGGTTTTCCCATGGTACTATGGTACTATGGTCCATGACTCTGGAGGGGTTGGTGCTTTCTTGACAGCGGTGTGATGACTTCATCCCCTTTTTGCTGTACGAACAGCAGTCTCGGTGATTAGCAGGACAAGGTAGGGTCCTTCCCAGGCTGGCTTGAGTTTTTCTTCTTTCCACCCTTTGAGGAGAATATGATCTTCAGGCTGGTGCTGGTTTACCGGAAATTCTAGGGGTGGTACCTGTGCTAAAATACTTTTAGTTTTGAGGGAAAGGAAAGTGGAAGACAAACCAAGTATATTCTTTCTAAGAAACTGATCTTTTGTTTTAAATGTGGGGACATCAGCAGTGGACTTTATAATCCTTGGTGACTTCTTACTGAGAAATTTTCTTTAGCACCTATTTTTATTAGTTTTTAGACCAAAGAAAACCAAACACCATTTTATATTTGACAATGCTTCCTGTATGATTTTTATACCAGATAAGCTAAATTTCACCTTTATATTAGTGTGTTGTTAATGTTAAACTCAATTTTAATAAAGCCTTGTAGACATATTTATCCAATTTTAACATCTGACCATAAGGTAAGATTTTTTACGTACTCTTTTTAACCTTTTATAATTTTTGTTAAAGAGCAGGTTAGTGCTTTAAGAAAAGCCCATTGAGCTTTTATGTTAACGTTCAGTTAACAGAAAAACTGGATGATACCCCTTTAACTTTAGCCAATATGTTTACACACAGAATTTCCTTTACAATTAACATTTTAAAACTTGCTTAAGCCTTTAAAACAAAATTTTTAACCTTTTAATGTAGGTAAAAATTCACATTTTTATGCCTCCTTATAATCCTTTTACCAAAAGTATATTTTACTTTCCTTGCACGCCTTACACATAAACTGTTTCTTCAATAATTTTCCATTCAGGAGGCCTAATTACTTCTAAATTATACAATATTTCTTGCATAAATTCCCTTTTATAACTTTTTTTTCACGATTTTCACAGTCTTTGACTTGCCTCAACCTTCTAACTTACTGCAAACATCACTGTCTTTAGAAAACTAGTTAATTTAAGACAAGAATTTATCATATAATATTCTTTTTATAAAAATTCTTCCCCTCTCCTTTTTTTTTTTTTAATTTTCTCCAAAGCAACCTTCCTTCATGACTGTGGACTAGACTGCCTAAGGCCACAAGACTAGAAGTTAAGATAATACATGTTACACTGTTAACTTTTAGCAAACTTTACTTTTTTTGAAAACCTTGCAAGTTTGGGATTTCAATTATCCTTTACTATTAATAAGAACTTGTTTAGTCCAAATTAACTTATAATTGGTATTGATGGTTCCTTCTTGGTTCTGTAAGTAGTTTAAGGCTTGGCTGAGTGCAAACAACTCGCATGTTTGAGTAGATCAATTATTAGGCAATTTTCCTAATTCTGCTTCTACAACAGTTTTCCTATCAATTGCTGAATACCCATTGTGTCTTTTTTCCTCAATCATCCAGGAGGAAATTTTTATCATCCTGTCCTGAAGGGAATTCCTCCTAGGTCTGGTTGGTCCTTTGTATGGTAATTAACTAGGATTCAGATCCCCTGTTTGGAAACCTGCCAAGTTAAGGGAATTATCAGTGGTTAATGTTAAATCATCTTTTTCTAACAGAATAGCCCCATAATTTAAGATTTTTGAGTTAGTAAGCTACCTTTTTGCTTTTTTTTTTTTTTTGACTTAGGATAGTTGTGAACTGGTGAGGTGTGCTCACAATGAGGTTTCCTCTAAAAGTTATTTTTCTACTTTCTTCTGCTAGCAAAATAGTTGTCGCTACAGATGGAATGTATTTGGGCCATCCACGGGTTACCGGGTTAAGAATTTTTGATAGGAAGGCTGTGGGCCGTTAGTGGCCTCAGTGCTTTTGGGCTAGTCCTTGTTTACACTGACAACAAGGTGGTATTGGAGTGTTATAGGGCCATACAGAAGACTTTCAATGATCAATTACAGGTTTTAAATTTACCCTGGCTTTCAAAGGAATAGGGTACACTGTTTTCTCTTTACTATTTCTATCTCTGTCTTTCTGTCTTTGACTTTGTCTCTCTCTTTTTCTCTCCCTAGTTGACTGCCTCTTTGTCTCTGCCTCTCTTTCTCTCTGCCTGTCTTTTTCTCTTTCTCTGTCTCTCTTTGATTCCCTCTTTGTCTGTCTCTTCCTCTCTCTCTGCCTCTCTCTCTCTGCCTCTCTTTCTCTCTGCCTGTCTTTTTCTCTTTCTCGCTCTCTCTTTGATTCTCTCTTTGTCTCTCTGTCTCTTCCTCTCTCTCTGCCTCTCTTTCTCTCTCTCTCTCTTTCTTTCCCCTCTCTCTCTCTTTTGTCTCTGCTGTTCTTTCCCTGCCTCTGCCAGTTGCTTATGCTGCTGTTCTCCCCTCTCCCGGTCCCTAGAGGAGGGACTGGCAGAAGTGGAGCTATTCTTTCTTGCCCCAGAGAAGAAAGGAAAGGGAAGTTCTGAATATTTTTCTTACTACCAGAGGTTTGTGTGAGGTTCAACCCTTGAAATTAATAGAAGGCTCAACTCCTCACACCAGGGATGTCTCACCTTGCCTCTCCCAGAAAGCTCAACCCCTCAAACCAGGTGATGTCTTGCCTTGCTGCTCTGGAAGGTTGACCTGTTTCCTTCCTTTCCCCCTCTGAAGGTCCTTTGCATACTTCCCACTCATGTTTTTCTCTCTGGCTGCTCCCCAAGGGAGAATTAGGCCCCTCTTAGTGTTGGCGTGCTGGTATAACTCCCATGACATGGTCTGCCCTAAGCCATTTGAGGTAGCTACAGAAGTGCAGAGAGGACCCACTCACTCCGTCCAGCAGTAGGACTTTCACCATCCACATGAACGGCACCACAAGTAGGGTTGTTTGTGATCATTCACGCACACATACATTTAGCCCTCCAGAATTTGACCACCAAGGAAGTACTTTACCGGCTCCTGCAGCTTCTCCTTCTTTGGTCTGTGCACGGAGTCGTTGCCACGGTACATAAGGATCCTTTAAGCTAGGTTGCTGGCCAGCTTTCCCCCTCCCCCAACCCACATTGCTGAGAGCTCTGGTCATTCCCTGCACTGGGTGGGTCTTCATTTCTCACTGCTGGGTGGGTCTTCATTTCTCACCCCTGGGTAGGTCTTGATTTCTCACCCCTGAGGTCACCACAAGGGGGCAGGGCGTGCTTCCTCACAAGAGAGAACTAGAGACCACCCCAGAGGAGAATGTAATCACAGGCGAGCCCCCAAAGTGTTATAAATAAAGTTTCTGTGCCGCAAAGAACTAGCACTCGAATATAAAATTTTCTTTTTAATTCTCAGCAAGGCAAGGTACTTCTACAGAAGGGTACACCGTTACAGGTGGAGCAATGGTGAGAGCACACTTGGACAAGGAAGGGGAAGGGGTTCTTCTCCCTGACCCACGTGGCCCCTGCTGCTGTGTCTTTCCCCTATTGGCTAGGGTTAGACCGCACAGGCTAAACTAATTCCAATTTGCTAATTGAAAGAGAGTGAGAGCGTGAGTGGTTTGGTGGGAAAAATGGTTATGACAGAGCAGGACATCAGAATGAGTCAGGGTAGAGTAGGTAATCGGAGTGAGTCAGGGTGGAGCAGCTAATCAAAAAAGATTGTTTTATAAGGAAGTTAAGTTTAAACACAGAAGGCAAAGAATTGAACATACTGACATATTGATTCTTTGAAACAAAATTTAGAACGCATATCTAACAATTGGGTTTGAAATGTTCAAAGGACATGATATTTGGAAGGGACCAGGGCAGGATGATATGGTTTGGCTCTGTGTCCCCATCCAAATCTCATCTCAAACTGTAATTCCCACCTGTGATAGAGGAACCTGGTGGGAGGTGATTGGCTCATGGGGGCAGTTTTCCCCAGGCTGTTCTCATGATTGTGAGTGAGTTCTCATGATATATGGTTACTTATAAGTGTCTTGTGCTTCCCCTTTCTCTCTCTCTTCTGATGCCATGTAAGATGTGCCTTGCTTCCCCTTAACCTTCCACCATGACTGTAAGTTTCCTGAGGCTTCTTCAGTCATGCAGAACTGTGAGTCAATTACATCTCTTTTCTTTATCAATTACCCAGTCTCAGGTATTATTTATGCCGGTATGAAAATGGACGAATACAGTGGGGCTTTTATTTGTTTGAATTTTTTGTGTTTACTTTTCTGGGTACTGACTTAAAGAAAGGTGAATAAAGTTCATTGGAATTTCTGTAGAAGCAGACAGATGTGAGAATAAATTCAGCAAAGTATATCCTATTATAGTGCTCAGAAATTATTCTGAAAAGGTGATAAATATATGATTATTTTAGGATAATTATGTTTGAACATAAAATGAAGGGGCACTTTCTCAGTAGGATGTTCTACTTACATGATTTTTAAGATTCCTAGATTTCAAACAGTTAAATCTATTCTAGAAGTTCATCTGGAGCAGAACTGGCATGGATTATGAATCTAATGAATATCAATATTTGATTACTATTTTTCTGAGTTCTGAAAAATAATGTTTATTGTGTAATTATCATACAGATTATCTTCAACAGAAGAAATATTCAGAGAACTAAATGAAACTCTTTATTATAAGCCAAATTTAAAATAAGCCCTTAGCAGCCCTTGTTTGTGTGAAAGGGCTCCTGTGCTGACCATCTTTCAGCTCTTCCAGCTCAGGAGGGCACAATTGACTTTCATTCCCACTTGCTGCACTGGGAAATTCACCACTGTCTTCCTCTGGAGGCCAAGCTTCCAATGAGCCATTCCCAGCCAGTGACTGAATTAGCAGTGACTGAATATGGCAAGGATAGTAAGGCAGATTGGTTCCTGTGAAACATGTAATTCTCTGATGATCAATCTGGTCTCAAAGAACCCACCTACTTCACTGCAACTTACTTAGAACTAGAATATTCCCAGTTCACAGATGTTTCTCAAATAAATCTCTAGTCAAGTCTCGATGTAAATACTCAGAGAACCTCAGCTAATGCATATCCCCACCCACTTGTTCCACAATCCTCATTGAAATTAATAACAGTAAGGAATAAACATATCGAACATTTGTAATAACCACTTTATTTAGTGTAATTTAAAGAAGTGAAACAACAGAGAACATTTAATGTGGTAAAAGCAAGATATTAAGGAACAACAAAGAATTTCAACAAAAAAAGGAGTTAAAATAGATGGTGCATATTCTCATGTAGCTGATCCCATGAAATTTTGTTTCTTCACAGAGAGCAATGTATGTATCAGGAAGGCCCTGTTTCAAGTTTTTATTCATAGAACTATGTGCAAAAGATAATTTAGACAAAAATTAGACTCAGAGCACAACACAAAAAGAATTGTGGTGGTAGGATACTCTTTAGATGAGTCTATGAATGGCTTAACTGCTATCAAGACAACAAGGCTGGGAAGCAACTAAAACTTTTTTTCCTTTTTTGTCATTCATTTTATAGTCTAGAGTTCTATACTATAGTGACGTAAAAATCTCTGCAATAATTTTGTGAAAGTATTGCAATTGCTGACATCATATAAAAGTCTATCCATAAAAGCCTTAGATGTCAGAATAAAGTTATAGTATATAATTCTCACTTGTAAAATTATTGACAATATACTTGATTTTTTAAATCTCTATGCTTCATATACATAGACACAGCACCCAATAAACCTGATTATTACTCGACCTTGTATGTATGCTCACCTCACTAGGGAGTTTCCTTGTTGCAACAATACTGGTCTTTCTTTCTTACCCAATTAATGAGGCAGAGATTGTTTCTGATTGCTGAAGTGGGATCTAGCTTACCATTGCTTGAAATCTGACTCAATTTATCTATCACTTCAGCATCGATAGAGTGCTGTTTTCCGTTCCTTTAGAAAAATCATTTGCTTTTATTCTGGTCAAAAGGGCAAGATTTACCTCATTTAATCCTTACTTAAAAGATTTAAAATTACCAAACTTTATTTTCAAAATGCCAGACTCTGTGCTAGGCATGTAGAGAAGTAAATCAGAGAACTTTTACGATGTTAAGATGATACGTGCATATTTACTTAATCTGCAAACACTGTGAGGTATCAACTATTACATTTTAATTGCAAATGACAAAACTGAAGACCCGAATTTAAATATGGATTTTTTTTTCAAGATCACAGGGTTAGCAACGTGAAAGAAAAAGTAATCTCTGGTCTTCCAATGGCAAATGCAGTAATTTTTCTACTATATCAACTTTCATTTTGATATTTGCACAACATATCACAAATAGTACAGATTGAATAACTTATGATGTTTACTTGGGTCACTATCATAATTAGGGCAATATTTTAAATAAAGAATAATAGAAAAATTGGATTAGCAAAGCCTGGCTTCTGCTACTTCTAATCAAGCATATGAATTTGAATGACTATCTTGCAAAATTTCGCATCTCTGAGGGCAGTTTGGAGGTATCTTGAGAGAAATTAACCATGTGTTTTCTTTATAGGAAAAGTTGTTTAAATCAGGTTTTAAAGTACTTGACTTCTCTTTTTTCATTCAGCTGTCAAGCATGTGTGCCTGATTCAAAGAAAAGGCGAGGAGTTGAAATAACAGATTATATTAGTGCTTAATATGACTGTAAACTTTCCTTTTTATTTGAAAGCACCACATTACTGCTTATAAAGTCAAGTTGGTTTTTTAAAGTATTTAATTCTGTATAGACAGCTACAGCTGTCAACAAATATTGGCACATAAAATGTTTTCTTAAAAAATGTTAGGACATTGTCAGTTGATGAAGGAAAATGAATATCCTAGGTGATTAAAAATACAATTTTGTGTTTAGTGTAATAATATCAGTTACATAATTCATCATTGCTATGCAAATCTGACTGAATAAAGCAAGTGACATTATATATTCCTACTTACATCATTAGTGATAGATTTTATTTTATTTATTTATTTTGAGATGGAGTCCCACTCTCTTGCCCAGGCTGGAGTGCAATGGCACGACCTTGGCTCACTGCAACCTCCACCTTGCGGGATCAAGCGATGATCCTGCCTCTGCCTCCCAAGTAGCTGGGATTACAGGCAGGCAATGCTACACCTGGTTAATTTTGTATTTTTAGTAGAGATGGGATTTCACCATGTTGGTCAGGCTGGTCTCGAACTCCTGACCTCAGGTGATCCATCTGCCACAGCCTCCCAAACAGCTGGGATTATAGGCATGAGTCTACCCTTGTTCTAAGTTAAGCAACTTTAAACTGTATTGCTTTGTCCATATTTCTTAAGATACTATTAAATTATTTCCTTGTATAATAAACTTGGACTAGTAAGAAGGAAATTACCTATAACTGTAGGAATTATAAAATTTGGCTTTTTAGCTTCTAAAATTTTCTTTTATGTAATTTAAATGGAATTAGCATTATATACAGATCCATAAAGTCAATCTTCCACCTTGGAAAACATGACAGATACTGATAATATCTCATCTATTTGCCCTAATTTTTCTATTTGCTTCTTTCTGGTGCTGAAAATTTTACCATTCTGGTTAATTTGTATAATTAAGGGATGAAATTTCTATTAAAATGTTAATGTAAACTCTCAAATCTTTTCTTATTTAAGCTTCAATATAAATGAATTTATATGAATCATTGCAATTAACCTCTATATTAAACAAATTTTGACAAGAATGATGAGAAAATAGTACAAAGAGAATAGATTCATCAGGAATTGTGAAATTGAAGCCTTCTGAAAGAAAACCTGAAGCATATTATCTGCATTTAAAGAGTGGGTAACTTTAGATTGGAAAAATATGTAGGATTTTAGATGTCTCCTTATAGATGTTGGCAGTCGATTTTGATGTCTCTGGCAAAAGAATCAGTGTTATTTTACAATATTAAATGCTTTTGTATATTACAACCACTTTAGTATATGACTAAAGCAGTATCTATGACAGAAACAATATTTCTTCACTATCCCTACTCTTTTTTTCTTTTTAATAAGGGAACACCTAAAGATCTACCTAGACACAATGGTGCATACATAGAGACTTCATTTCTACCTCTCCAACATTGCTAGCTGTGGGCAGGTGACTAAATTCCAGTGATGATTGGGGCTTTGGGATCATCTCCTAAGTGATGGAACTCAGTCTTATGTTTGAAAGACTCATCAATATCTTTCATGTAAAGGTATTTTATTGGTTATTTTATTACGTGAATGGATCACAATTCATTTAACTATTTTACGGTTTATAAAACAAAATGTTTGTGTTGTTTGTTGCTTGTATGTACTATGAATAATCCTTTAGTTAACATTCTTGTCCAGGTATCTAGGATTCACGCATTTCATTTATGTGAGATTCATACCTAGGAGTAAAATTCTGGGTAATATAGTATCCATATGTTTGGCATTAATTGATTTTACTAAAATGTTGCTTAGTGAAAGTGCCAATTTTCTCACATATCAAAAATATATGAGAATATCATCTGCTCCAAAATCTGACACTTTGTATCAACAGATTTTTTTAGACTTTTTAGATTTCTTTACTCTACCATTTGGCTATTTGTGATATCTCATTTTGTATTAATTTGCATTTTCTTGGTGGTTATAATTATCTTCTTTTGTCAAGTGCCTGTTCAAGGCTTTGCTTATTTTGCATACTTGGTTGCCTTTCTTTTCCAATTCAAAATCAGGAAAATATGCAGAAATGTAGTACTAAGTAAACTATTAGAAAATAAATTTCAAGAATATATGAAATATACGAAATACCATTTACTTCATTACAGGACAATAATGTTTATTCAAATCAGGAAAATGACATAGTACCAATCAAATATTTTAATAATGAAAAAAGTTTTCATCAAAGTCCAATAGCTAATCATCATAAAATTGTTAGAAACCTATAAATAAAGTGAATTTCTATAAACAAACATGTATTTTCTTTAAATTAGGAAGAAGACAAAATCTCTGAATTCAATAATGTACTAAACTATTTAAATGGCATAATATAAGAAAAATATATACATATTGGAAAATATTTTTAAAGCAACCATTATTTTCAGATAATAGTATTCTCTATTTTTAAATTTTATAACATTTATCTTAAGAAGTACTTTATAAGCAGTGTGCTGTTCCAATCTTTGTTATATTTCTGTAAAGAATGAATACATAATTTCAGATACCATTTATAATACTAATAAATAATAACTGCAAATAAAATGTAGCAAAATATTTTAAGACCTTTGTATAGAAATCCTTATATATATATAACATTAAAAATATATATTCACTAAATATATATTAACCATACTTAATATTTTATGAGTAAATTCTCCCAAATTGATCTATATATTTAATTCATCTGCAATAAAAATCCCATTAGGGTTTTATTATTAACTTGATGTAAGAACAAAAAAACTCAAGAGCAAATAGTCAAGACACTGCTGAAGAAGAAGAATATTGTGGAGTTATCTTTTTAATTATTAAGAACTTTTAGTAAGATATACTAATTAATTTGTGAGTTTTCAGCAGCAGGACAGAGAAAGAGACCGGTGGAAGAGCATAAACAGCCCAGAACAAACTTATGCATGGGAACCTGCTATTTTACAGAAATTGCATCACAAATCACCAGGGGGAAGCTAGCTTATCAGTAAATGATGCTGAGACAAATTGTTACCCAAGTGAAAAAATACCTACATATATTTTGTAATGGATTCATATCTCAAAACTATGCATAATCCATTCCAAATGAGAGAATTCAAATTTTAAAAAGAGCTTCAAAAGCAGAAGTCAACATAGATGTATGTGTTTATAATGTTTATTAGGAATGTATTCCCTAAACAAGCTGCAATGGCACCAACTCTAAATGAAAAGGCCAATGCATATGAATCTCTCTTGTACACAAGACATTATAAAGAAAGTATAATTCACAAATTGGGAGAATATTATGTGCAACATACACAATTGATAAAGAATTATAGAGTAGGAAGATAATAATAATAAAACAAAGCAACAGAAAACAACGTGTTTCAGTCAACAATAGAATAGAAAATAAGTGATTTTGATTGGTATAAAATTTTGTATAGCATTGAGACTCAATAAATGAACTACATATATATGCACCAGAATGGATGAAACTGAAAAACAAGAATATTGAGTCAACAAAGCTAATCACAAACAATGCTTGCAACATAATTCTATTTATAATATGTAATCTTTAAAAATCAAAACTAAAACAGTATCTTTAGTTATATACCCAAGTGTCAAAAGCTCTTTTTGAAAAATTAAATAATGAGTAACAGAAAACAACAAGATATGTGGTTTCTTCTAGGGAAAGAAGGAATATGGCATCTACAAGGAGTACACAAAAGTCTCTGAAGTATAAAAAATGTTCAATTTCTTAAGTGATATGTCAGTGTCGTGGGTGTTCATTTTGTTATTTTTTTTACCTGTATTATTCACCGTGAAAAAATAAAATTAAAAAAATAAAACAAGATAATTTGGGAATAACAGAAATAATAACAGAGAAGAGTGTGCTTCAAACTGATATGCTGATTGAAATTAGACTAGTTTCCAAATTTTCTTTAGTATATTTAAAAAATTTGTCACATATGATTCCTTTTAACACTAAATTACATTAGAATTATTATACCAGTAATGTTTTTCTTTACTAATAACAGCATTTGTCAAAATGTATCCACATCAACAAAGGTTACCCTACACATATGGAGATTTCCTTAACATTATTTGGATACTTTGTATCCAATAAATATGTTGCTCAGGGACATTTCCTAATGATTGTTAAAACATTTGCTAAAGATTAGCTGATTAGTAGGAAAAAATTGACTGTAATAGGAATGAACAAACAAACTGTAATAGGAATGAACACACTTATACCAGCCTAGAAGTCCTGTACCTGGGACACACAGGCTAGTAAACCAAACTCCAGTGGACCATCACAGCTGAGTATATATATCCTCAAATTCTCAAGATTTTCTACTATGCTTTTCTCTTTGTTAATCCTTTGATCAATTACGTCATTTTGTGGTCAAATATATTCTTCTTTCTTTTTTTTTTTTTTTTCTTTTCTTTCTTCTATTTTTTTGTTTGTTTGTTTGTTTGTTTGTTTTTGAGATGAGTCTTGCTCTGTCGCCCTGGCTGGAGTACAGCGGCGCCATCTTGGCTCACTGCAACCTCTGCCTCCTGGGTTCAAGCAAGTCTCCTGCCTCATCTTCCTGAGTCGCTGGGACTACAGGCCCCCGCCATCATGCCTAGCTAATTTTTGTATTTTTAGTAGAGACGGGATTTTACCATGTTGGCCAGGCTGGTCTTGAACTCCTGATCTCAGGTGAACCACCCACCTCAGCCTCCCAAATTGCTGGAATTACAGGCTTAACCCACTGCATCCGGCTGTGGTCAAATATATTCTGACTATAAGTAACCAGTCACGAAAAAAATTATTTTTCTAGTAAAGAGAATGAATGTAATAGTGAAACAGATTTGATGAACAATGGAATACATTTTACTTTAGGTATCATTGTATTTACTTAAAAGTAACATTAACTTAAAATAATAAAAAATACTATTTTTTACATCATGAATAATATATTTAATAATAACTATATAATAAATGTATAAAATTGAATGGATCTATAATAAACAATATCCTTGATTAATTCATTCTGGATCACATATTATCTGGATCAAATAGTTTTCACTCATCTGGAACAAATGGACCTCAATATGATAAATGTTAATTAATTAGAAGTCTACTGAGAATTATTAAAGCAAAGTTGTCTGTATGTCAGGGAATTTAGTTATTATAATGACTTTAATAATTCCTGGATCTGTGATCTATATAAAATGGCCCAAAGGAAGTAATCCAAATTCTTATTTCCCCACACTATATAACATCATCCAAGCCCATGAAGAAACACATTAAAAAATAATAAAGTAGCAAGACTCTGTGTCTTGTTAAACATCAATATAACTTAAATGGTAGTCAAGAAACAGCATTTCCCCTTTTCTGGTTAACTGGGTTTCAGGAAAACGCTCATCTATGTCGGTATTGTGCATTCTGCTTTATTCCTTTTGTTCCTCCTCCTTTCCAGCTCTAAATTCTGCCCTACTATACGTTTCTTTTTTAATAATTATTCTTTTTCTGACTGCTCTGCAACTCCTATCTTTTTCTTGCATTAGTCTCTCTAGAGAATTGAATCCAACAGCCAGCTCTAAAAATGCCTAATGGCTAAAATACTTCTCGTATACCAAATGGCTAAAGTAGTTATATGGTTGAAACATTTTAAATCCCATCTGTGGGACTGAATAGATTCATAGAATTGAAGTTTATGGAGACAAGATTTTATTTCCAGTTTTATATGTAAATATAAAGAAGTAAAGTCTGTAAACCAACAATAAGCTGATGGAGATACTTAACACTGAATTGGTATATGTTAAAATATATTCAAGGATGAAAATCAGCAAATAACTATTTTTTTGAAATGATTTTTTTTTCTCAGTAGCTTTTGAAGGGAAAAAGTTATATTAAAGGCCAATTTGAGCTCAGGGATGGTTTCAATTGAGTTTAAAACTGATAGTGTGAAAATAAGACTTGCAAGTTTTTGTTATCTTCATTTGTGAATTTGATATTTCTGACTTTAAAATGTTTAATGCAGGTGAATTAAATGACTTAGCATTTCTATAGTTGTCAGTTGGAAAGCAAGAATTATATTACTGGAATTCCTTGAACTTACCTCTCTTTTAGTAAAGGTTAGTAAGAGCAATTCATAACCTAGGAATAAAAAATATATTTACTGTTTTACTATTGCTGAAGAAATGTTATAACCCTGTTATTCATGTAGGTATTTGCTATCTTGGCTCAGAATTATCTATAAAGTTAAATGAATAACAATGGTATATATCAATTTATGAGATTTAATACTTTGCTTGTATCAAGTAACTAAGTAATTTATTTGTTGCATCTTAATACATCTTATAAATTGAAATCCAAAACACCCTGTATGTTTACATGTTAAAATACAAATGTATTTTCACTCCTGATTTAAATATGCTACTACACAGAGCTCCTTGGATAATGTAATGTGAACAAACTTCCAAAGTGTTTGTCTCATGTTCATCTTTGAATAAATGACAACATTGAACCTGACTTTGATAAGAAAATAAACATGACACCTGCCAGAAATTAATAGCATTGTCAGTGGGAAACTGAAGCTCCAGAATATGTATCTAAAAGATTTATCTGCTTCTTTTTAAATTCTGACTCAAAGAGATAGGATAACAATTTAAAGATAATTATAAGGCAATGTCGATATAAATATTGAGAGTAATCTATTCAGTAAAGTCTATAAACAAACACTGCACATTCCAAGTCTTTTAAAACTCTTTTCTTTTGGCAAAAATTCATAGAAAAAATAATAATTTAAAAATTAGTTAAAGAAGTAGGGAGGAATTCAAAATGGCAGAAGTAAATTCTTCCTTGTTTGTAATTACATTGAATGTAAATGGCTTAAACCCTCCAATTAAAAGACAGAGATTGACGGTAAGAAAATAAAAGTGACCACAGTGTTTGCTATCTAGAAGAGAGTCACACTATATCCAAAGACACAAATGGGTTGAAATTGAAAGAATGTGAACTGATATTCCATGCAAACAGTAACTAAAAAGGGGGATGGGGTGACTACACTAGCATCAGACAAAATGAACTTGAAGATGAAAACTGTGACAAGAAACAAAGGAGGACATTATATAAGAATAAAAAGTGAAATCCTCCAAGAATACATAACAAATATAGATAGATAGATCAACAGAGCCCCAAAATATATGAATCAAAAACTGACAGAGTAGAAGAAAGTAATAGACTGTTCAATATTAATAATTGGAGACTTCATAAGTCCAATTTCAAAAGTAGTACAATTAGAAATGAGATAACAAAGAAAATAGATAACTAGAACAATGTAAGACAATTAGACCTAAGAGACATACATTGGATACTCCACTCAACAATAGCAGAAAGCGTATTCCTTTCAAATGCACAAGAATTCACCAGGATAGAGCATATATTATACCCACAAGATAAGTCTCAATATACTTATAAAGATTGAAATTATGTAAAGTATGTTCTCCAAGCACAATCAATTGAAATCCAAGACCCATAACAGAAAGCTGGAAATTCCCCAATGTAATGTAATTAAATAATACACTTTAAAGCAACCATTGGATTCAAAAAGTATATCACAAAATAAATCAGAAAATACTCCAAGTTGAATAAAAACATAACCTACAAAAACATATAGGATGCAGTGAAGGCAGTGCTTAGAGACACTTTATAGCTATAAAAGCTCACATTAAAAAAGGAAGAATTTAACTCAATAACAAGAACATCTACTTAAGGATCTAGAAAAAGTAGAACAAAGTTAACCCAAAGCAAGTAGAATAAAAGAAAAGATGAAGATAAGAGTGAAGATCAATGAGCTAGAGAATGGAAAAACAATTGAAATAAACAATGAAACCAGTTGATTTTTAAGATAAAGAAGACTGACAGACCTTTACATAGACTGAAAAGGGAAAAAGATGACTCAAATGACTAACTCAAGAATATAAGTGTCAACATTACCACTAACTTTGCAAGAATGAAAAAATTATGAAAGCATAATATGAACAATTATATGACAGAAAATTAGGTACACTGGATGCAATGGACAAAGTCCTAGGAACACAGAAACTACCAAAGTGACTCAAGCAGAAAAAAAGTCTAAATTCACCTAAAAGATATCAAGAAGATTTATTCATAAAAATAAAACAAAAATGAAAAATATATCAACAAATTAAAGCAGAGCCTAGATGCTTTCACTGCTGAATTCGACCAAATATTTAAAGTATAATTAACACCACTCTTACCAAACATTTTTCAAAAAACAACAGACAGGGAAGAACCTTCCCCGCTTATGCAATAAAAACAATATTATTCTAATATAAAAGTCAGAAAAAAATAAGAAAAAAGAAAACTACAGACTAATATCCTTCGTATATATAAATTCAATAATCCTCAACAAAATTTCAGCAAACCAAATCTAGCAATGTAGTAATATATACCATGACCAAGTGAGATTTATTTCTTGAATATAATGATGATTAACCATACAAAACTCATTCAATGTGATGCATCACATTATTAAAAAGAAAAATAAACTTTTAAAAAACACAATTATCTCAATAGTTGCAGAAATAAATGAACACATTCAACACACTTTAATAATAAAAGTATACCAAACTAGGAATCCAAGAAAGCTTTCTCAATATGATAATTGGTATATATGAAAAATTTACATATAACGTTATGTTGAATGGTAAAAGACTATAAGATTTCCCCCTAAAATAAGAAAAAAAGACGTGAATATCCTTTCTCGAAACTTCTATTCAACATTGCATTGGAAGTGCTAGTTAGGTGAGTAGGTAAGAAAAATAAATAAAAAGAATCAAAGCTGGAAAGGAAGAGCTAAAACTACCCTCAAAGATGACATGGTTTTATACATAGAAAATCATAAAGAATACATACACACAAACTATTAGAGCTTATAAATGAATTCAACGAAGTTAAAGGAAATAAGACCAACAACAGTAAGCTGTATTTCTATACACTAAACATATTATTTAGAAAAGAAGTGTGAGGCCAGTGGTGGTGACTGAGGTTTGTAATCCCAGCACCTTGGGAGGCCAAGCCAGTTGGATCATCTGAGGTCAGGAGTACGAGACCAGCCTGGCCAATGTGGTGAAACACCGTCTCTACTAAAAAGATAAAAATTAGTCAGGTGTGGTGTTGGGTGCCTGTAATCCCAGCTAGTTGGGAGGCTGAGGCAGGAGAACTGATTGAACCCAGGAGGTGGAGGTTGCAGTGAGCCGAGATCGTGCTATTGCACTCCAACCTGGACAACAAGACTGAAACTCCATCTCCATCTCAAAAAAAAAGTAAAGAAAAAAGAAGTGTGTAACAGACTCGCACATACTGGTGATGAAATACATTGTTACAACATGTCTAGAGGGTAATTTAGCAATCTGTATAAATGGTTTCAAATTATTAATGCCAAATCTAAAACACAATTTTAAGCAAATGATCATAAATTCATATTTGTGTAATTTATATACATTAAGGGATTTTTTCTGATGTTTTATAATATAAAAACTAGAAAGATATCCCAATGTTAATACGAATAGAATGAACACATAAACCATCTGATATTCATAGGAGGTATTACTTTGCAATTATTAAGGCATATGGTTTTAATGAGGACTTGACAAAATTCTCCTCTGATATATTTAATGAATTATCAGAACACCAAACTTTATAAAATCAGACCCGAATGAATATATACATATATTCATTTGATTGTACATATACACACAAACTTTGGTAAATTTTCACATTTCTATGTTGCATATATGATACTTTTATAATTTTTATAATTTTACAATGTATTAACAGTGCTTTAATTTTATGAAATTCCAAAAAATATTGTATATAGATTACTCCATATTTAAAACTTTTTAGCAAATCTGGAATTTTTATATTATATTTTCCTAAAGCAGACATACTCATCCATTTACTTAAAGACATATTGTATATTTACCCAAAGTTTTCAAAAACACTAAGTATACTGGAAATTAGGCAAAGAAATTATCCATCACAGGCAATATCGTTCACCTTAAACTCCCCCCAAAAAACACACACATTCCTAATTTTCATCAGGATGAGGTAAAAGTGATTTTAAGGAAAACTGCCTTGAAAATTAGTATCTAGAGATTTACATTTGTATTTTAGTATCTTAGTTTAGAGTTTTGATCTAAATTTATATATTACATTCTCTATAGAAGTATATGTCATAGTATGCCATATATGAATAATATTGTACAAGTTAAAAGTAATTTAAAAATTGTTTTTCAACCTGAATATTATTTAATAATTAACAATAGTTTACAATCTTCTACATATTTCAGCCTGCTTTTATATGAATTCCTACCTTGATGAAGCCAGATATATGAAAATCTAAATTTTAGAACACCAAAAGAAGATACTAATTATTTTGAAGAAGGTTTTTGGTGGAAATTCTACTGATGGTATCTGTTTATTTGTAGAAGATTATTAAGAAATGTCGGAGACAAGTCACCGAGTTGTTGTTTTTTTTTTTTTTTTAAATGGAATCTTACTCTGTTACCCAGACTGGAGTGCAGTGGCATGATCTCTACTCACTGCAACCTCCGCCTTCCAGGTTCAGGTGATTCTCATGCCTCAGCCTCCTGAGTAGCTGGGATTACAGGTGAACACCACCATGTTCTGCGAATTTTTGTGTTCTTAGTGGACACAGGGTTTTGCCATGTTGGCCAGGCTGGTCTTGAACTTCTGGCCTTAAGCAATCCACCTGCCTTGGCCTCCCAGAGTACTTGATTACAGGCATGAGCCACTACACCTGGCCATCATGGAATATCTTAAGTGTTATTGGAAATTAATCAAATATCAGTATATCATCTATAAAATTTTAATTATAGAGTTAATTTTTAAAAATATTTTATTTATAAAACAATTTGATAAAGATAATTTTAGTAATCTACTTATTGTATAGAGTAAAATCTTGGAGTGAATGTATGAACATAGAATCTATGTATAGTATATGTCAATCTTAAATGGTCATTCAACTCTGGTTTTGTCATTCTTCATGTTAGAATAGTTTGATATTTTGTGCTATAACATTCAACTGAGCCTCTTCAATTTAATCTGTGAGAAGAACCATGGGTTAATGAATAAACTGATCAATATTTGCAAGTTAATCCATACTGCATGGGGATGCAGCTATTAGAGAAACCATGGAAAGAACAGCTGGTTTGCTTATTGGAAATAAAATCTTATTTATTGGGTTCATTCCAAAGATGCTAACCACATATTCCCCAGGTGCACTGGTGGTGGTGATTTCCTTTACAATCATTCTGAACTGTGGTTCTAATGGAACCATATGGGCAATATTTATTGCCCAAATTGGACAGTGCTCCCTATATACTAATTATATTCAGCAAAAATGAAAATCTTCAAGTATAGACCAGTCAATGAAATTCTGATTACTGAACAGCTGCAGTGAATGTTCTCACACTTGTCATGTTATATACATTTATTCCTTTTAAAATAAATAACCCTTAAAAATATAATAAATATTGGAAATGTTGATATTCAAAATGCAGAGACTGTTGCATATGGTAGACCTATTTTTTACTATGCTACTCAATGACAAATATAGTAAACATTTTAACACATTTTAATATTTATTTTACCCAGTTATTTTCAAAAAACATCACTCAGATACAAGGGAACTTGTAGACTAGTTCCAATTTTAATAGACTTAAATGCAATTTTAATAGACTTAAATGCAATTTTAATAGACTTAAAATTATTTTTCTTCTGACTGTATAGATATTTATCATTATAAAACTTTTTGTTCTTACAAATAAAATGACAGAATTATTAAAGTCTCTCAATCCAATAAAACAAAAGTGAATCCTACTCTTAATGAGGTTTTTCATTATTAGTCAGGAGCTAATAAATACAATCTTTGTGCCTGTACACGTATGAAATGTATTTTGTGTGCTTCTAAGAAGCAAGTGGACACAAAACCTTTGAGAATAATGTCTCTTTTCTTGTCAAAATGCATAATGCTGACACAAAGATAACGATAACCCAGGAATTCTATGATAGTCAAATCTGTATTATATTCAAAGAGCTCTTACATGGAATATAGGCTTTTAAGAAATCAAAGCCTGGACACAAGCCTCATGTAACTTTTACTTGCCAACAAGACTGCAGTTTTGAGAGACCAGCCAATGACTGTGGAGAGATTATCCCAAGAAGGACCTCTGACTAAAATTTCTAAAGCCATTCTTTTCATGGCGTGTGTCTGTGTGTGTGTGTACGTATGTTGCCAGCGAAGGACTCTCCAGGAATGGGCCATATCAAATGACCAGTGTCAAATAATATGACTAATGCCAGAACTGAATAGCTCTAGACAAGTCTTAGAAACATGGCCGTATAGTCTTGCCCAGTTTGCAATGCTCTCCCTGTTTCAACGGAGACTTTCTTCATCTTAAGTGTTTATGCTAATCCACTCATAACGTACAATCATTCTAAACTTACAATTATCAAGCTATAAAATGTTGCTTTACAGCAAACTGTATACTGATAATGTGGAAGTGATTAATCTCTCTAGTATTGTTCATTTGTTGCTATGGAAATACCGCTTCTCTACAGGGCTATTAGTAAACATTTTATTAAGATTGCTGCCAATGACAGAGTCAGCCTTGGCAAACTGCAGCAAATGCAAAGCGGTATCTTTGCAGTCATGCTCTGCCATGCCTATACACATCAGAGTGTGTTTTTATCAGGAAGATTTGTTTTCAGAAAACAATAACATTTATTTCTGTTGCGGAACACAATGACAGAAAATTGATTTCACATTGGGATTGGGAATGCATGCAATTTAAAATGTATGAACATTTTATAATTTAAATATTTTAAATCCATTTTTATAAGTGGATTCTTATTAAGATTGAATATCTTAGATTAAAATGAACACTTGGTACATTTCTTTTCAAACCTAAAAGAAATATATATATATATACATATGTAGTTTTAGATATATATTTCTGACACACTGTGATAATATTAAGATAATGATATGGTGAAACCCCGTCTCTACTAAAAATACAAAAAACTAGCCGGGCGTGGTGGCGGGCGCCTGTAGTCCCAGCTACTCGGAGACTGAGGCAGGAGAATGGCGTGAACCTGGGAGGCGGAGCTTGCAGTGAGCCGAGATCGCGCCACTGCACTCCAGCCTGGGTGACACAGCGCGAGACTCCGTCTCAAAAAAAAAAAAAAAAAAGATCATGATAATTTTTTGAATAGAAGTTCATATAGCACATTGTCTATTGGCTTGGAAAGAGAAGTTAAATTCCATGTACTCATAAGTAACATGTTGCATCGCATTGGCTGAAGTGACATGTGAGATATATGTGAAATAATTTTTTCTTTTCCATTAGGACTTACAACAATATAGTTTCATAAATACATTTTACTTGTGGAATGGAGTGGACAAAAGTATTTTCACTTACCATGAAGTATATTTAGCTAGCAAAGAAGCTATTATTAGTAAAACGTGTCTCTAAACAAATACGTTAATCCCATATCATTCAAACAAAAAGGTTTAACATATCTTTTTCTGTATTACTGGGAAATCATTGTTGTAATTATCACTTGACAAAGTATTCTTTGAATATAATACACAATGAATTCAAATTACTATACTGAATAAATTACAGAAATAATGGTATTAATTTAGTTGCCTTGATGCTTTAAACAATGATGAGACAGATCTAGTATTTTGTGAGCTTATGTTCAAATTTAAATTAGCCAAAATTATTAGAGGTACAGTGGTATGCTTTAGTCTTGTGTCATTTAATCATTCATTTACTCATTCAATCATTCATCATTAAATAAATATTTGAGTGTTTATTTTAGCTTACTTTTAAGAATGAAAATTAGGCAGATACAGTGGCTCATGCCTGTAATCCCAGCACTTTGGGAGGTCGAAGCAGGTGGATCACCCGAGGTCAGAAGTTGATCAGCCTGGCCAATATGGCAAAACTCTGTCTCTAATAAAAATACATTTAGCCAGGGGTGGTGGCAGGTGCCTGTAATCCCAGCTACTCAGAAGCTGAGGCAGCAAAATTCTTTGAACCCAGGAGTCAGAGGTTGCAGTGAGCCCAGATCATGCCACTGCATTCCAGCCTGGGAGACAGAGCAAGACTTTGTCTCAAAAAAAAAAGAAAGAAAGGAAAAAAATACACCAATTCCCCTTAATGAACGTAGGGCATAGCAGAGTGAGAAAGACTTGCAAGTTAGATAATTCGTGAAATAAGTGTTTTGAGAGTTTTGCACAGGTTGCTTTACATTTAGATAGTCCAAATAATTTAGTAACAAATTCAAATTGTCTATAATACAATTGATTACTTCTTTAGTCGATCACTTCAAAATTTGGAATTTAATACAAAGATTCTGTTATGAAGTTTTTGGTGGAAAGTCTTAGAATAAATAGATGTAGCATTCCAGATCAGTAAAACCAAACAATTGGTTTTCATGATTCAACGTTAATTTTACTCAGTAAGATATTTGTGTTTATCTGCATAATAACACTAAGAGGCATAAAGCATTACACAAGTATTTTTCTGGTTTTTAAATTAATAAAATGTCACTTTATATTTGACAGATGATAAAATGCCTATTGCTACATTGACTAAAAGAAGCTTCATAAAATCACTTGAAGTTCTACATCACAACTTTAAATGTTTCAATTCATTACAGTTAATGAATGATAGTGGATCTGGAAAACATTTTACTTTGAATGTAGGCATGGTCATTTGTTCCGTTCGTTAAATCATTATGCTATCACACTTGCAGGAATCTTTCAATTTTAACATATGAATCCAAAACCAATCCTTTAAGAATGTGCATCAAGTAATATACTAAATGTAAAAAGTATGCTTTAAATGTTTTACATATATATAATTTCCTCATTATGAAATACTATTTTTTTAAAATAATAAGCAATGTGCATTTCAGAACTTTGTCTACACTTTTGGTATAGTAATGTTTACATTTAAGTGGATTGTAGTTAATTGATAAAATATAACTATTGATTTATATTGGACAAATACTATTAAAGTAGGCTAATATTTGATGCAATCAGCCTGTGAGTGAGGAGGAATAGCTTTCAAGATCTAATTTGGGCAATGCGATTCATTTTCATCTAATAAGCATCACTGCATGACAAGGTTGCTAGATTCCCAAAGGCATCCTGGAACAATTTATTCTGGCTACATCATTATGAAAATTTTGACCTTTGATCTTAATTAGGCATTCATATTTGCATGATGGAAGTCATAATTGTGGTTGGGTATCAACCATATGAAGTATTTTGCATAAATTGTTTGTATAAGTATTTTTAGTATATTAAAGTAAAAAAAGAGGGTGAACCTTGTTACAAGCTGATGACAAGTTGGTACTTAATGGTGAATATTTCAAATGGGAAAATGAGTCTATAGTCAGAGGCAGCTTTTCAAAACTGAAAAGATTGGCAGGCAGTTTTAAATCTGAGAGTCCTGAGAGATATTTTCTCAGAGTTAATATGTTAATGGTGGTAAATCACTCCCAAATACAAAAATGAGCATAAGGGCTGAGATGGTATACTGTCCACTTTTGGGTAGGACGAATGGGTCCTATATAGTGAATAATGTTGAATATCTGAAATTCTGCAGTGTGATTAAGAAAAAAATTCACAAATTTGAAATAATTTGATTGTTTCAATCGTATTAAAATGATCAATATGCTTATTTACTGCTTCACATATGAGCGAAAATAGTAAAATTTCATTATATAGAAAAGAGAAAACCTTTATACTTTATTTTTGCTCTTTCTCTATGCAAAGTGGTCTAAGATTTTTGATAAGGAAGTGCAAAATATGACCCTTATAAAATATTCTATCTAGATCAAAATAAAGAAAAAAAAAAATCCTGTCTCTTAAGGTTGATACCACACACTGCTCAAGCCAGATATTTTTGCATATCCCTTTTATGTCTTTCCAACGCTCTCCCTGTCTCAGTGGTCCTTCAACTAAGTACACAGTTGAACAAAAATCTAAGGATACTTTAATATATCCATGTCTGGCCCACATTAGACCAATGAAATGAGAATCTCTGCATGTAGACTTTTGGATGGATATTTTTTAAATCTGTATTTTTTGGATACAGATATTTGTATCCAGGAGGGCTGCAAATAATATTTACTGTTTATTTCTTTTTCTCTCCCTTTGTCTCTCTTTCTCTATTTATTAATCAACTATTGAAATATGATTCAGAGCCCACATAATTCACCTATTGAAAGTGTCCAATTATATGTGTTTTCGTATAGCCACAGGGTTGCAATCATCAACACAGTCTAATTTTGGAATATTTTTAAATGTATCCAGAAAGGAAATTCTTACCCATTAGTTGTCACTTCCCACTTTATCCTAATCTAAATAACCTACCCTTAAGCAACCACTATCTACCTTCTGTCTCTACAGAATTACCTATTCTGGACAATTGAAACAAATAAAATTATGTGATGCGCAATCTTTTGTAAATACGTTTTTCACTTAGCACAGTATTTTCAAGAGTAATCTAAGTTGTGATATGTATCAGTACTTCATTTCTTTTTATTGCTGAATAATATTCCAGCATGTGGCTCTAACATATTTTCTTTATCCGTTCACCAATTGATGAAAATTTGGTATGTTTTCACACTTTGGCTATTATAAATAATGTTGTTCTAATAATTTTGTACAGGTTTTATATATATATGTTTTCAATGAATAATTTTGGGAGTATTGCTATCTTACTATTAAGATACACGAACATGAACGTTCATTCATTTGTTTAGATAGTGTATATTCTTTCAGTTATGCTTATAGTTTTCAGTGTATACATTTCGCAATTCCTTTATTAAATTTGTTCCTAAGGAATTTATTTTTTGATGCTATTGTAAATAGAATTGTTCCCCTAATTTTGTTTTTGAGTGGTTCATTGATAATGTCAGCGTCCAGAAAACAATATCCCAAAATGAAGGCCTTAGCAGCAGCCTCAGAAATGAATTTTTATCGGAACTTTTTCTCTCCTGTCTCTCAGTCTAATTCTCTACCAAGGCTAGCTACAGAAAGTAGAATCCCTCTTCCCCGAGGTGGGTCATTTAATACCAGAACACATTTTTCTGAAAGCCAGCCATCAAATCTTAAAAAATTCTATATAGAAAGTAGCTATAAAGAAATTATCTGACCTACCAGTTTGACTGTAGGTCATCAGATCCGCATTCCATACAAGGCCCTGGGTCAGGCCATCACTGGGTTCATGGAATAAGTTGAAAAGGGTTCCCTCCTTGTTATGGACTGAAAGATTTGGTCCTCCAGCACCCCAAATTCGTATGTTGAAACCCTAACCTGAGTGTGACTATATTTGCAGATAGGGCCGCTAAGGAAGTAAATAAGGTTAAGTGAGGTCTTAAGACTGGGGCATTAATCTGTTATAATTAGTGTCATTGTAAGACACACCAGGCCAGGCGCGGTGGCTCACGCCTGTAATCCCAGCACTTTGGGAGGCCAAGGCTGGCAGATCACGAGGTCAGAAGATCAAGACCATCCTGGCTAACACGGTGAAACCCTGTCTCTACTAAAAATACAAAAAAAAAAAAATTAGCAGGATACGATGGTAGGTCCCTGTAGTCCCAGCTACTTCTTGGGAGGCTGAGGCAGGAGAAAGGTGTGAACCCGGGAGGTAAAGCTTGCAGTGAGCCAAGATTGTGCCACTGCACTCCAGCCTGGGTGACAGAGCGAGACTCTGTCTCAAAAAAGAAAAAAAAGGAAAAAAAAAAAAGACACACAAGAGAGTTCAATCTCACCTCCTCCTCAATCACATCGTTGCTGTATAAGCATACAGCGAAATGACAGCCCCCCATAAGCCAAGAGTCGAGGTCTTAGAATGAAAGCTGCTATGCTTACACATTGATCTTGAACTTGTCAGCCTCCAAAATCATTGTTTAAGCCAACTTAGTCTGCGATATTTTGTTATAAAGCTCAAGTTGCACTGCTATCCTTCTATTTTTTGAAATAATTTGCAGAGGATAAATATAAGTTATTACTGTAATTTAATTTTATTTAATTTAAATGTTTGGTAGAATTTACCAGTGATACTATTTGAGCCTAGGCTTTTTTTTTGGTAGGAATTTTAAAAATTTGAATTCAATCTTTATATTTGTTATGGGTCTATTTAGACTTTTCACTTTTGAAACCTAAGTAGGTTTTCCAACTTTGTGGTTTTCTAGAAATGTGTCCATTTAAGTTGTCTAATTTATTGGTTCAGTTGTTCACAGTATTCCTCCATGATTCTTTTCATTTCTGTAAAGTGTACAGTGATGATTCTGCTTTCATTTATGATTTTAGTAATTTAATATTTTTTTTTTCCTTGATTAGGCCAGGTATAGTGTTCTTCATTTCGCAAAGAACAAATATAGTTTTTGTTAATTTGCTCTATTATATTTCTTTTTGTTCCTGTTTTTATTATTTCCTTTCTTCTACTATTTTGGATTTCATTTGCTCTTCTTCACCCATTTTCTTAAACTGGGTTGTTGGGTTATTGATTTGAAATCTTTCCTCATTTCATAATATAAGCATTTACAGCTATTTTTTTCTTTCTAACTAATTCTAATCCTGCAAAATATTTTGCTTACATGTTGAAACCTCTCATATCCTTGTTGAGTTTTTTCTCTTGTTTAGATCTTTTATTTAGGCGTCCCTCTGGGTCAGAATATGTCACTTACTGGTCTCGATTTATAGCCTACTTAACCAGTTAGATATTCCCTGTGTGTGTGTGTGTGTGTGTCTTAGAGTTCACAGTTCAGTGAGTTTATGATTTTTTGCCCACCTTTAGTCAAGGACTTCTAGTAGCTTGAAGATTCCTTCTGATCATTTCTGAGAAGGTGCATCTTTGGGGATGCACAGAACCTTTCAGACTGCTGGGGATGACTATGTTGATATTTTTACTCCTGGCTGTCCAAGAGTCACCCCTAAATCAGCATAGCTTATTGTTCTGGTAGTGTTTGGTAACAGGTTATGTGTAAGCTCCTTGTGCCAGTGAGGCTTCCCCATTTGATGAGTTTGTATGCAGCAGGGGGAGTGACTTCATATTCAGCCACTACTGCCCTGATTAATCCCTTGTAGGTGCAACCTCGCAGCTGTGTACAACATTCACATTCCCCATAGTTTATTATAATCCTATTAATACTCTTCATGGCTTCTTCTTTTCCTATTTCTTTCTATTAAACTTCTGGCTACTCTGCCACTTTGTCCAATTATGAAACTACCAGCCTTCTCTTAACTGCTATCCACCAAGATCTCCACTGTTTTTAACAACGGCTTTAGAAATAAAGTTCTCCTTTCTCTGTTCCAAATAAAGTCAGTTGTCTCTGGCAGAGCTGTGGAGCTCTTTGCTCCAATGTCCTGCCTTTTCCCTGGGCAGAAATCCTATATCTCTGCAACATAGCTGGGGGCAGGAACCCTGCTTTTTTGGAGTGACACCCTGTTTCATGAATGAACACTGAGGACGGTGTAGAAGCTATTGTTCTTCTTTGCTGCTCCTCCCAGCTTCAAGCCTCCATGCTATAAGTGAGCTAGGCAGAGCAATTGACGCTCCAGTATTCTCCATGTTCTGTGTTCAGAGTAGACTTCTTACCTATGAGTGAGAGCTAACATGAGAAGAGACATCCAATCCTGTTAGCTATGCCTAGGTGGAGGAGACTTTCAGCAATGTGGTACTAAGTCGAGGGATGCGGGAATAAGACATGTCAGCAGCTTGCCCCTCACAGAATGAAACCATAGTCCTAGATTGGAAGCTGGTGGGAGAGGAAGCCTTTGTCATCTTCGTGGCAGAGGTAGAGCTTCATTAACACAGGGCTGTGGGTGGTGATAATGGAGTGAGTTGTGTCTCAGAGGCCACAAACTCACCGTTCTTACTGAAGATTAATCATTTTCTTGAAGGAATGTTTCTTCTTTTGCTGTACGTTCTTAATTTCTAGGGGCTTTAATAGTTTGTTCTATAATTTTAATCATTTAAATTTCTGTATTTCCGGAGATAATTTGTATTGATTTCCTCATTCAGTCATTGCAGAACTTCCCAATTTTTTGTTAATCTGTTGTTCGCCTTTGCTCAAAGTAATCACTTGAAGAGCTTTAAAAAAATAATCACTTGAAGAGCTTTAAAAAACACTGATCCCTGTGTTTTACAGTATACTGTTTACTGTTTAATAGACAGTAAACAGTATACTTTGATCTAATTAGTCTCAATTGTTATCTGGTCAATAGGGCTAATAAAAATTTTCTGGGTTATTCTAAATTGTAACCTGGTTAAGAACTATCTTCTTCAATCCAATGCATAGTGGGCCCATATTCTTCAGCCATTTCTAGAGATCACAAAATTTGATCTTTATGACATACTACAAGAAAGCCGTTGAATGGGTCCTTCTATCTTACACAAGTCATGCATCAGCACAGCAGACAAATTTCTGACAAGTACCTCTTTATTTACTTAATAGCACCACTTCGTTTCTCTAATGCCCTGCTAAATATATATATATTTATAATATTTTTATAGCTATAAATTATATAGAGAGAATATAAAGCACAGTCTCCTCAAGATGTACTATACCATTATGTTCAACTAATAATGCTTTCCATAATATGTCCAATCCCTTATCCACCCATCTAGCACTTCCTTCATTGGTTTGTAGGTGTCAACAGTTCTTGTTGGTCCTGTGGCCATCAGTTGAAGATTTTCCCTTTATATTTTAATATGAAAGGCAATTTTGCCTGGGAAGTGTAGCAAGGGAGTAATCACTGAAGAAACCATGCAAAGGTGGGCGCTTGCCCAGTTTTGGTATGTATACCATCTTCTTCTTCATTTAGTATGGAGCCACAGAGGCCAGTATACAGAGAAAGGGATTTAAGGAAAGTGGCTGCAAGAAAATGTGAACTATTTATTAGGAGATTTAGCTCCTACCGCTAATTTACTAAGTAGCTCTTGACTTTTGAGTATATGGTCTAACCTCTTGGGGCTTTAATGTCCTGTAGTGAAATACAATAATTACTTATTAAATATTTTTCAAAGAAGAAATGAATGACCATCAGTGATTTAATTGAATAATCATAAAGATCTTCAATATCATGGTTCTATAACTCTCCTTATTAAAGAGAAGCTTTAGGGATTATAGTGTGATGGTGAATGTTACTCAAAGGCACAATTCTCAAACTCAGAATAATGTAGTCTCCAAATCCAGTGTTCCTTTCACTGCTTACTGCCACATTCTAATTTCAACCCTAGTTTTGCAATATTATTTCTTCACCCTCTCTATCTCCTCACTAGATCACTTTTGTCCCAGACAAAATAGATAAACAATGGAATTATTTAAATTTAATGGGACACTTGGGAGCAAAAATGGAGAAATTTTAGAGCTCAAGCTCTGTATTATTAGTGTATATCTCTATTAGTTCATTTTCATTAAATTCCCAAAGAGTTTAACACATACAAATGATTTCTCTGTTGTATGTGACAAAAATTCATATTCTTGGCAGCTTTCTGATTCATAGATTTGAACTTCTGTCAGCTTTTGCACTAATTTTAGTGCTTCCTGTCAGTTTCTTACAATTAATGATGTAAAATAAGTAATTACAGAGAAAACACTCTGGAAACTAAATAGTCTAGCAGATTACATGCTTAGGTAAGTGAATATGTACATTTTATGAAGTTGTTAATATATGTCTTAAACAAATTAGCAAATTGCTGATTAATTCTCATCAGAGAATTCTCTCTCTCACTCTCTCTTTCTCTGTCTATGTCTGTTTCTCTCCCCCCTCCCTCCCTCTCTCTCTCTCCCTCTCCCATTAAGGAATATGTCATATATGTTTAAGGAACTGAAGATCCCCTAAGTGGCTATTTTCATTGTAAAGAACATTTTTACTTTTTCTGAATGACTGGATTTGAGATAAAGTATACGCTAAATTCAATAATACTGCTCATTACTTGGAAATAATTTTAAGGTGGGACTCATTCTATGATCTTTATATTCTTTATTCTTAATATTAATGTAATTTTGAGTATTCAAGGACATTCTCTAAAGGAAGATGGACAACTTTTTTGGCAATCCTGGATTTACAATTACACATAAAAGAAACAATGGTTGTCCAGGTGCGGTGACTCACATCTGTAATCCAGCACTGGGGGGCAGAGGCTGGCCGATCACCTGAGGTCGGGAGTTCAAGACCAGCCTGACCAAGATGGAGAAACCCCATCCCTACTAAAAATACAAAATTAGCCAGGCATGGTAGCACATGCCTGTAATTTCAGCTACTCTGGAGGCTGAGGCAGGAGAATTGCTTGAAACTGGGAGGCCGAGTTTGCGGTGAGTCACGATTGTGCCACTGCACTCCAGCCTGGGCAACAAAAGCAAAACTCTGTCTCAAAAAAAAAAAAAATTCAGAATGAGTTAATAAATCTCCCAGTTAATTATCTCACCAGCAAGTGAAGGCCATCAGATTATATTTGGTTCATACTTAATACTTTTTAACTGTTATAAGGAATGTGGTTACCACAGTGATCTTTGTATACATATATCCACCACAGAGAAATGGTTGTATTGTCTATTTACCTTATTTAATTCCTTTTTGTATAGTTGATTTGGAATATATGTGCTACTAATAAACATATTCAGCATCCCCCCCATAAAATAAAAGATTGCTGGACATTTATGCAGAATCTGTCTTTATTTGGTTATTTTCTGGATATAAAAACATGCTAATATTTACTTAGAGCTAGCTATCTGTTAATGATGAACCAAACCCTAGAAAAAAAAAAGAAAAGAAGAAGACTTTCTAGGGAGATTAGACTAGCCTGCATATGACTGGCCTGCATATTTCACTTTTTGTAGAAATGTTTATACAAGAAGCCAATTAATGTTTAGTCCATTGCTTGGTAACTGTATAATCAAAACAACAGGAAATAAATAACATTAATACAACTCTCCTTAAAGTATACTTTTATTTTCCTGTAAAAATTATAAAAATAAGCAACTTTTAGTAATACTATATTTCAATTTCCCATTGAGAAATTCAGGTGAACAATTGCCTTCGCAAAGTTTGGAGAAGTAAATGCAACTTCCTTCATATCTTCCCCCATCCTTCCCCACCAAAATTGCTACCAACAGCAAGTAAATAGGCAAGCAAGCAAAGAAAATATTTAGGCTTTGTTCAAGTCACTGTTTCCTATATTTAAAGGATCATAGACATTTTTAGGTAAAATCAATTAGAGTTCTATAAACATTTCAGCTCTTTGAGAAATTCTGTCTTACAGAGGAATATCCATCAGATATAATCTGTTCTATGGGAATCACCTACCAAAAGTGGCTAAACATAGATAATAAAGCATTGCACCTTTTAATTAGTGTTTTTCAAGAAAGCAATGGCATTAACAAGTCTCTAAAATCTATTTTGATATAATATGAAATATATATTTGGTTGCTGACCCAACTTTCCTGGCACAGAGCTCCTAAAACATTTGCAGATAGGGGTGATATGAGATTCTTTTGATCTGATATGTTATCTTTGACACTAGTTCTTACACAGAACGCGTAACCACTTGGAATTGCATAGATGATAGAGTTTCTTTTGCAGTAATGAGGTAACTGATGGCCGAGAGCTCCTGGATAACCTCAGGATGTGGGCTACTTGCCAGGGAAACCAATTATGTGATGAGAGGGTTAGAATTTTCAGCCCCCTCCTTCACCCCCCAGCCTACCCCACTAACCTCCAGGGACGGGAGAGGGGCTGAATGCTGAGTTGATCAGCAATGGCCAGTGATTTGCTCAATACTGCCTACTTAATAAAGCTTCTCTAAAAACCAAAAAAGACGGTCTTTAAAGAGTTTTCAGACAGCTGAATACGTGGAGGTCTCTGGAAGATGGCAGCCACAGAGAGGGCATGCGAGCTCTGCGACCCTTTTCTGTGTACCTTGCCCTATGCATCTCTTCCAGCTGGATGTTCGTCTTTATAAGTTTTAATATTCTTTATAATACACGGTGAAAGTGGTTTTGTGAGTTCTGTGAGCTGTTCTAGCAAATCTAACCCAAGGTGGAGTCATGGGAACCTGGATTACACTGTCAGTCAGAAGTATGGGTGACAATCTACTATTTGCCACTGGCATCTAAAGTGGGGGCAGTCTTGTGGGACTGAGGCCCTCAACCAGTGGGATTTGACATTATTTCCTGGTAGCTAGTGTCAGAGTTAAATTGAATTACAGGGTACCTGGCTGGACACTGCAGAGTTGGTGTGTAGAAAAAGAACCTCTATACTTCTGGTGTCAGAAGTGTTGCGCTGGGTATGGAAGTAGAAAGTCGAAAAAAACACTTTTTTCCCCTTTTAGGCCTATGTCCCTATATGTTGAATTGTATCAGTTCATTCTTCCTTTGCTTCTATATGTGTGCCTGTTCCTGGAATACTTGAATTTTTCACAGCTTGATGTGTTTGTGTCACTCATCATTTAGGTAAAACTACTGCTGAGACTCTTCTTGTTTTTGTCTTTTTTCTTAACTATCATCAGCCCGTTCACTTTAAAGGGCATCTACTAGTTGGTTCATCCAAATGAACGAATACATCACCATTTACTTATTGCATGCTAAATTCTATTGGTGATATGGTTTAGCTGTGTCCCCACCCAAATCTTACCTTTAATGTAATAATCCCCATGTGTCAAGGGTGGGGACAGGTTGAGACAATTGAATCATTGGGGCAGTTTCCCTCATATTGTTCTCATAGTAGTGAATAAGTGTTATGAGATCTGATGGTTTTATAAATGGGAGTTCCCCTGTACAAGCTTTGTTGTCTGCCCCCATGTAAAATGTGTTTGCTTCCCCTTCAACCATGATTGTAAGTTTGCAGAGGCCTCCCCAGCCATGCTGAACTATGAGTTAATTAAACCTCTTTCTTTTATAAATTTATTAGCAGTATGAGAACAGACTAATATAGTAAATTGGTTCCAGTACAGTGGGATGCTACTATAAAGATAGCCAAAAATGTGGAAGCCACTTTGGAACTGGGTAACAGACAGAGGGTGGAACAGTTTGGAGGGCACAGAAAAAAAGAGGAAGATGTGGAAATGTTTGGATCTTCCTAAAAACTTGTTAAATGGCTTTGACCAAAATGCTGATAGTGATATGGACAATAAAGTCCAGGCTGAGGTGGTCTCAGATGGAAATGAGGAACTTGTGGGAAACTGGAACAAAAGTGACTCTTGCTATATTTTAGCAAAGGGACTGGCAGCTTTTCTCCCCAGCCCTGGAGATTTGTGGAACTTTGAACTTCAGAGATATAATTTAATACATCTGGTGGGAAAAAAAAAAAAATTCCAAGCAGCAAAGCATTCAAGAGGTGAATTGGGTGTTGTTAAAAACATTCAGTGTTATGTATTCACAAAGATATGATTTGGAATTGGAACTTATGTTTAGAAGGGAAGCAGAGCATAAAAGTTTGGAAAATTTGTAACCTGATGATGTGATAAAAAAGAAAAACCCATTTTCTAAGGAGAAATTCAAGCCAGCTGCAGAAATTTGCATAAGTAACAAGCAGCCAAATGGTAATTGCCAAAACAATGGGGAAAATGTCTCCAGGGCATGTCAAAGGTCTTCACAGCAGCCCCTCCCATCACAGGCTAGAAGGAAAATGTGGTTTTGTGGGCCTGGTCCAGGGCCTTGCTGCTTTGTGCAGTCTTGACACTTGACTTGGTGCCCTGCATCCCAGCTGTGGCTAAAAGGGACCAATATATGGCTCACCTCTTTGCTTTACAAGGTGCAGGCACGAAGCATTGGCAGCTTCCATGTGGTGTTACCTCTGTGGGTACACAGAAGTCAATTACTGAGGTTTGGGAACCTCTGCTTAGATTTCAGTGGATGTATGGAAATGCCTGCAGAAGTTTGCTGCAGAGGTGGGGCCCTCATGGAGAACTCCTGCTAGTGCAGAAGGGAAATGTGGAGTTGGAGTGCCCATACAGAGTCTCCACTGGGGCACTGCCTATTGAAGCTGTGAGAAGAAGACCATAGTCCTCCAGCTCCCAGAATGGTAGATTCACAAACAGCTTGTACCATGCACCCGAAAAAGCTGCAGACACTCAATGCCAGCTTGAGAAAGCAGTTTGGACCATGGACTTTTGAGTTAATGCTAAAGTGAGTTAATAATTTAGTGTATTATTGGGAAGACATGACTGGTTTTGAAATGAGAGGACCTGAGATTTGGGGGAAACTAGGGGTGGAATGATACGGTTTGGCTGTGTCCCCACCCAAATCTCACTTCAAATTATAATAATTGCCACGTGTCAAAGGTGGGGTCAGGTCTAGATAATTGAATCATGGGGGCAGTTTCCCCCATACTGCTCTCATGGTAGTGAATAAGTCTCATGAGATCTGATGGTTTTATAAATGGGAGTTCCCCTGCACAAGCTCTGTTGCCTGCCACCATGTAAGACATGTTTGCTTCCGCTTCCACTATGACTGTAAGTTTGCTGAGGCCTCCCCAGCCTTGGTGAACTGAGTCAGTTAAACCTTTTTTCTTTATAAATTACCCAGTCTCACACTGCTTATGAGTGAGAACAGACTAATACAGTTGGCATCCCAGCTGTCATAATTTCAGTTGGCATCAATTCAGGACAGAAAAAATAGTTTAGAGGTGTATATTTTGCCAGAGTTAATTAGATGCTAACTTTGTATATTTTTGGAAAATGCCATCACTGTTTTTAAGGGTCAGAATTCAGACCCATTTTCCAAGTTCACCTGATCTGTTTTCATAATGCAATCACTCTACATTAGGGTATTTATTATCTGAATCCCTATAAACAGAAAGTTTCATGGAACAGTAAAAGTCATCAAAATCTTTAAACAAAAATCATTATAACATAAAAGCACTTAATAAAGTGACTTCTCAAATATTTCTTTCTACTTACTACTTGTTTAGGACATATTATTTCTAATAGTGTCAAAATCTTTGTCAGTTTCATGTTTGTGTTGTAACTACAATACTAAATATGACAAAATGAAAAAACGCAAAGATTCAGTATTTCACTTGATGATTTTGGAGTAGTTGTCAAATCTTATTCAAGCACATTGCCTACTGAGACTCTGACAGTTGAATCTGTTATTACTCAAAGAGAAGAAAATCAATACAAGTTTCCAAAATGAATGAATTTCATGTAAAATTCTTGAAAGGCTCTTTCGAAAATTAATGAAACTTCACACTTTTTTGTTTGTTAAAAATAATTTGGAAAAGTCACTCTGAAAGTGTTAAATGCATGGTACAGTGTATGAGATACTGCATACAATTTATATATAGAAGAATACATTATTTCCTTCTACAAGTATTACAATTGATTTGTTTGTGTGGTGCTAAGATCCAGAGTGTAATTGCTATTGTAATCCCAAACATTAAAATACAACATAAAACAACTAATTTTCTAAGTTTAGTTTAATTTCTCAAGATAACCTTCCAATACAACTTTTTTCTCATTATATTCACTTTAAAAATTATTTCAAATTGTGAATGAATTAATTTAAAATTATTCACTCACCCCACTCCCAATATTTCTGTTTTCCTCGCAATTTCTGTTTTCCTAAGTGATTCACCATTTGTCAGTAAGAACATAGGTAATGCTAGAGAAGACTTCAAGGATTTCATTCATTTATGCAGCAAATGTTTCTGAGCACCTACTGTGTGCCAGACACTGCTGTAACTGAAGGAATGAAGAAAACTTGCTCAGATCAGTTCACAATCTTATAGGAAAATATAAACTGGTAGCTATAGCAACAGATACTGTATCTTATGAAGAAAAGGTAAGTGAGTTTAATGGGATAGAGAGGGATGCTAGTCAAATAAGATCTACGCTGTTGTGACATTGAGCATAGACCCGAAGAAGATGGAGCAAGAAATGTGGCTATCTGAGGGAAAGGGCAGAGGAACAAGTTTTTGGGGTTTTTTTTGGCAGAGGAAAGGATTCTGTAAAACGTCCCATGTGATAGCACCCTGGCATGCAGAGGAAGGGTAGTGAGGCAATACTTTGGTATAATCTACAGAAAGAAAGGGGTAAGAGATGGAGTCAGAAAAATAGCAAGGAAGAATATCTTGTCATACTGAGGATTTTAGCTTTTATGCTCAAACAAGATAGGAAATCATTAGGGTTTCTGTGCAAAGGGGTGAAATAAATTACCTTGCTTTAAAAGAATAACTGCTAAGTGAAGAAAAGAGATATTTGGAGGGGAAGGTAAAGACACCAGTGAGTAACTATTTTGATCTGTCCATAGGAAGTAAGTGTGGCTTTGGATTACGGTAGTAGTAAAGGAGGTGATAAGAAACTGTCAACTTTGGGATATATTTTACGTTGGTACAAAAATAATTGCGGTTTTGGCCATTACTTTTAATGGCAAAACCTAATAATTTGACAGGACTTTATGATGGAGTTATGTGTAGGAAAGAGAGGAGAGATTATTTTAAATTTGCTAGTAGGGGAGAATAAATGAGAGAGAAGAAGTGTTTTTGTTTGTAGATTAGTCCATGTTTTTACAGGAGAAGCTGAATCCATTATAAGTAATAACTGAGGAAGAAGGGCACACTGGAAGGGGAAAATTGAAAGTGTAATATAAAGAAATATTTGGTAGAATATTGTATTATAAATGGTTAAAGAAAGAAACAATATATAAGAGCTAATTTTGAAGAAGGGGACACTTCCTGGAACAGGAGAGAAGAAAATGACAACAAAGATACACAGAAATGATAAAGAACAGAGCAGGAAAATGAGAGATACCTGCGTTAGATGACTTCAATTATTTCTAAATTCAGAGTAAGCATCGTGGTGATAAGATGCAATGCTAATTTTTATGTTATATAATGTTATATAGATTTATTTGCTTTCTTCTGTTTTAAAATACCACTTTAAATGGTCATGCCATGAATTAATAGAGAAAGAAAGAAAGATAGAGAGAGAGAGAGGGAGGGAGGGAGGGAGGGAAGAAGAAAGAAAGAGAGAAAAAGAAAGAAAGAAAGGAAGGAAGGAAGGAAGGAAGGAAGGAAGAAGGAAGGAAGGAGAAAGAAGAAAGAAAGAAGAAAAGAAAGAAAGACAAAAGAAGGAAGTAAGGAAGGAAGGAAGGGAGGGAGAGAGGGAGGGAAAGAAGATGGATGGAAGGAAGGAAGGAAAGAAGGTAAGAGCCCATTGACCACAAAGCTTTTTTTTTTTTTCCACATTTCTAATTTGCAATTTTTTGAGCAAAATTTCAGTAGAAAGTTTGGAAATAATGATGAACCAAAATGACTATTTGAAAATTATATAGATAATCTGACAGACTCTCTAATTGAGGTTAGAAATTCTGATATTACTATATATAAAATCAATAATTCAAAATCTAGAGTATTCACAGCATTTCACCTACATCTTCTTCCAGTGCAAAGTTCAAGGAGTTTTTCAATCCTTTCCAGCTCTTGCTATCATACATTTCCAGAGGGAACTTGTAGGTTAAAATTGTCTTTAAGCCATTTTGATTTAAGAGGAAGCTTATTCCCAAGGCACGTTTTTGAAACTACTAAATATTGTCTCAGTTTTTCATGTTTACTAAACATATGGATGGAATAAAGCAGTAGCACCTATGTGATAAAACAGATAGAGGTTTTCCAACGGGAGGGAACAGGGGAGCAATACTGACTAGACCCAATTGTGTTCCAGATGTTTTTTACAGTGTCAGTTTACTTTTTTCTCCTCTTTATTACAGGACCTGATGTCTGGGAGGGGGCTTACTACAGTAGATAACCCTATAAAAAAATCTTCAGCAGTGATTGGTGGATACTAAGACCATACTTTTGTCCACTAATAGGTATTCTCAGGACTACTTTGGGAGACATCAACCAAAAAGAAGTTATACTGAATAGTGTTCATTACAGCCAGAAGCGACTGAAGGTCATGTTTTAAGACAAGATGGAACCTAGTTAGTCTTCTTAAACTGCCACACAGAGTCACAAACTTCTTGTAAATATTTAATATTTTACATCCTACAGCTCTACAAACCTGTTGCCAAAGTATGTCTGTCTAGATAAACGCTCAGCATTGTCCTGACCCTGTTCACCTCTTTTGGAGGTATGAGCGCTCTGGCTCAGAGGGAAGCCACCAGAATTTCGTGTGCTTTGTCAAAGCTGTTGGCTTTGTTGAGTGTAAGTTTCTGGAGTATGAAAGCCTGGCTGCCTGACGGTGTTTTGTCCTCTCACTCTGTCATACTGGTGATTGCTCTCTTCACACTACCAGCAGGGCCATCTCATCTCATCAGTAGTGAGGGTCAAGCGTTACAGTAATACCTCATTTTATAGGAATCACTTTTCTGGTAGCTCAGGAGCATTCTTAATTATGGTTGACACATGTTCTGCTTTGGCAAGACTAGGCTTCATTTCACAGAGAAGTAGAAAAGAAAGTTGAAATTGTATTTGAAAATTAAAGTTCTTAACTTACGGGTCACGTATAATCTTTCTAAAGAGGCAAAGCTGGCAGCGGGACGCAAATGACAACAACAGTCTTCTGTATTATAAAACTATCCATCACTACAAAAGTCTCACTCGGATGTCTATGTCAGCAACGTGTTACCCAAGAATTCTCAAATCATAATATTTAAGCCATTAAAAAAATCTAAAATTATTTTACTTCAAAATTACATTTCTAGCCAATGCTTCGCAATCAAAATTCCCAAGATTCTTTTCATCTTTTCTTCTATCTATGCAGCAGATAGGACAAATGCTTTTGCTAAGCCCAGGTTCACTTTGATTCTAAGTAATTTAAATGAAATGCCCTATGAGTAATTTGTGTAAACCAGTCCCCTTCAGAAGAACTTATACTAGTTCCTTGGGGGAAGCTTGTCACTTTTATTTGATGTTACAAGAATTTATACCCTGACAACTACATTATCACAATGTCACTGGTAGTATCAGTTTAATTAAGGTACTGTCAGCTTTTCTCTAGTTTGCACAGTTGAATGTCTCTCTTATATCAAATGGCCCAGCAAATTGGTGTTTCATGTATTAACCCCAGTTTGTTTTCCTTTCCTAAAATGTGACTCAAATTGTTAAAACCATTATTTAGTCATTTGATGTTAAAATAGATGGGTATATATTTTGTGTTATTTTGTGTTTTAAAAGATGGGTATATATTTTGTGTTTCTTTCTGTAGACATAGATTTTTCTTTGAGATGGAGTCTCGCTCTGTCACCAGGCTGGAATGCAGTGGTGCAATCTCTGCTCACTGCAGCCTCCACCTCCTGGGTTCAAGCGATCCTCCTGCCTCAGCCTCCTGAGGAGCTGGGACTACAGGTGCATACCACCACACCCAGCTAATTTGTTGAGATGGAGTTTCAACATGTTGGCCAGGATGGTCTCAATCTCTTCACCTCGCAATCTGCCTGCCTCGGCCTCCCAAAGTGCTGGGATTACAGGCGTGAGCCACTGCGCCTGGCCTCTTTCTGTATATTTGAGTCACTTAATACCAGATGGTCTTCTATTCCTAACCTATATATATATTCAGGAACAGTTAAAAATAAAACCAGTGGGTATTTTGCAACTGGATTGACTAATCTATTAAATACACATAAAAGATATCAGACTTTTGAGGAACATTAAATTTTGCAGAGGGCTTCTGTTCCTTGTGACCAATGAAAGGCTTATAATTTCTGATGTATGAAATATAACTTTGTTTTTAAGATGAAAATGGTTATGTCTTGCATGTAACTGTATCATTTTTATGAACTGTAATTATATAAAATCAATGAATGTTTTATATGTATTGCATAACTCATTACAGGCAGCAGAAAGTGTGGAAAGAGTACAGTGTAGAAAAATCACTCAATTTTAAAGTCAAAATTTGTGTTCAGTAATGATTCAGTTCTGCAATTAATTAGTTATATTACACACAGCACACTATTGATGCTGGAAAGACACATCAGCTGTTATTTCTACAAGGCCTTGAAAGAAATCAACACATTGCACCCCAAAATATGGCTCCCTGGTATAATGACTATTTCAAATTAAAAACTCGTAGAGATTAACAAGCACTGGAAGAGACTTTCCCCTATATAAAGATAGGACTGACCCACCATGGAGAACAGTTGTTCCTGTTTCCCTCCCTGTTAGCTCATTATCCATTACAGGAAAGAATGATCAAGAATGTGACCACATCTTAAGAGACCCTTTTTCAAGAGAGTGACTGTCGGCAAAGTTCAGTTAAATTCCAAGGAGAACTATTTACAAGTTAATTTATGTTTCCTGATCCAATCATTCTCCTTAATAATTATTAATAGAATACGTATTGTATTATGTATTCTATAGAATACCTCTCAATAGAATACTTCTCTTCCCTTCGGTAATATCTGTTTCCCTGTTATAGTAGGTAGCTAGTCAGACATGAGCAGGGCAAGAGAGGAACCCTCCCCACTCCACCAGGAATGCCAACCACCCATTAGGTTATGGTCAGGAAGTTGTTAACTGTCTTTCTAAAATATTAGCCACAGTCCGAGCCATGGAAAGGCAGTCTCCCAATAGACAGAAAAACTTGAAGTTGGTGATCAGCAGCTCCTTAATAAGATCTCAGGAGTTGGGTGAGTGGGCTCACATATGTGCACTAAAAGGCAAAATGGCCGAGTATAACTGGTCTATGACCTTGTAGGAACACTCAACTGGTAAGGGAAGAATGCCTCCAATGAACACGTGCACAATTTTGGTAAACACATGGCACATGCAACCCTTCTCAAGTGCTGGCAGGCCACAATGCATGCAGACAGCCCACCCCAAGGGAAGGAATCAGAGGAGATGGGACACAGGACCCCAGAAGTATGCCAACATATAAAACACTAAGTCAAAAGTCAAACCCTGCATTCGATCTCTCTCACCTGCTTGGCCCTCTTCCAAGCGTACTTTACTTCCTTCCATGCCTGCTCTAAAGCTTTTTCATAAACTTTCACTTCTGCTCTAAAACTTGCCTTGGTCTCTCCTGCCTTATGCCCCTCAGATGATTTTTTTTTCCTTAGGAGGAAAGAACTGAGGTTGCTCCAGACCTGTACAGATTCACCGCTGCTAACATACTTTGGTGCCACATGACTCAGATATGTTCCACTGCTAACTTTACCAGGATCCAAGCCTCCATTTTTTCTGTAACTTCAAGATAGTATACAAGCTTCTGTACTTCACTGAGAGGTTAGGTCTTTATTCTGAAGGCTTCCATATATGCATGCTAGATACATCTGTATGACTTTCTTCTATTAGTCAATCTACTTCAAGTCAGTGGGTTTTCAGCAAATCATTAGAAGCCAAGGCCCTCTACTCTAGACAATTGTAGATAGATTGTATAGCTATAGGTATAGGTATGGTATAGATAGATATACATATATAGCAGATGGATAACTTTTTCTACTCAAAGTATAACAATTTCTTGGCAGATACAGGAATAATTAATTTTTTCTAGCCTAAATCCTTTCTTGTGTGCACTTGAGTAAATCACTTTTTTTGTTTTCTGATTCACAAAATGTGAATGTTGAAAAAGAAGACAATTAGGCACAAGCTACATGGAATTCCCAAGGAAGCAATTCTTCTTAGTACCCATTTACTCAGTACTCAGAGCCATGGGCACACAGGCTTCAACCACTCCACAAGTCAGTCAATATTACAAATCATACCTAATAGTATACTTAATGAATACATAAATGTTACAGATTGAAATTTTATACCAGACAGTAACATTTAACATCAAGAGAAAAGGAGTTAGGAAAAGGGGTTAATGAACCAGTCCAAGAAGAGTGAAGGAGACAAGAAGTGTGTCCAGGCCTGACCCAGGCAATCATCAACATCTTGCCAGGAAGAGTCCTTGATTTGCGCAGAGGCTTCAGAGGCAGATTCTGGGTGCGAGATGGGGTCTGTCAAGGCGTCTTTGTCTAACTGGTGAAGTCCTGCTCACTTTATGGCCCTTGAGTCCTCTGGTGAGGACTGATAGAAAAGGGTTAAGCCCTTTTCTGGTTGGGTGTTGTCTCGATTGATTAGTCAAACATCTGAACTCTGTTGGCTTGATTACTTCAGAAATGTAAGATGAAGTCTTTTTCTAAAATGGAGCCATTTATGTCAAGGGTGCTTTAGATAAGAAGAAACCACATTGATAATGAACAACAAATTATTGTCAAAGAAATCTGTTCCAGCATGAAAAATGGTATCTCATTAAAAGCCCTTCTCTCCTATGGCTGCAACTGCTCCCATAGCCACTGCTATGGCCTTGTTGCTTCTACTAGTGCTGGCGCTGTCACCACCACCAATTAGGGAGCACACGCTTGGGGCCCTCAATGCCCCAGACAACCCTGAAGTGTCATAAGCATGCTAGGCTGCCAGGTAAGTTGCTTTGTGCCCTGGCTGGCTGCTAGACCTGCAGTTCTGAGTCCTAAGTGTGGATGTTGGTGACTGACATATCTCTGTTGCTCACATACACACACCATTGTCTCAGTGGACTTTACTTACAAAACACCGGTTCAGAGATTAAAATATTAGGAATTTCAAGACAGCAACAGCAGAACATTGAATCAAGTTGGGGTCTTCTGAGATTGGGGTCCCATTTGACACTGACCAGGAGTTATCTACTTAATTTCTATCCCATTCCTTGTGAAAAAAATCTGAATTTTATGTTATCTTTATCATTCTCTCTTATCATTTTTTCCTTAATCAATATATTGCTTAATTTTATTGTGCTGGAGGTTTTTGAAAATATTGAGAGTGTATGCACTTTTCCACAGTGTGCTTTTATATATAATTTATTCACAGTAATGTGTTGCATGTAGCTGTAATACTTGCATTTTCATTCTTATTTAAAATTCAATTATGTGAATACACAATGTTTTTTTAAATCGACCAATTAATCAAATGCCATTTAGGTTTTTGTTGTTGTGAAGAACAGTGCTGCTAGAAACAGTCTTGCTCAAATATTCTCATGCAACAGTGTATAAACTGAGTACTGAAAACTGGGTTGTAAAGATGTAAATGTTTAAATTCACAAAGATGTGCCAAATTATTTTTACAAATAAATATATGTTATATTTTTTATGGCTTCAACTTTCTTGTGGTTTCAACTACCTTTCTTTATGTAAGGTAATGGATTAAGTTCATATAGTAAGCCTCCTCCTAAGTAATAATTAAGAACCTTTAATCCATAGAAATATATTCCCAATTTGCACGCCTCCGATTTTTTACTTAGTTCTTTTTTATACTCTATGAATTAGATATTCTCATTGCTCATATTTTATATATACTAACTGCATAAAAATACATCTCTATTTCCTTGTTCTATCTTATATTTTTGGGAAATAAATTTGTTTTTTAAAAGTGTACCTAATAGAAGTTTTATCAGCATAAGTTATATGGTAATAAGTATAGTTTTTGAAAGAAAATGTTTATTTTGCCTTTGTTTTTGAAATATATTTTTTGTTACAATTTAAGTATGATAATCATTTTCTGTTCACATTTTGAAAACATACATTATGGAATTCTGGCTTTCTTTCTTGCAATTGGGAGTGGTATCTACCTAGTTGTCACTTATTAATAGGTAATCTTTTATTTGACTTTTCTAGTCATTGGTTTCTCTGCAATGTGTCTATATGAGAATTGTATTTTATTTTGTTCTGCATAGTTTAAATTATACTTTCTGCTTCTGTAGATTCATCATCAGTTTTAGTTAATAATTGGTCATTATTTATTTAAACAGTACTATTTCTCATTCACTCTATATTTTCTCCATGACTCTGATTAAACATAAGGTAAAATTTCTAACTTAATTATTCGTATTTTCTAACTTTATTTTTGACATTTTTTAACCTTATCTTTTGAGGCTCCATCTTGAGAAATTTCTTTAAATAACAGTCTGAGTGCTTCTTTCTTTAGCTGCTTCTAAATTTTTATTTAGCTTGAGCATTGAATTTTTAATGTAAGTTTTTTTAATTTTCAAGAGTTTTATTTTAGTTATTTTTCAAATCTTGTTGATCATTTCAAAAAGTGTGTTCATGATTACTTATTTTTTATGCAATGTAAATAATTGCCTTAAACATTTTCTAAACATTTATTGTGATGTCTTGTGATGTCTTAAGTTTGGGGGATTGTATTAGTAAGCGTTCTCCAGAGAAACAGAAACAATAGAAGATAGGTAGATAAATAGAGACCAACATAGATATAGATGTAAATATATCTTGATCTGATATAGAAAAGATAGGTAGATAGATAGATTAGATAGATAGATAGATAGATAGATAGATAGATAGACAGAGAGACAGACAGACTTCTATCTCTATCAGTTGATCTGTTTATCTATCATTTGATCTACTTTTATTTTGGAACTTCCACAATCTGTATGTAGTTTGTGAGCATTCCATAGGTTCATTTCATTCTGTTCATTTTTCTTTAATTTTTTAAAAAATCTTCTATTCCTCAGAATTGATCATTTTCATTTTCCTATCTTTGCTGTTTCTTTCTTCCAACTGTTCAAATCTTTCCAGTGAATTCTTAATCTTAGATGTTGATCTTTTTGCTTCCAGGATTTCCATTTGGTTTCTTTTTAAGTTTTCTATTTCTTTATTGATATTTCCGTTATTTTCATATATCATTTTTATGACTTTCTTCATGTCTTTCATTCTTATTATTTATTTATTTTTAACATTTTATAACAGTTGTTTTAAAGTCTTTGTCTAGTAGATCTGTCATCAGGTCTTTTTTAGGGATAGTCTGTTAGATTTTATTTTCTTTTTACTAGATCATACTTTTATGTTTCTTTGTATTCTTCATGATTTTTTTAAAAACTGGTCATTGGAATCAGTAAGTGTGGTAAATCTAGAGTTAACTTATCCTCATTGCCAGGGTTTGGTGAGTTTTCTGTTTGTTTTGTTTGTTTTCTTTTTAAAAAATGTTTGATTGCTATAGGTTGTCTCTGTGCTGAAGATCAGTCTGAGATGTAAACTAAGGTCTTTTCAGGTCTTCTCTGAGACTGTGGCTTCTCTTAAAAACACACAGTGACTCTCTAATTTTCCACATATATTCGTGTGCTTTCTAATGTCCTACTTTTCAATATCTGGCTCCTCCCAGAAGGGGAAAACCAGAAACATTAAGGGGAAAAATAAAAAGACCTTGGCCCTTCAAAACTCTTGAATGTCACTTCAGCTTAATGGACCTGACTGAACTTGAATAAGGAGGAGGTGAAGTGCTTGCATCCATGCAACACAATGGCTGTCCCCTCTTTTTCTTCACCTCTTCTATCTAAAGTGGCAATCAGTGGTCATAGTCTAAACCCCGGTATTTGGCAGACAGAGTTGTTTTTGCTAGCTGTGTGCAAGCTGTTCCAGGAATACATGCACAACTTCCTATCTTAAAGCTGGGGACTAGGGAGTGTTTAGCAGCAACTGTGCTAAGAGGAGAAATTGCCTAAAATTGACTTCAATTTACCATTTAAGCCTTCCACTGAAATTTGCAGGCCCTCAACAGATTCCAGAGTTCCCAAATAGTTACATCAGTAAGATTATCCCAGTGCAATTGTTGTCTGTGGGGAGACAGGTTTCTGGTGCTTCCTACTCTGCCATTTTCCCAGAATCCTTTCTTTATGGTCTTTAAAAATTATATTATAGTTTATTTTTGAACATAAAATATACTTAGTTTAAATTTATTTTAATAAAATTTTAATGCATTTACCCTCTGCCTTAGTCCACAAATAGGTTTTCCATTATTGATGAAAATCAGTTTGGATTGCCTATTATGTAGTAAGTTTTTAGTTTCTAAGAAATCATAGGAAGTACTTTCTGTTATTAATTGTGACATTTCCTAACACTTTTAAGTTTAGTGTTTAGCCATACTACATTTCAAACTTCATTTTCTTCTGGCTATATCAAGTCTTTAAGTTTGTATTTACTTGCTGAATGTAATTTTTAAAATACGTAATGTTTATGACAGGAAAAATAAAATCTAAGTGTATTTATCCAAAATAATATATTGTCTTAATTTTTTTTTTTTTTTTTTTTTTTTTTTTTTTTTTTGAGATGTAGTCACTCTGTCACCCAGGCTAGAGTGCAATGGTGCAGCCTCGGCTCACTGCAACCTCTGCTTTCTAGGTTCAAGTGATTCTCCTGCCTCAGCCTTCCAAGTAGCTGGGATTACAGGCATGCGCCACCATGCTGGGCTAATTTTGTGTGTGTGTGTTTTTAGTAGAGATGGGGTTTCACCATGTTGGCCAGGCTGGTCTCAAACTTCTGACTTGGTGATCTACCTGCCTCGGCCTCCCAAAGTGCTGGGATTATAGGCGTGAGCTACCAATACATTGTCTTAACACCATATATTGAATAATATTTTTACTCTCGATTAATTTTTAATGTTTTGTTTTATAAATGTCTTGCTTATTCTAGTCTCTCCCATCTGTTTATCTCTTTATGTTATGCCATTAGCGACTTTATTTTTTCTGTTTCAGTACATTATAGTCCACTTGTTATAGCCTAGTTGCTCAAGAAGAAAATTGGGAATCATTTTGACATTTTGAAATTTTATCTTTTTCTCATTTTTATTTTATGTGTCCCTATTATTGATACTTTCATAGCCTCACCAAATCACAGTTATAAATCACCTTCATTTCATGACTGGTTCCTAGCAATACAGTACTAACTTTTTTTAGCTTAAAATTTTGTTTTTCTATTATGTTCTCTATAGGCTGTCAGAAGCATATCTTTAAAACACAAATCAAAACATGTTGCTTCCTTGTTTAAAATGTTTTCAGTTTCTTATTTCTTTGTTACTTTGCACTCCAAATGACAAAATGTGTTTTCTATACCCATCTCTTGTCTTATTAAATGGTTTCCCTGTAGTTACTTCTACTTTTTCTTTACTAGGCTGATTATATTTATTTACAAATAAAAATATTGAAGGAAGACTATATATAAATACATTTATTACTATACTGTCAATCAGTCAATATATTAGCCCTATTAAGCACTGTGTTAGTAAGTGGCATTAGAAATTTTAACAAAACTGGTCCTTGATTTCAAGTAGCTGACAATCAAAAGAACGACATGTAAAATAAGTAAGCACAACAAATGTTATAATAGGAATGATAGCAATTCAATGTAAAGCAATGGGAACAGAAAAGGTGATGGATGTATTCTCAGTAAAAGATCATTCAGTAGGAAATTTCTAAAATGTAAATATGTATTTTCCAGGTAAAAGAAGGTCTTTTCTGTCAAAGAAAGTCACAGGAACAAAGAGGGTTTAGTTTGAGTATACGCAGTGAGAAAGACAAGAGGTTTTCTTCCATTCAAGAATTTTCTTTAAGCATCTATGATGTGTCAGGTTTTAGTATATGCACTGCATATGAAGTAGTGAATTAAACAGTTGTGATTCCAGTCCACATGAAGCCTGCCTAGTTATAAGACCAGAGAAAAGAAGTGTGGCTTTCATGCTGTAAACAATAGTGTTATCTTTGAAATGTCTTATGCTAGGGAGTAAAATGAAACATGTTTGCAATTTATAAAGACCAACCCAGATGTTTTGGGGAAGAGAGGTGGGAAGGTTGGACACTGAGACACCAAATTCTTACTAACTGGACTAACAAAACATTACTGGTCCAGGTAACTGTTTCTCTACTTGTATTTGTTTATAATCAATATTTTTCCTTTTGTCCTTGAAAAACATTAAAGTGAGTAAATTTTCATAGTCAACAAATCAGTCAGGCAACAGGGACTGCTAACAACCAGAGAAATTCAAGTACTTTCATTTCAAAGTGGCTTAAGAATATTATTTTTTTACATAGTGAAAAAGATTTAGCTGTTGAAATCTATACATTTTCTAAAATGAGAGCCCTAACAAACGACAACCAAACTCACAGCTCTTTCTTATTTCCTGTCTTGCAGTCAGAAGACAGATAGTGCTTTGTTGTTTTAGTTTCTTAGTTCAGTGGTCTTCAGTTACTGTGCATTGAGTCACATACCAGACTCCAAATTCTTTTGAATAGAATAAATCTGCTTTGAATATTCTTCAAAAAGGTAGCATTATGAAACTTGTAGTAACTTTTTCACTGCTATTTGTGCAGCAGATTTAAACTTTTTTTTTTTTTTTTTTAAACAAAGTCTCATCTGTTGCCCAGGCTGGAGTGCAGTGGTGCAATCTCGGCTCACTGCAACCTGTCTCTTGGGTTCAAATGATTCTCCTGCCTCAGCCTCCCGAGTAGCTGAGACTACAGGCATGCGCCACCATGCCCGGCTAATTTGTGTATTTTTTTAGTAGAGATAGGGTTTCACAATGTTGGCCAGGCTGGTATTGAACTCCTGACCTCATAATCCACCCACCTCAGCCTCCCAAAGTGCTGGGATTACAGGCGTGAGCCACCACACCTGGCCCACTATTTTATGTTTGCTTATAAATGCTGTGAACAGCTAAGGTTTTTTAAAAGTTCATACATACTAATAATAGCATAGTTGTTTTATCACCTTAGTAACAAGTAAATCTTTATTTAATGGTACTTCACATATGTGGCTCATTTTTGGTGTATGGTTTTGGCTTATAAATATAGTGTGTTGAATAAGCATGAAAGGAGTAACAGTCCACATTTGCTTTAAATGACACACATAATAAGCAGATCGTGAAAGTAGTGGTACAACTTCAATCCCAGTGTTCACGGGTCCCTTGTCACAAACTACAATGTCATGGCTTTTTTAAGCCAAAGGGGAAAAAAAGGCAGCCTGAAATGCAGTCATATTTTTCAGATGTTTCTACAATAGCTATCTCTCTGGGCAACAAAATTTCTGAGGCTGTCCAAAACATAGCAATTTGTCAACAATTTGAAAATAGGTTTGTGACAAGATGTATTTATTTGACAGTATAATGTAATAATAGACATACGGTAGGATGACGGTTGTAAAGGAAATTATCACTGGTAAGTGTCTTTCCCTGAAATTAATTTCAGAGGTGTATGGTTGAAAATTCTGACCGATGAAATGATTATGGGTAGGTAGATGGACAAAATACATGGTATTGCTGCTGTCTCATATCTTCTTCATACATTTACAGAATCCAAATTAAATGGCGCTTACAAAATAGAGAAATTTCAGTCATTTCCCTTTCAATGGAAAACAATTATAAGGTGAAATTTTAAACATTTTAATATGATATGCCACAGAATTGAAGGAGATGGCAAATTTGGAAGTGCATGAAGTCAACAGCAAAGGTTTTCACTGTTCTACCTCAGATATTTTCACTGCTACTTCACTTTATACCCCTGAGTACCACAATATTATTAATAGATACATGTAAATGTGTATAATGATTGTCATACCTACATAGAATGTAAAAATGGCCAAAAAAATTAAAATAAACATTATGTGCATGTAATATTATGTAATAAACATGCATTGTCTTTAATACATGGCTGTTTATTTATATACTTTTATTATAATTGTGTAATAAAATTATATAGTCCATTGGCATAATACCAAAGTAAAATGTATTAGAAAACCCTCAGACATGTAAATTTCAAAATGCACCCAAATAAAACCTAACCAGATAATCTAGGGTTAACTTGTATTAGATACTGTTCTAAGTTTCGAGGAATAGACACAAAATGTTCTTGGTGATACCAGATAAATGTAACCTTTGAGTTAAAAAAATGTATTATTATTTTTTATTTTAGAGAGGATCTTGCTCTGTCACCCAGGCTAGAGTGCATTGGAGAGATAATAGCTCACTGCAATCTCACTAACTCCTGGACTCAAGTGATCCTCCCACCTCAGCCTCCTGAGTAGTTGGGTTACAGGTGTGTGCCGAAATGCCTGGCTGATTTATTTTATTTATTTTTTTTTGTAGAGATGGAGTCTTGCTTTGTTCGCCAGGCTGGTCTTGAACCCCTGGCCTTAAACAATTCTCCCACCTTGACCTCCCAAAGTGTTGGGGGACAGGCATAAGCTACTGCATCCAGCTACATTTTTTCGAGTTTTTATTGAGATAATTTTAGATTCACTTATGGTTGCAAAAAAAAAATATGGAGATCTGTTTTACAGTTTATCTAGTTTCCTCCAATTGCAAAATCTTACCAAACTATAATTCAGTATTGCAATCAGGATATTGACATCGATGCAATCCATTGATCTTATTTAGAATTTTCCAGTTTTAATTGTACTCAAATGTGCTGATATGCATGTGTATTTAGCTCGATACAATTTTATCACACGAATAGGTTTGTGTATTCACTGCTGTAGTTAAGACACAGAGTGGCTTCATCCCACCTCCACTCCACTCCCAACCACCATGGCTTCCTCATTCCTGTCTAACAGACCCTGGCAACCACTACTCTGTTCTCCATTTGTAAATCTTTTTATTTCAAAATTATTATATAAATGGAATTATACAGTATTTAAGCTTTTTAGATTAGCTTGTTTCACTCAGTAAAATTCCCTGGAGATGTATCAAATTGTTGTGTTGACATCAGTCCTTTCTATTGTTAAGTCACATTCCCTGGGACAGATGTATTGTGCTTTGCTCTGCCATTCACCAGTTGAAGGACATCTGGCCCCTTTCCAGTTTTTGGCAATTACAAATAAAACTGCTAGAACCATTAATGGAGATTTTTCATTAAACATAAGTTTTCATTTCTGTAGGATAAAAGACAAAGAATGCAATTGCTGGAACTTATGGTAATTGAATATAGTAACTGTGTATGGTAATTTATAAAAAGCTGCCTGTGAGTTTTCCAGAGTGGCTGTACAATTTAATATTCTACCAGCAATGTTTGAGTTATCCGGTTTTTTTTGCATTCTCACCAACATTTGCTGTTGTTGCAGTTTTAACATTTTTAATCTCAGTCATTCTGATGGGCATTTTGTGATATATCTTGTGGCTTTAATTTTCGTGTCCCTAGAGCATCCTTTTGTATGTTAATTTGCCATTTGTATATCCCCTTAACTGAATTGTCTCTTCATGTTTTTTTCTTATTTTCTAATTGGATTGATTGTTTTCATTTTTAAAAATAATGAGTTTTGAGAGTGTTTATACAGTGTTGATATTAGCCATTTAACATATATAATTTATAAATATTTTATCTCATTCTTTAACATATCTTTTTATTCTCTTCAGTTGGTTTTTTGCAGAACAAAACTTTTGAATCTTGAAGATATTCAGTTTACTATTTTTTTCTTTTCATGCATCATGCTCTTGTTTTTAAGTCTATGAACTCTTTGACTAGATCTAGCTCTTAAAATTGTCTCCTGTGATTTTCTCGAAAATTTGTAGTTTTATATTTCACATTTAAATATATAATCCAATTGGAGTTAATATTTGTGTAAGGTGTGAAATTTGGGTTAAGGTTTATTATTTTGCTAACACATGTCTACTGGAGCCAACATTATTTTTTTCATTCTTCAAGTGAATTGTTTTTTGCATTTGTCAAAAATAAGTTGGACATATTTATGTGTCTGTTTACTTCTAAGTTCTTTATTCTGCTTCATTGATCTATGTTTTTATTCCTTGTCAAAAGTATATTCAGGATTCTATAACAAAATACTTTAAACTGCGTTAATTTATAGACAACAGAATTTATTTCCTACAGTCCTGAAGGTTGAGACATTCAAGATCAAGGTGCTAGTAGATTTGGTGTCTGGGGAGAGCCTCTTTCTCATAGATGGCACCTTCTGTATCTTCATCTGGAAGAAGGGGTCAATAGCTCCCTTGTACCTCTTTTAAAAGGTCACTAATCTCAGACACACTAAGACCACAGAAATTTCTGTCAAAACCACACAGTCTTGATTAATATAGCTACGTAGTAAGCCTAGTGGTATGATTCTTTCTGCTGCATTCTTATTTGTCAAGATTGTTTTAGCTATTTTAGGACCAGGGTCTTTCATATCAATTGTAGAATTAGTCTGTCTACATCTATAAATGCCTTCTTGGGATTTTGATAGGAATTTCACTAAGCAAATAGATTAAGTTGGGGAAAATTGACATATGTACAATATCGAGTCTTAACAAATTCTGAATACTCTGTCTTTCCACTTATTTAGGTCTTTGATTTTTAAGAAGCATTTTGTAATTTTCAAAATGTAGACACCCTACATGTTTTATTCAGTTTATACCTATGTATCTACATGTTAGTATATAAAAATGTGACTAATTGTAGTGTGCTGATCTTCTCTTCTATGACCTTTCTGAACTCTTTGATTACTTCTAGGAGTTTGTTTATTGATCCTTTAGGATTTTCAAGCAGAAAGTCACATCATCTGTAAATATGAACAATTTCATTTTTTCTTTCCAATCTTTAATAACCTAATGTCTTTCTTTGTCTTATAGTTTATTATTCATTTATATGTAACATGCTATATTTAACACTATGGATACAATGTACATAAGTTTAAAGGAAGCATTTCTAGGCAGTATTTGAAAATATGCACTATTTTATGACTTCCATTAAAGTAGACTTAATAAAGATTACTTACATATATTACTTATAAAATATATTTTTATATAAAATTCCAAAAAATTTTGAAAAAAGAACATACAAAATATTTGTACTTTTACCGTGAAGGTTTAATGAATGTTAGCCTTCAATTAAATGTTGAAATTAAAGAATTACATTCAAAGGAGTGTTTTTAAAACCAGTGAAATGTTGAAACTGGACATTTTTCATGAGTTGGTTAACTATTTTTGTCTTCTGCTTCATAAATTGTCTGCTCTTATCCTTCATTCAATTTTATGCTAAAGGCTTAAGTTTTGAGAAGAAGTTGTAAAATTGTCTTTCTTCTCTGCACAAAGCATTAAGAGAGAAACTACAGAAAAAAGGGGGGCATCCAGAAGTTTCAACTATTTTAAAGGTATTTGGGGGTAATCTGAGCTATTCTGAGAAACACTGCTGTCTCCTTTTATCTTGGAAATCTTTTAATACTGCTGGTCACCTCTAGGAATATTTTCTTTTAGATACATGTCACCACACAGGTTTTTGTTTTTTTGTGTTTTTTTTTGTCATAAAGAGATGTTGAACTAGAAATTGCTACCTAAAGTATTTTTCTTTATATCAACATTAGAAACACATAAGCACTGACTGCTTACTATATGCCACTTTATATGTTTTAATATAACATTATCTACCTAAAGCGAACTAGTGGTAATTTTGAGAGTATTGTTAGTTTCCCATGGATTTATAAATAAGAATGAGATTTATATAATAATGTTTTTCCAGAAATAAAAATATAATTTTAATATATTTCTAGGGAGTTAAGGTTTTATAACTCTTACCCAATATATTCTATCAGAGTTAATTTTTCCATCAAATGTTTTTCCAGAAATAAAAATATAATTTTAACATATTTCTAGGGAGTTAAGGTTTTTTAATTCTTACCCAATACATTCCATCAGAGTTAATTTTTCCATCATATTAATTCTTTATTGGGGGTAGGGGAATGCTGCTTTGTGAAAAAAAATTCATAGAGTTATCATCTTATAATACCTATGTTGTATATTACACATATACACACAAATGGTTTTTATACATTAAGCACCATAAATTTAGCTACAATATTCAGTGGAAGATATTTTCCTTATAGTCTATTCATACAAGTATCTGTAGGTTCCTTTGGTGAAGGTGTCACAGAGTTTTACTTAAAATTGCCAAATTGATAATATTACTTTTATTGGCTGTGCATTCATCTTTTGGTAAACATATGCAATGTGACACTATAAACTTTCTAGTATACTTTACCATGGATCTGACAAGTCTTTTCCAAATAGACAGATAGATGTTAAATTTCATACAGTAAGGATACTAAAAGCAGCGCAAAGGTGCATTAACTGAAAAATGGTATGGTATCATTAGGGAATGGAAATATTTTTCAATCTTTTCTTTTTCTTTCTTTCTTTTTTCTTGTGAGACGGAGTCTTGCTCTGTTGCCAGGCTGGAGTGCAGTGGCGCGATCTTGGCTCACTGCAACCTCCGCCTCCCGGGTTCAAGCGATTTCCCTGCCTCAGCCTCCTGAGTAGCTGGGACTACAGGCGTGCCACCATGCCTGGCTAATTTTTTTATAGTTTAGTAGAGACCGGGTTTCACCATGTTGGCCAGGATGATCTCAATATCCTGACCTCGTGATCTGCCTTCCTCGGCCTCCCAAAGTGCCAGGATTACAGGCATGAGCCACAGCGCCCGGCCTCTCTTTCTTTCTTTCTTTCTTCCTTTCTTCCTTTCTTTCTTCCTTCCTTCCTTCCTTCCTTCCTTCCTTCCTTCCTTCCTTCTTCCTTCCTTCCTTCCTTCCTTCCTTCCTTCCTTCCTTCCTTCCTTTCACATGCAAAGTCTGGCTCCGTCACCCAGGCTGGAGTGCAGTGGTGCTGTAATAGCTCACGGCAGCCTCAAACTTATGGATTCAAGCAGTCTTCCCACTGCAGACTCCTGAGTAGCTAGAATTATACGTACAAGATACCATACCTAGTTAATTTTTAATTTTTTTGTAGAGACAGGGTCTTACTTTGTTATCAAGACTGGACTCAAACGCCTGACTTCAATCCATTCTCTTGCCTCGGCCTCCAAAAGTGCTGAAATTACAAACTTGAGGCTCCTCACTTGACTTTCAATATTTTTATTTTTGAAGTTGATGGTTACGTCTCTCCATGGTTGCAGAGTGCTATAGTAACTCCAGGTCTATGTATGTTAAAAAGGCTTACAAAAGAAAATTGGTGGACTGGCACGTTGGCTCATGCTTGTAATCCCAGTACTTCGGGAGGCTGAGGTGGGTGGATCATGAGGTCAGGAGATCAAGACCATCCTGGCTATGAGAGTGAAACCCCGTCTCTACTAAAATTACAAAAAAATTAGCCGAGTGTGGTGGTGGGTGCCTGTAGTCCCAGCTATTCTTGAGGCTGAGACAGGAGAATGGCATGAACCTGGGAGGCAGAGTGTGTAGTGAGCCGGGGTTGTGCCACTGCACTCCAGCCTGGGGGACAGAGTGAGATTCCGTTTCAAAAAAAGAAAAGAAAAAAAAAGAAAAACGAAAATTGGTGAAATAGATGAAATCAGTATGAAATATGCAAAAGAAACATTAATAGAAAAAAAAGGATGACATAAAACAACTGAGCATTCAAGATCTTTGGAACAATATCTAATGGTCTAACACATGTATAATTAGATTCCCAGATATTAAAATGAAAGAACTTGGGTAGAATAAATACTTACAGAGATAAATGTCAGAATTTTCCAAAATTGATTAAAGACATCAATCTAGATATGCACGAGCCTCAGCCATCCAAAATAAGGATGAGCATAGGAAAAAACACTCCTAGACAGCCATTGTCAAACTGTGAACATAAAGAATGACAACGCCAAAATGGAAGTAGCTAGAGAACAATTTACATTGGAATACAAAATGGGCATGACAAAAATGACAATTCACTTCTCTATATTTTGTAATAATGCTGAAAGAAGGTTTTGCCGGATAAGATATATAAAAATCACAGCAGTTTGGAGAATAGACTGAGGATTTCCATAACTATAACTATTTAAATGACTGGGCCATTGTCTCTGTAATCATGTGACTTGTTTTATTCAATTTAATTGGGTAGTATTTTAGGTTAAACATTCAATCCTAGTTTCTGTATACCATACCTAAATTGTTTGAAACAAGTGATTTAACCTCTATGAAATTTACTTTTAGTCTATAAAGAGAATGTGTGAAAGTTTAAATGAAAAAAAAAAATGTATATAAATTACCTAGCATAGTTCCTGGATGTCAATAAATTGAAAACCTATAAAAATTTATTTCTCAATTTGTTGAGAATGTTCTCAATTTGTTAAACTTTTATTTATTTAAAATTTTTATGTGCTTATAATTTGTACTATTTTATAGATGAATGAATAAAAAATATATAAAATATACATATACAGTGAACATTGCTATATTAACACAGAGAAGTGCATACTGCCAAATTAAAACATTATGTGAGATATGAGACATGATATTAAAATCATCTGGCCATATCTTATTAAGCATTAAAAAAACACTGTATCTAGCTACTGGTTCCAGGCTGGATTCAATATTATAAAATAACTAGAGATACAAAAGTAATGGGGGCAATTTTGTCACATTTACTGTTGACTGTGCCTATCTGCAGTCACTGTGCTTTAACTAAATAAATGTGAAGAATATCTTTGAAAAGAAAGCAAAAAAAAAAAAGCAAATGAAACCAAAAGTTCATTGTTTGAACATGTCTTCAAATGTATCATCTGATAACTTTTTATTACTCAAATTCCATGGCTTAAAACAAAATTAATAAATTCATCTAATAGACATCAGTGAGGTGGCATCTATTCTTAAACCTCTGAATATCTTACCTTAATTATGGCTCCTATTAAAATGGCTTTATTTTAAATGAGAAAATCAAACCCACTAAGTATATGTACAATTTGCAATTCAATTCTGAAAAAGTTCTTCACTGAAAATAATTAGGTAGGAATTACCCTCCAAGTGTAAAGCTTAAGTCAGTACCATGTAGAAGCTTGTGCTGTATGATCCTTTTGCTAGTTTCTCATCACAAACAGATAAAGAACCTGTCTTAAAATATATGAAAACACGCAAAAATTAATGACTAAAATTTATTGTTTCTGCAACAGCTAAAGGCAAATTGTGATAATAATAAAAAATCAACTTTTCAGTCTTTCAATAATTGTGTACTACATTTGCATCAAGTGTGCAATCTATTTCATTTATGCAAATATCTTCTTTAGGTATTAATATTTTTGCTTTTCTGCAACTCTGTTGGGCCTCTGTTAGTATGTAGTCACATTTTCCTTATTCTTCCTTTTTTTTTTTTCTGTTTATACAGGGTTTTGTAGGTTCTCTCTTCCTCTTCTGCAGTATGTATTAATAAAAGAATAGTTACAGTAAATAAAAGTGAGAGATATCTCAGGTCTTCCACATATCTTATGTAAAAGTGTTCCCTGTTACTTTATGGACTTCATCACCTCTCAGGCTCTTTGCAGTCTCTCTCTCTCCCTCTTTTAGGAGCCATTAATTCAAGCATAGCTGTTTGTGGAGAATACCATTGTGTAACAAAAGTCATTTCTCAATTTTTACTTTTTCCACTTTTATCCCAGCATATTGGGAAAAATAGATTACCCTCTTATTTTCTGTCCTCACCATTTTCTCGTGAAGGGCAGCTAGACCTTGATATAAAAACCACAGATCAATTGAGCACTAGATGTCATCCTTTATTGATATCTGTTCTCCCTTTTCACTCTATCACAAATTGAATTGAACCCAGAACGTTCAAAAACTAAGACTCTTTTTTTTCTTTCCTATTAGCTTATCTCACCATTTACAGCAACAGTAAAAGTCTACTATGCTTCACATTAGACATCTATAACATCAGAATATTCTATTGGTTTAGAAAATATTCCTATGAGTACAGTGACAGAGTCCTAAATTACATTGTGTATGATGGTACATTGTATTATAATAGTTTGTGATATGGTTCAGCTGTGTCCCCACCCAAATCTCATCTTGAATTCCCACATGTTATGGGAGGGACTGGGTGAGAGGTAATTGAATCATGGAGGCAAGTCTTCCCAGTGCTGCTCTCATGATAGTGAATAAATCTCATGAGATATGAGATTTTATAAAAAGGAATTCCTTTGCACAAGTTCTCTGTCTTTGCCTGCTACCATCCATGAAGACATGACTTGTGCCGTGAATGTGAGGCTTCCCCAGACACATGGCACTGTAAGTTCATTAAACCTCCTTCTTTTGTAAATTGCCCAGTCTCAGGTATGTCTTTATCAGAAATGTAAAAACAGACTAATACAGTTTGACTTTGACATAATTTGGAAAGTGAGTCCCATGAAACATTAGAATTGGATTTGCTTAATTTTTGAGATGCTAGGTTGGCCGTAAAATTGGGCATCCATTTAATTTGTTAGATCAAGCTACAACTAACAAACAAGGAAAACCCAGACCATTAAGATAATGTGATTCAGATCCTCTTTGGAGATAAGATATATGGATATTAACTTATTTAGGACTATAACTTTTCAATGACTGAGATTAGTTTTTTGTTTATTTGTTTGTTTGTTTTTAGAATTCAGAGTTCTCTGTGTATTCTAATGGGAAAGCATGCATAGTGTTCACATATATTATATTTTTTTCCGTTGCAAGTGGTGCAATTACAGTTCGCACCAACCTTGACCTCCCAAGCTCGAGCTATTCTCCCAGTTCAGGCTATTGGGTAGCTGAGACTACAGGCCCCCAGCACCAAGCCTGGCTAAATTTAGACAGGTTTTGTTTTTGTTTTTGTTTTTGTTTTTGTTTTTGTTTTTGGAGAGATAGGTTCTTGCTATGTTGCCCAGACTGGTCTCAAAGTCCTGGGCTCAAGCCATCTTCATGCCTCAGCCTCCCAAAGTGCTGGAATTACAGGTATGAGCCACCACAATTGACCTAAATTTTTTAATCATATGTGTGCAATAAAATAGGGTACAATATTGGGAAAAAATTATCCTCTGTTAGGAAATAGTATATAAAATTAGGGCATAATTTAAGAAATCTTTGGCCTTGAGGTAAATTAATGTGCTGTTTAGAGGGCTCTGGGTGATAGTTAAAGTGTCATGTTTCCTGGTTCCAAGTGTCTATAAAGAAACAATAGTATGTGCAGAATATAAAGCCTCATGTCATTATAACAAGTCTTCTTGGTAGATAATTGATAGTTCTCCTAGAATTCTATAGACTGTCCATGACTGACTATGGGCACAACTGTCAAAGCCAACAGTTGAAGAAAAACAAATTAAAGCCAGGAGAGCCAGTAGTGAAGAGAGGAGAGACTCCTGTTCTTTTCTCCACGCATCAAGAGTGCTTTTGTTCCTTTACTGGCTTTGTATGATCATCCATTCCTCTCTTTTCCCCAAAAGGAAAATAAAATACTAATAATGTCATAATGCAAACATTGAGCCCTATTTACCCATGGTAATGGTTGGAGTCGCTGTATGTAAAACAGTAATGGTCTTGTGCATGATCTTCTTTTCAAATTCTAAAGCACATACTGAATTTATTTTAAGACTTAACTTCCTGAGAGAGACTCTAGCATTTCTAGAATTGATATTAAAAAACAAAAAACAAAACAAACAAACAAACAAAACAAACAAAAAACGAACACTGGGAAGCCCTATTTATTCCATGAGTGTAGGCTGTATGCTTTTTCTTAGACATCCAATGCTTTGCCTTTGTGCTAGGAGAATTTAGCAGAGTAAAAGTAAAAACAAAGTACATTGTTTTACATTGTCTATGATTTCTCTGTGTACATTGTCTATCTATTTGGGGGATTTAATGTGAAAGAAAAGCCTAATAATACCGTAGTCCGCCTTATCTGCAGGGGATACGTTCCAAGACCCACGGTGAATGTCTGAAACCGTAGATAGTACTAAACCATATATATACTACGTTTTGCTCCTATACATCTGTACTTACGATAAGTTTAATTCATAAATTAGCCACAGTAGGAGATTAATAACTAAGAATAAAGTAGGAAAATTATAACAATGTACTGCAATTAAAGTTATGTGAATATGGTCTCTGTCTTTGTATCTCAAAATATTTTGTTGTTCTGTACTCACCCTTCTTTTTCTTGTGGTTTGTGGATCTGATAATCAAGAAGGATAATAGGTGCCTCTACTAATTGACTAATGGGTGGGTAGTGGATATGAGGAGCAAAGGGAGGATTCACATATTTAGCAGGACAGAGTGGAACCATGTGAGAGTTCGTCATGCTACTCAGAAAGGCAAGCAATTTAAAACTTACAAATTGTTATTACTGAAATTTTTCATGTAATATTTTTGGACTGCAGTTCACTGCAGGTAAATAAAGCCTTGCAAAATGAAACAACAGATAAGGGGAAATTACTATACCAAAACAATCAAAATCTCATTCATAAACCTACAAATAATTTGCTATTGAAAAAAATGACAAGATTTCTCTTGTCCTTCAACTGACATCCTCCTAAATTTATACTTATTCAACACTGAAATCATCAAAATAATTTTGGGGGAATATTTAACTCATTAATTACCAGAATATGGAGTAGAGTTTTAGAATGAAATACTCATAGTAGATTTTAAAATAAATGCATGTATTACATTTTTTGAAAACTTGTAGATAAATAGAAGTTTGTTCTTGGATCAAACAGAATTAATGGAACTTTTTAAAAAACTAGCATATTCTTTTGTATTAACCTTTCAAATAATTAGTTTGCCATATGTTATGTAATTAATGAGAAGACAAATTAATATTTCCATCTGGTCCAAAATATGTTAAGAAAATAGGTTTCACTCTTGTTGTCAGAGAGGTTGTATTTTGTAAAATTAAGTAAAAAAAAAAAAAAAAAAATCCAAAATAATAGTAGCTTGAATGAGGTATCATTCTACTTCTCTCTCACCCAAAATAATCGCAAAAATAGGCCGTGGAAAGTGGCCTATTTTTACCACTCTGGAAGGACCCAGGCTTCATCTCTGCTCACCTCAGCATCTCTAGGATGTAATCAGCGTTTTCATTGTCCTGGATGATTCCAGCCATCACATTCATATGCTAGGAAACTGAATTAATACAAGGAAGAGGTAGAAAAAGCCACGACCTTTTCAAGGAGACTTCCTGGATGTCCCACAAAACTCTTGCCCTTAAAACTTAGGGCCACGTGGAGTAGCAAGGTAAGTTTTTCACCTGGGCAACAATGAATTATTTTACTAACATGGAGTGGAGGAAAGATGTTGGAAAGCAATGAGCAGTCTCTACTACAAATTTGAGAGAGGAAAATTCTCAAAAATTATTTAGAAAGTATTGAAAGTTATGTATTCGAAAATGATAGCAAAATGCAGATCATGCTTTATAAAGAGCAATAATACTTTGACAATTGGCATGTTTGTGCTTTTCCAGAAACTTTAGCTTAATGATGATGGTGATTATTGAATTTTAAATGGCAACAAGGGTCTCTTAGCTTCATCTAAATTAAGTTCTATTGTTTCCTATTTCTTTAATTTACTATGCAAGGTTATAAGAGAAAAATATGACTTTGCTCATTGTACTTTGCTCTCTTAGACACAGGAAACTTAGGTAGGAAACCCTCCAGGCAATTGTAAGAGGAGAGACAGGCAGAAAAGTGTGTTTGTGATAGAAGCAGAGGAGGGAAACGGAGTTTCACAGCAGTGAAATAAACAATACAAATATACAGTAAATTTGAAAATCTATTACCGAGTCTGTCCCACAGGCTCTGGCAGAGCGACAGATGAAAGAAGTTCACTGACACAGGTATTTTGCCTGACAATGCGGCTAGGGTACAGCATGGCTCTGCACCGTCGATGACAGAGTCCAGCAGCCGCTGAGAATGCCGCCCCCAAAAGCCAACCCTGCTCTCATTTATTTAGAACAGATTTAATGACAAAGGCTTGAAGTAAACACAATTTGTGGGTAATAAACATTGTCAACCCCCAAGTAGAGCACAGTTCTTCCCCGAATGATCAAAGGTTGGTTTCTGGAGACAGGAGTATACAATTTATCTAGATGAGTTCTTTTACTAAATAAGAGAATCTGGCTGCCTTCAGCCAAATCCTCTTTCAAAGCTTTTGCAAAACCTCCCAGGATTCCATGAAGGTTTGCATCTTTCCCTATAATTTCTCCCACCACCATAACTGACCCCCTACATCTCCCCCTTTTCTGTTTTTTTTTTTTTTTTTTTTTTTTTAAGCATCAGGTTTTGTTGATTGAAGAGCACAGATGTGTGCAGCGACAGGTTTGTCTGCTGCAGCGGTTATTGCTCATATTCCCACTTTGCATCCTAGAATTAATAAATAACATAAGACAAACATCAGTATTATTAGCAACATTCTTTACCAATCGAGGAGTGACCCCCAGGAGTGGGGGTCTGTTCAGGAGAGATGTTGTCGCATATCCTTCCATATGGTTGTTTGTTGGGCATGTAGATCTATGGCATTTAGGGACTCTAGAATTTCAGTTTTAAGTTGCCTTATGTCTGCTGTTAAAGTATCAGGTAAGGTTCCCAGAGGTATTGTTTCACCTCATCCCAACTATGTATTGATTGATCCAAGATAGAGAGATGACATAATGTGCTTATGCTACCACTCATGGTTTAACTGCTGTCAGAATGCCAGTGTGTCTTGCCGCTCCCCTACATATTCTAAGGCAGCACTGAGGGCTCCCAGGAATGCAAGAATCTTTTAATCTATACCCTGCTGTAAGAGAAGTTCATTAGACACATTTTTGGCCAAGTTATCTACAAAGGTGTTGTTTGTACTGATTCAGTAATAGAGGCCACAGCAACACTAGCAGTTGCCAAGATGACTATGGCTGAGACTATTAAGGCTATAAGTGTGCCTATGAATCTTTTGGGTCTGACCTGGGATAGGGCATGTTCTAAGGTGGCAAGGGCAGAGGAACCTTGCCAATTGCATGTCAAATTGACTGGTAGAAATATCTCAGATTGTCTCCTTAATACCATGACACTAGTAATATTTATATTCAATATATTGTAATTAGTGATACATGAGGCGAACCAAGCCTGTCCCTGCACTTGGGTCACAAACGTGGAGTTTTGGCATATAGTGGAAATATTGGTTCCCATTAAAAAAACATATGGATGAGTAGTGCAAATCAGGCACTGATCTGTGTGATTATGAATAGTGATCATAGTATAATTGTTACTGGAATTATATGTCCCATGCCAGGTGTTAAGGGAGGTGATAAGATGTCCCAGGCACCATAAAAAGTCTTGGGGTGGCATGGACTTTACTTGGGGTCTCAGATATCTCATCCCCCCATCAGCCCAAATCATAGGGGAACAGGACACGGCTGTGAAACTGTGATTGATGCCATGATAGATGTGGCCATCAGTATGGTTGCCCTGCAAATGACAATGGGGGCAGTCTAAGATGTTATGGTTGCCTAATTGGAGGCTACAGGCTTGTCCCCCATGACAGACCTCCCAGCTAAAGTGGAACTCATTACTTTATCAGCTTTGTTCTTTACCACAGGGAGGAATGACACCTTGGGGAAGGTGACATTAGTTGCATTGCTCAGTTTGAGGCTGCCTGCAACAAAGAATGTTAAGGCATTTACTTTGCCATGAAGTTGCCATAATTGTGTTTGGGCAGGTACACAGTAAGGGTTAGAACTTGCATAACTTACACATAGTGGGAGGGTAGTGGAGTGATATATAGTGTTACTTGACACCTTATCCAGTGTGTGCCATTAATGAGGGACCACACTGAGGGTAAGTCAATCCCTCCTAGCCAAGCAGTTACAGTATTAGAAGCTGGGAAGGGGGTGTCTCCCCAAGTAACAAGGTGGAAGAAAGGCAGATCTAAGAGATGAGCCCAGTAGGAATTCTTTTCCTGAGTTACTTTTGGTCTCCACTATTGGGGCTTTCCCTCCTCATATGACCTGGCTCTCCACATAGAATACAATTTGGGTTTCTCTCCTTTTTCACTTTAGGAGGCCTTAATGCCATAGTCAATATTATGACTTTGTGTGTTTCAGTTCCCACCAGCTGACATGCTCATATCAGTTCCTCGACTGTGGCCACCTTTTCTCTGATTACCTGCATTGCTTGCTGACAGTCGACATTAGCATTTTCGTAAGCCAACTGCAACACTAAGATATCAGCAGGCTGAGTGTGAGTAATTTGTCTCTTAATTGCCTGGGTCAACTGATTGATAAATTCACAAATGGCTCCTGAGGCCCTTGTCGAACATTTATAAAAGATCCCTGTTGAACTCTGCTTTCAGAATTTGGTCCCAAGCTCTGAGAGCACACAAAGACACTTGTGCAAAGACATGGGGATCAAAATTTAGTTGTTGTTGTACATTTGCGTGGGAACCCATCCCCTGGAGCATAGCAGCTGTTATGACTTGCCCGGTCACTTGATTCTGGTTTGCTTGTTGTTCGAATAACTCATCATATTCTGCCCTCCAGAGGAGGTATTGGCTAGGCTCCAAAGTCATTTTAGCTAGGACTGACCAGTCCCATGGGGTCATACCGCATGGCAGTTGTCTGCATGGTTTCAATGATTTATTTCGTAAATAGGCTAGTGGCTCCGTTTTCTTCAATGGTTTTTCTTCTTTTTTTATAGGCATTCAAAGAAATGGGTTAATATGCCTGATTGCCTTGTCAATCTTGCATTACCGGGCAGGCCAAGAGCTCCCACTCTAAAGCTGCTTGCCTAAGACAGGGTCCCATGGCTGTAGCATATCCCTTGTCTTTTTTCCAATTTATTGGAGGAGGGGGCTCAGGCAAAACCTTCATTTCCTCCTTGTTAATTTTGCCCAGAAAGGATGGGGCTGAAGGAGAAAGAGGGGGCAGTGATGTAGGTGATGGTTCCTGCTCTCTTCCCTTTCTATAGAGGCTCTTCTATGTAGAATGGGACCAAAGCCACCCTAACTAGGACCCATAATGTTAGAGATGTTACTGGGACCTGTTGCCCTTGTGCATTATGTTATTTATGACTTATCCCCACTTGCTCCCAGAGCTCTACGTCTAGCGTGCCTTCTTCTGGGAACCATGGGTTATGTGAAACAACAGGTTACATTAGGTCCCTTAATTGAGCCTGCAAAACCTAGGCTACACTAGCTTTAAGCAGCTGTTTCAATACTTTCATATACTGTTTCTATTGAGCTGATAACTGCTGTCCCATGATGAAATCCTAGACTGAACAATTCCCTTGAACTTGGAAATCCCAAGTGAGTACCAATGACTAACTGACTTACTGACTGTGCAGTCCCTTCATCTTCATTTTTGAGGGTTCCATCGTGATTGCTGCAGCAATCTTCATGTGGGGCACCACCCACCCAGTATGACCTGCAGACTCTTGCCAAGTGACAGATGGAAGTTCGCTGACACAGGTATTTTGCCTGAAAATGCGGCTAGGGGACCGCACAGCTCTGCAACTCTGATGAGAGAGTCCAGCAGCTACCGAGAGAATGCTGTCCCCATAAGCTGGCCCCACTAGCATTTATTTAGTACAGATTTAATGACAAAGGCTTTGAGTAAACACAATTTGTGGGTAATAAACATTGTCAACTCCCCTGAGTAGAGAGCAGTCCTGTGCGCAAATGATCCAAGGTTGGTTTCTGGAGACAGGAGTAAACAAATGTATCTAGATAAGTTATTTTACATTGTCTTATTATCTACCATTTGTTCTCAGGCTCTTGATCAGAGAATCTGGCTGCTTTCAGCCAAATCTTCTTTTGAAGCTTTTGCAAAACCTCCCAGACTTCCAAGAAGGTTTGTATCTTTCCCTATAATTCCTGCCACCACCCTAACCAGTCTCCTATATTTGATCTGTTTTCTGCAAACTAAAGCAATTTATATTCCTTGAATATGCTTTAATTACACATTTTAGTTCTACTTGATAGATTATATTGTGAATCATTTAATAATTTTGTTGTTAGTACATAATTTATTAGACGGTGTTCAATTTCTTCTTCAAAATTTCTGTAAGTTTAGAATTTGTTATAATATTTGGATAGGACACTAGGGAGTAACTGGTTAATTTTCCCAAAGTTGTAGCTATCCAAGAATATTGTTAATAATATACAATGTATCATGGTTCTATTAATATTAGACATTCTTTTTTATTATATAAGCGTATATCAGCCAAGATCTAATTAATATGTATAAGGAAAAGATATACCCTGTATAAAGCAATCTAAAACATACCATTATCTTCGTGGAAATTAATTACCATGCTATTTCAACATAAATATAGCAAAGAATGTTTTACCCAAACTTATCTTAATTTTTTAAAAAGTTTATCTTTATCCTCTTATATGAAAACTCTGGTATGTTTTCAATTCCTGAGAAGTCATTTTGTTTCATGACCCTTAGAAAACCACTAGATGATACCACTAGCATGACACCACTAGCAACTACTCAAAAACATATTGCTCTAAACCTGTCCTGGGATTTTTGATACTAAACCAAAGCCTTTTAAATGGGGATTTGTGAAGAATCTAAAGGGAATATCAGGTCAGATTGAAGATCACTTTTTTTTTTTTTTTGGAGACGGAATCATGCTCTATCACCCACTCTGGAGTGCAGTGGCATGATCACAACAGGTCACAGCAACCTTGAACTCCTTGACTCAAGCAATCCTCCTGTCTCAGCCTCCTGGGTAGAGAGCACTATAGGCACAGGCTACAATACCTGGCTCATTTAAAAAATTTTTTGTAGAGGCAGGGTCTCGCTATGTTGTCCATGTTGATCTTGAACTCTTGACCTTAAGCAATCCCCGCCACCTCAGCCTCCTACAGCTCTGATAGTATAGGTATGAGGCATCATGCTTAGCTGCTTTGTTACAATTTTAATGTTTATGCTTTTTGCAATAAGACATGTAAATAGTTTTAAAAGGCAAATAGTACTATAAGGTGTAAAAACAAAAACAACAAAAAAAGAAGTCAAGCCCTTATATAAATTTTTACTGCCCAGAGAACACAGATCATAACTTCTTTTTACTTGTTTTTATTTGACTTTGCCTAATTTCTAAATTTGATACCTATAATAATACTTATTGAATGTTAATGTGTATATACATTACAAAATGGGCTTGGTATCATAAAAGATGAAGATTTAGCATTCTTCCTCCAATTACTCAAAAAATATGTATGCTCATCGAAAGAAAATGCTGTTTGTAGTTCTACCCTATACCTCTATATTAAAAGCACCTAGTGTCTCCAATTCTTGAAATATATATTCTACAAATTATCTTGATTCTTGTTGGTTTCTCTTTCTTCAGGACTAGATTTTAATTTTCTCCACTCTGTGAATTTGTTCTCACTTGTCCATCTGCTAACTTCTAAAATTTTTGTTTTCTATTTTCTCATTTCTCTTTCCATTTGTCCTTTGGATTTAAATTTTTTCCTGTAACGTCATTTTAGTAGGGTTTCAGAAGGGAGCATATATAAAAACAGTGGTTTAAAGAAGACTAGTAAGTCATTCTTATGCCTGTACACCTGAATAGGGTCAATTTAGACTTCAAAAATAAATAGAACTAAAATAAAAATGAATAAAGATAGTTTTTTTTTCCTGTAGAAAATGTTAAATATGAAGAAAGAATTTAAAGTGTATATGGGATTTAGACTACAGTCTCTAGAGTGAATATTTAACAATTAACCTGATTTCATCACTCACCAACCGTATGATCTTGTGCTAGTGGCTTTAATTATTTGTGCTTCACCTTTCTAAATAGTAAAATTGAGATGCAAGTAGCATCCATTTCTCTTATAATTTTAAAATTAGAAATGTGGCAGCCGGGTGCGGTGTCTCATGCCTGTAATCCCAGCACTTTGGGAGTCTGAGGTGGGCAGATCATGAGGTCAGGAGATCAAGACCATCCTGGCTAACACAGTGAAACCTCGTCTCTACTAAAAATACAAAAAAATTAACCACGCGTGGTGGCGGGCACCTATAGTCCCTGCTACTAGGGAGGCTGAGGCTGGAGAATGGCATGAACCTGGGAGGTGGAGCTTGCAGTGAGCAGAGATGGCATCACTGCACTCCAGTCTAGGGAACAGAACGAGACTCCATCTCAAAAAAAAAAAAAAAAAAAAAAAAGGAAAGAAAAAAAGAAAAGTGGCTAAGTAGGGTGACTATGCAATATTTTATAGTGGATAAGAGCAAGTTCACATTTTTACTCTGAAACTTCTCCCCAAGAACATGTAGTAGGACACAGTAGCTTGATGCTCCCAACAACAAAAAACATATAAAATAAAATGTAAAGTACTGAAACCACAGTGAGATGTGAAAGAACTGTTAATTAAATAAATTATTAATGTAGTACCCAAAGGAAGAGAAACTATTTAAGTTTCCCTTCCTCCTCCCTACTAGTAGACAATTCCCGTCCTCCTTCCTACTAGTAGATAATGTCACTGAACAAAGAATGTTACTAAACAAGGGGAAGAAACAATGTTAAACAGTGTTACTAAAGAACTAGAAGCAAAGAGGGAATAAGCTGAGTATTTGTATTGCCAAAGAAGAAAACCTCTGCTGGAATAAAGCATATTTTAGCTAATGTATGGGGCTGATGTGACAATATGGAAAATTTGAAGGTCAGAAACACATGTTCATCTTCCATTTGGGACATCTGACGAAGCTTCATGTTGCATAGCAGTCTGGGAAACAAGAATGTAAGATACAAAAAAAGACGAATAAAATCTGCAAAAATCATAGGGCACTTACCAAACAGGGATGTACAGGGGAGTAAGTCTTCCTCAAATACAAGTCTTTCACTATTTATTATTGTTATTATTAATTTTTTTTTTAGATTTTTAAAGCCCTATAGAGCAGGAGATGAGAACTACATGAAACCTCTGAATGACAAAATAGAACCTCCTGTAGCCTTCTGGGCTAAGGTAGACAAAACAAAAAAAGCAAAAAATGCCAAGTTCTCAATGATACACCTGACAAAGTGTACCAAAAACACAGTATCAAAAGAGAAAGAGAATTCAGATCAATTTATTTTGATTGGATTAAGATTATTAGTTCCTTGACAGAGCCTCAAATGAGACTACAGTTCTGGAAAATGCTGTGATTTCAGCATTGTGAGATGTCAAACAGAAGACTCAGTCAATGTGTGCCGAGATCCCTAATCCACAGAAAATCTGAAATAATATATGTGTGTTGTTTTTAGCCACTAAATTAGCGGTAATTTGATTAGCCACAATAGAATATTAACACAAACATTCAAAATAAATCCAACAACTCCTCTTTAGAAAATAAAGAAACAGAAAAATAAGAACAAAGCTGAATAATATGGTGCATCCTCCAAAGTTCTATGTAACCACTATCTCAGAAAGGGAAGAGAAAAGAGAATATGTAAAAAGCGATATTAAAAATACAGTGAAGGAAAACTTTCAAAAGTGACAAAAGGATAGCTCGAATTCAAGTTCAACAAATCCCAAGTAAGAGAGCTATCAATTAAAAACACCTAAGCACATCACGGTAAAATTGCAGAAAACACAAAAATAAATAAGAAAATAGAGACAGTGCAAGAGAGAGAGGAAATGTTATAATAAGACAAAGAAATATGATACCTCATCTTCTAAGAAAGAACAACAAAAATTACAGATGACTTCTCAACCAAAACAATGACAACTAGAAGAAAATGGAACTCTGTCTTTATAGAAAAACAAAACAAAACAAAACAAAAAATAATTGCCAAACCAAAGTTGTATACCTATAGGGAAAAAATAGAAATGTGAAATGAAAATGTTTTCAGGTTACTAAATTTGTCAGCATACCTATACTAAAACAAGAACAACCAATTGGTTATTTAGAAAGAAGAAAAATGACCTGAAATGGAAGTGTAAAAATTCAAGAGAAAATAAGCTATACCAGAAAGGTTGGTAAATATAAACATATTTTATATCACAAAATAATAATTGCAATGAGTAATGGAGTTTTTATCCATTGAATTAAAATGCCTTATAACAATGGTGCAAAATTTCTGAAGAATACAGATAAACTCCTAAGATCATAAGGTTTAAGTACTATTATGTAATTAGCAATAGTAACATTTAAAATCAGTCTATAAGTTTTAAGAATACATTTTGTTGTCTCTTTCATAAAAACTAAAATATATTAAAAGAAAGTGTATCTAGCAATTTAATATAAAAGAAAAATATAGTTAAAAATTTTGATTAATTCCAAATTAGACAAAATAAAAGAAAGTGAAAATGAAACAAAATAGATGGACCTAAGAAAATAGATGTATAGCTGAATGTTTAAATCTAGCTGTATTTTTAGTACATTAATGTAAAAGGAATACAATTCATAAGGAGAAAGTCTAAGATTTTCAGACTGCTATCAAAACCCCACCATCTTTATACTGTTTAAAGAACACCATTTATATGTAAGAACAACAGAAAGATTGAACACAGAAGGCTGAAAAAATATACCTTACAAACATTAACCACAAAATTTCTGATTGAAACTATATAAATATCAAAGACAACATAAAGAAAGAAGCATTACAATTTATACACATTATTTCATAATGCTAAAATTGATTCATCGACCTGTTGGAATTACAAATGTGTATACCTCACTAACCTACTGGGAGACTAAGCACTCCTTTTTCAATAGTTGATTAAGCAGGGAGACGAAAATAAGAAATCCTATAGAAGGTTTGAGGAATACATTAACCAATTTGGCTTAAATGAATGTATGTGTTTGTATGGGAATAAACCATATGCTGATCCTATGAGAATAAATCATATGTTGGGATTTGGATGACAGTCTCAACAAATTTCAAAATATTGAAATTATTTAGAGTATATATTCTGACATACAAAATTAAAACAGAAAGTAATTCGGTGGTTGCCAGGGAATTGGGGAGATGAGAAACTAAACTAAACATCATCATCACTAAGAGGAAAACCAGAATAAAAACAGTTACTTAGAATTTAAACCAATGATTTAAGTTTCTAACTCAAGAAATGAAGAAACAATAAATATAAAATCAAGAATAGATGAAACTGAACAGTAGAGAAAATCTAAAAGATAGAAGTCTTCTTTTTTTTTTTTTTTTTTGTAACTATTCAAAGGGGCAGAGAAAGAATGAGAGAGACAGAGAGACATAGATCCCAAATAACTGCCATCAAAGATGAAGAAGAAAAGTACATTATTAAGTTTCAATAAAAAGTAGTGGATGTCATAAATGACTTTACACTAACAAATTTTATAAATTGGATGAAATCCGAAATTTCTTCAAAAAGTTGATTTGCTAAATTTAGTTGAAGTAAAATATATTATGTCTGACTGTATACAGAGGACTTAATGAATTAAATGTACTTTTAGTATGAGGATTAGTTTTCTATAAAAGTGATCCTAACATATGAAACTGTGTATAGCCAGAATTTACTATTCATAATATTTGCTACTACAAAACCCAAATAATAGAACTTTTAATTTTAGCTTTTTTCTGTCATTTGTATTATCCCTATAACCATGTTATATTTTATTATTAATTTTTAAATTATTTTACTATAAGCCAAAAATTTGGTTGAATTTATCTTTGACATGTAATAATGGACTTATTATTTCATGTTTATATGACATAAAATGGAATTATGGATTCTAATTTTATACATGTAGAATTATATAGATTTTATATTTTTCAATGAACATTTGTTATAATCATTACCTATATAGTAAAATTTTACCTATAGTAAAATTTTGTTAAATGGATTTTCAAAGGATTTAATTTTATAATATTCTTCCTTAGAAATCTATGTAAGAGAATGAGAAAATTAATGCATTTGAGTCTCAAAATTTGGCATTTAAAATCTTTTCATTTAATAAACCATTGTTAGTAACTTTGTGTTAGATTTAATATAATACACAAAATCATTAGCTGCCTTTCTAGAGTATATCTGGCACTATAATAGGTGTTTTTCTCTTCTCATATTTCAAAATACTTTATAGATTTCTCTTTCCTTACCTACTAGTCTTAGTCTTTAACCTAGTTTTATTTTCCTTTCATTTACTATTTTCTCTTTTTTCCAATTCTCCCAAGATCACACCAACTTGTCCTCAAGAAATAAGTGTCTTTGGCAATTCCCCTCTATTACATGTTTTTCATGTGTCAAATGTCCCTCTTTCTAACATTCCCCTTCCACACCCTCCGAATCTTTGCAAGAATGTGAAGCTAATAATCATACCTGGACCCAGGAAAAAGACAAGATTTTGTTACGCTGGGGCTCAGGAAGCAACCTCCAATATACACCATTTTGGACTTTAAACCCCAGCAGATCACCTGGGGAGGAGCAAAACAAAGGAAGGCTTTTTCTGAAGTTCCCTTATCTACCTAAAGGCCAGATCCTCCAGATGATATGCAATTGTCATAAATCCTTTCCCCAGGTATCTCATCAACCAGGGGAAATTGATGTATATCATAGGAAGGAAGACTGGAGTGGACACCACACCCAGAGCACACACAAAATTGCCCAATCTATTGTCCGTTCTTCAGGCCCATCCATCTCCCCTAAAAACCATTTCTATGGCCGGGTGCGGTGACTCACGCCTGTAATCCCAGCACTTTGGAAGACCGAGGCAGGTGGATCATGAGGTCAGAAGTTTGAGACCAGTCTGACCAAAATGATGAAACTCCGTCTCCACTAAAAATACAAAAATTAGCTGGGCGTGGTGGCGGGTGTCTATAATCTCAGCCACTCAGGAGTCTGAAGCAGGAGAATGGTGTGAACCCGGGAGGCGGAGGTTGCAGTGAGCCGAGATCACGCCACTGCACTCCAGTCTGGGCAGCAGAGCGAGACTCCGTCGCAAAAACAAAAACGAAACAAAACAAAACAAAATTTACTATTCTTGTAAAATTGCCTACATCCTGCTCTTCTCTCTCTCCTATGAAGAGTGTATTTAAGCTTCAACCATCTGGTCCTTCTTTGAGTTTTATGCTTTTTGTGGTTCCTGTGTGCTTGCAGAGTAGTAAGTTTGTATACCTTTTCTCCTGTTTATCTGTCTGTTGTCAGTTAAAGTGGACTCAATTAGTGAACTTTCAGAGGGTAATTTTGAACTTCCCTACAGTTATATTTACAGTGTTGAACAAATATTTCTTTGAAATCTTTTAAATTCACATATAACTAGCGAGACAACTAACTTTTTTGGTTAAAATACAACATACATTTAGTGAAAAGAAAGTGTTTTAATATACATGTATAGCATTTTTTCTCATACACCTAGGATTTTTATTCATAAACATTTACTTCTTTCATCATAAGTGTTTAATCTCCATTCATATTTTATTCAGCAGGTGGGAGCATTCTTCAAGTTTCAAAGAGGAGGTTATAAAATGGGCACCTTACTGGGAAGGCATGCAGTGTTACAGAGTAGGTCAAGATTCAACCAGCTGTGAAAAATAAATAAATGGTAAGAACATATTTTGCAAAGCAATGAGCATTTAGAAATAAAATATATCTGTTTATACTCACCTGTTTATACTACTTCTAGTATAAACAGATGTATTTTATGGGTGGCTGGCTTTCAACCTCAGTTTTCACCTAAAATTGGGTGGGATGCTTATAAAGATACAGATAAAAATATATTCTTTGAGTCTCATCTTTACACACAATGAAATGAGAACGTCCTCAGAAGGAAATGAGATCAGATCTTGGTTATCATTACAAATATTTGTATTCATGAGTGCTGGATAAACATAGCAGGGAAAATAAATAACATATTATTTAAGTGACTAGATTTAAAACATAGTGAAACTTATTCAAATGACTTCAATTTCACCATGGTTTTTTGAAGTAGAAAATGATTTCTACGAAAGCAAAGAATTCATGGAATGCAGGTGAAGGACTGAGCTGCAAAGGAAATACATTTTAGCTCAATACTGATTATAAATCATCCCTGATGTTACTTATGTCTAAGCTAGTGACTATAACATTAATTGAATAACACTTATTATAGAGTAATGTTTGCTATTACAGATCCACCTTAGATTCTGTACAAGGAAAAACAGATACAGAAAGTCAGAATGATCTCAATTTAAGGTCTTATAGCATAAGCCTGTCCTGAAGATCTAATTGAACTCTCAACTTAATAAATAAGAACTAATATTATTTCATTTCATATGGGTTAACTGAGTTTCACTCCCAACATGTAAGTTCTCCAGACAGTCGCACTGAATTATTTTCTCATAATCAGAATACTATTAAAGACTTATATGGCTAGAATTATATAAATGATTGACAAGAATGTCATTCTGGAATCCCCGTGAGGAACCTATATATAGGCAGAATGAGACAATCATGCAAAATAACACTTTGCTCTGTAAATGAAACATCCCTGCAATTTTCTTCTTTTGTCTATTCTCAGAAGTAGAAAATTATTATCATCAAGTTCCTGCCATGATCTTCTGAAGCACATAATCCAAAAAATATATACATTACTTTTTGTTATTCCTTTTTGCCAAACTATGTGACCAAAAAGCAAATGAATTTGGAGTGCAAAATGGTCCATATGCATCTCAATAAAAGCAATTTTATATTTTTGTATAACAGTTATACATTCTTCTAATGATGAGATAAAGTATGTGTGAGGCCAGGTAGCATTTGAAATCAAACGTCTGCCATACGAATTACAGGGAGAATGTGCAGTACTTTCTATTAAACAGTTAGTAGCCATTATTAACTAGAATTGATAGTTCACAATAAAAATGTATTATGTTCCAGGCCGGGCGCGGTGGCTCAAGCCTGTAATCCCAGCACTTTGGGAGGCCGAGACGGGCGGATCATGAGGTCAGCAGATCGAGACCATCCTGGGGTGAAACCCCGTCTCTACTAAAAAATACAAAAAACTAGCCGGGCAAGGTGGCGGGCGCCTGTAGTCCCAGCTACTCGGGAGGCTGAGGCAGGAGAATGGCGTAAACCCGGGAGGCGGAGCTTGCAGTGAGCTGAGATCCGGCCACTGCATTCCAGCCTGGGCGACAGAGCGAGACTCCCGTCTCAAAAAAAAAAAAAAAAAAAAAATGTATTATGTTCCATCCATTCACCATGTACTGTGCCAATATTTTCTCTTTCATTGTCAAGTTCATTTTCTGTGAAACTTATAAAATAATTTTTCAGCAATTTTTTCTCCTAATATTACAAATGGAGAAAATACTACAGAAAAATACCATTCTCAAATGTTTTGAAAATGTATGATATACATTCAAATGCTTCACTTCGTGTGATAATTGCCCATGACTAAACATCCATGCATGAATACACTAATGCTTAATTATTTTCAGAAAGTAAAATTAGTTGTCATACAAGCTTGATCTCTTAGTATAGATGATTTTAATTTTCTAATAATGCATCCAATTGGTTGGTAACACATTTTGATAATGTGCTATTGGTGGATCAGTATTTTTGGATGCTTAATAAATGTTTTTGTCATAGAAACTAACTACTCATATAAATCAGAGCAAAGCTAAGCCACTAAAATATGACGAATAAACAAGAATTGCTGCCCTATTCCACTGGAGATGGTTTAGAGACATTAGTGACTCAAGGAACTCACCTTAGGAGTTACAAATACTTGGGTAAACTAGAAAGAACTATGTGGCACTGGTAGAATTAGAAACATCAGTATGAGCTCATCAATAGCTTAATAGGAACACAGATACATAGATATACGAATAATAATATCTATAATGTGTATCTATGTGTGATGTAAACATGGGTTAGTATACATATGTAGATTTACTAGCTCAGTTCACAAGTGACACTTCAATCACAATGAGCATATTCTGAACTCTGACAGGAGTTTCTAAATTGCATTCTCAAATAAAGGGAATCAGGGCTCTTTGCACCAAGGTCTGATTCTATAGCTGGGACAGGAAAATATAAAGTGACACTGTTGCATCTTGTAGTACCAGAAATCAAGGAAGCACCCAAAACATCAATGGATTGAGGCACATCAATGAGACACAGGAGCCAACCTGAAATGACTCCCAGTGGCCACAGTGGGGACAAGTAGAGCCAAAAAGTAAGTCAAGTATCTCGGGATTATATTTTAAAGTATAAAATAAATATGTGTGAGAAAACATTTATATAGTAAATTATTTAATATATAAGAGGATGTTAAATAATTACTGCTTTACCCTCCAGAAGGAGAAGCAGGACTTAGTGGCACATTTCCAACTGATAAAGTGTACAAAGGGAGAGAAAAGTAATTTTAGAGTGGAGCTATTTTAACCAAGTGAACAATTTAAACATCATGGGTGATTAATCATGTTTATTTATTGCATATATTCCCTTTAAAATGATGTGATAGAGAAGAGTACCTGTAATCTTCAAAACTGTGCAGGTCATGAAAAATGAAGAGACAGTGGTTAAATGCAGTGTGGTATTCTGGATTGGATCCTGGCACAGTCAGAAAAGAAGTGAAATCCAAACAATATGGAGTTTAGTTTATAATAATGTAAACTGTTATTTGATCAGTTTTGACAAATATGTCATGGTAATAGAAAATACAGACATTGAGGAGAATTGTGTGAAAGGTATACTGGAATTCAGTACTATTGTTGCAATTTAAAAAAAAATCTAAAATCGCTCTAAAAATTTAAAAGTGTATTAAATACAAACGTATATTTTATTTAATCAAGACTTTTATTTTGGAAGGCAACTTAAAGTTGTTTTGCATGCAAACATAATAATTAAGGATTCGCATATGATTGAATTTTAAATCACTGATAAAATGCAATGAATAATGGCTAGACAAATAGAACCTGTGTCTGTTATGTCAAATTGGGCTTTCAACTTTATCCATACTGGTCTCTGGTTTTTCATTTGTAAAACTGTGAAAATATAAACTCTAGTTGCTTTGTAAGGTTCTTCTTAGTTTACTCACCTTATAAAACATGATAATTACAAGTGTTTGGTCTGTTTATAATAAGTACTAAATTATTATTAAAATTAGTCATGTACATGCACTTTGATATGTGTATAATGCACTTATTTCAAATTATGTAGAAGATAAAAGCATTTACTTTGTTGTTTTGTACTGTATAAATAATTTGCAGCCATGGGGAAATGCATTAATGTAATTATGGGGCAGGGTGGTGATTTTTAAGAAAATTAAAATAAATACTTTATGTTCCTACATTTTTTTTTGAAAAATATATTGTAAAATTGTTAATTATGTTCTACAGAATCATCAAATAAGAAAAAAATTTCAAAGGCTACTGATAGATCTTTCAAAAGATTGGGGATATATTTTAAAAGTAAATCAAATACATTTTTGATTATTTCATTTCCTCAATAAAGTTAATTTTTTCCTCAACTAAATCTGCATTATGTATGTGTGTGTGATAGAGAGTGAAAGAGTAAACTAAACATAGAATATTTAACCTTACTGAAACAGTTAAATGCATTTGAACATTTATTCCATGTAAAATGATACATTCTGATAATATATTATTCATATATATGGAAACACAAATTTATGTATATTTTACCAATGCCTTCAATATTGAAAGAGACTTTGGTGTCACTTCTGGGTGTGAAAGGAAATTCGGAAAATACATTTTTGAAACCTTCATGTTGAAATTTCTGTGAAATGGTTTTTGTTTGCTTGTTCTTTGTTTTGAGACAGGGTCTCATTCTGTCACCCAGGTTGGAATGCAGTGGCATGATCACAGATCACTGCAGCCTCAACCTTCCAGGCTCAGACAAGCCTCCCACCTCAGCCTCCTGAGTAGCTGGGACCACAGAGGAGCACCATCACACCTAGCTAATTTTTAAATTTCTGTAAAGACAGGGTTTTCATATGTTGCCCAGGCTACATTGAGCTGTCACTTGAACTCCTGGGCTCAAGTGATCCTCCTGCCTGTACCTCACTAAGTACTGTGATTACAGGTGTGAGCCACTGCACCCGGTCCTGGTGAAATGTTGATAGCTTATAGGACTCACACAATATTTGAAATCAGAGCTTCCCTAGATGATCCAGAACCAATAAGTTATCTGTGCGAACCCTTTCTCTCTTACATTCTGAGGAAATTTATTTAAGGTTATTTTTTCAGGTTTTTCTGTAAAATACTCATTTGCAGTTTGGAAGAAAACAGATTGCTTATTTTTGTGGGCTCCATATAAAATCAACAGTGAATTAGTAATGAAGATATCATTTATATCAACATGACATTGACACAGAAAAAAAAAAAAAATGAAAAACTCAGCTTCAAACTCAGAGACAAATTACCCTCTAAAAAAACAGATTCTAAGGTTTGACCTAGATCCACCATTTCCCTCTCTCTCTAGCCCCTTTCTAGCAGTTTATTTGTTGGTGTCTTCCCATCTTCCTGGCTTCTGCACATCAGAGTGGCCCATGGTTCAGTCATTAAAATGAAAATATATGAGTTTTCATCTTCTTTTACTTCCTAGGTGATCACACCCAAACCTATTTTTAGAAATCTAAAGACTGATGGTCTCAAATTTCTACCTGCAATTGTATCATTTTCTCCTGAACTCCATATACATATATCCCAACTGCCTGCTTGAAATCTCCATTTGGATATTTAATAGACATTCTGAAGTTAATACGCCCAAAATCAAGCTCCTCACCTTCCTTCAAAAACTCACTTTCCCAGCAGTTTTCCTTATCTTGGTGGATGCCAGCCATCTTTATAAGATGCTTAGATTAAAAACTTGATGTCATCTTTGACTCACTTATTTCTCCCATTTCTTACACCTAATACTGCCGAAAATTCTCTTGGCTCTGCCTTAAAAATATATCCAGACTCTAATCACTTTTCCCTATCTCCAGGTTTACTACTCTGCCCCAAGCCATTGTCATTTCTTACGTGGGTTATTGCAATAGCTTGCACTCTTGTTCCTTTTCAGTTGGCACTCAATAAAGCTGATGAGCTATCCAATTCATCTTCTGCTACTGCCCCTGCTGGCCAGCAGTCTCTAGCCACACCATCCTCCCTATTCTTCAAAAACACAATACCCACTAAATGTCCAATGTCCTACATTAATTCCTCAAATGCCATCAGTAATTTCTGTTTTCATCTAGCTTACTTCATTTCCATTCAGCTAAGTCTTTCCTAAAATTTAAGTCAAATTACTTTGTAAATATCTGTTTCAAGCGCATGTGACATTCTCCAACTTCCTGCCACTTGCTGCTCTCTGGCCTAAAACAGTCTCCCCAAGATATCTTCACAACTCACTCATGCTCCTCTCTCAGATCTTTAGTTAAACACCACTTCCTAAAAGAGGCCTTCCCTGATTGCCCTACACAAAATTGCAATACCTGCCATGCTCACAATTATGCTTGTCTGCTTTATTTTTTTCTATAGTACTTATCACAATGCAAAATAGCATACCTTTTCCTGATTTCTTTTGTTAATTTGTGTTACCCTCCCAAGAATATAATTTGCTTCCAGCATGTAGGGATTGTTTATGTTTACTCGTTGCTTTATCACCAGTATTTAAAACAATCTCCATCATATAATAAAACACAACAAATAAATGATGAACATATATGTTGACTGAATCCAAACAGGATATTTTGGAGGGATAAAAGGATTAGAATATGTGAACAAAATATTCTATGAAATAGAACACTGGAAATGTTGCCCAGTTGAATACCATGGTTAGCCTGTTTCATTTGTAGAGAGTAAAACACAGGGTTGGGAATCCTTTCATTTTTGTTTGATTTATATTTGGGTTGATTCAAATCCTTTAATTTTTATTTCTAAGCTCTAAACTCTCAGAAAGGCATGTTGGAGGATTTCTTGCCTAATTTTATAAAAATAAAATGAATATCTTTGAGAAACCTAGATATCTTGTTTCACACTAATTGCCTGATTTAGTATTCAGGTTGGATCAAGAGGCTTCCTGGAAAATGGGTCAAAAAGGATAAATTAGTTTCATTACTAACAAGAATTCTTAACTAAGTAGCAGTTTTGCTTTAGGCTCAGTAATTAAATCTCCTTGATGTGATATTATGTTGCCTCTTTCTCTAGCCTTCTTCCTCTGCTAATTGACCTTAATTTATTATTGATCACTGAAAATTTTTCTCTAACCTTTCTATCTCCTAAATCAATTCTCAAACCCAATCAATAATTCCGTTTTCAACTAGCTTTCTTTTTTCTACATTGCTAAGTGTTTTCCCAAATTAAAATGAAATTTCAAATTACCTTGTACAAATCTACAGACAAGTTAATATACTCACTGTATCATTTCAGGGGATAGAAGATGAATTGGGTAGATTCATGCACACTAATTGCCTGATTCATGCACATGTGCAAATATGGATTATCTCTAATAATCAATTGAAAATCAGTACATCATGAATGAAAGACAGTGAACAGTAAACTCTACATGAAAAACTTCTGCCATTCACTGGATATCTTATTATAAATAAGATTTGTATTAGCACCGATGCCATGTTATTTCATTCTGTCTTAATTTATTTATCATTTTTATTTTGAATCCTTATCTAGCCATACAAAGATAAAATTAAAAGCTACTTTGGTGACATTTTTGTGTATTTCATTTGTAGTTGAAACAAGGAAACTGAGATCAGGGATCTTGATTCTCCTAGGTGGAATTTACTTTCAGTAACAGAAATGTCTATACCATATATATTATTACTGCTGTCCAATATTATGTTCTCTATACCACACAGAATCTCTAACTTGCATTTCAGCACAAAATGGAGAAGATACAAGTTCCTCCTTCTTTCCTTTCTAATCTATATATATTTTGCAGCATTTAAAATATTTGGCACAGTATTTTATCACTGTATAATCTTTTGTATAACTGTAACATTGTATTTGTCCATCATACATCTTGGCTAGTGTCAAATGTAAATATGATTTCTACTAAAGAACCATCAAATCCTACACTGAAATCTTGTAGAATTGCACAGTGCGTCATTTCTTAAACAATCATATTAAACGTGGAGTAACAATACCACACATTAAATATTCAGATAGATTATGTGTATATCTTAAAATCATTTTGAGAAATTGAATACTTGATTTTAAAAGTAAAGAGTCCAATTAATGCATAATTACAATAAAATAACTGAGTTGTATCTTAGTTAACAATGTCAATGTCATTTTAGTGATTTCAGAAATATTTTAAATTGCTACCCTTGCTCTGTAAAATAATAATTATTTGAAATTTGTATATCATGCTAAATAAAGTTTCCAAAGACAGGCTAATGCAATAATATGCAAATAAAAATTTTGACACATAAAACATTTATTGATAGAAAATATTCCATTCCAAAAATATGTGGAATAGATCTTTAATTCTCTATAAACATTGTGGTTCAATATAACCTCTGCATGAACTTTGTAAGTTAATTATGGTCTAAACAGCACACAAATGGAAAAATGGTATCCCCTCAGGTATATCTGCTGTCATAACAAAATGTCTTCCAAACTCGAGTTTTAAAATGATTATCTCAATTTATACTTTACTGTTTAAATTATTGCACACTCCACATTTTGAAAGAATAGATCTGCTTCTGCTTCAAAATCATGAAAAATAAATATGAGAAATATCCTACCCTGTCAAGTGTTAGTGTGTATTTTGTTCTTATTGGCATTCATCTACAGTAATATATTCCGATGCTTTCTGAAGGATGGTGTATATGCTACTGTGTTATCCCTACCTTCAAAATGTTGAAGGGCAGAGTACAAGACAATTTCCATGCATAAGGAACTGATTAATATAATTATATCTCAGGTTGGCATAATGTATTTATACAAAATAATTTTAGATATAGAATGAATTAAAATTAAAATCCAAAACATGTAAACAAAATCATTTTTTAAAAAACAATTTCTCTCATTCTCCATCGGCCCAACAACTCTACATAGCCCAGGCCACCCACTGTTATTAGCTTCCTTCCAACAATTTTTTTCAGGTAAGCATTCTTTTTTTTTTTTTTTTTTTTTTGCCTTAGTAGCATATTATATAAACTCTTCTGCTCCTTTAGTTTTTACTTAATAACAATAATTTTTGTAGTCGTCTCGTTTTCTAATAGCTATATAGAATTGCGGCTTGTATATGTACCTAAATTATTCAGCTAGTTCTCTTTGATGAGGTGTGGCAGTTTAATTTACCTCTATTTGATTCTGGGCCAGCCTTTGTTGCTTGCTTCTCTGGAATGGAATGAGGTAGAAGCAACTGTATGTGACTTCTGAGGCTACATTAGAAGAATACAGTTTTCTCCTTTCATTTTCCTTTTCTCTTTTCTCTCCTCTCCATATTTCTCTCTCCCTTGCTGTTGTGCTTGCTCTTCATTTGCCTTTGAATCTCTAAAAACACATTTAGGAAGAAAATTTACTGGAATACTTTGAGGAAAGAAAGATTTCCTACATCCAATATCTAGAGTAAGAAGAATCTATTTTTGAGCAATTTGCCTCAATACTTTCAAGGTGCTATGCTTGTAAATTTTTCTTATGTGTAATTTCTTTTTTCTGAAATGTTTCATTACACTTGCTAAAAATATCTAACTATAGATTTATTATCTGAATTCATTCAGGAAAAAGGGGAAATATTAATATTATATCTAATTTATTTAGATAGAACTTGAAGAGGAGAATTAAACAAAGATCTGAAACACAAGAGAAATTGATAAAACAGAGGGACTGACTAGTTTTAAAAATGTAAAGCTTAAGAGTTGAGAAGTGCTTGGTGAATAAAATCTGTGAATCAATACGCTTGCTGAAAGAGACTATAGAAAACGGCCAGGTTGTAATTAACATAATGTACAAGCTAGTGTTGAAATGAATGCACTTGAAGAACCCTCAGAATTTCTTGAATATATTCTCATTTTTCTGACAATGATAATTAAGTACTCCTTCCAATTGGTACCTAACATAATATAATGCTATTTGTTAATATATCTTATGCTTAAAAGAAAAAAGGTATATTTTTATTTGCAAATGTTATTAAACCAGCAAAATATTAAGAAAAGTGAAAACAATAGCCATAATCGGTAGTCAACTTTATTTTGAAAGGTGACTGCTTGTCTTCTTTGGGAGCTGAAATGCTTTCACAATGGCGAGCTACAATTCTCCTGCCTCTCTTGGAATTGTCACTGCTCATTTCAACTACATGCTTGATAACTTTTTCAACTTACCTGAAGGGTACTTCTGTTGCAAAGTGATACACTGAGGCAAAATCAATCTTCCTAATGTTGAGGGGACTGTGCAACCTCAGTTGGTGTTACAGATTATTTAGCATAAACATATGTGTTCTCATTAAGCCTCATCTACCCTGAAAACACAATGACTCACCAGTGAAATAAATTTTGTCTATAAATCTGAAACTAATTATCTGGTGTACTCTCTATATGTCTAATTGTAAGACTACACAAATATCACTAATAAAAAATTATACATAAAGAACACATGATAATGTATATATTTTTTTCCTTAGTAGCATATTACATCATCTGTCATAGAGCAAAGAAGCCGTCTGGCCTTGAGTGTTTTTCTTCCTTATAAGATACTTCGGACAACATGTAAATTTCATTCACTGACATAAATATAAGTCTCTCAGTAAAACAGTTCATAATTCATATTTTTCTATTACCAGGGTCCTCTGTTGTTGAAAATTTTGTGTAAAGAAAGCCAAGACTGTAGATTTGGGAAAAACCATTAACCCAAATCTGTAATCTTAGCTTATTTATTGAAAGGTCATTTTACTTAATTGTATCCATAAACTACACAATTCCATATACGTAGCTTTCTCACAAATTTAACTATCAGAAATAAATAAAAAACTAGGCAAGAGTACAAATGGGACAATGAAGATATGCACATGCTACTCCATATTATTCCACATTTACATTCTTAATTTAATCATTGTCATGATTTTCAATCTTGAAAAAGAACTATAATCAAGAATAACATATTGCACAATTCTGGTAATATATGTTACACATATTGCCTTATCCAGTTTAGTAATTTCCATTAAAAGTTTGCCAGAATTTATTGAATTACTTTGCATTTTAAACATGTAATTTTATTCTACTTACGATTTTTGTGTTTTTGTAATTGATGTATGTGAAAATCTTTAAAATGACTTCCTGAAAATGGATGTCCTTTTAGATATAATAGATAAATTTCAACCACACTTTCATATCTATAATATTTGCAGCAAGAAAATGTAAAAATTATGCTAATTCAATCAGAAGCAATGTAACTGATTTAAAACATTAATCAGTTTAAAAAGAATTGCCAATATATTTTAAATGGTGTTCTTATTGTGCTTTAATTCAAATAATTATGTTAAAAGACCTAGCAAGCATTGATTAATAGAAATTCCTTAGGAATGCCTAAGTAACTAGCTAAATAATGCTTAATTGTCAATGAAATATGCATGTAAGTTAGAATCAAAAGCATGAAGACCCTGCCAGCTATATCTGCTGTTACTTAGGTACAACACTAGTGACTAAGTGTAAGATGTTGTTTTAGTCATTTCAGGTTCTTATACTAAAATACCAGATATTTGGTGGTTTAACAACAAACATTTATTCCACAGAGTTATGGAGGCCAGGAAGTCCAAGATCAACGTGCTGGTTGATTCCTGGTAAGTGCCCTCTTCTTGATTTTCAGACAGATGGCTTCTAACTGTATCCATACATGATGATAAGAGAAACCTCCAGTCTCTCTTTCCTTACAAGGACATTAATTCCATTATGAGGTCTCTGCCCTCATGACCTCATCCAAACCTAATTACCACTAAACACCCAGTCTTCTAAAATACTATCCCACTGGGGGTTAGGGCTTCAACATGCAAATTTTGGAGGGGACACAAACACCAATTTTGGAGTGGCCACAACACAAATTTTGGAGGAGACACAAACAGATTTCACCAAAATCAGAAGAAGTTTTTTAAGGGAATGTACATCATTTGTGGCTTGATTCTGGTGAAAGAGACAGAGTAATCTGGAAGAAAAAAAAATACAGCTTCCAGCAATTTTTTGGCTAGGCATTTTAATATAATCCTTGGTGGGTCAATGATTTTCCAATAATTAATATTTAAGACAAGTTCTGGGAGACGATGTTGACCCATCAAGACAGTGAAGGACATATACAATACCATATAACCTAACATTTTGTGGGTATAAAAAACTTCAAATGAAACTAAGTATCTAGATTTAATTTGTCATATTTTCTGTTTATTTCCTTATCTTAATTAGGTATATTTATAATCTTGTACTAAAAGTAGTACAAATGGATTTAGTCCTGCACATCTTTGCCTTTTGGATTATTAGACATTTAGAGTATTACTAGGCAATTCTAGAGGAATAAATTATTTATCTACCCTCTAATTCTTCACTAGTGACATAGGAAAACTCAGGGAAAAAACCTCTGAGAACTACTTTTATATTTATGCAAAAGTATCTAAATTTTCATTAGGATGGGTTTTGAAACTGTGGTCAAATAAATTTAAATATGTGCATTAGTGTTTCTTTTTTACCACTAAAAAATATACCTTTGGTTGGGCGCGGTGGCTGACGCCTGTAATCCCAGCACTTTGGGAGGCTGAGGTGGATGGATCACGAGGTCAGGAGATCAAGACCATCCTGGCTAACACGGTGAAACCCCGTCTCTACTAAAAACAGAAAAAACTAGCCGGGCGAGGTGGCGGGCGCCTGTAGTCCCAGCTACTCAGGAGGCTGAGGCAGGAGAATGGCGTGAACCCGGGAGGCGGAGCTTGCAGTGAGCCGAGATCTGGCCACTGCACTCCAGCCTGGGCGACAGAGCGAGACTACGTCTCAAAAAAAAAAAAACAAAAAACAAAACCTACCTTTAAAAATACACAAAAAGATACCTTATCCTATATAATATTAGACATTTTGGGTATTTATGGCCAGAGTTGTTCTTCATGCAATTCAAATGATTACTGGTTTGATAAAACATGGAAATAATCAATTCTCGAGCCTAATTAATACAATCTTTTGAAAGAATTAAGATATAGTTCAACAAAAAGGTAAAATACAGAGAACTGGAAAGCATATTTAACCTCAGTAATTATCAAAGAAAGATAAATTTTAAAAAATAAAATACAATTTATGTATCTAATTGGCAAAGAGTAGGTAAAATAAATGCGCACGTTCTAGTGATAGAAATATATAATGCCATTATTGTGAATATAACTTTCAGAATATATGTATAAAATATATTAATATATTTTGATGCCGCATGATTATTTCTACCTTAATGAAATAATATGATATGGGTTAACATATTTCAAAAATTGGAATTGTCTAAATGTCTGCCTTTAAAAAAATTATTTAATAAATTATATATACCAATAAGGTTAAATATTCTGAAACTACTAAGAATCTCATTTTAAGTCATGAATGACAGGAAAACGCTTTTGATAATTGCTTTTGATAAACAGAAAAGTACTTTACAAAACCCTCTCCCTGAGTGTATGTGTATACATATTCATATGTCTATACTACATATATGTCTATATTATATATGTAGTATATTTTGAGTATTCATATATTTACATTTATATATATTATATATAAATATTATATATTTATATATATTATATATTTAAAAAAATAAATAAGTTTATATATGTAATGTGTATATATATGCCCTCATTGATGGTTACTGAATCCTACTGTAGGAATATTGTTGCATTTGCTTCAGTGATCCTTTTATGATTGGTATTCTCAGAGCCAAGGTCATTCACAAAGAGAGTGTTTTGTTAAATCAATGTCACACAATTATTTAAATTCTTTCTGACTTATATGTTCAAAATCATATGGAAATTATCAGCAAAATTATTATAAAAAATCTATCCCTTGACAATTTGATTATATTTTGACATAAATTTATTAAAAACAACTGAACCAGCATGCAAACTCTGTTTTATTCAGTCATGTAGAGGCATTTATTTTTACAATTTCTGAAAAGCATACGAATTGCTTTACCAACACTTCTCAAATGTTTATTATTCATAACTGTTTTTCTTTTCACTTAGAGGTACCTCTTTTGAATGAATATTCTAAGAAAAGGGTAGAAAAAATGAAGCACAGTGTTAATAGAAATACATCTTTGGCAATACAATATTTTAAATACAACTTCATTGACTTTAATATGTTAGTCAACAACAACGACATTCAGATTTCATTCATTCAATTTATGGAAAGTGTGTGCTTTGCTTTTAGCAAAGTTATCTCGATGTCAAATTAATTAGTGAAATCAGGCATACTCTTTCTTAGAAATAGTACAACTTCATTTTCTTCAATTTATGTAAACATATAAAAATCTTTAGAGGTATATTATGAAAAACATTTGGAAAAAATAACTAAATACTTAGAAAAGATTAAATAATAATATTTTACGAAAGGCTAACATCCAAGGATGAGGATGTAATTAATATACCCACTTATAATAAGTTATAAAAAGAAGATAATCAAAGAAAGATAATAGTCTTTCTCATTTAAGGAGTGATGATGTAAATTTTTTAAAATATGGTATTTATGAAGTATAAAATGCATGATGTTATAAGTTAAACATATGCAAATGTGCTGTTTTGCTTTGGGGAAATATTAAGTAATAATCATTGCTAAGGCAATCAGAGACAACTCCACTAAATTCTCATCTCACTATCAAATTTTCCCTATGCATTCAATAAAAATTAAAATACATATGGCTAAGACAAATTGATTTGGCAGTTAGCATGTGATTCTATTTTTAGTTAACAGTAGGTAAGAAATGTTTAATATTTATAAGGTAAAAGAAGAGGATTAACTGTAATTACAATCCATATTTTATAATATGGTTTGATCAAATATTTTAGCTATATTTTTACATAATATACAGGAATTTCATAAGAAAGCATGTAAAAAGTTATTAACAGATTTTATCAATTATAAAATTAAAAAAATTGTCATTGGAAGTATTCCAGTGACAATTAAATATAGTATCATTAAAGTGTTTTTCTTTTTCACTAATTATGGCCCTAGGGATGAGAATAACTGAAAAGAAATATTGCTTACATTGGAATCAGTGCAATGAGCCATAGTTTGATGTTCAGTAATTCTTATCAGTGTTCTTTCTGCTTTGTTCTCAGAAGACTTTCTCACATAAAAACTCCTTCTTTGATGATCACGGGATGTGTAAGAGATCCACTCATTAGATGAAAATTGCCATCAGCCTCACAAAAAACACACCAGATGTATCCAATTTGAGAAGATTCCCACAAAGGTCCTGATCATTTATTTATTTATTTATTTGTTTATTTATTTATTGGCCATGCTTCACCCTTAACAGAAATGTGTATGACAGTGAAATATAAAACACCTACAAAGAATTTAAATATCTCCATTAATTTTTAAAGGAAAATATATTTCAATAATTTATTTTGTTTTGTGCTATAGAGTTTTCACTTCCACAAACAATGAATCACATAAGTTTTAGGCATATATCTGTCTGTAGGTCTGCATGTAACAGCCTAAATATACAGAAACATTTCTATTAACGTGGTCCATCTTCACTCAGCCTCCCTAGATTTGCTTCGCTTAACCAACTGTTCTCAGTTATTCTCAGGTATAAGATTCTATTCTAGCTTTCCATAGGATAGTATAAAAGTAGCCAAGAAGCAGACGGCTCTAATTTTCCAGCTTTATTTAAGATTATATAGTGGACCAGATCAGCTTGTGTTGACTGAATTATCATTTCCTGACTTAATGTCTGACCTCTAGATTACACTGTCTATCTGACTTAGATAGCATTTTTATAAGTTTTCCTTATCATTGAACTAATATCTTATATTTTGCTTGCTGTTTCAAGTTCATTTACCAAATAAGAGTATTTTCTGATTTTTCTAAACTCTTTTATACAAGAGTGATATAATAAATGGCCATAAATGATAATGAATGCAGGGTAAGGCCAAGAACTTCACTGTATGGAAGTCTTAAGGCTTTATTTCCCCAAATATTATCTATGATATTTGACCTTCTGGAATTATCTTTTCAGGTCTCCTTGGAATTATTTCCAGATTCAGGTTTAATACCTACAAATTCCCAGTCTCCTTAAATCTGGGAATTTAACTTTTTTTTTTTTCACTTAACTAAATCATTACACTTGTAAGAATCCTCTTCAGTGAAATAGCTGTTTGCTCAAACCCTCCCTTGTCTGCCCATAAGTGGTTTGTCTGTAGTACAATTTCCTTGGAACTTCCGTTTATGAGAAATTGAACAAGATATTTTAAAATATCAAAATTATGACTGCTTAAATTTCCCATTTAAAAATGCTTTATTCACTCTACAACATTATAGTAGGTTTCACGGCAAAAACATTATTCATTACTATTAATTCTACCAAGATAAATGATTGACTTGTTAGTGACCAATATATGTATATTTGGAATCACTAATGAATTCTAATTATAAAGAGCACTCAAAATGGTACTTTAATAACACTTTGGGAAAACAGTAATTTATAGTGATGACCCAGACTAGATTTTTAACTAGTGATAAAATTATCACAATTTTATCCTTGCTTATTCTTGAAATCCTCAGGTGTCTCTCATCTGATTTTAGCAATCTTTTACACAAGTCACAGAGATTTAGAAAAAATATATACTCCAGAGAAACTATAAGTATTTTCGGTGATGTAAGCTTTATAGAAAATTGTGATTTGACATGAACATGTAAAAAGAATTCTCCATGAGGAAATAAATTTATTTTATCAATACTTAAAAAGTATTGCAAAATTTGGCATTAAAGCCACTTATTTACGCAGAAGCATTTGATGTAAACATTACAATAAAAATAATTTTGCAATAATTCTTTGTAGTTGATCAAGTTTAGACTTTCAAAAGAAACAAGAGGAAGTATTTGCTACTTAAGTTTATTTTTATCACAAAGACCAAGACATAATCTCAATTTAACTAAAATTTAATTAGTCAAACTGATGGAATTATAATCATCAAATATAATAAGTATCCTGAAAAAGTATTTATATTCTCTGGGGAAAATGTAATTTAAGAATAGTTCAATTATAGCTATTATTTTCATGTTCTAAAGATACACAATGAGGTGATGTCAAAAAAATCCAGCTCTCATTCAATTTTTCCATTTGGTTTTAGGATGTAATATAATACCACATTAAATTTTACAAATTAAAAATTCATCTTTAATTCCTCCTCAACTCCCATTTTCTCTTCACCAAATGCAGTTTTAGGGGGGTCAAATATTTAAAATTTTAACATAAGAAATGCAGAAAATCAGTATGTTATCATTATAAGGAGGAACAACATAGTCTCATAAAATAGTCACAAAGAAAATTGCATGTAAACGTATTTGGACTCAGTGTGTTTTTTTGTTTGCTCGCTTTTACTTTGTGCTAATAGATTTAAAGAGAAAGGGTGCTTCACATTTCTAAATGAATTTGGATTAAGAAAAAAATTGTTAAGATATAAAATTCATGTTGTAACTATTCTTAAGGAGCAAATAATCTTGTAAGAGCAGAGAAATGCAGACATTGAGGTTAAAAAAAAAAGTTTACTATAATACTTGGGAACCTGGAATCTAAGAACAGAGAACAGATACTTATAGTCACAATAGTGGGATTATATAGGAGTGGTCATGATTGCACAGGATTTTCATCCTGAAAATATACTTTGCCTACAAAGTGAAAAACAATTTGAAAAAGCAACAAATATGTCCTTCAGTAAACGAATGCATAAATAAATTCTGATACATTTGTATAATGAAATATTGCTCAATGATGAGAAGAAATGTGATTTCAAGCGACATGAAGATATGGATAAATTTTTAACACATATTGGTAAGTGAAAGAAGCCAGTCTGAAAAGATAATATGTTCTACATTTCCATTTATATGACATTCTGGAAAAGGCAAAATTATAGAGATGGCAAATAAAACAGTGGTTGCAGAGATTCAGAGGAATTGAACAGTTGAAGTATAGGGGAGATTTTAGGGTGGTAAAATTTTCCACATAATATTGTAAGGGTGGATACATGATACTATGCAATTTTTTTTTCAAAATCCATATAACTTTATAGCACAGAGTGTCTTAATGTATACAATTTATTTAAGTTGTTTAACTGGTTAGGGGATCCCGGAATGGAATGCAAACTGTAACAAAAGGAACCTAACTTTACTACAAATGTACAAAATCTTACTGGTGAGTTGAATGGAAGAGGGTGTGCTAAACTAAAACTTCACAAATTAGTGAATCTGTAAAACTAAAGAGGGGAAACTATACGCAATCACTGTATCTAGTTGATAAAGTTTAATCCCAGGGGCAGGAGCTGACAATTCTTATGCTGTTATATCCACATCTTGGGGTTGAACAATTGAATAAATGGATCATAGCTGATGGGAGCCAGTTTACACACTATTACAGTGAGAATTTATAGGTAAGAAAGAGGAGGAGGCTAGAATTATCCACATGGTAATGGATTAGAGATGGAGACTCCAATTAGAACTCAGGCTAAGATTATAATGAGCCATGGTACATACAGAAACATTTACAGATATGTGTACATACACGAGTTAGTATAAACACACATATTCCCTTGCTCTGTTCACTGACAGTGCCTAGAAGCTATGACGTTACAGTAGCAAAAAACACCCTTAGACCCAGATGTTGATTTCTAACACCATTCTCCGATAAAAGAAAACAGGGAAATTTGGATTGTTAACCAATTGTGGCAAGGAATATATAAGATAGGCCTGGAACATCTTTTATTAATTTTTTTTAAATTTATTACTATTTTTTTTTTTGACCAGGTCTCATTCTGTTGCCCAGGCTGGAATGCAGTGGCACGATCTCAGCTCACTGAAACCTCCGCCTCCCAGGTTCAAGTGGCTCTCCTGCCTCAGCCTCCCTAGTAGTTGGGATTAGAGATGCCTGTCCCCATGGCCACCTAATTTTTATAATTTTAGTAGAGATGGGGTTTCACTATGTTGGCCAGGCTCTTCTCAAATTCCTGACCTCAGGTGATCTGCCCGCCTTGGCCTCCCAAAGTGCTGGGATTACAGGTGTTAGCCACCATGCCCGGCCTGAAACACCTCTTTATGACAGAGTAAGAAGTGCTCAAACAAAGCACAATGATGGGTTATGTCAAAAGGATGCAGTAGCCAACAGAAAGAGCTCCAGTGGTCAAAGCTGGAATAATTTAAATAATAGCATAATATAACAGTACATAGAGGCCAAATTATAAAATAAATACCCTTGAATCTATAGTGATTTAATAAACAATTAAATAAGAAAATGGACAAGAAGAGACAAATTTCACATGCAGAAGAATTCCAAATAACTTATATAAAGACTGTACCCTAAACAAGTGGGAGCATTACTCTCCACTCTTTATGTGTAGGCTACACATGGCAACTTCCTTCCAAAGAGCACAACGTGTAAAAGGAAAAAGAAAAACAATAATTCTACAGTAGAAAAATGAAACAAACACTAATTCAACCAGGTGACCATGGTTGACATAAACCTTCATAAGTTTTGTTATTAATATGTGCCTTTGATATTATGTGATGAGGCTCGTATTTTACCTCTAAGCATCCCCCTTGCCCAAAGGAAACATCACATAATCTCTGTATAAAGGTAATTGAAACATCAGACAAGTCCCAACTGAGAAATATTCTCCAAAATACTGGACCAGTACTCGTCAGAGTTGTCAAGGTCATCAAAAGCAAGGAAATTCCCAGCAGCTAGCACAGCTAAGAGGAACCTAAGGAGACTAAGCATAATATGTTACTATGAAGCTAAAAAGAAATTAGGGAAAAAAAGGCAATTCAAACAAAGTATAGACATCAATTACGGATAATGTATCATTACTAGTTCACTGATCGTGACAATCTAATGTAACATATTAATAACAGGATAACCTGAATGTGGAATATATATAAACTTTCTATTTTTAAGTTCTTAAATGAATATATTTCAGGCATTTTTTTAAATTAAGGAGAATGAAGTAGATTTAGGAAGAATTATTTGGATTTGAGAGATAGGAGGCAAAGAGCATTAGGAAATATTGGTATATACAATATATATACCAGAGATTATAAGAAACATAACTTGGGTTTTCTAGCTTGGACCAAGAATGTGAACTGTCTCACCACATGTCATGTGTGAGAGGGCTCTCCAAACAGAGATAGTGAATAGAAGTTCCTACTGGAGATATGAATTTTAAACTTCTACACAATGAAATATGTAGAGAGCTTAGGAGTAAACCTTAATAAATTCTACATTTTGATGCTTGTATTGATCCTGCCATGAAAACTGAGGAGAGGGAAGAAGGGATAATGGAAAACCCTGATTGTTGGTTTTCTCAGAAGGGAAGATAAAAGAGTATTTATAAAAAGAATTCAGTTAACAGTAGTAACTGCTTTTAAAAATTCAAGTAAGTAAAAGACTGGAAACACTGCTCACTGAATTAAGCTACAAGCACTAAAGAGACATTATGGCAGAATGATAGTGGAATTGTGAGAATGTCAGATAAGCTACTGGGAAAACTAGTTTACCTTAATCTTCATCTGAAGTTCCTAAACTACTTTCGCCTCTTCACATACTATATACAGGCAATTGCACTGAAAAGAGAGCAATAAAACCTGAATTGAGATAAGACACGATTAGAGGCAGGATTTACCTAAAGTTTGCTGAGAAATCTTAGGGTTAAAAGGTCTTAAAAGATAGGATAATCTCCTAAAGTTACATTTACTCCGATGGCTTTAATTTTAGTGACTCACACTGATAATTTTTATAGTTCATTTACTCTCAAACTTTGATTCACCTACGTATCTTGCTGATATGGCTAATTTAACATATCTGAATAATGATAAAATGAAAATGGTATTTACTACTTGTATTAGTCTGTTCTCATGCTGCTAATAAAGACATACCCCACACGGGCAATTTATTTTAAAAAAAAAGTTTTAATGGACTCATAGTTCCACAAGACTGGCAAGGCCTCACAATCATGGTGGAAGGCAAAGGAGGAGCAAAGGCACGTCTTACATCGAAGCAGGTGAGAGAGCATGTGCAGGGGAACTGCGCTTTATATTAATAAAACCATCAGATGTCATGAGACGTATTCACTATGAAGAGAACAGCATGGGAATACCACAGCGCCATGATTCAATTACCTCCCACCGTGTCCCTCCCATGACACGTGGGGATCATGGGAGCTCTAATTCAAGATGAAATTTGGGTGGGGACACTGTCAAATATACCACTACTATGTATTGCTTGCTTCTGATATGGAAAACACTGAGCTAATATTAAGCATGTATTATTTCTTAGCCTCATGAGTACTCTGTAGTGACAGCCTTTCCATTTTACAGATGCAAAATGTTCAGTTTAGAACTTTCCCAAGATTTCAGAACTAGTAAATTTTATAACCAGAAGTCACATATGGTTACCTTCAAACTTGTCACTAGTTTGATGACACCATACTGCATTCTAAAATAGAATATATCAGTTTATTGTGGCCAGACTTTTAATTTCTCCTTCATTCCTCATTTCAGTTAATAGCGGCTTCCTCACCCGAGTCAGTTACACCTGAAAAATGCCCAAGATCATCCTCTCTTATTTTCTTTTAAAACCAGCTGCTCAAAAAATACTGTTACTGATTCTCTCAAATATCTGCCTATCTCCCCCTTACCTCAAGCCATTGACAGAATTGAGGTCACAGTTTCTTTTACCTGAATTATATCAATAGCCTCCCTATTGGTCACTTTGTCTTTAATCTCCTCCACATACCTGATGCATTCTTCAAAGAAATAAATGAAATCTGTATATGTGGGTCCCCTAGGGTTTCCAAGTTAAATTTCTCCATGGAATTCAGAAAAATAATTGATATCTCATAGCCCAACACAGAAGGCTTTCTATCATCTGGCCCCTGTATAACATTCCAGCATTATATTTTATCATAGCCATACGGGATCTTTTCTTTAGCCATGGGAAACGGTTTTAAGTCCCATGAACATGCTGTGTTTTTCCATATGTCTAGAGCATTGCTAATTCTTTTGCCTTAGCCTCAAATACCTTGTATTCCTTTCCTGTTTGTTAGCCTGCATAGCTTCTATTTTTCTTTAAAAAGTCAACCCAAAGATTATCTCCGATTCTTCTTTTCTGCTACTCCTATGTTGCATTCTCATATCAACTTGGCTGTGACAGTTGCTCAGACATTCATTGTGTTTGATCATCTTGGCAGTTTTGAGAAATACTGGTTAGGTATTTTGCAAAATAGCTCTATTTTGGATTTATCTGATGTTTTAATCATGATTAAACAGGGGTTATATTTTTATTGGAAGGAAAGAGAAAAACCACAGAGGTAAAGCACCATTCTCATTGTATTATATCAAAGGATTATGTTCCTATCTTCTGCACTGCTTTTACAACCTGCTCATAGCACAATTTTACCTTTTTAATTGATTTTTTTTTACCTCATTTTCTTCTTTGATTATGAATTCCCAAGGATAGGTTATCTTAACACATGGTAGCTGCTCAATTAATGTTCTATTTCTTTGAATGAAAATTACACTGAAAAGTTTTAGAAGGTGTTTCTGATATTATGAGAAGTTAGAAATTATATAATAAGTAAACTTTTAAAGACACATAATCAGAAATGGTATCTTTTCCACAAAAGTGTATATGCATTTTCTATTGGATTACACAAGACAAAGGATATACAAGAGAAAGAATAATAAAAAGTTCATTACCAAAGAAGAAATGATACAGATAATTTTAGTACCCTGTCATCTAGTGGTGCCTGATAAAAGGCTCAAAGAGTTTTATTGTTTTAATGAAGTTTGAAGGTGCTATTATATTCTAAGTTGCTTTGTTGACATAACAATTTGTATTTACATTTTGGTGTGTGTTTCAAACCAATTATCTAGTATAGTTGTCTTTTGGCATTAAAGTAAATAATAAACTTATTTTAAAATTATTTCTGCTTGAGTCTAGAGTGAACCAGTAATCCAGTTGAACCATTTTCTGTTTGAACGTCTGTAATTAGTAAAGTTGTGGGAAAAAAGACAAAGGGATAAAAAACAACATGATAAAGCAGAAATGAAAACTAAATGACAACTAAGATGTGCACAGAAGCCATTTAAGTAGAGGGAATTCTAAAAAATTGAAGACAAAAATTGCTGAACATAACTAGGTATTCAATATAGAAGGGAAGGAAAGAGTAAGTATCATGAGGTTGCTGTGCAGTTTAATTTTAATTTCAACTCAGAAAGGTTTTTAGGACTAACCTGCTACAAAGGAATGCTCTAGAGTTCTCACCGGCTAGCAGTGAGGAAACTACATTGACTAGCTTAGGAGTGAAAATTTAGAAAGAAACACATCTGAAATGGACCAATGATTTACACCATGTTGTAGTTTCATATTGCATATATAAATATGTGAAGGGATGGTAATTGTCACTCAGTATCCATATTGTTCTTCTTCATTTTATAATGAAACACCCTCACATTTTAACAAGGTATGCAACAGTCAGGAGACTACATTTACTCAGCCTGTTTTGAAAATTACGGTGGAAAGTTTTAGAAGGGGTTCCTGATGTACCTGTGACGAAGCTCTCTCAAGTTGAAGGTGAATTGTGAGCAACTGTTGCACCTCACCCTTATTGGGAAATTGACTGTTCCTACTGGAGACTGAACTGCAATTTAGTGCATAGAAACCAATTTAGTTCCTATGAAATACCCCTAGAAGATGTCAGAAATCAGATGAAAAGAACTGAAGACTTGGTTTTCTTGTGGTTCAGAGCAGCCTAACCACACACACCTCCCTTTTCCCTCTGGATAGTTACATGGGAGAGGAAGATAAAGTTCTATTTTATCTGAGCTATTAAAGATATAGGTCTTTTTGTTGCAGTAACTTAATTGATACACTGATTAATACACAATGCAAATGTTGATTTTGATGTAGTTGTAGACTAATATGGTAACTTTCATAATGGCTACCTGCTTAATTGAAGATGTGAAATTATTGCTCTTTGCAAAAGACCAGTGTGGGCATCTGTCATTGGTTATCGTGAAAAAAGAAAAAAAGCTTGTAAACCTTAATAGAAATTCATTACAATTGTAGACATAGGTAACTTATGTCTACAATTACATGAGGGAACTGTTACAGTCTTGTTTTGGAAGCAAACAAAAAAAGGAATCAGACTAAAAAATAACAATTTTGCCCTCACCTTCTGAACACCTGTTATCCAGGGAGGATTTGTAAAGGCATAGGGACAGCACAGACTGCACCATCCTGATTACCTACACCAGCCCCCAGTCTTGGTGATGCTTTTCTTTTCTTACCTTTTCCTATATTGCTCTTAATTCTAATAAGTCACTAGACCATTTGATGACAGACACCCAAATATATCAAACATTATCTTAAGAGTTTTTGGGTTTTTTCCCTGTTTGTGTGTTTGTTTTTGAGATTGAGTCTCGCTCTGTTGTCCAGGCTAGAGTGCAGTGGCACAATTTCAGCTCGCTGCAACCTCAGCCTTCCACGTAGGTGGGACTACAGGTGCCTACCACCATGCCCTGCTAATTTTTGTATTTTTAGTTGAAACGAGGTTTCACCATATTGGCCAGGCTATCTCGAACTCCTGACCTCAGGTGATCCGCCTGCCTTGGCCTCCTAAAGTACTGGGATTACATGCATGAGCCACCGCTCCTGGCCCCACGAGACAAATTTTATAAACTTAAAAAGATTTAGTAATTCAGGAAAATTTAACAAGAAGCAGCAGGCTTTTGAGGTACAACGTTTCAGAAAATAAGGTTGCCAATTATTTTCATGACACTACGACATTGATTAAAATACATCTTGAAAAAAACTCTAAATAATAGAATCTTGGAAATGTAAAATTCAAAAATATTGTCATCTCTGCAAAAGAAATTTGATGTAAGTAGACATTAAATTTTTGGTTAATTTGTTATACTCCTCGGTATTATCTGCCAATTTCCTTCTTAAGTGAGATGTTAAACATAGAAATTTGTCCTTTTGTGATCTTAAACAATGAAATAGACCAGTGTTGTATGATTGAAATGCATTCTTTTTCTGATGTTGATGTTACTGAAAATATGTATTGGTAAAGAAAACCTTTACACAATTGTGAAATAACTCTACCTGAGTTTTAACTGAGGTTTTAATATATTTTTTATCAGATGAGTTAGTAATAACATTAAACAATTGAATCAATAATAAGGAAATGTAATACATGGAAATATTGGCTTATTTTATTAAAAAAATCAGAAAACTTTTAGAAATAAAATCTGTTCAGAAAGCTTCACCAAAGAAAATAATAGGTGTATTATTCATTGCAAAACAGAAGTTATTTGTTAATTACTGAATAAAAAGTGGAGAGAGCATATAGGGAATACAACTAAGAGAACTTTGAATAAAAACTGATTCCTGGGACCATCTTCAAATATTGGATTTAGTTGGCATGGAGTGGACTTCACACACTGATTTACTGTAAAAGTTTCTTTTGCAGATTCTAATGTGTGACTGGTTTGAGAAACAGCATTCTTGAATAATTTGGAATAATCTATTATAAATATGTTTAAGTGAGTGTGTGTGTGTATGTGTGTGTCTGTGTGGCGGTGGGGAGAGGTGTAGTTTGCAAGTGTTTTTACTTTTTGGCTTGGGCCGCTGAGCTGTTTGAATAAATCCTAATGTTCTTAATCTACTAAAAGAGTTTCATAAACCATAGTTAACCTGAACAAATAAAAAAGATAATGGAAAGTCCAGTTTCTTAAAGGATAGGATTAAAGCAGTAATAATTCATATTTTAATGATTTATGACTACGCACACACCCCCAATATAAATAAGTAAATAGCCCAGGTAATGCTGGCACTGATGGTTAGTGGAACCTGCTTTGAGTAAGAGTAATTCTGTGAACTCCCTCCTTTAATTTCAACCATTGCTCTCCCACTCACAATAGATCTAAATTCCCTACTCTGACATCATCTTAGAAACACCTTAGAGAGCTTTGAATAAAAACTGATTCCTGGGACCATCTTCAAATAATTGGATTTAGTTAGTATGGGCTGGACTTCACACACTGATTTATTGCAAAAGTTCCTTTTGCGGATTCCAATGTGTGGCTGGTTTGAGAAAGCCATTCTTGAATAATTTGGAATAAGCAATTATGAATATGTTTGAGTGAGAGTGTGTGTGTGTGTGTGTGTGTGTGTGTGTGTGTGTGTATGTGTGTGTCGCAGAGGCGAGAGGTATAGTTTACAGCTGTTGTTTTTGCTTTATGGCTTCAGCTGCTGAGCTGTTTGAATAAATCCTAAAGGTGACAGCTGTCCAGCAATTAGGAATCTCTATCTTACTTATGAAATAATCTTACTAGAAAATAATCTTGTTTTTTAATCGCTCTACAATCAGCTTTTAAAATTTCCATAATTAATTCCATGGTATGCAGTTTTTAAATTGGCAGATAATTATATGACGGAACTATATGAAAGAAGGCAAACTATATTTGAAGGCATATTTTTTCCCCAGAAAACCAGATATAAATTAGATAATAAAACCTTCCTTCAGTGTCCAGCAAACTGTCTTTAATGTCTTATATTTCTTCTTGGACCAGTGCTGAGATCACAGTGTGCGTAAAGCATAGTTTATTATGTAATATTTGCTAAATAAACATATATACACATCGCTTTTAGGAAGTGTAAATTGAGAAGTATTAAAAGCTAACATATTTTCTCCAAACTAGAGTACATATCTCTTCTTTTATTTTGTGTACATAAAATGATTTCTTGTTTAATCTCAAGAACACTGGAGTATACATTTAAACACAAGAAACAAATATTTAGTGATAGTAATGTTTATAAATTAAATTTATTCAAAATAAGTAATCATTGATAATTCCTCGAATATTTAATAAAAATTTAATTGCATAAAAGTCTCTGTATGACATAAAAGGGATAGGTATACGAAGAGTAATACGTGTTTATTTTACTAGTTTCCCTGTAGTTATTTTATTTTGACTACCATTCAGAGGCATTGATGATATCTTCACCACAGCTTCCAGGAAGCATGACTAGAAAGGAGGGATTGGACTTTGGAAGACAATAGATTGTGCCTGGCCTTCAAGATAGGAGGAGGCCACTGCCTAGTAACATGAAGCTTGTTCCCTAAAGAAGTGCAAGAGAGCTTTAAAAATATTCATATACTAGGCAGGTCCCACAATCACAAACACAGCAAGAATAAAATATGAAATTAACATTTAATTTAATATTTAAATTTTTAGGAGTTAAATATTAATTTTCTCTAAACTAGAATATACATTTCCTGCGATTGTGTTTGTAGATCAATTCCTTTTTCATATGTCTGAACTCAACTGGACACTTTCTATTATGATACGAAGTCTCGAATGATTTTTACCATAACCAGGTATATTCCTTCAAAGAGAAAAATATCCTGTGCTTTTTTGTAAGTTTTTCTGGAATCAATGTGATCGGCAACAACGATGCCAGTCATAATGCCGTGAGTTATTTAAGCAATATTAAACAGCAAACTGGCGCAATTTCTAATAATATGTTTGCAAGCATTTTATATTTTATGTATTGTCTTAGTATAAAAGTTTGTTTTTGAGAAAGGTGCACATAAATTTCAAGACTTGCTTAAATTAATAACTATTACTTCATAACAGTGGTTAAGAATTATAATGTATTATTTTTATATTTTCCCTAGAGAAAAGAAAAAATTCAAGGGTAAGGTGCTTAAGCTTTAAAATGACCAAAGTTCCCCTGCATCAATTATTAAAATAAGTAAACATATATCTTAAAAATAAAACTAACAAAAATTGTCCTAAGTACAAAACAAAACAAACAAAAAATTCCTAATCTACTAGAAGAGTTTCATAAACCGTAGTTAACCTGAAAATAGTAACTCTCAAATTTTGTTTTACCAAATATTTTAGTTTGATATAGACAGGTCTGGGCAGAGATAAGGTTGTATGTAATTCTTCAAACTCCCTACTTTAATTTCAACCTTTGCTCCCCCACACAAAGGAGCAAATTTAAATGTACATGATGATGAAATAGAATCTGTTATGTTTTTAGAAATAAATAATCCACACATTTAAGTTTAAAATTGGTAACTAGTTACTTGCAAACACCAGAAAGTAAATTTAGTGCCGATACCATGAAACTGTTAGGCAAATACTCACTCTCTAGAGTGAGTTGTCGGGTATTCTCTTCCCATCTTCCTTCTCAAAGATATGCTATTTAGAAATAAACACTAAGAGATAAGAGATGTTCAAAGACCTAGGCTGAGGTCACCGAAAGACCTAAGATAATTTTCATTAGTAGCAGTTGAGATCTAAAGCCTGGAATCGCTGCTGCCAATGACTCAGCACTATAAGGAACTGCCTTACCACATGCAGATTCTAAAGATATTATAGGAGTTGCTAATAAGCTTTCTTTGCACCTTTCTAGTGCAGGTGGCACCAAAGTCTTCCCATTGAGAAGAATAGAATAAGTAGTCACAGAAAGAGAATTTAAATTCCTGTACCAATTCTTAGTCATTGACAGAACTCCCAAGAATGTTATGTTGAGACACAGTTAGAAGTTTTATATAGACTTCACGAAAATAAGTGTTATGACTAAACAGCAATCTTTGCCATAAACAAGGGCAGGAAATGGTGGGAACTTTTTGGCCAATCTTGAATATGTCTTTTTCAAATAAACATATTTGGTAAGCCAGAATTCAATACTTAAGGTCTAAAAATAAAGAAATTAGATGTTGGTAAATTATGCATATATAAATATGTATGTGTATATATTTAATTAGTGGGGTTTCTGCTGATAACGGGTAGTGATAATGGTCAAGATAATCTTTGTGGGCTGTCAAAATTGAAAGGATTTTGAATTATAGCCATTAATTTATATTAATGATTATATAAATCTGGATGAGGAAAAGAGGTACAAGAGGAGCTGCAACTTAAGAAATTTTACAGAATGGGAGAAATGCATTGACAAGACTCAGTCTTGCCAAATTTTTTGGTAGTCATTCCAGTGGCCCAAAATCCACTTAAAGAGCACCATAGCTATGGAATAAACTTCTGCATCTCTAGGTCCAGAAGGTTTCATTAGTCAGCCCTAGGTACAATTTTATTTTAACTTGTTTGGATTTGGCAGTAAGGATATAGCTGAAGAACACAGTTACTAGAACCAGACTACCACACACAACGAAAGAACTTCAACAAGTCACCTACATTCTGTGTCTTAATGTCCTCATCTGTAAAATAAGGCTTCAAATAATATCTATTTAACAGAGCTGTTCTTGGTACCAAATAGGTGATCTTATGGAAAATCCCTGAACTGAGAGTCATATCATCTCCTTTTCATCCTTGTTCTACACCTAAGTATTTGAATCCTTTAGATAATTCATTTGATACATATGGCTTAGATAATTCATTGCCATTATCATCCTAATCATCATCATCATTGTACAGAAATCATTGGGCACTTTTATATCCCAGATACAGTTTAAAGTATTTGAAATGCATTATTCTGTCCCCATAAAAGGCCTATAGGGTATATCAATATCAAATGAAATATATTCAAACTATAAATATTTATAGTTCTGTGATCCTGACTTGATTATATCCAAATGGGCAGGCCTTTCCTCATAGAGACAAATCAAGAAATCAAATTAAAATACAGAGAGTAGGAAGCAAGATTATAATCACACACTACCAAAATAATCATTCAGTGAAATGTGAAACAATTTGATGTCTTTTTTTTTTTTTTTTTTTTTTTTTTTTGAGGCGAATGCTGCCGCATCTCCATGCTTGGGCTGTAGTGCAGTGGCCTTGATCTCGGCTCACTGCAAACTCGCCTCGGGTTCACGCCATTCTCCTGCCTCAGCCTCCCAAGTAGCTGGGACTACAGAAGCCTGCCACCATGCCTACTAATTGTTTTTGTATTTTTAGTAGAAGTCACGGGTTTAACCATGTTAACCAGGATGATCTCGATCTCCTGACCTCGTGATCCGGCCGCCTTCACCTCCCGAAGTGCTGGGATTACAGATGTGAGCCACCACGCGACCTGATGTTTGCCATTTAAAGCTAAATATCAATCTCTGTCTTGTTTGTTTATTGTCTACAACATGTTGATCAACTGTTCTAAACTTACCCCAAATTTTATTTCATATAGAAAAATATTGGATCTCTGTTAGAATTCCAAGTTTATGTCGTACTTATCACTTTTAAATTTCCAATATATTATTTTGCATAGAATTGATAAGATGCTGCATACTGCTGAAATAAGCAGAGCACTATGCATATAAGTTTACAAAAATTAGGTAGATTATAAATATGTTAAAAAAAACATATAAGTTTCAATAAAGAAAAAGAAAATTAGTGGGATGTAATTAGTTATTCTCTAAAACTTGACAACAAAACAGCTGTATTAGAAAAACCCACCCGGGGATTTGGGGAGGTGTATATTAAAGGACACAAATTTCAATTCGATAGGAGAAATAAGTTCGAGAGAGCTATTACACATCATGATAATTATAATTAATAACATATTGCATAATTGAAAATTGCTGATAAAAAAGATTTTAAGTGTTCTCACATTAAAAAGATCCGTATTTGGGGAAATACATATGTTAATTAGGTTGTTATAGCCAATCAACAAAGATACATACATTAAAACATAATTTTGCACACCATAACTATGTATAATTTTTGTCAATTAAAAAACAAAAGAAAAAACAGAATTCTAATATTCTCAAAGTAGATTTCTAATATACAATAAACTACAGTTAGATAATAAGTCACTCTTTTACCAAGGGATTCTTTTGAGATAACTGTTCTAAAGTTCCAAAGTTTCTGAAATGAAAATTCCTTTAGTATGTTTATCTCTATATATACAATTTATTGGCATATATAATACATCTGCCAATAATCGCCATTTTAAATTACTGTAATTCTTAGGCACATTTAGAAAAGTGAAAGTGTAAATGAAACAATATTTACATATGTAGGATACAAGTCACATAGAGATTATCTAAAATCAAAAAGATTAAGTTGGATACAGTTGGGTCAACTTTTTAGCGTGTTTTATTTCTTAGAGATAAAATATTTCACCTTGAAGCTAATATAAAAGTTAAAATAAAAAGGGCCGGGTGCGGTGACTCAAGCCTGTAATCCCAGCACTTTGGGAGGCTGAGGCGGGCAGATCACGAGGTCAGGAGATAGAGACCATCCTGGCTAACATGGCGAAACCCCATCTCTACTAAAAAATACAAAATATTAGCCGGGCGCGGTGGCGGCGCCTGTAGTCCCAGCTACTTGGGAGGCTGAGGAAGGAGAATGGCGTAAACCTGGGAGGCGGAGCTTGCAGTGAGCTGAGATCCGGCCACTGCACTCCAGCCTGGGCGACAGAGCGTGACTCCGTCTTAAAAAAAAAAAAAAAAGAAGGGAGTCTGATTTAATCTCATATTACAGTTAATGCCACCTACTAAGTTCTAAGTTCTCCCCTTGTCTCCTTAAGATTGAAGGAAAAGGCGTGGAGGCAGTGGTGGTTGTAGGGAGCGTCTGCCAACAGGCACCCACGTTCATTCATTGTACACTAATTGTCTTGAATCTGTAACTTCTTTAAGGACCAATAAAAGTATTTAAAACAGAAAACAAATATGTAGTCCCTCCCCCAAAAAAGCACCCCACAAAATTGAAAGCAGTTAATGTTTACCTACAAAAAAGACCCATGTGTCAATTTTATTCACTTCTTCTCATTTCTTGTATCTAAATTATCTTTAACATGAGCCCAGGGTATTTTTAATAGGTTTCGTATTATTTAACTATAAAATTAAATTTGTTTTCTATGAAAAGTTTGCAAATTGCTTTGACTATGGAAACCATTTTTCTAAATCAGTTGGCAAATAATCAGATAGCAAAGAGACTCATAATGGAGGTTACTGGTAGAGATTATCTTAGGAGTTGCAGCATCTTGAGATAGTTTGCTTGCAACTTTAATTTCTTCAATTAGATTTTGCTGTGAAGTGAGGCTGCTTACCCAGTGCTCTACCCTCCTGGAAATCTGCCTTGACAGATGGTTCTTAGTAATTACTACAATCACGGTAGCCCAACTTACAACTCTCACTTCAAAGTAATTTCTATTCATTAAGACTATATTACAGAAAAAGGCATACTTTAAGAAATTAAAAATTTTAAACGAGAAAATTTCTGAGGTTATTATTGATGTACTACATAAATAATACCTTGAAGATATTAGAAAGTATTAGGCAAATTATTATTCTTTAAATGATATGCACCCTATGTCTCATATAGAGCAAATACATTTATGGAACCCCTCCTTGTCCCAAAGGGAACAAAAAGTAATATTCCAGCCAATGAACTTGTAATAGTTTTTAGAATTATTTTATAGTTAATAATCTATTTGTAGTATTTAATATAATTGGAATACAAATACATATTTAAAATCACATACACCTGCAATTCATATCTTATGTATATATGTGAAAATATGTCAAATTCAAGAAACAATTTTATTTGAATTTTTGTCTTTAGTATTAGAGCTGTGTTTTGACTCTAATACAGTTGTCTAGAGCATGTCACCTTTACTGCCACCTGGTTTTTGACCTCTTCTAGTTTTAAAATCTATAAATGTCACTATCTTTGGAAATTTGAACCCAAACCAATAGTATTCATTTTTATAATATTAAGTTTTTAATATCTATAATAATATCCTGAATGAAAATATGAAGTCCTGTAAGCAGAGAAGATTACAGTTAGTCACATATATTAACAAATGGACCAGATCGCCTTTAACAGTAATAAAAAGATAGAATTTATAATGGGAAAATGGAACATTTTTACTAATATAAAAATACATTTTGATTGAATAAAATATTTAAGTATATATCTTCACATATTTCTAGGCACGAGGGCTCATGCCTGTAATCCCAGCATTTTGGGAGGCTAGGTTGGAGGATCACAAGGTCAGGAGTTTGAAAGCAGCCTGGCCAGCATGGTGAAATCCCGTCTCCAAATTAGGGGGGCATGGTGGTGTACACCTGTAGTCCCACTATTTGGGAGGCTGAGGCAGGAGAATCGCTTGAACCCGGGAGGCAGAGGTTGTGGTGAGCCAAGATCATGCTACTGCACTCCAGCCTGGGTGACAGAACAAGATTCCATCTCAAATTCAATCAATCAATCAATCAATCAATCAATCAATCAAACATATCTTCATATTTACACACACACACATATATATGTAAAAGTTACAAGAAAACCTCTAACTCTACCTGGGGAAATAAATGACATGTAATAGAAAACATACTTGGTGTCTGAATACAATGATCTTAATACACTTACATTTCAATATGATGAAATTCCAATCGAGTGAAATCCCAAAAATTTTGCTTGAGAAAGTATTCAATTTGTTTCAAGAAAAAATATTACAATTATAGAAACGCAAAAAACATATTAAGGGTGTTCTGTAATGCAGTCCTAAGCATTGTCTGGTAAAGTTTCTGAAAACTACTTGCTAGTATTGTAGCATGCCTTTGATTGTTGTTGACTGTCTACGCTACTTCATATAAATCTGTAGAGATAGAACTTAAGTTGTAGAAAACTACTTCCTGTCAATAAGACAAGTGATTCTTGCCCATACAAATGCAAGTTACTATTTTGTAAAGATACAATTGGTTTTCTACCTTTAGAAATATTGACTATAAACATTATACAAAATTACCATAAGTATTATATATGTATTTGGTATTTTAGTATTATTGGATATTAACCAGTTGTGCACCCATTACAAGGTTCATTTCAGCATTCTTGATTGCATGTTTGTATGCATGTGTATGTGTCTCAATTGTCATTTGAATGGGTTGTAACATCTTATTGATTCCTTTATTAAATCATAGATGAAAATCTTTGACATGAATAAATTATATTCACATGAGGGTCGTGATTTTTTCTGTTTGTGAATTATAAGCAGGTAGTTTTGGATGTCCAGGATACTGACATTGATACAATCAAAATATGGAACATTTCAACCCTCCCCAAAATCCCTTATCTTGCCCTTCTGTGGCCACACCCACTTTAAAGAAATAAATATTATAGTGTATATGTGAAGTTTACAACATGATGCTATAGAATGCATATAAATAGTAAAATGGTTACTATCATGAAACAAATTAACATATCTATTATCTCACATAGTTACTTTCTTGGGTGACAAGAGCAGTTAATATCCCTAATACAATGTGATTTTATTTAGTATAGTCCTCAAGTTCTACATCAGATCTCTAGACTTATTTCAGCCTACGTATCTGCTGCCTTGTATCCTTTACCCTACATTTCCTATTTCCTACCTCTTAAACCCTGGCAACCATTGTTTCATTCCCCATATCCATATATTTGACCTCTTTTTTCCCCCAGATTATACCTATAAAGTAGATCATGCAAAATTTATGAAAACTAAGCGCTTCTATTGTAGCATGCATGCAGGGTTTTTTTTTTTTTTTTTTTTTTTCCGTGTCTAGTTTATTTCATTTTGCATAAGGTTCTCCAGCTCCATCAATGTCACGGCAAGTGGCAGGGCCTCTTTTTTTTTTTTTTTCCAATACTGAAAGATATTCCATTTGTGTATAGGCACTACATTTTCTTTACTCATTTATCCATGGATGAACACTTAGGTTGTTTCCATATTTTGGCTATTGTGAATAATGCTGCAATGAACATGGACATGCAGATGCCTTTATGCAATGGTGATTTTATCACCTTTTGGTGTCTACCCAGAAGAGGGATTGCTGGGTTACATGGTAGTTCTATTTTCAATTTCTTTAGAAAACTTTAAACTGTTTTTGATAATGCTTGCACCAATCTACATTTTCACCAACCATGTGGTAGGGTTCCCTTTCTTCCACAAGTCATACCCACTTCTAACTTTCCCCACCCCTTCCTTAACCTCCACAGCCAAGATTCTGTTCTCCATTTCTAGCTTTTGTCAGTTCAAAAATGCTATATAAATGGAATAATAGAGTATGTAATCTTTTAGAAATAGCTTTATCCATGCAGTGTAATTTTCTGGAGATTGAACCAGGTGGTTGCTGGTATCAATATGAAATTCCTTTTACTACTGAGTGCATGGTATAGATGAACCACATGGTATGGATGTACTACAAATTGTTTACCCATTCACAGGTTCAAAGACATCTGCATTGCTTCATCTGGAGCCATTAAGCATGAAGCTTCTGTAAATATTTGTCTGTAGGTTTCTGTATGAATATACATTTTCATTATTGTGGAATAATTCCTTAGGAGTATAACTGTTATGTTGTACAACAGCTGAATGTTTAATGTTTTGAAAAAGTGGCCAAAATGTTTTATGGAGAGGCTGTATCATTTTATATTCCTACCAGCAGTGTGTGAATACCCAGTTTCCTCACGTTTGCTAGCATTTGGTATTGTTTGTGTTTGTTTATTTCTTTCAACTATTCTGGTAAGTTTGGAGTGGTATCTCGTTTTGTTTTTAATATGGATTTCTGCGATCATTAATGATGAAAAGGATGAACATCTTTTTATGGTTTTTAGCCATATGTATATCTTCTTCCATGAAATATCTCTTTATGCATTTTGCCCATTTTCTCATTCAGACTATTTTTTAAATATTGAGTTTTGAGAATTTAAAAAATATTCCGGATGCTATTTTTTGTCAAATACGTGGTTTTCAAATGTTTTCTCCCAGTGTTCAGCTTGTATTTTCATCTTCTTAGTGGATCTTTTGCACAGTTTAAATTTTCAATATTGCTGAAGTCCAATTTATCAACATTTCCTTTCATCCACCTTTGTTTTAGTACCAAGTTTAAGAACACTTTGATTAGCCCTAGTTCACAAAGATTTTCTCCTACATTTTCCCAAAAGTTTTATGCTCTTATATTTTACAGGTAAATCTGTGATCCATTTTGAGTTAAGTTTTATATAACATGTAGGGTTTCAGTTGAGCTTTATTTATTTATTTTTCACCAAAGAAAATTCAGCAATATTTGTCGAAAGGTTGTATTTCCTCCATTGAATTCCTTTGGGGCCTTTCTTAAATGTGTCTTGTGGATCTTTTCCTGAATTTTATCTTCTGTGTTACTTATCTATATGTGTATCTTTTCACCAATACCAAACAGTTTTGATTACTCTAGCTATGTAATAAATCTTGAAATCAGTTAGACTGAAGTTTTCTATACTATTATATTTCTAAAATTTGCTGGGCTATTCTAGTTCCTTTGCTCTCCAATACAGATTTTAGAATAATCTTAGATATAAATACAAAAATTTACTGGGATTTTAATAAGAATTGCATACATTTTGCATATCTCTTTGGAAAGAATTGACATTTTTACCAAGGCAAGTCTTCCATTCCACAAACATGTTATTCCTTTCCATATATTTAGATCATTTTAATTTCTTTTCTCAGGATTTGGTTGTGTTCAACATGCACATTCTGCGCATGGTTTCTTAGATTTTCATCTAAGTATATTTATTTTTAGTGATTGTAAATTATAATCTATTTTAAATTCAAGTCTATATGTTTAGGACTAGTATATAGGAATATGATTTTTGGTATGCTGATCTTGTATCTTGCAACTTGATATTCCAAGGTTTCTTCTTTTATCTGTTTTTTGTTTGTTTGTTTCTATGTAGAGATCCTCCTTTAGGCATTCTTTTAGGTCTGCTAGTAACACATTCTCTCAGTTTTCTTTCATCTGAGAATATCTTGTTTTTTTTAACTCATTCTTGAAAGATATTTATACTGGATATAGACTCTTGATTGATAGCTCTTTCTTCTGCACTTGAAAAATGTGATACCACTTCTCTGTGGCCTCTATGGTTTCTGATTTCTGAAAGTTTTCTGTCACTTGAATTTTTTTCCCTTAATATAAGTTGTTTTTCTAACCCTGATTTCAATATTTTTTTTGTCTTTTCTTTCAAAGTTTGGCTATGCCATGACTTGTTGAGCATTACTTTGGGATTGTCAAGTTTGTGGTTCACTCAGCTTCTTGAATCTTCTGCCAAATTTAGGAAGTTTTCAATTTTTTTATTCCTTTGAATACTTTTTAATCCTCATGCTATTTCTCCTATCCTTCCAGAAATCTGCTGATGTGACTGCTAGATCTTTTTCTGTATTTCAATAGATAGTTACAGCTCTGTTGGTTTTTTCAAAATGTTATCTTGTTATTGTTGAGATTGAAGAATTTCCATTTCTCTAACTTATAATTATCTGACTCTTCCTTTTGTCCCCTTCATTCAGCTGTTGAGCATGGCAATTATTATTTTATTTGTTATAGAGACAGAGTTGCACTCTTGTTGCCCAGTGCAATGGTGCAATCTTGGTTCACTGCAACCTCTGCCTTCCAGGTTCAGGCGATTCTCCTGCCTCAGTCTCCTGAGTATCTGAGATTACAGGTGCCCACTACCATGCAAGGCTAATTTTTTTTTTTTTGTATTTTTAGTAGAGATGGGGTTTCACCATCTTGACCAGGCTGGTCTTGAACTCCTGACCTCATGATCCACCCGTCTTGGTCTCCCAAAGTGCTGGGATTACAGGCAAGAGCCACCATGTCTGGCCCCATTATTCTTATTATTTAAAATTTTGTCATTGTATTTTTAAGTTCTTGATTTCTATTTGGTTCTTCTTTGTAACTTCACTTTTTTTCGGAGACTTCTTTTCTTTATCAGCAATTTCTAGTTGTTTCATTTCCTTCTAATATTTATGTAATTCCTCATTTAAACATTTTTGTGATTCTGCCTTAAAATATTTTCCAGATAATTGTAACATCTCTGTTACCCTATTGCTATAATCTATTTAATGGCCTTAAATTCATTTTAAGATCTTATTCATTCTTGTTATGATGAGATAGTTTTATATTGAAACCTGAACATTTTGGATATTGTTATAAGATTTTTAGATTTTATTTAAACCTTCAGTTTTATTGGTGATAAAAGAAAAACTTCAACCAAATTAAATTTAAAGGAATTTGAGCACAGAATGATTTGTGAATTGGGCAGTGTTCCCAGCCACCGTAGGTTCGGAGACTCCAGCACAGCACACGTGGTAGAAGATTTATGGACAGAAAAAGGAAACTGGCCTACAGAAAACGGAAGTGAGGTACAAAAACAGCTGGATCAGGTACACCTCAGCATTTGCCTTATTTGTACATGGTTCAAACAGTGGCTCCAATTGATTGGCCAAAACTCAGTGATTGGCACAAGTGTAGGCTACAGTCTGTATACGACTCCATTTAGGTTATAGTTCACGTTGTACAGAGAAACCTTTAGGTTTAACTTAAAATATGTAAGGAGGCAGCTTTAGGCTCAACTCGATTTAACACTGACTTCTTCTAGAACTTCAGCAGAGAAAGTCAAGATAAAACCTGTGGATGCCATGTTTCAGCTGGACTGTGGTGAAAGTCTTGAATTCTACTGGATGTTCTCTATTCTACTGCAGTGGGGAAGGAGAGGCCTCTCATTACTGCTGGTGGGAGTTAAAAAAAAAAGAAAGAAAATCAATCCATGCTCCCCATATGGTCTCCACTGGCTATATAATGTGGGGCCTTCCTAGTGTTTCTTCTCTAACTCATCCCATCAGTAGTGTTGTGGTATCATTACAGCCTGGAAAAGGTAAAAATGTAGGCTTCCACTAAGCCTGTTTTGGCACAGTTGAGAATAGGGCCACAGGTTTTCACCAGGAGTAGAGGAGTTACTATTTGAATTTTCAAGTCTTGCTAAGCTGCTCCATCCCTGATTCTTTGGATAGAAAGGGCAGGTTTTCGTTGGGTTTATTTATTCATTTTGTCTGCACTCATCAGTGATCCCCAGTTTCTGGCTTCCTCACCTCTATATCTGGGATATGTGAGGTGGAAAGAAACCCCATGGAATTCACTGCTGTGTTCCTTGTTCCTTGGGTCTTAAGGGTTCTAGTAGGTCTCATTTCTCCTCTTCACCTTTCAGTGTATTCATATGTTTGTTTATATATAAAATGTTCTAGGCTTTTAGCTGCACTTAAGTGGTAGGGATCTGGAATAGTATGACTACTTTATCTTCCCAGAAGTGGAAATCTCAAATGGGAAGACTTTATGTTTCTGTATTTAACTTGACCTTAGACTAAAATGGTCGAATTGAAAGTCTAAGTTCTCTTTGTTTCAGAGTTTCTTTCTGCCTGTGTGTCTCTAATTGAAAATGGCTTAACCTCTCGTGATGTGAGTTTGAATAATTTTTCTACCTCCGAGAAGTATTAATACATTAGATGATATCGTCTTTTAAATTAAACAATATCTATTCCAACAGGTTTAAAAATTGAAAGATGTACTTCTATTAATATAATATTGTCCAAACTCAGACTATAAAGAAATCCAGACTCTAATAATCTAAATGTCTTTGGCTTTAAGAAAAATTATTCTTTTGCAGATGGGTAGATTGCTAAAATTTTCTCCCATTCTGTAGGTTACCTGTTCACTCTGATGGTAGTTTATTTTGCTATGCAGAAGCTTTTTAGTTTAATTAGATCCCATTTGTCAATTTTGGCTTTTGTTGCAATTGCTTTTGGTGCTTTTGTCATGAAGTATTTGCCCATGCCTATGTCCAGTATTGCTTAAGTTTTCTTCTACGGTTTTTGTGGTTTTGGGTTTTACATTTAAGTCTTTAATGCAGCTTGAGTTAATTTTTGTACAAGGTGTAAGGAAGGGGAGTTTTCTGCATATGGCTAGCCAATTTTCCCAGCACAATTTACTGAATAGGAGATCCTTTCCCAACTGCTTGTTTTTGTCAGGTGTGTTGAAGATCAGATGGTTTTAGATGTGTGGTGTTATTTCTGAGGTCTCTGTTCTGCTTCATTGGTGTGGATGTCTGTTTTGGTACCAGTACCATGTTGTTTTGGTTACTGTCGCCTTGTAGTGTAGTTTGAAGTCAGGTAGCATGATGCTTCTAGCTTTGTTCTTTTTGCTTAGGATTGTCTTGGCTATATAGGGTCTTCTTTGATTCCACATGAAATTTAAAATAGTTGTTTTCTAATTTCTGTGAAGAATATCAATGGTAGTTTTATGGGAATAGCATTGAATCTGTAAATTACTTTGGGCAGGGTGGCCATTTTCAAGATATTGATTCTTCCTATCCATGAGGATGGAATGTTTTTCCATTTGTTTGTGTCCTCTCTTATTTCCTTGAGCAGTGTTTGTAGTTCTCAAAGAGGTCCCTCATGTCCCCTTTTAGCTGTATTCCTAGGTATTTTATTCTTTGTAGCAATTATGGATTGAACTTCATTCATGATTTGATTTGACTGACTGCTTGCCTACTGTCTAATATCCAGAATTTACAAGGAACTGAAACATATTTACAAGAAAGAGACAAACAACCTCATCAAAAAATGGGCAAAGGATATGAACAGACACTTCTCAAAAGAAGATATTTACATGGCCAAAAAAACATATGAAAAAGAGCTCAGCATCACCGATCATCAGAGAAATGCAAATCAACACCACAATGAGATACCAACTCACAATAGTCAGAATGGCAAATTAAAAGGTCAGGAAACAATAGATGCTGGGGAGGCTCTGGAGAAATAGGAATGCTTTTACACTGTTGGTGGGAATGCAAATTAGTTCAACCATTGTGGAAAACAGTATGGTGATTCCTCAAGGATCTGGAACCAGAAATACCATTTGACCCAGCAATCCCATTACTGGGTGAATACCCAAAGGAATATAAATCATTCTACTGTAAAGACACATGCACAGATATGTTTATTGCAGAAATATTTAAAATAGCAAAGACATGGAACCAACCCTAATGCCCATTAATGATAGACTGGATAAAGAAAATGTGGTACGTTTATACTATGGAATCCTATGCAGCCACAAAAAGGAATGAGATAATGTCCTTTGCAGGGACATGGATGAAGCTGGAAGCCATTATCCTCAGTAAACTAACACAGAAACAGAAAACCAAACACCACATGTTCTCAGTCATAAGCGGGAGATGAACATTGAGAACACATGGACACAGAGAGGGGAAAAACACACACCGTGGCCTTTTTGGGGGTGAGGGATGAGGGGAGGGAAATTAGACAATGGGTCAATGGGTGCAGCAAACCATCATGGCACACGTATACCTATGTACCAAACCTGCATGTTCTCCACAGGTATTCCATTCTTTTTTAGAAGAAATAAAGAAAATAAAAGAATAATTCAGAAACTCAGAAATATGTTAAAAACACAAATTATCATAATAAAGTTAAATATTTGAAAAATCAGATTAATTTAATAATTTTGGTTTTAAAAATTTTAGTTGATTTTTTCTCTAAGTTATCAATGATAAATATAATGTAAACATACATGTCCTTTTCAAGACTTAACAAGACTAGTTTTCTGAACTTCCTAAGCAATGCAGGTTTACTGATGAAATAAGCTAACATACTTTTATGTAATGTTTAATATTATGAAAAATATAATGGGTTAAACAAAATTGATTTATTCTTCAGGTCAACTTTTTTCATATCAACAGTAAAAATACTTGGATAACTTTAAACCCTGAATTAATATATAATGGACTTAACTGGTGGATAATCATTGAATACCTAAATAAAATCTAAGTAATTTGCAGTGCTAAAACTGATTACTAAGCATAATTATAATTCTTTTTACATTTTATTTTTACATAATATAGAGAAGTGGCCCTCATTTTAGTTCATGCTAATGAATGTTTTCATTTTTTTGGCCGTTTTAAGAGGTGTAAAAGAAATGTTCATGCCTGTAAGAAAAAATTACATTTCAATTTGTATAAAGGTACAATAATGCAAGATAAAGCTCTAAAGATTTGCTATATGACATGGTGACTATAGTTAACAATACATTCATGTGCACTTAAAACTTCATTAAAAGGGTGATTCTCATATTGTGTTTTTAGCACACACAAGTAAAAAAAAGACTCAATAAATTTTTGGATGTAATAGCTGTCTGTTACATTGATTATGGTGATGACTTCATAGGTGTATGCATATGTCTGAACTCATCAAATTGTATGCAATTAATATGCACAATTTTGTATATCAATTGCACATCAATAAAGATGTTGTGACATTTGTATTTATGACCTCTGTGAGTCTGCAAAAATACTTTTGGATAACAAAGTTCTCGTTCATCTGTTTCCTGATTTTGTCTATGAAATAGAAATTAGCTATTTTAGGTAAAAAATATAATTAATATGTTTGACAGAGATTATACTAGGAGCCACAGTGACAGTGAATTATAATTGTGTGCTTTTTAAAAAAAAATTATGGAAAGAAGGAGTAGTTTCATTCAAAAGTAAAGTTCAATTTTTTTCAGAACATGACAAAGCATGGCAAAATCACAAAACATGAGAAAAATGAATTTTAATTCCCGTAGTTTATAATACTAAGTCATAAAAAGTCATAAAATAAGCAGTGGAATGTGTTAAAATCTTGTCAAACTTTTTCAGATTGGGTGAGCTTCCTGATTAAAGTTTCTGCCTTGTATGTAACCTGTCTAGAAAGCGGCGATTCTATGTATTACCAGAATAATTTTCTGAATTTATATTAACTTTATCATGTTCTTGATTATTAAAAAAATACAAAGGATAAAGCTTTACATATAAAAGATCGAAACTGCTTTAGTAGAATTCCTTATGTTTCTATGTTTATTTTAAAATATCTTATTGTCACTTTGATTAAATAAGTATTGTTTATCAGGCACCCATAATAATATCTTAATTATGTACCCCTCTTTGGACAAAATTGTTTTATTAAAAATGTATCTTAAATTTATAAAAATAATTTTCAAAATTGTATCTTAAATTTAGAAAAACTAAAATAACATTTCAGGATATGTTTTATTATTAAAGTAAGACCACTGGGAAATTACAAATATTTGTTATTTCACCATCTAAAAAGAGATGAGAAATAATTAAATGTTTGGTATGCTTCCTGTTTTTTTCAAATTGGTTCCTCATGATTGTCAGAAATATGTGGAAAGACTTTTAAAATCAGTATAGAAACTCAATTTTCCCTAAGTTAAGTTTGTCTAAGTAAAATGGTATTAATGTGAGTATTTCAGAAGGAAGACACTTTGGAAGAATACCCTGGATTTTTACAATTTCCTAGATGTCCATAACATGTTTTTACCCTCAGTGAAAAGCTGATCTAACTCCTGTGTAATAGCTGTCTTATTCTTCTCCATTTTTATATTACTCTTAGTGTAATAAATTATACACAATCAATTACTTTTGTTAACTTAAAGTTGTTTTTATTTTATTCTGACACTTGCCTGCAGAGTCTGCAATTATGGTACAGTCCAGAGTTGGTATCTTCTACAAAGTAGAACAGTCTCAGAATATTATGGAAAGGTCTATAATGGGTACTTTAAATTGTTAATATTGCAAAGAATTATGCCGTTATGAATGATAACATGCAGACCAATTATAGTCCATATTAGTGAACAGAATGAGAATTTTCAGAATTGTTTTAAAGTGGAAATAAACGACTTCATGAAAGCAGGCTATGGACAGAGGAGCCATTGGGACAAGAAATAATTACATAGGATGACATTAAAATAAAAGAAATTTTACTAAGCCTTAAAATATATTATTGATATTATTTTAATAATCTGTTTATTTGTGTGTGTATATATAAACACATATATATACACATATATGTATTATATATAACCTAAATATATTAGACTCAAGATTTATAAAGAAAGTGAAGTACTTTAAACCTCTTGCTGCGTCTCATTACTTCTTGTGGCAACATTGTTAAGTAAGTTCAATAAGAAACTGTTCTCTCTTTTGCTAGGACATAATTGGAAAACTTCAGTTTGCAAAAAAGCCATACTTAGAGTATTGCATTTGATGATGATTATAATTTAATCAAGTATGACAAATTACTATTAAGTAACAAGGACTGACTTTATATAAGGACGTAATATCTAGAAAACTCTCCCAAGAATATTAGCCTGGTACCTGGTTTATAGGTGCTAGGTCTGTAAATGGGGAGAAAAATAAATTTTTGAGGATAAGAAACCTTAGCAAATTTTTAGAACCTCAAAAAGGGGATGAATTCACCCATACTTACAGGTGCTGCTGGTAACATTGTAAGGAAAGAGATTTTGGTCAATTTTCTAGGCTTGGGATCTCAAATAATAGAGGACTCTAAAAGTTCAAAATGCTTCAGGAAAGCTTCCAGAGAGAAGCTGATTTTATAACCTTAGTGTTTGTTCAAAACCGTGTGGCTTTATATTTGGAAAGCAAACTTAAGGAAGACTAATTAAAAACAGTGTTGTTGCCAGTATATCAATAATCAGGTTAATTGAAATATTTATCAAGACAGGTTATTGCATGTAGGAGAAGAATAGCATTCTATAACCAAATGAGCATTCAGAGACAGGCAAGAACAATTTAAAATTAGTAAAGTGACTGAAGTTAAATTTGTAAAAATATCCTTCAATGTTTAATAATAATTACGTCAGAAATGAAATGGAAGAGTGGACATAAATATTCAATATTCATTCCAGAAAACAAATAAAAGTGAAAACAAATAAATCCATGTCTTTGTGATATTTCATTATGCCTATGATAACGAGTGAAACCTAAATACTTCCAGAAAAAAAGTTAAATAAGCATTAAACATGTTACCTAAAAATTGTTGGAAATTAGCATGTTATCACACTTCTTAAAAGAAACACTAGAATTTAGAAAAGAATCGAGCAATTATCTGAAGAAAAAAGAGTTCCAAAGAGAATGATCTGGTCAAAGTATCAATCAAGTGTGAAGGTTGAATAAGTAATTTTATCTTATGTATGTTCACAAAAAAGTCACTTCCCATCAATTGTTTTTGGAAGCTATTAAAGGAAGTGTTGCATGAAAATGAGAAAGCTATTTAAACAATGTTAAATAAAATATAGGAAAGACACAGAATACAGTAAAGATACCAACTACCAAAAAAAACAAAAAAGAAATTCCAGAAAGGTGATGTATTTTGTGTGGAGGGAGTAGGAGGGGAAGGTAACTGTTTTACCATTTCAATTTCTAGAAAAAATCCATAGATGAGACCTAAAACAGAAAAACCATTAATCTCACACACAAACTTTAGATTTTAATATTTGATAAAAAGGAACAAGAACCAACCAGTTTTAGGAAAATGGTTGCCTTAAGAGAGTGGAAAACAGTTCTTTAGAATGGTTGAGAAGAGAGCTGGTAGAACCATATCACATGTAAAACCCTATACAAGCATTACTGTGCTGAGAAAATAAATACACAATTTTCACATCTCAAGATTCTTGCAGTTAAAAAGAAAAACCTCTTACAATGAGTAATGAGAAAAGAATTACCCAAAAGAATAATGAGAAAAGAATATAGAGAAAAATAAGAAATAGATAAGAGCTGTATAAAAGACACTGAATTTTGCTAGCAATAAAGATGGATGAGTAGTGAATTTTGAATTCTCTGACATGCTTCTCATTTATTTGGGTAGGAGTATAAATTTGTAGAACTACTGTGGAAGTCAGAAATAACATCTTATTTCTTATAAATGTATGTATAATCATAATCAGAAAACTGCTCAGTCTATTGAAGAATATTACTCTCTACTTGATTTTCAAAGAAGAGAAACAGTGAAAATATTTATAATTCAAATGAGTGAATACTGGAAAAGCCCTTAGAAAATGATCTGGCACATAATAAGCAATAAATAGGTGTAGGATACTGTCATTATTGTCATTATAATCATAGAACTATTTATTCATATAATCTAATAGTAAAACAAATCACAGTAATTTGAACGGATAATGTTCATTGCTACTTACGAAAATAGAGGTATTTCCACAATTGAGACTGAAGATTAAAAAGATCATTCATTATTTCATATTGTGTGTCTTATGTGTGTGTGTTTACAAACACATTGGTAAAAATTATTACAAAAGGGGCTATTTGGAGATACTTTTATATTCCCTCTTAGTTATTTTTCAAATTCTTCAAAGTTTTCCACTGGTGACATTCTAACACTTTAAAGAAAGCAGTGAGAGTGGATGGGAAATAGCCATGCAAAATTTCAAAAGTGATAAGTTTAAAAACCAGAAAGATTTGCAAGAAATTGCAATTGACTTAATAAGGGGGAAGTAGTTTTCTTTTGCAACATCTAAACCGTAAGTTAGTTTTGATTATACTCCCAACTTGTTTTCCATGATAGATACTGATATGGTCATTTGTTTTTCTTGAACATATCCATTTATAAACTTGTTTTCAAGTGTGAGAATGCAAGAGGTACATAAATTTTATGACAGGAAAATCACATGGAAAGAATATGGAAAACCCAATATTTTTCTATCAATCTTGATTGCAAAAATAATTTTAGCAAGACTATTTGTTCTTTAGCGCCATTTAAATGTGAGTACTTCAGAACCCAACCCCCCCGACCCTGCCCCGCAAAATGGTTATCGTGTTGGCAATGAACATGGCAATTATGCAGGGTTGGAAAAAAAAACAAACAAACTTAGAGTGCTTTGCCACAAACGTATTTCACAACTTAAAGGGGGGAAAAAACCCTGCAATTAAAGAGCACTGTTTTAACGGAAGGATGTATTTATTTAGATTGTTAAAAATCATAACCTTTGAATAATGACTTGTTACTGAATGTCTTAGCACAGATGTTCAGGTTTTCCGTAAAAATGATTTGTCAAGAGTAATTGGTGGGTTATGTTGCCTTAAAAAAGGTGGTTATTTCTTTGGTGAATGGAAGAGGAGGGATGTGTGGGTTGTTTTATGTTCCCAGTAACTTAGGTTAAGAAATGTCATCCATAAATTATGTAATTTTCCAGTATATTCATAACTCAAATTTTAAATTAAATAGATGCTGTTATTTAATTTTGCAGTTGTTTCATGATAAAGTTGTTTTAGGTTTTTAAAGCTACAATGAGGCCCTTACATGAAATCCAACTGATTTAAAACGAAAGAGGAATCTTTCATAGTGACTGCAATTTTTATGTCTTTCATTCATTAAATCTAGTTTGCAATTAGGAAAGTATCTAAGACAAAGGTATCTGTTGTGTGTTTGCCAGATTGGTTTGACCTAAGTACATTCTTGTTTACTGGGTCTATAATTTATAAGCATTTTATTATCTGCTATGTATGGACCCTATGAGTTGGCCTCATACAGTTTAAACTCAGAAGACTCCTAAAACCTGTGATAGCTTCTTTTATAATTGTACTTCTTTTACTCCAAACTATAGTGGAATTGTGATATAGCAAGATATTTATTAGAGTAGAGCAAATTAAAATTCTTATTTTATACTTCACATATACCCAAAATCTACTCTAGTATACAAAATGTTACTATGAATCCATATTTTTTTAATACAATAAAGGAAGTTATTGAGTTCTATGTGAAAAACAGAAGGTATGAGTTCAACATGCGATAGGCCTATAGATGAACAAATACTGTACCACAATTTTATTTAGGAACAGTAATATAAGATGTTTTCTTGTCAGTACTTTTTTCTTTTCTGTGAATTTTTTCAGCACAAATTCCAAACTATTGCTTGTATTCATGTTCTTATCTGTATACTGCTTTCTTCAAATGATAGAATCAGCACTAAATTAAATCATCAGTGTTCTGACACGTAAATTCAGTTATAATCACTTAAATTGGAAAATATGTCTAAAGATTTCTTATATCCATCATATTCATTAACTCCAGTCTCACAGATACATATCACATTAATATTAATTCTTCAATTATCAGAGCAATGAGAAGTAAATCTCTCCATTTATGAATTCATTCAAGAGAAGTATTTCTCTCTCTCTTTTCTCTCTCCCCTTTCTCTCTCTTTCTTCATCATCCTTCCTCTCTCATTTTCTTTCAACTTGAGACCCTTTGCTCAAAACAAGATTTTATTTTATTTTTTATTTTTGAGACAGCGTCTTGCTCTGTTGCCCTGGCTGTCATGCATTGGCATGGTCGGGGCTCATGGTCAAGGAATCCTCTGCCTCAGCCTACCAAGTAGCTGGGACCACAGGTGCATGTCACCACACCTGGCTAATTTTTCGATTATTTGTAGAGATAGGGTCTCTCTATGTTGCCCAGGCTGGTCCCAAACTCATGGGTTCAGGTGATCCTCCTGCCTCAGTTTCCAAAAGTGCTGAGATTACAGGTGTGACACACTGTGACTGGCAGGTTTATTTATAAGACTACATAAAAATATAAAAGTGGAACTGAGATGATCAAAACACACATAGGAGCCAAATTCCTCTTCATCTCCCTTTTCTCAACATCTTATTGCAAATCTCAGGGAAAGATTTCTTGGGAACTTCTTGAATTCAAATTCACTGATAAAAGACTTATCAAAAAGATTTAATGAGGAATAGAAAAGAGTTAACACACTTGTTTCACACTTTATTTTTCTTTCAGAAATTTGGACCCAGTACTGCTTTGGAAATAGCATAATTTAAAAACACTTTATTTGAAAAATCTATACAGGTGAAGGGTATAAATGTAAAAATATGATTAAGGACAAACATAAATTAAGCTCTTTATAAAAATGAATGAATTTTTTATAATTTAAAAATACAAACAGTGCTATTTTCTTACTAAAAGGAGGTGTTGACCATTTAGAATAGATCTTCAGTCTCATGTATATAGACAGACATGATTTAATCATGCTACTTAATGAGTTTTAGATTTTAGGGTAACGGAAAGGTGGTATGCTTTTCTAAAGCTCCTCGACTCATAGCAAGGTTACATTAGGATAAAATCATCGTAATTTTTAAATATTGTAAATGGAAAATGCACTTCAGACATGGTATTTTCAATTTATGATAAGTTTATCAGGACATAACCTCATTGTAGGTCAAGGAGCATCTGTACAAATATATATGTTTGTACAAATATATCTGTACAAATATACATATGTATTTATATATGCAAGTATATATTTAAATAAAATATCTCTAGCCAAATATATAAAATCTCATTTTTGCCCCCTGTGTTTCGGACAATATAATTTAGTGAAAAGCAATTTACGTGTTTACATGGAAAATTATCTGTTAAAAATGTTGCTTCTCTGCAACATATGGACATGAGAAAGTCTTCATGGTTAGTTTCCTAAAAATTAATTGCTGAATGGAAACACCAGGTCACTTTAAATGTAAATAAATACTACAAAAATGACCTCTGGTATTTTGTATCCTTATATATTTACACGAAGAGTGCAAATACTGCACATAAACCGTTCCTTAATTTTCTATTGTCATTGATCCTAGTGATTCATTGGAATAAATTCATTAATTTCAATGGCAAAAGCCGCAATTACTTTTGCACCAACCTAATATTTGCACTCGGCCTGGTATATTTTATCATATATGTGATTTTTAAAATAGTATGATTAAATCTATTAATGTTTTAATTTTTGTTTTCGTATACTAGTTTTTGTTTTAAGAGACCTTTACTTTCTAAAGGCTCTCTCCATATATACATATTTAATGTTGTTTTATATATATGTATGTATATATCTTATTGTACCTCAAATTTTTTTTGTTTTTGAGAGGGAGTCTCACTCTGTCGCCCAGGCTGGAGTGCAGTGGCGCCATCTCGGCTCACTGCAAGCTCCGCTTCCTGGGTTCACAGTATTCTCCTGCCTCAGCCTCCCGAGTAGCTGGGACTACAGGCGCCCGCCACCACGTCCTGCTAATTTTTTTTTGTATTTTTTGAAGAGACGGGATTTCACCGTGTTAGTCAGGATGGTCTCAATCTCCTGACTCGTGGTCTGCTTGCCACGGCCTCCCAAAGTGCTGGGATTACAGGCATGAGCCACCGCGTCCAGCCTCTGCCTCAAATTTTTAAGTGAATAATCATACACCTTCTTTTTATACTTTATAATTTGACTTTTGCAGTTATTTATTTGAAATATTTGGATTTTATCTTTGTAAGTTTTCGTAATGAATAGGCATTTAAATTAGCTTTACTTTTTCCAACTGTGTTCTCACTTTTGTTATTATAAGTTTCTTTATTATTTCACAAAATTAAATATCATCTACATATATTATAAGCAAACATAGATTTGGTTCTGATCTAGTTGTCTCTATTTTCATCAATTTGTTTATTTATCACTGCCCCAATGCCATAGTTTTACAATATATTTTATCATCTAGTGGAGAAACCTCTGACATTCTTTTAAAAACTTCTAACGCCAGGTGTATACCCAAAGAATTTAAAACAGATTCAAATATATGTGGACTCATGTTCACATTCTGAATATTCATATTCCAGCTAAAAAGTAGAAACAACTAAAACGTCCATCACTATATGAATAGATAAGCAATATGTCATGTATATATACATATGTATGTGTATATATATGTATATGCACAATGGGATACTCTTCTGCCATAAAAAGGAACTAAGTAATGATATATTTTACAATGTGGATAAACCTCGAAACATGCTAAGTGAAAGAAACTAGACACAGAAGGTCATATTTATATGAAATATTTAGAATAGGTAAATCCATAGAGGCAGAAAGCAGATTGGTAGTTCGTAGGGGGATAGGAAGAAAAGAACAGGGGAAACAATTTGCTATGTATGAGTTTTTATTTCAGAGTGATGAAAATATTTTGGCACTAGACAGAAGTAGTGACTGCACACATTGTAAATGAAGTACATGTTGATGAATTTTTCATTTTTTGTTTTTGTTTTTCTCCTTTGTGAATTTCAGGTACTTTTTAAAAAAAAGCTTCCAATGCCAAAATATCTACATCATCTTTTCCAGATTTATGTCTCATTTTCTGTATTGATTTACCTTAAAAATCCTATTGAGATTTTCATTATCACATTATATTCATAGTTTGAAAGGTATAAATTGTAACATTGAATGTTTCTAAATAGCAACATAGGATAACATATATAGTTATTTAATTTCTGATATCTCCTTCAGAAAAGTTTTAAAAACATATGTTTCTCAGTTATTTTGGATTTACTATAAACTATTTCATATCATTCTGAATGTCATTTTTCTCCTATTTTCTACATAGTTATTGCTAGTGAGCAGGAAAATTACAGATTTTAGTTATTTATCCTGCACCTGACCATCTTGTTGATTTTTCCTCTTATATCTAATAATTCATCCCTTGATTCTAATGAGTTTTCTATATATTTGATCGCATACACAAACACATCATCTAAGATTAATGATAGTTATTCTCTTGTTTTTTATATGCATGAAAATTTTGTTTTCAATTTGTATTTTCCTCTTCATTGGCTGAAACAGTCAGTACCATTTTGAATGTGACTGTGGTTAATAGATACCCTATTTATGTTTTTTACTTTGATGGTATTGCTTCTAATGCTTTACTCATTGTGCAATCGTTGTTCTAAGTTTCTTGCCCAGAAGATAGTGAAGCTTAAGCTTTAGAACCCATTAACGCTCTTTTCCTAAGGCTTTAGTACTAATTTTGTATTCCTAATTCTGTTATTTTGTGTAAGGACATTCTGTTGTTCAGCTCATATAATCTTCTGGTGTTGGGGGGTGTGTGTGTGATTGTTCACAACTGCTTCCTAAATCACATGTCCTTGTAGATTTCAGTTTTGCTTTTTCAAAGTACATTTCACAATTTGACTTCATATTACTGTTTCAAGATGATAAATGGTCTGACAAAGCTTTATTTCTCTTTTCCTTTCTTAAAACATTGAAAACCCTTCTTCATCCTTGTTTACTCTGTTGCTGCTCAAAAAGAAAATATTAAACTTCGATCAAAAGTATTAGAGATATTCTCTCATGTTTTCTACACTAGAAATTGTAGTTTTTCCCTTTATCCACACACTGCTTCTGGGTGAGGTGTGCTTGTTTTTTCTGGTCATTCTATTGTCATGTGATATGTTTTCTTTCCAATGACGGTGCCTAAATCCTTCAATTATGGTACATTTTCTTCAATTAAATTGAATTATTCTCTTATTTTTAGATTTTATTTTAATATCAGAAATTCTGAATTTTGTTTCCATGTTTCCTATCTTGAAAAATACTTTAAAGCCCATTGTTCTTTGGGCTTAAATAATAAAAATTGAGAGTCTGGGTTTCTGTTGAAATCACTTATTATATTCTATTGTTATTCTGGTGAGCCATTCAAAACATATAGTTTAGCAATTATTTAAAATTTACAGAGACTTGTTACTTATGGTGTTGGCAAGCATAATATGAAACAAAAAATAGAATGATACAACCCCTTAGGATACTACATGTGCTTGGGCCAAAATATAGCATAATATGTTTACTCATTCTCCTGGAGTCATACAGTTTGTTTCCATTTTTTAAAGTTTTACAAACAATATTGTATTTAAGATTATTTTACATGTCACCTTGTGTATAAGTGCATTCCTCAAGAATATATATCTCACAGGAAATTGTCGTATCTTATGGAACGTATGTTTTGCATTTACTCAGTAAGTCAAATTGTTATTGAAAGTGATTGCTTCAATTAATTCTCCTAATGATAGAAAACAATTGTCCCTATTGCTCCACAACATTTTCAACTTTTGTCAGAGTTTTAAATTTTTTGCTTAACTAATAGGTGGCAAATTATACTTCATTTTGTGTTTAATTTGCATGTTACTATTTATGAGGAAGACTACAAATATATTTTTGGTTTTTCAAGTTAATTTGTCTCTCAATATATATTAAGGTGCTTGGCTCATTTTTCATTGTTTGTTCTCTTATCGATATAGAGGAGTTTTATATAATCTTGTTGCTATTGATTTTTTTAGGTCTACGTATGCCAATATCTTCGTATAATCTCTGGCTTGTTTTTACTCCCTTAAAGCATTTAAGATAATGGTGGATGTACAGAAGTTACGACTTTTATTGTGGCGAAATCAATATTTTCCTTAATAGTTCATGTTTTTTATTTCTTAAGAAAACAGTGTTTAAAATATATTTTCTTCTCAAAGCTTTAAAGGGATGGCTTAAATTTTCTATAATTGAATTTTGTATGATATATTTGGATCCAGTTTTATTTTTTCTGTATCTTAAAAGCAATTGGGGCAGTAATTTTTTGCACAGGTCTAATGACACACTCTCTTAAAAGCTACTGTTCTCAAAAAAAATCTCACTTCTTAACAAGTAAGTTTTTCTACCCATTATAATATTCATCATTTATCTTTGCTATTGTTAGTGTTTTGCTCCTTTACATTTAAGTTAAAATAGCTTGTCCTGTTTCTACTAACATTTTGATGGGAATTTGATTGGAATCTGTAATTGTTATTATTATCATTATTATTAGGTGGAGAGACATAGCATGTTTACCACCGTTACTCCTTTTATTTTTTAACAGACTTCCTCCATGTATGGCAGACCACTAGAAGGTATCCAAATCTTAACTTCTGGAAACTGTGAATATATTATATGACAAAAGACACCTTGCAGGTGTGAATAGGTCAAGGCTCTTGAGTTGGGGAGATTATCCTGTGTATTAGTCCATTTGTGCTGTTGTATTATAGTACCACAGACTGGGTCATTTATAAAGAGTAGAAATTTGTTTCTCACAGTTCTGGAAACTGAGAAGTCCAAGGACAAGGTGCTGGCGGCTTAGGTTTCAGTCTCTGCTTCCAAAATGATGCCTTGAATGCTGCATTCTCCAGAGGTGAGGAACGCTGTATCCTCACCTGGCAGAAGAGGAGAAGAGAAGAACCCTGTCTTGCAAACCCTCTTTATGATGCATTAAACATACCACTTCCCAACATTGTTGCACTGAAAATTGTTTTCAACACATGAAGTTTGCAGTACACATTCAAACTACAGCATCCATAATTATCAGAATGAGCCCAAAGTAATCACAAGCGTCATTATAATTGACAAAAAGAGGCAGGGGCATGAGAGAAAGAGAGGTGATGACTGAAACAGAAATCACAGTGATGGAATTTTTGGTTAGGCACTGTGATACAAGGAATGCAAGCAGCCTTTGAAAACTAGAAAGTGTGTGGAAGGAATCCTTCCCCCAGATATCCCAGAAGCAACACCATCCTGTGCACATCTTGATTTGAGCCTAATGAAACTCCTTTTTTAGACTCATCTTCTGAGCTGCAAAAGAATAAATTTGTTTCGTAAGCTGCTAAGTTAGTGATAGTTGGTTACAGCAGCAATAGGATACTAATATACCATTTAATTAAATATCCCTACATTTTTAAAACAAAGTTTTATAATTTTCTCTTCAAAGTTCAGATAACTATCTCAGATTTGTTTCTATGCAATTTATAGAAAGGTAGGCTTTCTCTTTCTGATTATAGCCTTGTAATTGATTTTGTAAATTGATCTAATACTCAGATTTGTTAAAATACCTTATTAATAATATTTCCTATATCCTCCTTAGCTTCTGTGTAGATAATACACATAAATAATCATACTGTTTTTGAAAAATGACAGTTTAATTTATTTCTATTTGTTAACTTTTTTGTCTTACTCTATTGGCAAAAACTTCTAGTTAGTGTTGACAAGAAGTAGTGATACTGGATAGTCCTTGCCTCATTCCTGATTTAGAGTGAAAATATGATCTATATTGTGTATTGTTTAATGTTCCAGGAGGAAAACAAGTATTTAGTTACTCGGAGTTAAATGAAGAAGCTTCGGTATAGTGGATTGTTTATTAAAGTGCTGAAATGTGGAAGGAGTAAAATGAAAAACATGATGTTCAAATGTCAGTAATTGCTTTAGGGTATGAGGAATAAAAAGAATAAAGTTGCATTACATAAATTGCTGAAGCTTTTGCTTTTAGAACTGCCACTTGACATCTGAGCACAAATCCAAAAGGTAATATTATTAGTCTTTCTTGTCCTTAGCAATAGAAAGGAGAGGGTAGAAAGAAACTTGAGACTGAGAGCCAACAGGCAAATCACTGGCACACTCCACATTTTGGGCTACTAAGCAATCTTATGCATGATACCACTTATAGTTGCTTACAATAACACTAGAGATATTTTGCTTTTGTCAACATGATGCAATCATTCCTCATGCTTTAAAATGCTCTAATTCTTCTACCAAATGAGATTAACTAAGGGTACATCAGTCACTGCATCTGTCTCTGAGTGATATTGGTTCTTTTCTAGTAACCTAAATATTCTATGACCTAAAAAATAAACTGTTATCCATAACCAACACTTCTTTTATACAGTAGTAGAAAAGTAGAAAGTAAAAAATGATTATTACATACAAATAAATGTGAAAAAGGAAGAAAGTCAAAATGCATGCCTTCCACAGTCCTCATTTCTGTAACTAGAAACTAGTAAGCAAGTTAATTCTTACAGCTGTTTGCAACGATACCACTCTTTCCATGTTCCCTTTATGCTAAGAGAGTACCTAAAGTTGGTCATAGTTTTTGATCTGTTGAGGTGATCTAAATGTGCACTTTTAAAAATACAAATTTTTAGTGATCTTGATTTTTTAGTTTGATGTCATCTTTCAACCACTTTTCACTGAACATAGAAACCATAAGAGAATTCCCAGAAAATTCTTAAAGTTTCAGGCATAGATTTTTTTGTCTCCACTGTGATGAAGGAACCTGATTTTTTCATAGCTTTAGGATTAAGCTCTGTAGCCAGTACAGTGAACCTTTTCTGTATTTGTCCACAATTGTATAGAGCCTAATATAACCAGTTGGCATGCGAAGGGAACTGTTGTCGTGCTCCCACAGGAAGCAGTGGGATAGAAGACACCTGAACCATAGACCAGGGTTCAAGTGTTGTGAACCAAATATTTCATGAGTGGCTTATAAGGTGTAAGAAGTAAGGCATTGCCACTTTATTTCAGTTAATTAGCTAGGATACTGGGGAAAAAATGAAACCCCAAATATAAATGTTTTAAAACAACACATGCTCATTTCTTTCTTATTTTCAATAACTATCATAGAGTGGCTTGGGACTCTCCTCCATGCAGATCTCCTTCTGGTATCCAGGCTGGCACAGCAGTTACTCCCTGTTATATTAATACATGCAGCGGCCAAGGGAAAGAAGATAAAGCTATGCTAAAATGGATTCTTAAATCTTCTGCCTGGAAGTGACAATATGTAACTTTTGTTCACATTTTAGAGACCAAAGAAAGTCATATATTATTCCTAAGGAGTTAGGAGAGTATAATCCTACTGTGTAAATAAGAGATGAACTAGAAATATGGGATGAACAGAACCAGGACTATCACAGTGTGCCCCCTGATAACCAAATATTGGATTTCTTGTTCCTTCCACATGCAAAATACACTCACTACTTCCTCAAATAATCCTACCACAAATTCTTATTTGTTCACAGTATCAGTCTCAAGAGCTGGCATTTTTGAACAATTTTGAATAGTCTTTCCATCAGGAATGGATGCAAAAACATCTCTGAATCATCCAATTGCCTTTGAGATTCACAGAACAAAAAAAACCAAGTTACTTTCCCACTCATGGCCTCTATGGATAACTAGGATATGGACGCCCATGAGGAGCACTGAAGAAGGTCTGACATATTGTACGTGTGTGTCTGTATTTATTTATCTACATATACTTACATTTATAAATATATTATGCCTGGGCCAGGTGCAGTGGCTCACATCTGTGATGCCAGCACCTTGGGAGGCTGAAGCAGGAGAATCATTTGAGGCTAGGAGACTGAGATGAGCCCAGACAACATAGCGAGACCCTGTCTCTAGAAAAAAAAAGATTGTAAAAATTAGCCTGGCATGGGGGCACACACCTGTAATCTTGGGTACTTGAGAGGCTGAGGCAGGAGGATTGTTGGAGCCCAGGAGTTTAAGGCCACAGTGAGCTATGGTCATGCCACCGCTCTCCGGCTTGGGCAACAGTGGAAGACCCTGACACTAAAAATAAATAAATAAATAAATAAATAAATAAATAAATAAATAAATAAAGTTCTTTTGGGGTCAATACCTACTTGTTATTACAATGTATTTTAATTTCTTGGGATGACCTAAGTCATGATGTGGTATAAACTCATAAATTTTACTTTCTCTGTGCCACGCCTTTTTCTGGTGTTGAGCTGACATCTCTTTTCTCTTCCTGCCTGAGAAGGTTGTCAGCCCATGGCTTATGCTAAGTCTCAAGTGTTGCTGTGTCTTGTGATCTAGGATGGTGAGGGTTTGGCAGTCAAAAATTTTATTAGCCTCATATATTTTATTGTAGTCATCTCCATGTACCAATAACCATGGTCACATTCCTTTCCAGTTAAATTTCTTACTCTTGCTATTTAATAAATTAATTTAATTTTTGTTTCTTTTTCTTGATTTAATTCCAGACACATTATCCTTTCAGGTTTTGGTGGGAGAATGACATCTTTAATCCCTTTTTAAAGACATTTTGTCCAATTTAATGAATTTAATTAGTGATTTACTCTTAGTTAGACCTTTTATCTAGGACACATTAATACATTACATACTCACATCCTCTGGATTTGAAACTTGTCATGAGGTTTAGTTTCAACTTGCCTGTGACACTAAAATTTCTTAGATTTATATTTTAGCAGTTGACATTGAAAAAAGAATTCTCTTCTCGAACTACAGGTTTTAACATTTCTGAGCTTTCTCTATTCCAATTTATTCCTGCTTGTATACTACCCAAAAGTTCTGAGTTCAACTCTCTTTTGTACTACATTTCTAAGTTCAGGTAACAGTAGTCAACACATATTCTGTTATATGATTTTTTTCCTTAGAGTATAACTTCATTATGTACATGATTGAATTCAAAATTATCATAAGCAATATTTTCAAATGATTCACAGCTGCGTTAAAAGGGAAACCGTCCTTTCAGTTACTGAAAATTGTTTACTTGCTGCCTAATAAACAAGCATGATAGCATTGGAAACTGTATGTATGTATGTGTGTATATATGTATGTTTGTGTTTATATACATATATAAACATATATAGTTATACAGGACACATAAACATATATAATTGGCGATTATATATATATGTATACTACATATACTCTCTTTCTCTCTCTCTCTTCCTCTCAATGTCTGCTCATTGCTACAATATATTTTAATCTCTCAGCTAATCCAAGTAATAATGTGGTAGAAACCTGTAAATCTCCGTTGCTCAGTGGTTTAAAACAACAAAGGTTTTGTTTGCACTCCTTTTACATGTCTGTCACAGATTGGCTGAATTTTACATGTCTGTCACAGATTGGCTGAAGCTCTGTTCTGTCATCATCACTCTGGGAACCAGACTGAGGGGGCGGGCATCACCTCAATTACTGCTGCTGATAACACAGAACTGAAAGAGTGCTATGACAACCTGGCTGCCAAATGTCAGCTTGGAACTAATACATATCATTTCCATTTTTATTTCATTGTGAATGCAACATGATTCTTCCAAAGATCAAAAGTGGCAGAATGCACAATCTGACCATGTGCCCAAATTCTTGATGGACAGCAGTGATATTTTTCTTATATATCCACCACTTGATTCCTAGGCCTATACATTCTGGCATCAACAGCAACAACAACAAAAAAACAGAACCAAAATGTGGCCAATGTTTCAGAGCCCATATATCATCTTACAGAAGAGTATTCCAAACCCACAGGCTGGTCTCCTAGCTAGAACCTAAACTGAGTATTCAATAGGCAATTGCAACATTTTATGAAGGCCAATAGCTTTTAGATAATAAAATATATCTTAAAGGCAAAAAAATTTTATAAGTTTGAAGACGCCAGTACGGTATTTTAATGAAAACTTATTTTCTTGGATAGAAGCAATACTTTCTATGATATCATAATGGTAAATACATGCTAGAAGTCCACAGATGGTGACTGATATAGAATTCCAGGAAGGAAGATGTTCAGAATGAGTACCTTTTCCATCTGGGAAAAAACACTGACTGTGATTCGAAAGGTCAAGTATAAGCAATCTGCCTCTAGGTGACTTACTGGTGTCTGTGGTAAACTGTGCCATAGCATAGACTTAATCTCTGCTCTTGGGAAAATATATACACATTGAAGCGGTGGTCATCTCAGTGATAGGGAATACCTTAGTCCATTTGAGCTGCCATAACAAAATATCTGAGATTGGGTAATTTATAAAAAACTGAAATTTATTTCTCATAATTCTAGAGGCTGGGAAGTCCAAGATCAATGCACTCACACATTTGGTCTGCTGAGGCCTTCCTGCTGCATCTTTATATAGCAGAAGGCAGAGGGTGAACTAAGTGGACACTGAGAGAAGTACCCTTTAAAATAGGCTTAATGCCAGTAAGGTGGATGCTGCCCTCATGGCCCAATCACCTCTTGTGAAGGTCCCACCTCTTCATACTATCACATTGACAACACCATCATTTTGGAGAGTATGCATTCCAACCAGAGAAGGAACTCCTAAATATTAAATACACATGCAACACTCCATGCCTACTACCATTTTTTATTTGTTTTTTGTATATGGCTGTGTTGGACAAGGATTGTCATGTTAGATAAAGAAGCTGAATAACAGTCAAATGGTGGGTCATAGTGTACTCCTGATTATTTCTAATTTTCTTTGTAGCACTTTGTAAGCATTTCTGTTATGCATAAATATTTACATACTCTGTACCCATTCCAAGAAATCAGCTTACATTACTCTTGTCCATTTATTTATGCAAACAGGAAAAAACAAAAAAAACCTTCTAATTTGTTCTTTTTAAGTCCCTGACCACTGACCACACAGTTGGTCACTACCCACAAATTAATGCAGGACCTTTGCTCATAACCCCCACTCAGTCACAGTGAAAAGCAAACGTACTCTGCAAAAATGGGCCTACTGGAAAGATTTCTCTTACCCTTTGTCTTTTAGGGACATTCTTGACTGGGACCTTGATGCTATGGCAGTCAACTTCCAGAGAGTGCCATCATAGCATGAAAAGCCATCCATAAGCCAAATGTAGGCTTTTCCTTTCGTTTGGTTATTTCCTCAAACAACTAATAACAAGAAAGAATTCACATGACCCGACACTGTGGCTCACACCTGTAATCCCAGCACTTCTGGAGCCCGAGGTGTGCAGATCATTTGAGGCCAGTAGTTCAAGACCAGCCAGGCCACTATGGTTAAACCGCATCTCTACTAAAAATACAAAATTAGCCAGGTGTGGGGGTGTGTACCTGTAGTCCCAGCTACTGGGGAGGTTGAGGCAGGAGAATTGCTTGAAACTGGGAGATGGAGGTCGCAGTGAGCAGAGACAGTGCCACTGCACTCCAGCCTGGGCAACAGAGTGAAACTCAGTCTCAAAAACAAACAAACAAACAAACAAAAGAATTAATAAGATTAGAGATGCAGGATATATATTTAACTAATCTTGAAAAATGGCCATGTAAAAGGTGAGAATTCATAACTAGTGACCTAATTCCATTGTAAAAGAAAGAGTGGGAATTAAACACTTAAAATTCCTAGAAACTCTTCCTATTGAGATTGCCAAAATGAAAGTATCTAAGAATGTATTACATTTGAATGGTAAGAAAACATAAATCAAAAGAATAAAAAAAAACAACACAAAAGCAAACTTTGACATAAATAAGAGGCACAAATCACGGGATGAAACTGAAGAAGTATAATATCTTAGATTGGCAGATAAATCCCACTAATTTTTCAAAATGTAAAATGCTCAGTATAAATAAAGAAAGTACTTTTAGCAGCAAAAGACTTAATTTGGTAAAAATCTCTTTCTTAAATTCAGCTCTTTTTTACTGACTTTAAAAGGAATCCTAATTAAGAAGAAAGACCTGCTCCCTGCTGGGTTTGTTATTGTGTGCTTGCTAGTTTCCTGTAACTGTTAAATTGGAGCTTTATTAAAACATCAAATTGCAGTATAATCTCTTCAGTCAAAATAGTAATATGACAGGCAAAATGTTAAAAAATTATTTTAAGAATATTTGTGGCATTTCTGATAGGGAAAAATTATGTTTTAAGTGACCTCTATTGTTTTTCATTAAAAAATGCTTAAAATCCAGTTCATGCTTTTCACAGGATTGGGAGCTGGTTTTCCCAGTCACCTTTGCCATTTACTGTTTGTCACTTCCAAGTGTTATTACTTCTCTATGTCTCAGTTCTTCATTTGAAAATGTAGATCACTTTATAGAAATCTAGAAATTATTATTATTATCCACTTTTAAAATGATCATTATACTCACTGTCAATAGATTGATATATAAAGTATATTGATGTTTTCCATGGGAAGTTCATGATTTATATTTTATGACATATAATCTGTCAATGGTGTTTACTAAATATAATAGAATATTCTTATTTCACACTATTGTCCTTGCTAGAAAAAGAAACTACTAACTAGTATCCTAATGTTCTTTTCTCTTCCACAAACAAAAATAGAGTCTATGTATTCCTGTGTGGTCAAGAACTCTCTCTTTGTCAAATAAATAGACTTTAGTCTGCTGGTTTTGAGAACAGGAGTTCTCAGCTCACAGTCATTATTGAGCTGATTATTTAACAATTTGATTTTATTTGTTGATATATAAAACAATACGGACCAGGAACATCATCTGCAGTAAGATTATCCATTATTTATTAAGATATTTTAGTGTATTTAATGTGATAAACAATTGTATAATAAGCAAACAGCAGATCCCAAAACAGCTCTAAGAACCTAAATAATTCTGGGTCAAATTGTAAAATCTTTATTTAGGCAATTTGCATTTTTTAATGTTATCTCAATTGCAGATGAAAATAGTTGTTTTATTTAGGTCTATCATTATTTAAGACAACAAAAGCCATGCCTAAGATTAGTATGTATTGTACATTTCACTAATTATTTGGAAGAGCATTTGCATACTCAATTGTGCCGAGAAAAATCTCAGACAATATTTCCTAAATGTCTGAAATTTGTAAATAAGTACTTCTGCTTCTATTTCGTAAATAATATGTGAAGGCAGCTGTTTTACTGAATTAAAAGTAATCTTAGTTCTATAAAATACATGCAAGTCTTTGTTATAATCAGCATTAACAATTCCTGTGTCATGTTGACCAATCCAGGAAGCTCTGGCTAATGGGATAATAACCTGTGTTTATATAATGCAGACTTCAGATTTTATGATAATATAGTAAAAGATTATTTCTATCAGGTTTCCAATTTTAGGTGCATAATTGCTTCTGCCATTTCTCCTAAGCAGGCAATTTTTTAAACCATTTCTTTATGAGGAAGTACTTCAATTGGCAAAATTATTTTGAGACTTAGTATAGAATTCTTCAAATGTGGGGTTGTGATGAACATACTCTAGGTTGGTCTGTATTGGGGGAGGAAATTTATATTTCACATTTGTATTTCTCCTATAATACTCTTCAGTGCTATACCAAATCATTGACTATCAATTTAATTTGATATGAAGAGCCAAATTTTTCATGAGATCTAGATGCAGCATAATATTTTGCACCTGCATTTTTACAGGCATGGAATTTAATTGCTCCTTTATTTGGCTGATTATTTTTATATTTGGCCATTTTGGTCATTACACTGAAATTCAATTATGCACTTACTGATGCCCTTAGGAAATTTTGCCCTATACTGACAATTTATGGTTATAATTTAATTGCAGAATTGTGTGGGGGAAAAAAGTAGCTATTAAATCTATTGAGAAGGGTGAAGACATACTGTTGGATATTGAAATAAATGTCCAGAATGAGAACTATCATTGGCAAGTACTTTCAAACCATTGTACAATTACATTTTTAGAGAGACCTATTTGATTCTGTTCTATTTTTATTATGTACAGACTTTTGCTTTCCAGGAGAAATACACATCATATATAAATGCATATAACTTCGTATACACCATTGTTGTATATTAATTGTAAATCACCTGTTTCTTCATACACTGAATGTTTTATTCAAAAATAGGTGAGTAAATTTTAATTTGTCTTTATGTTGTACAGAGATATCTGGGAAACAAAGGGCTGTCAATGCAACTGTATTTTTTTTTTTTTTAAGGAATTCTGTTTTACTCTAAGAGCTCCTCAATATGTATTGTACCTTCTCCTGTTTGTTAAAGTAGATCAGAGTAAAGACATTTGACATTGTCAACTGTAGTGAAAAGTAACAAAATAGCATAGGGCAGGGTAAATGGTTTTAATTTTAAAGTAAGATAATTTGCTTTAATGTAAGAGACAAACTTTTATTTGTATAAGTACTTGAAACTCTGAAACCAAGCATCAGATCAACATATCAAATGCTTTCACGTGCTTCCAATCTAAAATTTATTTTTTTATTTTATTTTTTAATTTATTTTATTATTATTATACTGTGTTGTAGGGTACATGTAGCATAACGGCAGGTTTTGTTACACTATGTATACTTGTGCCCTGTTGGTGTGCTGCACCCATCAACTCGTCATTTACATCAGGTATAACTCCCAATGCAACTCCTCCCATCCCCCTCCCATGATAGGCCCCGTGTGTGATGTTCCCTTCCCGAACCAAGGATCTCATTGTTCAGTTCCCACCTATGAGTGAGAACATGTGTTTGGTTTTCTGTTCTGTGATAGTTTGCTAAGAATGATGGATTCCAGCTGCATCCATGTCCCTACAAAGGACACAAACTCATCCTTTTATATTGCATAGTATCTATGGTGTATATGTGCCACATTTTCTTAATCCAATCTGTCACTGATGGACATTTGGGTTGATTCCAAGTTCCTTTAAGGACAGAATAGTGCTGCAATAAACATACGTGCATGTGTTCCTTAGAGCAGCATAATTTATAATCCTTTGGGTATATACCCAGTAATGGGATGGTTGGGTCATATGGTACATCTAGTTCTAGATCCCTGAGGAATCGCCATACTGTTTTCCATAATGGTTGAATCCAGTTTACAATCCCACCAACAGTGTAAAAGTGTCTTATTTTCCACATCCTCTCCAGCACCTGTTATTTCCTGACTTTTTAATGATCGCCATTCTAACTGGTGTGAGACGGTATCTCATTGTGGTTTTGATTTGCATTTCTCTGATGGCCAGTGATGATGTGAGCATCTTTTTCATGTGTCTGTTGGCTGTATGAATGTCTTCTTTTGAGAAATGTCTGTTCATAATCCTTTTGCCCACTTTTTGATGGGGTTGTTTGTTTTTTCTTGTAAATTTGTTTGAGTTCTTGCAGGTTCTGATATTAGCCCTTTGTCAGATGAGTAGATTGCAAAAATTTTCCCATTCTCTAGGTTGCCTGTTCACTCTGATGGTGCCCTTTGCTGTGCAGAAGCTCTGGCTTAATGAGATCCCATTTGTCAATTTTGGCTTTGCTGTCGCTGTTTCTTTTGGTGTTTTAGATGAAGTCTTTTGGCTCATGCCTATGTCCTGAATGGTATTACCTAGGTTTTCTCTAGGATTTTTATGGTATTAGGGTCTTAAACATTTAAGTCTCTAATCCATCTGAATTAATTCTCAGATAAGAGAGTAAGGAAAGGATCCAGTTTCAGCTTTCACTTATGGTTAGCCAATTTTCCCAGCACCATTTAGCTGGGCCAGGGGAATCCTTTCCCCATTTCTTGCTTCTCTCAGGTTTGTCAAAGATCAGATGGCTGCAGATGTGTGGTATTATTTCTGAGGACTTGTTCTGTTCCATTGGTCTATATATCTCTGTTTCTGGTACCAGTACCATGCTGTTTTGGTTACTGTAGCCTTGTAGTATAGTTTGAAGTCAGGTAGTTTGATGCCTCCAGCTTTGTTCTCCTTTGACTTAGGATTCTGGAGATGCTGGGCTCTTTTTGGTTCCATATGAACTTTAAAGCAGTTTTTTCCAATTCTGTGAAGAAACTCATTGCAGCTTGATGGGGATGGCATTGAATCTATAAATTACCTTTGGGCAGTATGGCCATTTTCACGATATTGATTTTCCTATCCATGAGCATGGTATGCCTTCTTCCCACTGCTCAGGTCCTCTTTTATTTACAGTGAGCAGTGGCTCTTGCAGTTCCTTTGAAGAAGAGGTCCTACATCCCTTGTAAGTTGATTCCTAGGTATTTGATTCTTTGAAGCAATTGTGAATGGAAGTTCATTTCATGATTTGGTTTGCTGTCTGTTACTGGTGTATAAGAATGCTTGTGATTTTTGTACACTTTGTATCCTGAGATCTTTGCTGAAGTTGCTTATCAGCTTAAGGAGATTTTGTAATGAGACAATGGGGTTTTCTAAATATACAATCATGTCATCTGCAAACAGGACAATTTGACTTCTTTCTTTTCCTAACTGAATACCCCTTGATTTTCTTTCTCTTGCCTACTGTTCTAGCCAGAACTTCCAACACTATGTTGAATAGGAGTGGTGAGAGGGCATCCCTGTCTTGTGCCAGTTTTCAAAGGGAATTCTTCCAGTTTTTGCCCATTCAGTAGGATATTGGCTGTGGTTTGTCATAAATAGCTCTTATTATTTGAGGCACGCCCATCAATTCTAATTTATTGAGCTGCTTTAGCATGAAGGGCTGCTGGTTTTGTCAAAAGCCTTTTCTGCATCTATTGAGATAACCATGTGTTCTTGTCTTTGTCTCTGTTTATATGCTGGATTATGTTTATTGATTTGCGTATCGTTGAACCAGCCTTTGCATCCCAGGGATGAAGCCCACTCTGATCATGGTGGGATGTTTTTTGATGTGTTGCTGAACTGCTTGCCAGTATTTTATTGAGGATTTTTGCATCATGTTCATCAGGGATATTGGGTCTTAAAATTTCTTTTTTGTTGTATCTCTGCCAGGCTTTGGTATCAGGGATGATGTTGGCCTCATAAAATGAGTTAGGAGGATTCTCTTTTTCTATTGATTGAATAGTTTCAGAAGGAATGGTACCAACTCTCCTTTGTACTTCTGGTAGAATTCAGCTGTGAATCCATCTGTCCTGACATTTGGTTGGTAGGCTATTAATTGTTGCCTCACTTCAGAGCCTCGCTATTGGTCTATATTCAGGGATTCAACTTCTTCCTGGTTTAGTCTTGAAGAGTGTAAGTGTCCAGGAAATTATCCATTTCTTCTGATTTCCAGTTTATTCTATGTGAGGTGTTTATAGTATTCTCTGATGGTAGTTTGTATTTCTGTGGGTCTGTGGTGATATCCCCTTTTTATCATTTTTAATTTTACGTTTTATTTGATTCTTTCTTTTCTTCTTTATTAGTCTTGCTAGTGGTCTGTCAATTTTGTGTTGGATCTTTCAAAAACCAACTCCTGATTCATTGATTTTTTGAGGGTTTTGTGTCTTTATCTCCTTCAGTTCTTGCTCTGATCTTAGTTATTTCTAGCCTCTCTGCTAGCTTTCTCACTGTGTTTGCTCTTGCTTCTCTTAATTCTTTTTAATTGCTATGTTAGAGTGTCAATTTTAGATCTTCTGCTTTCTCTTGTGGGCATTTAGTGCTGTTAAATTTCCTCTACACACTGCTTTTAAATGTGTCCCAGAGATTCTGGTATGTTGTATCTTTGTTCATTACCAAAAGAACATCTTTATTTCTGCTCTCATTTCAAGTATGCACCCAGTAGTAGTCATTCAGGAGCAGTGCTTGCTCCGTAGTTTCCAGCTGAAGCGAGCCGGTTTTGATTGAGTTTCTTAGTCCTGAGTTCTAGTTTGATTGCACTGTGGTCTGAGAGACAGTTTGGCCAATTTCTGTTCTGTACATTTGCTGAGGAGTGCTTTTACTTCCAATTACGGGTCAATTTTGGAATAAGTACATGGTGCTGAGAAGAATGTATATTCTGTTGATTTGGGGTGAGAGCGCCCATAGATGTCTATTAGGTCCGCTTTGTTGCAGATGAGTTCAATTCCTGATATCCTCTTGTTAACTTTCTGTCTCGATCTGTCTTAATGTTGACAGTGGAGTGCCGGAAGTCTCCCATTATTATTGTATGGGAGTCTAAGTTCTTTGTAAGCCCTCATGACTTGCTTTTATTAAATCTGGGTGCTCCTGTACTGGGTGCATATATATTTAGGATAGCTAGCTCTTCCTGTTGAATTGATCCCTTTTACCATTATGTAATGGCCTTTCTTTTGTCTCTCTCTTTTGGATTTTGGATTTTAACAAGTCTGTTTTATCAATAGAGACTGCATTGCAACCCCCGCTTTTTTATTCTCCATTTGTTTGGTAAATCTTCTCCATCCCTTTATTTTACTCATGCATGCCCTGCGAGATGGGTCAATACAGCAGACTGATGGGTCTTGACTCTTTATCCAGTTTGCCAGTTCAGGCTCCCTAATTGGAGCATTTAGTCCATTTACATTTAAGGTTAAGATTGTTATGTGTGAACTCTGATCCTGCCATTATGATATTAACTGGTTATTTTGCTCATTAGTTGATATAGTTTCTTCCTAGCTTCTCATGGTCTTACATTTTGGCATGTTTTTGAGATGGCTGGTACCGTTGTTCCTTTCCATGTTTAGTACTTCCTCTAGGGTCTCTTTAGCAGGCCTAGTGGCGACAAAATCTCTAAGCATTTGCTTATCTGTAAAGGATTTTGCTCTCCTTCACTTATGAAACTTAGTTTGGCTGGATATGAAATTCCAGTTTAAAATTCTTTTAAGCATGTTGAATATTGGCCCCCACTCTCTTCTGGCTTGGAGAGTTTTTACTTAGAGATCTGCTGAGTCTGATGGGGCTTCCCTTTGTGGGTAACCCGACCTTTTCTCTCTGGCTGCCCTTAAGATTTTTCCTTCATATTTCAACTTCAGAATCTGGCAATTATGTGTCTTGAGTTGCTCTTCTCTATACCTTTTGTATGCTTCTCTGTATTTCCTGATCTGATCGTTATTCGCCCTACTAGGCTGGGAAGTTCTCCACATATCCCAAAGAGTGTTTTCCAACTTGGTTCCATTTTCTCACTCCTCGCACCCCTAATCAGACGTGAGATTTGGTCTTTTACATAACCCCATACTTTGCAGGCTTTGTTCATTTCTTTCTCTTTTTTCTTTTGGTTTTCTTCTCGCCTATTTCATCTTATTTGATCCTCAATCTTATTACTCTTTTCTTCCAGTTGATCGAAATGTTATTGAAGCTTGTGCATTTGTCGCATTTCAATATGCTTTTCATCTCTTCTATTTCGCTTATGACCTCTCTGCATTAATTAGTCTAGTCACACTCTTCCACTTTTTTCAAGATTTTAGTTTTTATGTCATTGGCACGAATTCTCCTTTAGCTCTGAGAAATTCATTTTTGACTGGAAGCCTCTTTCTCTCATCTCTCACAAAGTCATTCTCCGTCCAGCTTTGATCCGTTGGCATGAGCCAGCCTTTGCCGGGAGATGCGCCTTGTTTTTGAATTTCCAGCTTTTCTGCCCTGCTTTTTCCCATCTTGGTAGCTCTTTATCTGCCTCTGGTCTTGATGATGGTGGACAAAAATGGATGGGGTTTTAGGTAGGTGTCCTTCCTGTTTGATAGTTTTCCTTCTAACAGTCAGGAGACCCTCAGCTGTAGGTCTGTTGGAGATTGCTTGAGGGTCCACTCCAGACCCTGTTTGCCTGCATCAGCAGCAGAGACTGCAGAAGATAGAATATTTGAACAGCAAAGTACCTGTCTGATTCTTGCTTTGGAAGCTTCCTCTCAGGGGTGTACTCCACCCTGTGAGGTGGGTGTCAGACTGCTCCCCTAGTGGGGGATGTCTCCCAGTTAGGCTACTCAGGTCACAGTAATCTGAGCAGTGGAGTCTGTCCCTTCTCAGATCTCAACTGTGTTGGGAGATCCACTGCTCTTCAAAGCTGTCGACAGAGTCAAGCTTTGGGTCCGGGCAGAGGTATCTGCTGCTTCTGTTATTGTTTACTGTGCCCTGCCCCCAGAGGTGAGCCCAGAGACAGGCAGGCTCTCTTTGGAGCTGCTGTGAGCTCCACCCAGTCTCGAAGCTTCCCAGCAGCTTTGTTTACCTACTTGGCCTGAGCAATGGCGGCGCCCCTCCCCAGCCTCGCTGCCTTGCCGGTAGATCACAGACTGTTGTGATAGCAATGAGGGGTCTGCGGGTGTGGGACCCTCCCAGCCAGGTGGGATGATCTCCTGGTGTGCCTGTTCTGCCTCGTGCCCAGGCACTGGGGTGGGAGCACCGACCTCCAGGTGCTGTGTGTCTCAGTTCTGGTCAGAGGTGCGATTCCCTTCCCCGCGCCTCCCAGGTGAGGCAATGCCTCAGCCTGCTCAGCCTGGTCGGCTGCAGCAGCTTCTTAATTCAGTACCGTATCTTCCGCACTCCCAGTGAGATGAACCCAGTACCTCAGCTGAAAATAAATCACCGGTTCTGTGTCGCCATGCCGAGTTGAAGACTGAGCCATCTTATTCGCCATCTTAAGTTCTACCTAAAATTTATTTTTAAACCTTTATCAATTTAATGTATATATGTGACATAACATTAAATTTTAGGGTCTGATACTGAAGGAGCTCTTAACTTCACTCATCTCATTTTCAATCACACTTCCTAGAGATGAACATTTTAGTTCATTCTCATTTTAGTTCCATTGACAGTTACCCCTTTAATTATAAAAGAAAGTTTATTATATAATTATTTTTCAAATTTCTATATGGATGTTCAGTTTGGAAAGGTAAAGGTTTAATTCCCATTCTTCAACTTCTACTTCCACTGAATCCCTTCTGAAAAATTTGTTTGTATAATTGATTTTAATTCTTCCACTACTTTTATATGTAAATATATATATATATATTTTAGACGGATTCACACTGTCGCCCAGGCTGGAATGCAGTGGCGCAATCTCGGCTCAATGCAATCTCCGTTACCCGGGTTTAAGATTCTTGTGCCTCAGCTGTCTGAGTAGCTGGGATCACAGGTGCCCGCCACCACTCCGGGCTAATTTTTTTTTTTTTTTTTTTTTTTGTATTTTCAGTAGAGACGGGGTTTCACTGTGTTGGCCAGGCTGGTTTTAAACCCCTGACATCAGGTGATCCGCCTGACTTGGGCTCCCAAACTGCTGGGATTACAGGAGTGAGCCACTGCACCCCGCCATAACTTTAGATAATATTCTTAAATCACCATTTTCCATCAGCTTTGATTCCCATACATACGGTGAACATTTTAATGTCTAAAACCTTTTCTTGGATTCTGTTCTGCCACCTCCCAGTTTTTCCAGCTCTACCTTTGCCTGTCTGTTTTAAAGGCTCGTTGCATTTGCACTGTGCTCACTATCTGTTGTTGTTGTTGTTGTTGTTGTTGTTTTGAGACAGAGTCTCCCTCTGTCGCCCAGACTGGAGTGCAGTGGCGCGATCTCGGCTCACTGCAAACTCTATCTCCCGATTTCACACCATTCTCCTGCCTCAGCCTCTCGAGTAGCTGGGACTACAGGCGCCCGCCACCATGCGCGGCTAATTTTTTGTATTTTTTGTAGAGATGGGGTTTCACCGTGTTAGCCAGGATGGTCTCAATCTCCTGGCCTTGTGATCCACCTGTCTCGGCCTCCTGTTAACTTCATATTTTAATCATGGCATTCTTAAAAGTTGTTTTTTTTTCTTTTAACTTTGAAAATTTTGCATTTTAAATTATTTCTCGTTTCCTTTCTTCTTTCCTTTTTCTTCTCTTCTTGTGGTCACTGAAAAAATAAATGTATGTCTTCTTTACTATATTCATAATACACTGCCAATTTTTAGCTATTTCTACATGGTGCAGTAAAATCCCTCCATTTTTTGTGCATGTAGAAGGTTTTGGAGCTGATTGTCTGTTCAAACTGGGATCAACTGATGCCTCATTAATATTTCTTTTCATTGACCCTCTGGTTACTTCCACCACTTCTTATATCCCACATCTTCCTGTTTGTTGCTTTCCATATACTTTTATTTTTATTTTTTTTTGAAATAGGGTCTCATTCTGTTGCCCAAGCTGGAATGCAGTGGTGCAATCTCGGTTCACTGCAACCTCCACCTCCCAGGCTGAAGCAATCCTCCTGCTTCCATGTCCTGACTAGATGGGATTACAGGTGCCTGCCACCACCAAAAAAATTAGCCTGGCCTTTTTTTTTTTTTTTTTTTTGTATTTTTGGTAGAGACAGGATTTCACTAATTTGTCCAGGCTAGACTTGAACTTCCGAGCTCAAGCTTCGGTCTCCCAAAGTACTGGGATTACAGGCATGAGCCACCGCATCAGGCCTTCACTTACTTCTGTATTAAAATAGAGCATCAGGTAATTTTCTCAGAAAGAATCTGGAGATTCACCCTTTCTTAATTATAGTGCAATGGAAATATTCTTATTTTCTTGTAATTTAATTAGTTGCAGAATACTTGTTCAAAATAAGTTTTCCTTCAAAAATGAAGGCATTGACTTACTGAATCCTTTATCTTTTGTTGCCAATGAAAAGATTGATGCTACTTGATTTTTTCTTTTATTTGGTTTTGTATTTTTTTCTGATATATGTTCAATCTTCTCATTGTTCTTGGCTTTATAATACATTTTTACCTATCATTTATTTTATAACAATTTTCACCATTTTCTGACTTTCTCTTCCCAAAGCTCATTTTAGTTAGCTTTTGGATTTCTTACAATAGGCCCTTTGTTTTTTTTAATATTCTATTTTTATCTCTGTCTCCATTTTATTTCTATCAAAATTGTATGTTTTGTCATTACTCTAAGCAGATTAAACACCTTTCCCTGCTTCATGGATCCCAATCCTAGGTATTTCTTCCCATGTACTGTTTCACTTTATAACTTTAGTTGCTTTTTTCTTCTGATAGTGTAAGTTATAATGTACACACCTTGCAGATTTGCAGTCAGTAGTCACATTATAGCAGTAATAGTATTGGTTTATAGCAATGCCCACTCTGATTGGTGATGTTATTGATGGCGTTTCGCTATGTTGGCCAGGCTGGTTTCAAACTCTTGACCTCAGGTGTTTTATTTTATTAGTCTGTCCCATTGCCGTTTTGTTTGTTAAATATTTTCAAAATTTCCCATTCAAAAACACATGATAGTACTTGAAAAATACAGAAGAGTGCAACAAACCAAAACTAGAAAATAAAAATTACTTTTAACAAAATAGATTCATTAACAATAACATGTGTATATTTTTCTAACATTAATATCTATTTGCTTACAAAATAAAGACTCGATTACAATTGACCCTTGAAGAATGTGGGGGTTAAGAGTACTGACCCCCTCACAGTTGAAAATCTGCACATGATTTTGGACTGCCCCAAAACTTAACTACTAGTAGACTACAGTTGACCAAAGCCTTACCAATAACATAAACAGTCAGTTAACACATATTTTGCATGTTATATGTATTACATACTGTATTCTTATAATAAAGTAAGTCAGAGAAAAGAAAACGTTATTACAAAAACCATAAAGGAGACAATATATATTTACTATTCATTAAGTGGAAGCAGATAATCATAAAGGTTTTTATCTTTGTTGTCTTGTCGTTGAGTGGGCTGAGGAGAAGGAGGAAAAGGAGGGTTTGATTTTACTGTTTCCCAGGAGAAAGAGGCAAAAGAGGTAAAGGAAATGGAAGGGGGAGCAGGAGAGACAGGCACACCCAGTGTGACTTTTATTTTTAAAAATCTGTGTATAAGTGGACTATCACAGTTTAAAACAGTGTTGTTCAAGAGTCAGCTGTGTTACTAAGCTATATACCTAATTTTTATTTTGTAATTTATGAACACCATTTTCTATAATTGTAAATATTCTTCAGTGGGATTTTTAGTGGATGAATAGTAAGTTATCTTTCTGAAAATATAATTATTTATTTACCTAAACTTATTTTTGAGGCATGAAAATCTCCATAATTTTTTTAGAAAAACTTTATTTTACCCAAAGCAAAAAAAAAAAAAAAGAGGATGTTGGCATATGGTGTCAAACTGCTGTCAAGAAAAGTACGCCATTTAAATTTCCCACCAACTTTTTTCTTATATTGCTGTTTCTCCCTCTCTTGCTAGTCATAGAAATTCAAATATCTTCTATAATTCTGCAAAGTTCAAGCCTAAAGTTGGGCCTAATTTTCTTTTGTATTCCTCTGATTGCTAACGAGGGCACACATTTTCTAACATCACCGTATGTGCGAAATCTAATAATGTTTTCATTTTAAATAGAACTAATCTCAGTTGATTTTATGCTTACAAAGATATTTCCCATAGGAAAACCTAAAATATATTTTTCTATAACTTCCTTTACTTATTTAAAACATTAATTTATTTAAAATTAATTTTGATATGTTCTTTTTTATTATTTCATTTTTTAATTAATAGAGATGAGGTCTCATTATGGTACCCAGGCTGGTCTCAAACTCCTGAGCTCCAGTGACCCTCCCACCTTGGCCTCCCAAATTGCTGGGATTACAGGCTTAACCCACCATGCCCAGCCTAATTTTGACATGTCTTATCATGTAAAAATATGGCTTCTATTTTTTGAAAAGACACTTAAAATTGTGCTCGGACAAATTATTCAACATTATAGGATAATTCTTTCTTCCTCCACTCTTCCAAAACCAATCTTAATTATATATGAATTTCTTACATTTGGGACAATCTACTTGTGGGCTTTCTTTTTATACCCCTGAGCAATCTGCCTACCTTTGTAAGAGCACTAAATCCATTTTATTACTGTAGTATTTCAGTGCATTTTATAATTTGTGGAGTCAGGTTTACCGAATAATTTTTTATAAAATATTTCTAAAATTTTTTCATGAGTTGTTCTCAGGTGAAATGCAGACTAAGTTACCATTCAAAAAAAGATGTATAAATAAATAAAACCCTTGTATGAATTTGAAATTTCAATAAACCCCTTAAAATATGTGTTGACTATAACATAGTCTTTTAGAGCACAATCATTGTAAACAAAGAGACCTAGGCTTAAAGTATAGTTCCTCTGTTTACTAAAAATGGAATAATCAGAAGTAGACTGTATATTATTTTCCAGGTCTCATATTTTTCAGACTCCAAAGGAGGATAATAATATAGACCTCATTGGGATGTTGTGAATTTTAAAGAGATAATTATTTTAAGTGCTTACCTGAGAACCTGGCACTAAGTAATCATTGAGTAAATGGTTACAGTATTAATCTAATTTTGTCAGAGTACTGATTTGGGAATGACATGGACTGATTTACTGATCACCCTTAGACACTTTCTACTTGATAATATAAGATGATTTCATCTGTGAAGTATTTCAGGAAGTTAAAACCACAAACTCAGCCTTCTTTGTCAGAGCAAGAAGATTTCTTACCCCAGGAAAACTAATATGATACAATGTGAACGTCATCATTGCATGTAATGATGACTAAGCCTGTTAGTAAAATGTCTGGCTTTGTCTTATGTTATATTAGTGACTTCCAATGAATCATGCTTCCTGGTTCCACGCCTGTTTGCGTCGTGACTTTGTCATTGTTCTCATCAAAAAGTGAAGTTTATTTATTGTCCTCCCTTGACTCTATGCTTTACTTATAACTTGCTTTGATAAATAGAATGGAGTAAAATGATATACAAAGTCTACAATCTAAGATTGAAGAAGCTGTATAATTTCCTCTCCTACCCTCTGAGAAGACCATGTTGTGAAAGCCCACTCTAGCTTACTGGAGGTGAGAAGCCACCAGGAACAGAAACAAGGTGCTCAGCTGACATCTTACACCAACTGGAAGCAAAGTGCCTGAGGCCACCTTGAATCTCTCAGTCCTGGTGGAAGAATGCAGCCATATAAGTGACTCCAGAAAGATTAGCAAAGAACTGTCTGTATTGTCAAACACAGAATCTTAAAAGATAACAAGTCCCTAAGTTTTGGGGTCATGCCTTTCACAGTCATAGAGAAACGCAACAAAATAAAGCAATCATGCTGTGCATGCTGAATGCTCTGTCCCTCTAATCAGTTATTCTGCACACAGACCACCTTTTCTGAGGGTGCAATCTGAATATAAAGTAGATAGAGCTTCCTGTCTTGACAACATAGACTAAAGATGAAAACTTCTTAAAGCTTAATTCCAAATGAATTTCTTCCAAGTTCATTTTATGTAGGTCCAACCTGTAATATAAAATGTTTAATCTTGTAGACTACTGGGTAAATATAATTAAAACTCTATGTTCCTCTCTTCTCTGTAACCATACTACAAATAAAATGCAGTAAGATATTAAAAGAAAACACTATTTACCATATACTTGGAAACAAACCAAATTTCAAGCAATGATTTTTGCAAAATCGCTCTCAAATGCAGTGACACATGAAAAAATATGGAGAATGTGACAATGGCGAACACGTTTTGTCAAAGATTTTAAACAACATCCAAACCAAATCTATGTGCAAAAAAGTAAATTTTAGAGAAGTAAAAATTAATAAAATAAATACTTTTTCCATCTCAGGATGAAAAAGTCCTTTCCTAAGCATAAAGACAACAGCAAACTATTATATTAGCACTTGTCACTTGATTTCAAAAACTTCCAATACAAATATAGCAAAAAGAAAACTATGAAAATTAAAAGGCAACTGATAAATTGGGAAATATTTATAATGTTTGTGACATATGAACATGCACAGAAGTTTATAAACAAATATATATTATTAAAATAAAAAGTCAAGAAAACTAGCGATCACCACAGGAAAGAGAAAATATAAATATCTAATAAAAACTTTAACAAATTTGTGGCCATGTTAGTTAAGTAAATAAGTACAAATAAATAGATAAAACAAGAAAGAAGCATGTTAACTCTGCATTTGATAAAAAATGGTGGAGAGTTAGAGAAGATGGGAATGAATGTGATCCCCCAGGTCCATCATCATCTTTTTGATAGAGCAATCTGTGGCATGTAAAATGGGATGTAAAATGGTGCAGCAGCTCAGGAAAAAGTATGGTGGCGAGACGGAGATCATGAGGGTGACAATTACATTAAATGGGTACTAATCCAGGTCAGGGAAGAGATATGGATACTACCATAACATGAACAATTTATAGCCCACAAAACTTCAGATAAAGTTTCCTGATCACTTGGGAGTAAAAACTCCAGATGGCTGAGAGCACATTGTGAACACTAAGTCCCTTGGGAGCAAGTATCCTAGGATACTATATCTAAATCCAAGTTCTTACTTCTTTTGTCCAATGTCTAAACACTCCCACTTTTTATTTCTTATTAAATGGTGAGTGTATAAAATGAACCTTAAAAAGGAGACAATGATTATTAGAAATGAGCAAGTGTAAGGCCAATATATAGACACTCAACTTTTTTTTTAATAGGAAAGGGCCATGGTATATACAGACAAACACACACATATATGTCGCCATATACGTACACATACACATGTTGTGAATGCAAAGAAACTCATATTCTGATAAATGAAATATTTTTAAAGTGTAAGATAAGAGGAAACTAAGAAGGATCTGATACATCCTCAAAAATGGAATAAAAAATAAAATATTTTAAGTACCAAAAAGAATAATAATAAACACTGTAAAAAGAACACATAGAAATGGCCAACAGTTATATTTAAGGAGGCTCAATGCCATTGTCGGGGAAATGCAAATCAAAAGTACAATGAGATTATCACTTCACAACTCTTAGGATGGCTGTTAACAAAAAAGCACAAAATATGCTGACAAAGATGTGGAGAAATGAGAAATTTTGTACACTATTGAAAATATAAATAGTGCAGCAGCTTAGGAAAACAGTATGGGGTTCCTCGGAAAATTAAAATTAGAAACAACATCTTGTCTATTTATCACTCTTCTGGGTATATATTCAAAAGAACTGATATCAGTCTTGAATTGATATCTTGAAGCAGTATTTCCATTCTCATGTTCATAGCAAATATTATTCACAATAGTTAAGATATGGAAACAACTTCTGTGTCCATAGACCCATAAATGCATAAAGAAAACATGGTCTACACAGACAGTGAAATAAGACTCAGCCTTAAACAGGAAGGAAATCCTACCGTTTGTGACAACATGGATGAAACTTGTGGACATTTTGTTAAGAGAAATTAGTCAGTCACAGAACAAACACCATATGATCCCACTTATATGCAGTATCTAAAATAGTCAAAGTTACAGAAGCAGAGAATACAACAGGGGTTGTCAGGGATGTTGGGGGAGGTGGGAGAAGTGTGGATAACAATTCAATGGATTCAACCGAATGTTGTTCAATGAAACTTTATAGTTTTAATTTTGCTAAATAAATAAGTCCTAGATACCTCCTCTACAACATAGTGAGTATGGTTGACAATACGGTATTGTGCTCTTCAAAATTTGTTAAGAGAATAGATATCATGGTAGGCATTCTTATCACAAACAAAATCAAAGGGATAAAAGGAAAGTTTAGGAGGTGGTGTTGTGTCTGTTACCTTCACGGTAGTGATGGCATCATGGGTGTTTGCATAAGCCCAAATTCATCTAATATAGATGTTAAATATGTGCAGTTCATTGTATGTCAATTATTCCTCAATAAAACTGAAAACATTCTGAAGGCTTAACAAATGCATTCATGCATATAAAAGGCACATGCAAGGAAGGGAAGCCCAAGATATGAAAAAAGGCAAAGAGTTTTGAATGATTAAATTAAAACTAATAGTTACAGAGGGCTAAGGTGGCCAAATACCTAAATGACAGAAGTAACTAAAGAGGAGATAATAAGGCAAAATATTATTAAGATATTTTTGTTATTATACATTTAAAGTGAAAAGAGATTCTTTTAACCTGTACCAAATGCAATATTTTATAACAAGAGTTTCCCTTTACTTTTCAATGATGCAACAAAAAATAACAAGAGCACATTTTCTTTTTCCTTCCTTCCTCCTTCCTTCCTTCCTTCCTTCCTTCCTTCCTTCCTTCCTTCCTTCCTTCCTTCCTTCCTTCCTTCCTTCCTTCCTTCCTTCCTCTGTCCCTCCCTCCTTCCCTCCCTCCTTCCCTCCCTCCCTCTCTCCTTCTCTCTCTCTCTTTCTGTTTTTTTTGTTGTTGTTGTTGGAGTCTCGCTCTGTTGCCAGGCTGGGGTGTGCAGTGGTGCGATCTCAGCTCACTGCAACCTCTGCCTCCTGGGTTCAAACTAATCTCATTCCTCAGCCTCCTGAGTAGCTGGGATTACAGGCATGTGCCACCACACCTGGTGAATTTTTGTATTTTTAGTAGAGACAGGGTTTCACCATGTTAGCCAGGATGGTCTTGATCTCCTGACCTCATGATCTGCCCACCTTGGCCTCCCAGACTGCTGGGATTACAGGTGTCAGCCACCAAGCCCAGCCACAAAGGCACATTTTCTGAAACCTTATGTCTTTGCTCTTGTACCGTTACTTGTACATTGCCTCACTGTGATTTGATTTCCTTTCCAAATTCTCTGTATTTTTGGCTGCTGCTATGTAGATGATTAACACATCATCTTATTGACATTACTTCAAAATATGACTCAATTCTGTTGTAATAATTTGATGATAGAAATTCCCTTGTGCTCCTTATTCCCTAATTAAAGATATTGCTTATCAATATAGCTTTTCCTTTGTGCTGCACCTGTGTTCAATGCAGCCAATCACAGAGTAGGTAATTTATGTATTCAGTTTCCTTCTTATATAGCACTATCAATTTCCAATTTTGATATTTATGAGTGTGTTAGATAATTAAGATCTCTTTGTCTCAGATTTCCTGTTCATACACACACAAATAATTCTTATACTACCAGGCTGTTCTGAAAATTATATAATAATGTACATGCAATGGCACATATAACAAGTATTGGAAAGAAATTTGCTATCATTTATTATAAATCTGAGATTTAGAGAAAAGTGTATTTGAGATATGGAGTTTATGTTAAGTGTATTTGAGATACAGAGTTTATGTTATAATTTTCAACTTTCTACATCAGACAGTACAGAAATTAAAGGGTGACATATCTGTCAATCCTCAATCCAGAAACTCAGAACCAAATTGTTAAGCAGAATATTGCTGGGTAGAGGGAGAATCTGGGTTTCCTTGAATACAGCATATTGTTTAGATTTGACTTGGTAACATAAAAATATTTTAAACAATATAAAACAAATTGTATAAAAATTTTCAAGAATGAAGGTCTACAAATCTACACAAAATAAAATAAATTGTCTTAATTATACAGGCACACACACAAATAAGATGATATAACGTTTGAAATTTGTTTCAAAATTCAAAATAATACAGTGATGGTGGGGAGGGTTAGTGAAAGGGTGATATTACAAACAGAATTGGCCCTGAGTTGATGACTACCATATTTATATACTTGCATAGCTACATAAATGATAATTATGCAATGAAAATGCAATAGTTGGTGTTCCTTTTTTATCCTTTCAAAAACAGTGGTAGTCATATGACCTTCCTATGTTCTTGATAGTTTTCTTGTTTATGTTGCATCATATTAACAGCATTTTAAATTTATTTTTTAATGGATCAGCATTTATGGTCAGTCTCTCCTGCTGCCTTTCCTTGTTTTTCTTTTTTTCTGTGTCTTTCAGAGATAGTTCATTCACTTATGAAGCTTTATGTTATCACCTCATGGATAATCTGTTTCCTACATTTCTGTTTCTGGGTGACAGCTTTCTTAGTAGCTCCTGTGTGGAACAAGTCCTTTGTATTCTGGTTTATAATTGGCTCCCTGGCCACATAGATTCTCCCCAGAGGTTTTTTTTGTTTTGTTTTGTTTTTAAGTGTTGTGAATTTCTTAACTTCTTTCTGAAGCTTTACCACACACTCTTCCTTTTTTATCCTTTCTGCTTACTGTCTTTATGAAATGAAGTTATGAAAGAAAGATATCTCTCCAGGCATTATAATGTTTTTACCTTGAATACAATGCTTATGTAGGCTGTGATTTTTTTTTTAAGCAGAAGATGGGTCTCATGACCATTCTAAATTCATGATAGATTTTTATTTGCTTCATGAGAGATCTAATTTAAAGTATACTTCTATACACACATTTAAGGCTCAGAATTTTAATATTTTGTGTGTGTGTATGTATATATATATATATCAAATGATCCACCTGCCTTGGCCTCCCAAAGTGCTGGAATTACAGGTGTGAGCCATCACAGCTGGCCTAAAATACTTCACTTTTAAAAACAACTTTTCATGAGTTTTTTTTTCTCATGTAAATAAATGTATATATATATATATATATATATATATATATAGCATCAAAATCTATTACTTTCATGATCCATACAATTCAAAAGAAATCATGGAAAGGTCATGATTCATTTTCACAAGTACCAGTGAAGAGTGTGCACATATCAGTTGTTTCACTCTTATGTCCAGAACCTTGCAGGCTCTAGAAAATACTTCTTTTTTTTTTTTTTTTTTTTTTGACAGAGTCTCACTCTGCCACCCAGGCTGGATTGCAGCGGTGCAATCTTGGCTAACTGCAAACTCCGCCTCCCGGGTTCAAGTGATTCTCTTGCCTCGGCCTCCCAAGTACTTGGGATTACAGGCATGCACAAATAGCAAATTTCTGTATTTTTAGTCGAGATGGGGTTTCTCCATGTTGACCAGGCTGGTCTTGAACTCCTGGCCTCAAATGATCCACCTGCCTTGGCCTCCCAAAGTGCTGGAATTACAGGTGTGAGCCATCACAGCTGGCCTAAAATACTTCACTTTTAAAAACAACTTTTCATGAGTTTTTTTTTCTCATGTAAATAAATGTTTGCCTCAGTCACAAAGCATCTGATACTCCATTTAAAATGGGAAAATATTATAATTTGTAAAATGAGAAATCTGAACCACTTACTATTTGAAGATGAAAACAAACATCCTCCTATTACCCATTGCAATCTTGATAATGCTTGAATACATTGTTAACATGTGAGCTTTCAGGGAAAATAGTTCCAAACTACGGTGAAAATATAATCTGGATATCACGCCCAGTCTTAAGCCCTATACAGTTGAAGGAATGTCTGCAGGGAGTAGAGGTCAGAAATCTGTATCTTACTAAGAATCTCAAATGGTTCTTTGTACATGCAAAAACTGCCTGGGAACAACATATATTTTCAGTATTAAGGCCACTTTTCCCAACATTTTCAAAGCCAAGAAATCTCATGCATCAATTTCCATGAAGAAAAATTTTCCACCTGCTGTGTTTTATTTTTTCCCCTTGATTGAATTTTATGAAATATAAAAATACGGTATTCTCCTAACTACATCTGTCAAAGGAGTTTAGGACCACCCCCCCCTAGTGTATATCCTAATTCCATAATATATATTTTATTCTGATTATTAAATTTAATCCTTTAGAATATTTGGATAACAAAGCAAATATGAAACTGAAAGAAAACGAAACAAATGCTGAACATATGTGTTTCTCTTTTGACTCTTCATTCTATGTATTCATATCTATATAGCATTTACAATACAATTTACATCATACATTCAGTTTTTTCTTAACATTCTAAATTTATTACTTGATATTTTTAATAAAAACATATTCATATGGTTTAAAAGTAGAGCTATAAAATTATATAAAGTGAATATTCTCCCTCTTACTACTGCTTCCTGTCTTCACTGACACCTATAATATCTGCAGAGAGTACATTGCCAATGCTAATAGTTTCTTATATATCCTTCCAATAAATTAATGTGGTGAGCATATGCATAAGAATACATACTATTTGATGATTTGTTTTTACATAATTATTTGTTTACTGTATACATCATTCAAAACTTGACCAGTGGGATGAATATGTATGTGTGTTTGTTTTTTCTCTATAAACCAATTGTCATCTACAATATTAGGATTTTATATTTTGTTGTTGATTTATGAAAAAAGTAGGGTCTTACAAGTTTAGGGAATGTTTTGTTTCCTTTACATTAATCTTGCATAATCCTTTTCTTCAGCTTGCTTATTTCCTGTACTTTGATTTTTATCAGAGTGCTCATCTTATAATTTGTATAAATTCTTTACCATGTAAAAATAAATAGTATTTGTCATGTTATTTATTTAATGCAAGATATCAGTACTCCATTTGTGATTTCATGTCTGCATTTAATTTTTTAAAACAGTTTTCTTGATATCAATTCAATTTTAGTTTTTGCACTTGTCTCCTCATTTGTGACATTTAGCTGATTAGTTATTGGGCTCATGATAAACAGTTACATGTAGGTAGTAGTATGCTAGTAAATGTTTAACAACCAGCTCTCTGGAGAAATTAGAAAACTCTGACATATGCATTTGACAACTTTTATAGTGTAAAGCACTTTATAAAAAACTACACATTGTACACATTGCCCATATGAAACCCATGTTAAACTACTAGCATGATATTTAGCAGCTCATCAGATTCTGAAATTTTTTCACTCAGCTCTCACCTACCACAAAGTATATGCTAAAGACATGTTTCTTCTTACAGTTGTTGTTTGTGTTTTCTAATAATTTTATGCTTATTTTTTTTACTTATGTTTTTATTCCATTTGGAATTCCTTTTGACTTGAGTTGAGTGATTAGTTTCTAAATTGTTTTTATGACTTCCAGAAATAAAACAAACTGTTTTAGTTCATTTTAGTAAAAAACATACTCATTTTCCTTTGGTTTATGATCATGGATTATTTTTCACCTCTTAGCCATCACACATTCCTTCTGCAAGAAACAAAATCTATGAAAACTAGTGGGAGTCATTTTATTTATGAAGATATCAAATAAGATTAATAGTCCAAAGACTATTCACCATTTAGAATTTGAAAGGAATAGTTCTCTCATATATATATATATATATGTGTGTGTGTGTATATGTGTGTGTGTGTGTGTGTGTGTATATATATGGGTGTGTGTGTGTGTATATATATATTTTTCAACTTTTAGATTCAGCAGGTACCTTTGCAGGAGTGTTACATGGGTATATTGTGTACTGATGAGGTTTGGGGTATGACTGATCTTCTCATCTAGGTACTGAGCATATTTCCCAATAGTTAGCTTTTCAAACCTTGCTCCCTTCCTCTCTCCCCCTTCTAGCGGTCCCCAGTGTCTACTGTTGCCATCTTTATGTCCCTAAGTACCAAGTGTTTAGCTCTGACATAATTATAATTGAGAATAGGCAGTGTTTGGTTTTGTGTTCCTGTGTTAATTTGCTTAGGATAATGGCCTCCAGTTGCATTCATGTTGCTGCCAAGGACATTATTTCTTTCCTTTATATGGCTGTGTAGTATTCCCTAGTGCATAGGTTCTGTGGCAGTAGAACAGGGTTTGGAGGCAGAGAACTTCAGGCTAATTTGTCCTGACTTCCTAAAGCTGAATCAAAAGGAAAACACAAAGGTATGCAGGTAGGGCATCTAAGGCCAAATCGTGATAATTTCCTAAAGCTGGATCAAAAGGGAGACACTTGGGTCTGAGGGCAGGGAACCTATTAACACCAACTTCCTAAAGCTGGACCAAAAGGAAAAGCCTCATCTCCCAGGTCCAAGTAACAGAGGATCAAAGTCTTCTCTTCCTACAATCCTCCTCCTTCCAATAGGTCTCAGATAGAACAGAAAGGTGCCCTGGGCCAAACAAGGGCCATCCGTTCATCTGCATAGGGCACTAATTCTCTCCAGCCCTGTTGATCCCGGGGCCAATTCACCTCAGTTGTTCATTAGCCAGGGGCCAAGTCCTTCATTCAGATAAGGGGTAGCCAATAGGGACCTCAGAAAGCTTTGTAACTGGGCCCTTAAGCCACTTGCTGGGGCCCACTATCACCCTGTGAAGTGCCTTCTTGCTTTAATAAATCTCTGCTTTTGCTGCTTCATTCCTTCATTTTGTTACTTTGTGCATTTTGTCAATTCTTTGTTCAAAACACCAAGGACCTGGACAACTCACATTCAAGGCCTTCCTTCCAGTAACACATACCATATTTCCTTTATCCAGTCCACTGTTGATGGGCATCTAGGTTGATTCCATGTCTTTGATATTATGAATAGTGCATGCATATTTACATATTTATGGTAGAATGACTTATGCTTATTTGTTTATATATCCCAGAGCAATAATGGGATTGTTCTGATGAACGGAAGTCCTATTTTTAAATTCTCTGAGAAATCTCCAAACTGCTTTCCACAGCAGCTGAACTAATTTACATTCTTAACCAAAAGTGTGTAAGCATTCCATTTTCTCTGCAACCTTGTCAGCATCTGTTATTTTTTGACTTTTTAATAATAGACATTCTTATTGATGTAAGATGATATCTCATTGTGATTTTGATTTGCATTTGTGTTATGAATAGTGAAGTTGAGCATTATTCCACATGTTCGTTGGCCACTTTTATGTTTTATTTTGAGAAGTGTCTGTTCATGTCTTTGCCCACTTCTTTTTTTTGGTTGTTGAATTATTTAAGTTCTTTACAGATTATGGATATTAGAACTTTGTCAGTTACATAGTTTGCAGATATTTTCTCCCCTCCTGCATGTTGTCTGTTTATTCTGTTGTTAGTTTCTTTTTCTGTGCAGCTCTTTAGTTGAATTAGATTAGATGGCTGTAGGTATGCAGATTTATTTCTGGGTTCTGTATTCTGTTCATTTGGTCTATGTGTCTGTTTTTGTACCAGTACCATGCTGTTTGGGTTTCTATAGCCTGGTAGCATAGTTTGAAGTCAGATAATGTGATGCCTACAGCTTTGTTCTTTTTGGTTCTGATTGCTTTGGCTATTTGGGATCTTTTTTGGTGCCATATGATTTTTAGAGTAGTTTTTTTCTATTTCTGTGAAAAATGGTGTTGGTAGTTTGAAAGGAATAGCACTGAATCTATAAATTGCTTTGGGTCATATGATCATTTTAATGATACTGATTCTTCCCATCCATGAACATGGAATGTTATTCCATTTGTTTATGTCATCTCTGATTTCTTTCAGCAGTATGTTGTAGTTCTTCCAGAGATCTTTCACCTCCTTGTTTAGAAGTATTCCTAGGTAATTTGTTGTTTTTTGTTTTTTGTTTTTGAATGGCTATCGTAAATGATATTGCATTCTTGATTTGGCTCTCAGCTTGAACATTATTTGTATATAGAAATATTGTTGATTTTTGTACATTGATTTTGTGTTGTGAAATTTTACTGACGTTGTTTGTCAACTCCAAGCACTATTTGGTGAAGTCTTCAGTGTTTTCTCAGTACAAAATTATACTGTTAGGGAAGGGAGATAGTGTGACTTCTTATTTTCCTCTTCGAGTGCCTTTTCTTTCTCTTGCTTGCTTGCTCTGGCTAGGACTTCCAGTACTATTATATGTGGAATAGAAGTGGTGAGAGTGGGCATCCTTGTCACGTTCTCGTCTTCAAAACGAATGCTTCCAGCCTTTGCCATTCAGTATGATGTTAGTTATCGGTTTGTCGTAGATGGCTCTTATTATTTTGATGTGTATTCCTTCAATGCCTAAAATCGCCTGAGAGTTTTTATCATTAAGGGATGTTGGATTTTACTGAAAGCTTTTTCTGCTTCTATTGAGATTAATATGTGGTTTTTATTTTTAATTCTGTATATGTGGTGAATCATATTTATTGATTTGCATCTGTTGAACCAATCTTGCATCCCAGCAATGAAGCCTACTTGATTGTGGCAAATTAACTTTTTCATGTGCTGCTGGATTTGGTTTGCCAGTATTTTGTTGAGGAATTTTGTGCCTATGTTCATCAGGAAGATTGGCCTGTAGTTTTCTTTTTTCATTTTTTCCTAATGATTCCTTATTATACAAACTTATTTACTAATGAGAAGACTGAGAACAACATACTTTAACTACCTTGAAAAAGGACCTACAACTAATTAAACAGTAATATATTGAGTTATTTGGTTCCCAGTATAGCACTTTCCACCTATCCCCTTGTTTACTCTGTGAATTTGGGGCCAAATCAAATGTTTAATGTGGAATTTTTGATGATTTAAAAGGTATGAAACTGATAAAAATAACATTACATAGAATAAAAAATAAAGTGTATGTTTTGTGCATATTAATAAATTTCAATGAATATATTTAAACAATTCAATTCATTCTTATATTGCACCAACCTTCTATTGAAGAAGATATGACTTCTAACTATCAAAAATTGTAGAAAAATGTAGAAAACTTATGATGACAAATTATCCATTCAAAACTTGAGCTTCACTAGTCTTCTCTTAGAATTAACATCTCCTCTCTCCTCTGTCTTTTATTTTCTTATGTTTCCTATCCATTCATTAGGTCCAGATGGTACCTCATAAATATTCAAGTAGGCAGCTATTTGGATAAAGTCAGCACAAAGATGTTAATATTTAAAAATTATTTTTTAAAAGTTTTTTTGTTGAGGACCTCAAATTCAGGTAAAATTAATTACATGATTGCTGGTAACAAACAATTCTTCTGGCAGAATATAGTCGAGTGTGACTTATTAAAATGATTGTTCTTAATACACAGATTCATTATATTGGACACATGATTCTTAAGTAATGCCTGGTAATTATTAACTGGTGCTTATATGAAGCCACTATGTTGGCTTGGTGATTAGATATTGATATGTGAATCTTCCTAAACTTATTACTGCTGCTGCCATTTAACATTACAAAATTGTGATAATAAACGAGTTTAACAAAATATTGTCCTATTGGTTAAAGTATCTATCATGGGAGAGATCATTTCTAGTGAGTTGATTAAGTCTTTGAATATCCATTACCCATCGGACAGTTTAAGAATTCCCAGGAGATGACAGAATCATCTCTAGGAAAAAATTATTTGGTAATGTAAAGGTCAGAAAACTTGTATTTTGTCTCAAGATATCTGTGCGATAAATATGCTTTAAGAGAAGTCTACACTAGCATTGAATAAATAATTTTTTGTTTAAAGGGTGAGCCCAAACTGTTAAGAAAGATCTGAGTGTATGATATCACACAGAATGCTATTTCAAAATTTTTTGGTTTTATAATTTTATGTACATATAGTATTTATAATATGGTTGTATTTAATTATAGAATTACATAACTAAAGAATATAAAATCATGTACTCAAATGTTTACATAAAATATAATTTCACAAGCATAAATATTGTAAAATGAGTATTTTGATACATTTATCATATTCAAAGTTTATTAGAAGTATTTAATTATAAAATCACTACAGAAACAAAATTTAAAGTTATGTTTTATGTATTGGGGAAATAGTGATGCTACAAATGTACTCAAGAAAACAGAAAACTTAAATATACATAAATCAGGGATAAAGTCAGTGAATTGAAGAAAGAATTATCCCCCATAAATCACATGTTAGCATTGTTGTGTTATTTTACACATAAGAAGAGTATCTTTATTGTATAAAATGCTCAAGAAAACAAAAGAGAACGCAGTGTTTACATTATATGAAGCTAGTGTGAACTTGAAACAAAAGTATGACAAATAAACAGCCAAAAACCAATCCAATTATGAGTATAAAAAGATTAATGGATGAAATATAGTGAATATGTAAAAGAAAATAGACCATGACCAAATGCTTATTTTTAAAAAAGCGTGATCGAACATTGTTAAATAACATGATATATTCCATCACTTGGTGAGGTCAAAGAAAGGAACTATTTGAACATTTCAATATATGTCAAAATGTCAACCCTGTTTAAACAATAATTCTTCATAAAAGGAATTCTTAATGCCTCCTTTACAGAGATTAGTTTTATGAGCTTGAAATGGTACACATACACCCACATACTGCCAAGTTTACTTACTATATATGGTATATGAACACATGAGCATATATAATATATAAGTACATACATACATATGCATATGTTAAACATTTACAGCTATATATATTTTGACTGAATACATTCATATTTATGTGTATTTTGACTGAAGATAAAGAAAATATAGGCTTGTCTTTAGTATCTTTTTATAATGTTTGTGATGTTTAAATTATTGCAATAAAAATTGGAGAATTAATATGAAACACAAATATTCAAAAAGAGAACATTTTTATTTACCTAAACAATCAATTGAAATGTTATTAGAACTAACAAGAATTCAAGTAATATGAGTTAATGCAGAATAATTATGCAAAAATATTATATAGCAGTCCTTACTAATTTGCTTATAAATTTTTAGAAGTTTCACATTGTTCACTATTGTTGCTAAATTGATCAACAAATAGAGAAAATCTAGTAATATATGCATGAAACTTATGTTAACACTATAATCTTTATTAATGCCTTTTTAAAGTTGGCTTTCAAACCTTTGAATAAATGGAGAGATATTTTATGATTCTGTATGGGAGAACCAAGTGCTGGTCGGCAATACCTATATCTGGCATACAAAATACTAGTCTTTTCCCAACATTACCAATCTTTAAAATCTACCAATATTTTTAGAAAGCTGTTTTGTTACAAACCCTTACATGGACTTTTGTGACCTATTTGTGACCTACTTACAGATTTTTTTCTCCCCTCTTAGGGCCAAAATAGCATATTTGATTACAAGTCTTTACTATAGACCTTGTACAAACTTCATGTAGTATTGATCCCATATTAACTTCTCAAAGTATAAAAATTTCTAAGTTTTGAAACACATCTGGTTCAGAAAGTTTTGGATAAAAGATTTTAAGACATCTTTCTTCTGTAAATTGGTTTACAAATTCAAATTCAATGGAAAACCGTAATTCCAAATATATTTTTTGGAGTGTGTGGCAGTGTAGAAAGGTTCTTCATTTTCAAGAATCCATAGACAAGAATAATAAAAGTATTTTTGGAAAAAAATGATTATTAAGGAGGAATGTACTCTACCAGATATTAAAACCATTAAGATATTGTTTCTTAATAGAAAAGAGGCCCCCACAGGGGAGGAGAATGACACAATGAACCCACATTTCAAGCCAGTTTCCAAGTATTTGTGGAGTCTAGACTTTTAACAGGTAAATGTAGCTATTTGTGGCATCGAAGATTCTAGGTGCCAAATTTCCTTTACATTGCTTTCCAAACCTCTGAGATATTTTCATCTTATCTAGTCAAAAAAAAATTTATTGCAGCCTGAGGAGAAAAACAATTTCAGTTAGAACAGAAGCTTAAACATTGTAAAGGTGATGATAATGACAATATAACTACAATGTGTGGGTATTCCAATCAATAGCCAGTGAATAGCAAGTGAGACTGACAAAATGGTGCAGCATAGACATTTGGTGAAAAAAATCATAACTGGAACATTCTTGAAAGCATAACTCTGAGAAAGATATCACAATTACTTCTAAGGAGAATTTTCTTTCTGTGACATCTATTTATTCCTGAGACGTCTTAGGCCAACTTAGTGGAATTGGCAGGATTGAGGCATGTTACTACCTCAAAACTGTCTGATGCTCCTAAATCCAGTTTGGAACAGTTTGAGGGCCAGGTTACTTGTGTATATTAGGATCATGTGGGCAAAAATGCTGGTGAAATTAACTGGGAGTTTCAGCTTTGTTATTGGCACATTGGGGAATTTTCCTGGTATCAGATATGTGGCTGCATAGATGAGCTATGCCTGGTTAAAAGTGGTTCATCAATCTATAAGCAAATTTCCTTTCCCTGAAGCAAATTTCATTTCCCTGAAATGTTCATTTTACCAGATCGGTAGGTATCATTGCATTTGGCCGACTATTTTGATGGTTTCTTCACCTTACTTTCTGGAAAGGTCCCAGTGCTAATGTCAAGAGGAGGTTTGGCCAGACAGCAAATTTGCTCCAAACTTTGCTGTATATCAGATGATCCCATGATGCTTGCAGCCTGGAACAGTTCATCATAAAGGTAACCTCATAATACCATCCTTCTACTACCCCGAAATGAAGGATCCGCCAAGCCCAACTATGGAGACAGCTTATAGGACTCTGGGATATGTTGGCTGAGCATATTAAATAATTAAAATGAGATTCTAACAATAGTGAGCAAAGGTGAATATTAACTTTGCAGAAAACTATGCGATTGTACTTTTCAATATCCTCTGACTGCAGGGGTACTTGAAGCATTGCCTTTTAAATATTTTCTTAAGTAAGAAACCACTATTGATATGTATATAAGTAATGCAAAAAGATATATTCTGAAGGTTTTAATGAATATGTTCTCATTTTCTTTATAAGGGAGAGAGGGGACAAAATCACTTACGCTGAAGCAACTTTAAGCACTACACTGGAGATTTCAAGATAGGCAAATTCAAACATGTTTCTGACTTTTGGACACACAAGTAGATATCTACTCTCAGACTCTGCTTATCCTTTTTTTTTTTTTTTTTTTTTCCTTTGGAGGAGTCGGGCTCTGTCTCCAGGATGGAGTGCAGTGGTGCGATCCTGGCGCACTGCAACCTCTGCCTCCGGGTTCAAGCAATTCCCCTGCCTCAGCCTCCCAAGTAGCTGGGACTGCAGGCGCGTGCTACCACACCCGGTTGATTTTTTGTATTTTTAGTAGAGACGTGGTTTCACCATGTTAGCCAAGAGGATCTCAGTCTCCTGACCTCGCGATCCGCCCTCCTTGCACCTCCAAAGTGCTGGGATTACAGGCGTTTGCCACTGTGCCTGGCCAACTCTCCTTATCTTTTGCTAGTTTATATTCCCAAGATCCATGGTCTAGAAAATAATAAGGACTTTATACATCTTGCTAAGGTAATAACAGAGGGACATCTGGAACAATTTGGTCAGATATTTATTTATATTTATATCTATATCTATATCTGTATTTATCTCTGTGTGTATTAACCACCCCATTGATTTTGTGTCAAGCATGGATTCCTAAGAGCTCAATGGTTATATAACATTAGAAGCTGAAAACAAATTAGGAGTGAATAGCAGACTGCAGGCTCAAACCCTCAGAATATCAAGGTTGTTCAGTATATCAATATTTGCAAACACTTAAAGGTTTAAGATATTGTAAGTCCCAAATTTTCATATCAACCTAGCATGGAGATCAAAATAAGAACAGGCTCAAGTTAAAAATGCTTACATGGAAAACACCCAGAGTACAAATATCTCACCTTTGTCATGAGTATGGGTATGCTGAGCTGGCTTAAAGGTAAAGGGACAGAAGACAGAATCGGTGTTCATGACTTTCATCCAGAACCAAGCACATCAATCCATCATCTTTGCTCTAGGCTGCCCTCTCAATTTATCAGTCAGACTAAGTTCTGCTATAGATCTTCCAGGTTTGGCATTTTTGTTGACCTAAATTTCTAGCTCTTGAACTCTGTTTATTCTTTGCTTTACAACTTGTGTCCCCCTGGGTATGATATTTTTAGACTGCCTTCTTAGTAACTGACCTTCTGACCTAGACCTAGAAATATCCCTCTACTATAGCTCCGGAAAGACATTCTCAAATGGTGAACAGAGTAATGAGATAGCCTTGACAGCAACATCAGACAGCATTTAAAACTACGGATGTCCGAACCATGTATGTTTTGTATATCACACCTGAGAAAAGTTAAGGGATGAGTATTAATTTGTAGCTCATAAAAGCAACTCTTCCAAAGCCTCAGTGTTACAGACCAGGAATATGGATAGCTTTATATTAATCGGGTCTAGTATAAACCTGGAAGAATGTTGCTTATAAGTTAGATTCACATTTCTCTCAGAATATTCTTACCAAATATCAATTTTCACAGGTGAACTTCTGCAGAAGCAGTATATCAAGCAATTAAAGATTTAGTTTGATATTAAAGAATTTAAACTCACTTCATTCTTCTTGAGAAACAATCTACATGCTCTCAATACTCAGATGTAGATGTAGATAGAAATAGAATGCTGTTAATAATTAAATGTAGGCACAAATCAAGTAACTATCATTGAAGAGAAAGAAATATATAGACACTGGGAAATTGGCAGGTTGTTGGAATTAAAATTTTCTCCAAACACTACCGTTGAAACATCACCACAGCTTAAATGCCTATATGAGTGTTTATGGGTGTGTGTGTGAGTGTATCTCCACATATATATGTGGATATATATACACACACACATATATATATGTGGATATATATATATATATATATCCTTTGTTATTGCATGTGAATAAGGGAACCTATATAAATGCATAATGATGATCTTCATTCCTCAGTTATTCACAATACAGAAAAATATGGATCTGTGTTTTCCCTAAATATGCAGATATTTTAAAAATCCTACACCTCCTCTACTATAGACCACACTAAAATGTTCTACTCTAAAATTATTTCTACTTTCTTTATAGACTACATTTCTAAATTTCTGTTTCAAACAGTATTTTAAGACATATACCTACTTTGATTTGCTCTCTCTGCTCTTACGTGACTTCTTTAGTTCTTTAATGCTTCATGTGAAATTTCAAAAGTAGCATGAGACATCTTGCTCTATTGTTTACTTCTGCATTTTTGTTCATCTCTAGCTTTTAAAATCTGTATTCTGTCTTGTTTCCTTACCACAGCCTGAAATCCATTTTATTGTCATTTTTTTTTCTGTATCTTCCTGAAGTCTCATGTTTATGCTTTTCCATTTATGTTTTTATGAAGGAAACTGTCCTGAATTCACTTGAATGTGGATGTGGTTTCTATTTTACTCCTTGGATAAGAAACCAAAGTACTTTTATTAAAAAGACATCTGTTGAACTGGAAATGAGAAGAAAAAATAATAAGGTTATATTTTCTAATTTGGACTCTGAATTTATTTCTGTCTTATGTTTTAATGTTTATGACATTTTCTTCATCTATTTACTCTATAACATACTACACATGTCTTCACATTTCTCCTCAAATCTCTAACACCTCTCTCTCCCTACAAGCCTCAAACAATGATCATGCTTACTATTTTATTGACTAATATAAGCAATTACATGAAAATATATTCGCTTCCCCACAGTCCCTTTCAACCCACCTGCATTGTAATTCCTTGCTTTCACTGCTATGGATGGCATTCAGCAGTCCCATTCAAAGCCAACCTGTTCACATGCTCACTAGATTCCATTATCTCCTTTCTACTCAGGAATCTTGCTCCAGAAATCTTTCTGTATTTCTCCCGTATCAACAGTTTTCACACCATCCTAGATTGATTCTATGAGGTTATAGTTTTCATCTTTTTTTTTTTTTTCTGAGACAGAGTCTCGCTCTGTTGCCCAGGCTAGTATGCAATGGCACGATCTCGGCTCACTGCAACCTCTGCCTCCTGGGTTAAAGCAATTCTTCTGCCTCAGCCCACGAGTAGCTGGGACTACAGGTGCGTACCACCACACCCGGGTAATTTTTGTATTATTATTATTTTTTTTAGTAGAGACAGTTTCATCATATTGGCCAGGCTGGTCTCAAACAGTTCTCATCTTTAAAATTTAGTATTTCCTCACTCAACATTTCCCTTTCATTTCGGCCTGTTTGTCTGTTACCCATTAGAGCAAAATGCACAAGACAATTGCTCACATTTGATGATAATATTTCTCTTCTCCCACACTTCTCAGAGTCCACCATGCTACTGAAACAGCTCATGTTAGGGCTATCAGTTACCTCAATGCTGTTAAACCGAAGGTCTAACTTGTTCTTACTTGATTACCGCAACTTCTTGATCAATAACTTCTTGAAACACTTCTTTTTTCCCATTTGCCTCATGGCACATGACTCCATCCATTCGCCTCCTTGCTCTCTGGTAAATACTTTGTAGTCTCCTTTTCTGGCTTTTCCTCCTCCCCCTGCTCTCAAAGTTGGGATGCTTAAAGGGCTTAGTGTTCTGACCTTGTTTCTCCCTTTACCTTAGTTGATCTCATTCATCACATAGATCATAAAAGGTAAGCAGAAAACCAATACCTGTTCTATATGCTGACAATTCTCAAATGTCTATCTCTTGCCTTGTTCTTTGCCATGAAATCCAAACTGCCAAATTCAACACTGATTTGACATTTCTGCTTGAATGTATAAAACACATCTCCAGCTTGACGTGCACAAAACTGAACTTTCAACACACACACACACGCACACACACACACACATCTGCTTTTCCTACAGTCTTCTCCATCTTAATAATTACAGTTTTATTCTTCTGATTGTTCAGATTGAATATTGAATGTCTTAGAGCTAACCGTGTACATATATTTCTCTCTAAGGCTCCAACTAAACATCAGCAAATTCTGTGAGCTATGCCTTCAAGATATAGAATCAGGTTAAACCTGTTCTTGTGACTCCCACCACTACATTCTTCTCCAAGCTACCAGTATCTCTTGCCTAGATTTTTAAAATATCCCTCTCACTGGTTTCCGTCTTCAGAACTTTCTATCCTCTGCAAGCGTTAAAATATCCTGTCTGCCTTACCCTATACTACCCTGTCCTACCCTAAATATCCTTATCCTTTTTATCCCTCAAAGAGCTGTTCATCATCTGACATAAAAGATGTGGGCCTCTTCCTCTTGATTATGAAAGACTAAGGAAGACAAATATGTATGTGTTTGTGTACACACATACATGTATACATGAATTTATGTCAATAAATGTGCTGTTTGAATGAATGAATTGTTAAATGAATGAATTATCATTGTGGTATATGGCCTTTGGAGGATGTGCTATTCCACATTTACATTTGTTACCAACTGAAAAACCTTCTCCTGGTTTACTTAGCACAACAGTGACAAGCCCAGGTAATTTTTTAAAGTGTATAAATGACTTTAAAGTGTATAAATTCTCCAACTTAAACTTCAACAAGTCTTTGAGGTGACAGTGAGAATCCTGGTATTGCTGGTAGTGACTGTGATGAAGTTTCTACAACATTAAACAATGACAGTCCTCTTATTGTATTTTCTTTTGTATTTGTCAAAGTCACCCAAAGATACTTCTATTGGTTTTGAAAGTTGCCACTTTCACTGAATTAATAAGCAAATTCTATTGTGATAATTTTATGAGCAAATGACACTTAGATAGAGGATGGAAAGAACAAAGTATGGAACTGAGTTTTATAAACTGGTAAGCATTCGTAACAGAAAAAACTGGAGCAAACATTTCAAGTTACAGGTCAGAATCTCTTTAATAGCAAACTCCTTCTTTTTTTTTTTTTTGTTTTCTTTTTCTTTCTTTCTTTCTTTTTTTTTTTTTTTTTTTTTTTTTTTTTTTTGAGAGGGTGTCTCGATCTGTCTCCCAGGCTGGAGTGCAATAGCACGATCTCGGCTCACTACAACCTCCACCTCCGGGGTTCAAGAGATTCCCTTGCTTCAGCCTCCTGAGTGGCTGGGATTACAGGCGTGCACCACCACAGCCAGCTAATTTTTTTGTATTTTTAATAGAGATGGGGTTTCGCCATGTTGGCCAGGCTGCTCTTGGACTCCTGACCTCAAGTGATCTACCCATCTTGGCCTCCCAAAGTGCTGGGATTACAGGCATGAGCCACCGCGTCTGGCCACCGCAAACTTCTTAATGAGGTCTTCATACTCAGTTATTTTATGAATTACTATTAGAATGTATATCAGTATGTCTGGGATTCTCAAGTATGTTTAAGAATTTGGTTGAAATAATTTTCAAACTCCTATCCAAATTTGACACTTTGATTCCCAGTCCACCAGAGGACCAGTTGATATTACCAGAATTGGGATCTTGGGAATAGTGTGTGGCATTTTAAAAGTCAGTTTTGATAGTGACACCAACATATTAACCAATGTAAGTTCCATACATCGAAACTCATCAGTGATTTTCCATTGTTAATTGAATAAAGCATAAGTTTTATACTATTTAGTATATAATGCCATTTGATACGATTTCTAGTGTCTGCCTATCTCAACCCTCCCCAAATCTTTGCTCACAGTATATTCTGTAACAAAACAGAACCACTTGAATTCCAAGAATACGTGACTGTTTTTGCATCTATGCCTTGATTCAAATGATTTCCTCTAAACTGGATGCTTTTCTCCCACTGAATTTATATCATGCAAGAGTCAGGTAGCATCTGATTGGTGCTAAGAAGATTTGGTCTTTTTGAAATCCCCTCTTTTTCACTCCCACTCAATGCTTTTTATACTATATTAAACATTTATATAGAAATGAATACACATGATTCTTAACTATTTGTGATGTCATAATCACCTTGAAGCTGTTTTTCTTTGAAAGTTTGTCCATACCTCAAGCTCTATTTCCCCATCACTTACTGACATTGGCAGGTTAAGGAAGATGGGAGAACATGGGACATTTAAATAACTTCTCAGGTGTTTCTGAAAAGCATTCACTGATGGAAGAAGACTGAACGAGATCTTGAATTCTTAGAAGGGATTAAAAATTTATAAATTTATTTTCTATTAAAAATAGCAATAACTGGAAATATAATCCGTTTATGATAATTTTGTTATTTTTAAAAGTCAGCAGAATTCATTATGTTTTTTCAATTATGACACTAGTCACCAACCTCTCCCCACCCCTTCCCCACTGTCCATTGACTCACTATAATTTAGCCAAACAGGAAGAGGTTATGAGGATCTTGTAGGTATGAGGCACATGTGTGTCTGACAACCTAAGACCTTTCAATTCTTTTTGCTCTGAGAAACATTATGTTTATACTCATAATTAACACAAAGAAGGATCTCACTTAAGAACTTTCCATAAAGTGTATTCCAAAGAATGGTGCTACTTCTCTTTGAAGCTTCTGTAGTATACAAGTATTTTCCCATACAGCAACCATAAAATTCCTCTAAGACAAATGCAGTATTAGAAGAATTTCCTTCTAGGTTACTTGACTTTCATTGCAGGCAATTTCAGTAAGTAAATCTGTAATTTCCTGTCTCTTTTGAGGACATACCTTTAAATTTCAACAATTTCTTATGCAAAGGCATCATTACATTCCCTTTGTCCACAGCCAAAACCTCAGCAGCTTTTGGGAGGGTAGAACAAGAGGAAAAACCCTTCAAGTTAAGATATAGTATATCTAATTAAGAGAGAAGCAAGTAACTTCCCAGTTGAAACCATAATGGTGTTTCTGTGTGGAATGATCTAGACAATGACTTCTAATTTTTTTCTAGGTAAAATGAGGAAAATAAGATATATTAAATACAGAAGGCAGATAATGGCCTCCTCTACAGAGTTGAATCTCTTTATATCAGAAACTTGTGGATATGTCAAAGATAATTGAGATTTCCATTGGAATTAATGTTTCTGACATTAAAATTTGGGGATTATACTGGAATATCTAGGTAAACTCAGTATGAATCACAAGCATACTTAAAAGTAGAAGTAGAAGACACAGGCAGAGAAGAGTTACAGGGTGATGCAACTACCAAAGAATTTTTACAGAAATGCAATATTGCTGGCTTTGAAGATGGAGGAAGGAGCCCTGAGCCAGGGAATGCAGGTGGCCTCTGGATACTGGAAAAAGCAAAGCAACCAATTTTTCTCATAGAGCTTCCGGAAAGAAAGCAGCACAGTCAACAATGTGATTTTTATTCCAATGAGATCCATGTTGGACTTCTAACCTACAGAATTGCAAGATAATAAATTTATATTATTTTAAGTCACTGAATTTGGGATAATGTGTTACAGCATCAACAGGAAACTAATACATAATACATTCAGAATAGCCTTTTGTAATATTATGAGTGGACATGAATGATTTGTTACTTATTTCCTAAATAAAGTATAAGAGAGGTTCTGAAATCTTCAATAATGATCTGACAGAGAGTTCCTTGACCTTTTACTAATTGTGCCTGTCTTGGCTTTTTATATTCATAAACTATGTATATTTACTTGTATGTGACATTTCAAAATGAATTAAATAATGGACTTAAGTCAGAGCAAAGAGTGAAGATGATGTTTTGCACTTAAACCTGCTTTAATATCTAAAGTTTGACTGAATCACACTCTAACTAACTTCCTGGCTGTGACATTCCATCCTCCACTATTATCTCAACATTATTTGTAAAAATATGGGGGGTGATTATGTTAAGTAAATATGTAAATTTAACATCATTGTTACTTTTTATCACAGGTTTTTCTAAAACAGATAATAAATTTATCGATGTGAAGGAAGGAGCCATTTCAGTAGCTCCTGAGCTATCTTTGGATACACAACTTTGGAACACAACACAGTTGAGAATTATTTATTCTCACAGTTATTTTTAAGTATGGATTTCTCAATCTTCCCAAGAAAAAAGGACAGGACTAGGACAGGTGGGCTAGCATCTTGTCGATAGAAAATCTGAGTACTAAAATGGCTTCCAAGGGAAGTAGAAACACATTTGCCTTCATTGTGTGGGGACACAGTTCATCCAGCACATCCTTCTGTTGATGTTACTAATCATAGTAGATAAATACAACAAAAATATATTGTACATATGAACAAATAAATCAGTATTTGTTGTTTATAGTAAAAATATGAGCAAAATTACATTTCTATATATGCACTAAAATTCTTATATAGTAGTGTCACCGAAGGCTAAATTAGGCTGAATGTTTAGGATAAAAGAAACTAAAATCAAGAAAAAACATCAAGTTTTTGAAGTGATACTGAATATCTCCCAAAACATGGTTATATAATAACTTCATTCAAATTGGATCCCTAGCCCATGTTATAATGAGATTGCTATGGGCAGAACATTTTTGAGTCTTTGGCACTTGTTAATAAAAGAGAGGATGTGCATTTTAGACCAGATCGTTTTATTCTTCATTTTATAACTAAGAAATGGAGAGGACACATGCTACAATTAATCATAGTAAAGTTCTAGCTCAACGCAGGCATTAACTTCAGACAAAAATAAAATAGTACCATGTTTGTTCCTGGTCACACCTATCTACCTCCATTATCAAAAATCACTGCTTTTTGTTTCAACACTTTCTGGCTCTGGGTCAATTTCACTACAGTAAATAGCTATTTACTATGCTCTTCTATTGTTCAAATGATTGAGTTGCCTCATTAAAATTGATAACTACAATAACAGCTCTTCAGTGATGAATTGAAATTTCAGATAAGTTCTGTATGCGACATTTTTTTTTCAACTTTTTTTTCTCCCTAGGGAAATCAGAGACTGTGTCAGAGAAAAACTGACATATAAAATGTGTCTTAATTTTTTTTAAAGTAGTTAATGTGGTAAAGTTAGAAACGTGTTCTAAACAGAATGAACAATGGAAACTACAACAGAAAAGTTGGGAAAATGTAACTAGACATTTGTTTGAATAACTTTATTTAAATAAATCTAAAATTGGTTTTCCTTTCCATATGTCACTTTCCAAGTATGTATTCCAGTGTATATACGTGTGCATGTATATGCTGGTGGCGGAGAGGGAGAAGGGCACAGTGGTGGAAAGGAAGAGAGAAGGGTACACTAACTGGAATGAAAGCTGTCATTGCTAAGATACGGCTTGAGGAATGCACCATCCATTCATTAATTGTAAGATATGGTTTGAGAAATGCACTCATCTACGCCTCCATTTATTCAATAAATATTTAATGAGCACCTAATATATTACCCAAAGTAGTTTAGAAGCTGGTAAATTCATGGTGAAATGTACCTATGTCAGATATATCTTGTGTATTTGGGGGATTGCACAGAGCAAATAGATTTGACCAACTTAATTTATATGAGACAATTTATTTCCGATAAGAGTTTTGGAGACAGAGTGAGTGGGGATACATTTGGAATGATGGGGTAAGAGAAAGGTTGCATGTTACCTGTTTTTGACATTAATCACTTGATTCAGTTTCCTAGAAACATTCCCAGGACTTAAGGAGAGAGGATCTGTAATTAGAAACTAGAGGAACTGCTTTCACGTTGGACCTTATGTAGTACCCACTTAGATCCAGATAACAAAGTGTCATACAGAGTCAGGAAGAGGTGCATTTTAGTACTTTTGCATAGAAGAACCATGGCTTTTGCATTTGGAATGCAATGATACCTTAGTCACTTGAAGGTTTGTAGCTCTGGAGTGTTAGGAGCCAAAAGCCTTGACATAAACATCAGTTCCATCAGGGCTGATATCAAAAGGCTATCTCAAATGGTAGAATAAGTAGTAGGAGTAGGCATCCTAAAAGACTTTCTGGAAGAGTTGGGTGAGATTTTATGGGAATTTAAATTTAGAGTTGCTAAGACATGTCTTTGTTTATCTTTTGCTGACTAGTTCTGACTTTTCAAATTAAAAAAAAATCTTTTAACCTAAATTTTACCTTTATGATCACTAAAATGAAATTATAGTAGCCACTTTTAGGGATTGTTCTGAGAATTACATTAGATAAAGCAGAAAAAGTGGAGTTTTTAAACAGTATATACTTATTTTTAATTTTGTATTGATACCTAATAGTTGTTCATATTTTGAGGGTACATATAATTTTTGATACATAGCTACAATGTGTAATGATCAAATCAGGGTTGAATTCATTTTGTATTGCATACAAAAGTAAATGAACTCTGGAAAATAGATTTGTGTTTCAATTATAATTAAAAAGTAAATATTAAGAAAAAATTAAGTATTTTTCTTAATATTTAAAATTAAAAAATTAAGAATTTTTGCAGAAGTAAATTTAAATGCTTTGAGATTGGAAATCTTTTAGAGCCAAAAAGTTTAGGTTCAATCTGACTATAAAACTGTACCCTCTTCACTTCAATGGGAAACCAGTAATTGTTAACATCAGCAAAATAATTTGCTTCTAAAAGATTGCCTTTTGGAGTTAATTATAAGATACAAGTAGTTTAGTTCTCTCATTAAAATGATATCCTTGTGGGAACCAGAGAATGGTCTGAAACCAGGCACTAGAAGGGCTAATATAACTTAAGTAACTCCTATTGATTTTTCCTAATCCTGAGAATTTTGGCCACAAATCAGTGACTTTGCCTTAGTAGCAGATGTCAATTTGTAAGGTCTAGCAGTCCCCCAAAGAAGAGAACATGTAGCTGATTTTAAACCTAATAATAAAGCAGAATCCAGCCTTCTGTCTTACCACCCTGCCATATTCAGAGCTTCAGGAAAAGTAATTAGCGTGGTGATGGGAATAGTCTCAGTGCTCCCCAAACTAAAATTTTTCATTATTACAGAACATTATTAAAATATATATGCATTACAAATACTAGGGCCAATCATTATGTTTATAGGTTCATATTAAACAAAGAGATTAAGAAACATAAGGCACTAGAAGTTTATATTGAATATAATTTACTTATTTATTCAATAAGTTATATTAAAGATATAAATATTAATAGTGTTGGGGGCCGCACCGGGGGTGGTGGAGAATGAAAGAACACACACAAAGACAAAGACACACAGAGAACATGGCGGCCGCACTCAGAGCCTCCGCCTCACTTTATTTATACTCCATAAACCTCACGTCAGCAGAAAGAATGCAATGCAAAACAAACTTTCTTTTCCCACATGTAACCTTCTACTCAGTACCTTGTTTCTATATTCTTTCTTATCTACCGCCTTCTTGGCGCCTACGGGAGTTCATTAAAAGTTCAGTTGGAGATACTGTCCTTGAGCCCTATCTATTCTCAGCATACTGTTTTCAAAGGCCCCTGCATTTCCCCCCTTTTAATTTTGTTTTGCCTCAATCCTAAAAAGGTAGCCCATATTTATTCCTGTGTTTTCTTTTGTTTTTGGTGGCGACGGAGGGAGCATCAAATCACCAAAAGAAGTAGACCCAAACCAAGTGCCCAAAGCAATATACTTCCAGAGATTGCAGAAATCCATGTCTTCATCTGGGTCCATGAGTTAAAGGCAGCAAGGCGCTGACCCAGCTCCTGAAGGGTTACAGTTCCGGACAACACATGTAATTGTTGTTGAAATGCTTCGGAAATGTTCTGAGTGAGCTCTTGGATGTCCAAACTAATATTTTTATGGCCTACTAATAATTTTCGGATTACAGTCCAATTTTGAGAGATGTTAAAAGGCACAGGCGTTACACAAAATTGAGTGGAATTCCAATCACATTGTAATGTTACTCGAGTACTGAGTACAGTGAGCTGATCTCCAAGCCATGTCAACGCTTGTTCCATGTTGTCCAATCTTTTAGCAAGTTGAGAATCAATGTTTCATTGTTGAAGCCATAACCGGTGAGATTGTTCGTGCCATTGCTGCATAAATTCAGCATTTTGTATGCTTTGACGAAGAGCGAGTCCTGCTATGGCTGCAGTGGAGACGATGGTGACAAGGCTCATCACCAAGGCAATTATAAGTCCAAGTGCACGGAGGGTTCGCTGGAGAGAAGTCCAAATATAAGTCTCAAGAGGTGACGCCCCCCATGGTCGCGTAAGGTTAACAGGTAGTCAAATTTCCTTACGAGCCCTGAGGATATAAATATCCCCAGTAAAGTTGTGCCACCAGGAATGATTGAGGCAAGACAAAAATGTACACGTATCTGTACAATTAACAATCCCCGTAAAATTATCCCATGTCAAATTTCCTGCTAATGATAGGTAGGGCTCACGGACACAAGCAATAATATATCAGGAGGTATTCCGATATAATTGAATATGAAAGGAGTTATTCAGGTTAGAAAGATTAAGGGGCATATTCCCCACAAAAGTGCTAATGGCATCGCCTGCAACTAACAACTTCCAAAAATAACTCTGTACTTCAGGCCTCCTTCACGCCATACCAAGGTTTCATTACTGTTAGCAGCAATACTTTTATTTACCCGGTGCCATTTCAAAGGTATGTGACTAAATTTTATTTGAAAATCACCGTGCACACTTCAATCAGTTATTTGCATCCCATTGTATTCTAATAAAATCCGGGGTTTAGTTCCCCGACATTGTTGTCACTCCAGCACCTCAATATTAGGAGAAACCTCTAGAATAGGACAAAAAAGTAAAGAACTAGGAATAGTTTCATTACTATATACAGTATGATTATATTAAAAACTTCTAGTTACAATAATAACAGTATTAGCAGCCACATGACTATGATTATAACAAACAGCCCAAGCTTCATGCGATTTTCGGAGACAATGAGGACTATTTCCCATACATATTGGAAGTCCTTCCACTCCAAATTGGTATGTGCTGATTATAATTGCTGTTTTTCGTTCTATGTTGTCCTTGTCCATATAGGGGGACGGCATCCAAGTAATGTTATTGGTGAAAACCTTAATTTTCGCCTCCTCCCAGGCGACTCTCTGATACAAGGGTGGAAAGGGAATATAAGTCCAATATTCATACAAAGCCTCACTAAGAGAAATAAGTCCCCCGCCGAGGCACATCTAACAAAGGAAGAAATGCATGCTGAATCCAGTTTTCTTTTCAACAGGGTTTCAATCATCTTGTAGGAAACCACTCAGGTCCACTCCCTGTAAGGACAAGAGCATAGCCCCGTCCCTGTTTTAGAACTTGCCCTTGAACATACTTACCTTCTTCATTAGGATACCAAACCTTTAAACTGTCAGCAGGGACTATCACCGAGGGAGTTGAGGAAAGATAGGTTACGACAGCAGAGTCTTGCAATTGTCTCCATTGATTCAAAAAATAATTAAGATAAAAAGAACCTTCAAAATAAAAAAAAATAAGGTAGAAAGGTTAACCTTCAAAAAAATCTGGTTTTTTGGGGGGGTTCATTTCCCCCTTTTTGTTTTAATAGTTGAGTTTTTAAAGTTAAATTTGTGCGTTCAATGATGGCTTGACCTTGACTGTTGCCCGGGATCCCGGTGATATGTTGAATATTGTATTGCTGTAAGAAAACTTGTAATTTATGAGAGACATAGGCAGGGGCATTATCAGTTTTAAGTATAAAAGGAATGCCCATAATGGCAAAACAAGTTAAGAGATGTGTAATAACAGAATCAGCTTTCTCAGATGGCAACGGAGTGGCCCATTGAAAATGAGAAAAAGTATCAATGGTATGATGAACATACTTTAATCGTCCAAAAGAAGGAATATGTATAACATCCATTTGTCAAATTTGATTAACTTGAGTACCTCTCAGGTTAACTCCAGGATGGAAGGATGGAATGCTCAAAGGAGCACAGAAAGGACAAGCTCGAATGAGAGAACGAGCTTATTTACGAGTTAAATGAAACCGTCGTTGAAGGCCAGAACTATTAGTGTGATGTAGAGCATGTTCTTGTTCTGCAGCTTGCAAGTAGCCAATTGGAAGTGAATCAATCTGAGTATTTTCATGAACTAATGGTCCAGGCAGTTGAGAATGAGAACGAAGATGAGTGATGAATAAAGGAGCTCGACGTTGGCTCAAAGTAAAGGATAACAAAGAAAAGAATTTTTGAAGAGAAGAAGTAGCACAAAGAGGTAAAGTGGCCTGAGAAATATAAGAAGTAACATAAACGGTGTATTGAGAATCACTAACAATGTTACAACCAGTAGTAGGGAAATCAAGTAAGATCATTAGAACAGCAAACAATTCTCCCTGTTGTACCGAGGGATAAGGATAAACTGTAACTCAAGATTGATGAAGCTTTTTGCCAAGAATCAGAAGTTGCAAGAAGATAAGTGATTTGACTATGAGTGAATTGAGAGATAATTAAGGAAGGATTTCCTCCCCAAAGTTGTCGACAGTGATACCGTCCTTTGATGATTAGCTTAGCTAAACGATCGATATAAGTAGCCAAGTGTTTAGATGTTTTATTGGACAAAAAGATCCATTTTAGCCGTTGATTGGTCTGATGAATCATTCCTGTAGGAGAATGTAAAGTATGAAATAAACAAAGGGAAAGGGGAACATCGGGAAGGATATAATGTAAATGAGCCTTTTGAAGTTGCTCTTCCACAAGCTGGAGTTTCTGTAAAGCCAAAGGAGTTAAATGACGTGAGCTGTCCAAGTGACTGTCTCCTTCTAGAATAGAAAAAAGATGTTGTAACTGAATAGAGAAAAAACAATTTTTGAGATCTATGACCATTAATTTTTAACTTTGTGGGATAAGGGCAGGATTAGGAAGACCAGGCTGTAAACTTTCCCTAGGTTTAATGTAAACATTTATAGTTTTAAGACAAGACAAAGACGGGAATTCCATGCAGAAATACGTGGCTTTATATTCCTCTCGGCCATTTGTTTTTTGACTTACTCTTTTAGAGTCCTAAGTATTTCTTTAAATAATGGTCACTGTTTCACATAAATAGGAGTGGTGGCTATGGGTTTAAAGGATTGTAGCCCATTTTGAACATTTTATTTTTGGCAGTTAAGGAAATATGAGGAATGTTTAAAAAAGCAGCAAATTGTTGTGAAAGATCTTGTTTCCAAAAATTAATATTGATAGGAACAATATAAAAAAAAAAAAACACTTGACCTTGTTGACCTTTAGGACCGACACAGGTTAAAGGTTCTACGTCTTGATAAACCACAGAAGCAGCACCCAAGTCAGTGAGTATAACTGCAACTTGTCTTTTTTCCTATTGTATAGGCCTCTAATTTAAACAAATAATAGACATATTTACCCCCATATCAATTAACCCTTTAAAAACTATTCCATTAATATACACTGAACATAAGGGCTTTTGATTAGAAACTAAAGTTTCCCAAAAAACAGTTTTTTCTGTGCTACCAAATCCTCCCTATTGAGAATACGTTCCCCTGCCTCTAGGCATATAAATTGTGAGACTTGAACCATAATAAGACTTTTATTAGTAACATCATGTCCTTTTGGCAAAGGGCCACACTCTCTAATAGCTAATTTATATACTTCTCTATTAGGAGACAAAGTATAAGGCTGAGTAATAACTAAGTCAGCAGCGGCGCTCTGCTTAGTTGCCACATAAAGCTGAGAAACTGGGGTAAGGTGTGGGATCCTTAAGGAGGACTTGAATTTATTCCTTAATGTTGTAGGCCATTGTTCACTGGGTATCGTATGCAGATTTAGTCAATAACAAATATTTGTAAACAAATAAGGTGATTACAGGTACAGAAATTCAGTTCGTAGCTTACTATTCAATAGAGTATCTGCTTTGTAAAAGATGGTGGACCACAAAATACTCAACGGATTTTGGTTTTCAAAACACTGTGATGCTATCCAAGGCTAAATGGATACTTGAAATTGGGATTTGATCTGGTGCTGAGATACAACTTTTACTTAGTTATTGATTTTTCTTTTCTCCGATTATTCCAAGGAGGGTGACTACCATTTTTGTACTTTATAGAGCAGTCTAGAGGAAAGGGTTAAGCATGTAAGCTCTGGGGACAGAAAGTCATATTTTCAAAATATAATAGCTATATGACCTTGGATACATTTATAAAACTGTCTTAACTCTGTTTTCCTGTCTACAAAATGGTAATAATTATAAAATTTGTCAGTCTTAAAGGGATGTTGGAAGAACTAAATGCAACTGAAGATTTTTTCACAGTAGTAGACACATAGTAAGTACTCAGTATACTATGGCTATTATTACTGTTATTATGGTTAATATTACGTCTATTAATTTTAGCTCTTTAATGTAACAAGTGCAGAACCATAATCTCACATCCTTCAGAGTCATGTTGATCTTGTATTTTTTGGTCCTTTGACTAGTTTAGTCATTTATTACAAGAAACCTAGTTAGTTTGTGCATTTTTTTCCTTTCTTATATTTCTCATTTGTAAAGACTGATAAACCAACTACACTTTCAGACCTAGTGACATAAATTGTTGGGGCCCCAAGCCTGTGGGCCCCGGCTCCCATTTCCCAGGAGAGGAGACAGTAAATTTCCACTTTTATCAGTTTTGAAATGACATTTATTTGTCTAATGTCGACCTTTACCACAACATTTGTACACCTCTGAAGGCAGCTTTCTGCCTTGAGGGATAAAAGTGTTCAATTTTTATGACATTCCTTTTTTTGAAATGTCTAGGTTTACCACACTGTAAACAAACACCTTGTTTGTTGTTTCCTTTTAAGGCTTTAGACAAAGCTCCAGCAAATAATTGAGCATCATAAATAGCCCCTCCAACACTAACACAAGTTTTAATATATTTATCTAAATTGGCCCCATTGGCCTTTAACGATTTTAACAATTTTTAACAGTCAGTATAAGCATTTTTAAAAGACAATGTTTATAACAAAATTTTTGAAGCAAGGCCAGCACCCACAATTTTGAAGACAGCATCCTGAAGACGGGCTACGAAATCTGAATATTGTTTATTTGTGCCATATAAAATCTTCACAGAGGAAAGGGAAGATTTTCCTGTTATCTCTACCTTATTTTAGGCCCTTAAAAACAAAGTCTTGATTTGAGTAAAGGCAACATCATCTAAACCAGCCTGAGCATTAAGAGTAGCATATTGGCCCGTGCCTGTGAGTTGTTCCTCAGTGGGTCCAGGGGGATCACACATAATATTTTTTCTAGCCTATACATGTGCCTTGTTCATTTACCAGCTGTGCAATTGTAACCACTGAGAACGATCAAGAAAAGCCTTCCCCAAAGTCTTCCAGTCTATAGGAATCATCAAATTTTCTGATGAAAAAACATCAAGAAGACCAAGGATAAAAGGAGATTGAGATCCATAGTTAGAAATGGCAGCTTTCATTTCTTTTTTAAAAATTTAATTTGTAAGGCATTAAATTGGACATTATTGCCACCATTTGAAAACTAAGCATTAGGAGCAAAAGAAGCACAAATAATTGGAAACAGATCCAGCTCCTTAAAATTTTTTTTTTTAAATTAAAAGTATATATAATATATAATAATACTCATATCCCCAAATATAAAGAATCTCAACATATTAATAAGAAAAGGCAAATAACCCAACCAAAAGTAGCAGAACAAAGAAATGACAATAAACCTATACATCTAACATCATTACTCACTAGGAAATATGTATATTAATACCAAATTGAGAATCATTACATACACAATACAATGGTTAAAATTTAAAAACACAGAAAATATCAAGAGGTAGTTAATGTGTTAAGCAACTCGAATACTCAACTTCTGTTTGGAGTGTAAATTGGTGGAACCTATGCACCCCTATAACATAACAATTTCCTAGCTGGGGTTATTAATACTATATTAATATTAATAGTTAATATTAATGTGTTTATTTATTGACTATTGAAATACTCATAATATTTTAACAAACAATAAGATATACATATACACTGGTTTTAACATATTAAACAGGTGTTTAGTATAAATTTAAAGTATGTCTGATGTGAAGAGGGCTTCAACTTTGCCAAACAAAGGCAAAGATAAGGAAGCCGGGGGATTGGAGGCTCTGGAAAATCCTCTTTTAACAGGGCAGAAGAAAAAGAAACAGGGAAAGCTCGCAAAGGTGAATTAGAAGAATATATCTGTAATATTTGTTGAAGCATTTCCATAATACACTGCATGTCAGAATTTCCCTTAGAAGAAGGAAGAGCTGGCTTTTTCTCTTCTCCCCCTTTTGCTACCCTGGCACAAATGGGCTCCATTTCAGATTTATTTTATTTTATTTTATTTTTCCAAATCCTCAGATACCTTTCCTCCTGTGGCTACATTACCACACTTCGAATCAGTCTCAAGTAACTCTAATGTCTGAGTGATAGAGTTACACAAGGTCCACAATTTTAGAGGCATAATATCCCCTAACTGGGGAGCTCTAAGCAGAGTTTTTACTACCTGTAACCATTCTCTGCGATTCAGCTGCACTTTAGTCTGATACTGAAACCAGTAACAATGTTGTTCAACATGGGCAAACAATCACTTCAAAGTCTTTTTCTTTCACTTCTACTCCCATAGACAGCAACAGTCCTTGAAACAGCCATAAATATTCTGAGGCCAGAGAGACGGAATTCCCATAATGAAAGCTTAAGAAGGTTCCCCTTAACAATATCTGAGCCTTACCCGCTCCTAGGGGGTTCCCCTTCTTGTTCTCCCCTACTCACCCGTGCTGACCCTGCTCGCTGCGCCACTTGTTGGGGGCCGCACCGGGGGTGGTGGAGAATGAAAGAACACACACAAAGACAAAGACACACAGAGAACATGGCGGCCGCACTCAGAGCCTCCGCCTCACTTTATTTATACTCCATAAACCTCACGTCAGCAGAAAGAATGCAATGCAAAACAAACTTTCTTTTCCCACATGTAACCTTCTACTCAGTACCTTGTTTCTATATTCTTTCTTATCTACCGCCTTCTTGGCGCCTACGGGAGTTCATTAAAAGTTCAGTTGGAGATACTGTCCTTGAGCCCTATCTATTCTCAGCATACTGTTTTCAAAGGCCCCTGCAAATAGTAACCCTTCTCTTTTCTAAAAAAAAGCGTAATTGGAGCAACAGACAAACCAAATAATATTTATAATGCTTTATTATTAATTCCATGCTAGAGGTATACACAGAATAATTTTTAAAAATTGTGCTAGAAAATCAGTAAATTCTCAGAAATACCACAGATTTTGCTGAGTACTGAAGGCAAAATTGGACTGAGCCAGATGAAAGAGTGTTACAATAATAAAAGTGGTCCCAGCAGAGAAGACAACAGTTGAGGAAGAAGGAAGTATGAATATGATAATATGCTCACAGCCCTGCAAGTAAGCTGACTCACTTGGAGTAGGAGATGGGGCAAGGGAGGTAAGAGGGGACAGAAAATGACTCCATTTTGCTCAGAATCCAGCATGGCCCATAAGTACAAAGAACTTTGAGGAATAGAGTATTGCATGGATGTGAAAGGGTTTGCTATTTAGAATTTATAATACATACTTGTTAGAGTAGTATTCAGGGTTCCCTAGTTCCTGCTTAGGACACACAGATAACATTGATAATCTGTTGGGAGGTCTGCAAAATGAGAATTGAAGTCAATAAGTAAAAATTGTATGTACTTTCAGACCAACAGTTAAGCAAATGTATATTTTGAGTGCTGAAATTTAGGAAATTGCTAAATATTAATCTTCACTTTTACTGTGGGTTTTGGTCAGTCTGACTTGTTCATTAGCACAGTAATTTCGTGATCCAGTGAAGATTACCAGGTTTGCCTAGCCAGATTTCTCAGAAATTCTCTGGCTTTGTCAAACATATGTAAACTGGAATGACTATTAACTTGTAAATTTGATCAATGTAGATAGTATATATATCAATAATTTATAAACACAAAATAACTATTTCCAACAATAGCAACCTCTTTGCCTTACAAATCTACACATAGTTTTCAATGTCTCAGTTAAGAATGCTGTTGATATATTTTTTCACATTAGATTTATTTATAGATTTCAACTTATAGATTTTCATATTTAAACTTATCCTATTGGAAATTCAGTAGCTCACTATATCTGGCAAACATATTCTTAGGGTCAGCGAAATAGATACTACTTAAATGTTTTTAAAAATTAAAATATTACTTGAATATTATAAGGGATAAATATAAAGTTTTCAAAATGACACTTATGATACTGTACTTATTATGAAAAATTGTTTTTATTTTATGCACTTTATTGAAAAAATACCCCTTATTATTTAATAATTGCATGAGTTACAAACATTGTCACTGGGAGTTAGATAAACATAAAACACACCACAGAGAATTAGCTATGGATGTACAACACAACTTACTGTTCAGTTTTCTTGTTAAAGACCAAAGTCTTGAACTAGTTCTCACATTTACAAAAGAAAATTGGTCATGAGATATCTTATAAAATCAAGAATGCAATCCCATTCATAATAACCACAAAAATAATAAAATACTTAGGACTACAGCTAACCAAGGAATTAAAATATCTCTACAATGAGAATTACAAAACATTGCTCAAAGAATCCACAGATGACACAAACAAATGGAATCCATTATATGCTCATGGATAGGATTAAAATGACCATGCTGCCCAAAGCTATTTACAGATTCAATGCTATTTATTTCAAACTACCAATGACACTCTTCACAGAATTAGAAAACAGAAATGATTTTAAAACTTATATAGATCCAAAAGTAGAGCCTAAATAGCCAAGGCAATTTTAAGCAAAAAGAACAAAGCTTGAAGCATCATGTTACCCAACTTCAAACTATACAATAAAACTACAGTAACTAAAACAGCATGGTACTGGTACAAAAACAGACACATAGACCAATGGAACAGAATAGAGTCCAAAAATAATGCCACATGCCTACAGTCATCTGATCTTTGGCAAGGCAAACAAAAACAAACAATGGGGAAAAAAATTCCCTATTCAATAAATGCTCTTTGTGCTTTGTTGGGTCTGTTTGGAGATAATTGAAATCAGTAAGAAAAGCAGTGGCAGCAAAAAGTTTAATTTGCTCATTGATGACTAGAAAAATTCTCTGGGAATTTATGATAATCTATATCTTTCCGCTTCTATTCAACTCAGTTTGTAGAGTTTGAAAGAAACAAGCAATTTCAGGACAGTCTCTGACCAGTGGAATCCAAAGAAAAATACAGCAGTGATTTGATTTTCATCAATGTTAAATTTTCTACGCTAAATTCAAATGTAAACTGAATAACATTTTTAGTATTGTTAATTATATCATCTTTTTTTTCCAAGTGACTTTTGTGTTATAAAAATTGTTCTTTAGTTATATAAGATACATACAGAGTGTAAAGAATGGGAATTATTTTGGAGTAAACATTCCCTTGCCTAGTACATTATATCCCAAAAATTTGAAAAAAAGCTTTATGGGTTTTATTGTTAGGCATTACAATAGATTTTATAGGATGGCTGAAAGCATTTTTGTAGTTCAGCAATAGCAGTGGAGTCAATCTCCTCATTTGAAACATAAGACATAACTCTGAAAGAGGCAGGAGCATTATCAAAAAACCCAGGATGTGAGGAGAATATCACAAAGTTACTTCTAGAGCCTGTTTGACTGTTAGGTTTATATTCAAGTTTTCAGATTGCTCTAAGCTACTGCCAAGGAATATCACTAAGTTACTTCTAGAGCCTGTTTGACTCTTAGGTTTATATTCAAGTTTTCAGATTGCTCTAAGCTACTGCCAAGGAGTTTTAGATGAATACAAAACCAGTAAAAGGAGCAAGATGTTGCTGTGAGGAAGTCACCTTGAATGCTCTTAGAGAAGACATGAGTATTATTTCTGGGAGAGTGAAGGTAACAATCTAAAATCACTAACTTTGAAGGTGACTCACATTAAAGTTCCTGATTAGCAAAATATTTTAATGAGAATCTTTTTATAAGACATTGTAGAATAAACTCCTCCTGCAATTAGAATAAAAGTAGTTCACTTTGCTCTATATGCGTTCATACATTAATTTGCTTTTTTTTGTTCCACATATACTAGGCACTGTTCTAGGAACCGGGATATAGTGATGAACAAGACAGAGAAAATAACTCATCATATAAAATTTACTTTCTGTCTACCTTGCAGTTAAAGATTTACAAGCCATCATAAGAACTTTTAAAGAACAGAATAAGGTGCATTACTTTATTCTTGAAGTCATATGGGAAAAGCATGTATCTGTGGAAAACTAAAATAAATCTCGAAACAATTAGACATTATAAAAAGTCTTATTGTTTATTAGACATTAAAGAAAACATCATAGTATGTGTTGAGATGAGGGTTAAAATCAGCATTTACCAGAGAAACCCTGCTTAAGATATTGAAAACTTCTGTTATTTTGAATTGTTATTTAACTCCAAGAACAACTAGCATCATAAAACACGTTGTTAAGGGAGATGGCTATCTGTTAACACAAACGCTTTTAGTCTTACTGGCAATAGCCAAGAGAAATTATGAAAAGATAAAAGTGATCTGGAACATGAATTTTGACTTTTTTTCTAATTTGAAATCACTACGTAGTTGAAAGTGGAGTGAATTTAAATCATTTTATTATCAATATTTTATTAATCTTTCTCTTTGTGAAGAATAATGTGTGTCTTCCTCTGCACTCATATAAATACATAATTATAATTCTGGCAAAATAACCATTTGAAGTAACCTTTTCTAAGCTGGTAGATGTATGCTGATTCACTAAAAACATGAAACAGATATCTGCTGAGAATCTGAAGAATTTGGCGTAGCGCTTTTTGATCCAACGTCGAGAAGACTTTATAATTATTTTCTCTATTTAAAAAATTACCAATATTGATGTTACAAGATCAACATCATTTCTTGTCTGTGGCTCAACTAGAGTTCCTTTTAAGTTGAAACTTTAATTGAGCAATAAGATATACAACTTTGAGTCAGAAGTATGTTAAAATAAATGTTTCCGAATAAAATTATTTTGTATTTTGTTCTTTTCATATTGACGATTCATTGTTAAACTTGTAACTTTTACCTTTTGCCTCCCACCTTTTTTTTCTTTCTTTCTTTCTTTCTTTTTAAGACAGAGTCTCACTCCATCACCCAGGCTGGAGTGCAGTGGTGCGATCTCTGCTCACTGCAGCCTCCACTGCCTGGGTTCAAGTGATTCTAGCCTCCTGAGTAGCTGGAATTACAAGTGCACACAACCAAATCCAGCTAATTTTTGTATTTTTAGTAGAGATGGGGTTTCACCATGTTGGCTAGGCTGGTCTCGAACCCCCAACCTCAAGTGATCCGCCTGTCTTGGCCTCTCAAAGTGTTGGGATTACAGGTGTGAGCCATTTGCCCCTTTCTTAACTGATGATGACTTTCTGACTTCTCATACATTTTATCATAAATAATGTCTTTTGCCCATAGTTCAGGCAATTTGACCACACCTTACATGAAAGAATACTTCAGGTTTAAGCTATTGCCTTATAATTATTTAAGAATTGGTGCTCATAGAACTAATGCTTCTGTATAGTTGTGCCACCCACCTAAATCTCCCTACATGTACCTTATATTTAGGGGATATTTTTGACATATTCTATATCTAAAAATATCGAAGATATTTTTACAAGAAAGTAGAGTGGGAAGGAGTCTATGATGAATATAATGTATTGACAGACTATTACTAAGTTAAATAAAGGCTCAAAAATTGCAAGCCTTGCTTTTTTTTTTTTTAATTATCCTTTGTGACTTAAACAGATTTTGGTGAATTTTAAATTTTATTTGCTTAGTGTCAAAAGAAGAGGCAAAAAACAGACTGCAAAGCAGTAACACAAGGCATTTACTAGGGTCTTAGGAATTACAATTTGGGAGACACTATTTGATCAACAAGCCAAATTGTGTTCTGAAGACAGAGAGGGGAAGAGGAGTTTTTAAAAGGAAGCTAAGGGTGATCACAGAAGTTTTTTTGAAAGAATTATCATTGGTGGAGGTAGCCGGCTTAGAACAGGGGTTCGTATTTCATTGGTTGTTGCTATTCAGGAGTTGCAGTGCGGCAAAATTCAGATGTTTGCAAGTATGTTGTGACTGGGGCTGTTTGGCCAAGTTCAAAGGTTCAAGACAAGTTCCTGGGGTTTTTGTTTTGTTTTGTTTTTGTTTTTGTTTTTGTTTTTAAGGATGTAGGTCATGTTCATTTCAGAAATCTGAACCAGAGTGACACCATTTTGTATATGACATTTCACGATAGTGACGAATGGTATGGAAAGTGGCTCAGCAATTAGTGCAAGTTAGCCAAGTAGCTGTGGAACTATTGTGGTCCACTCATTCAGGAGTTATTTAAACTATTAAAGCAACATATAATGTAGGCACTAAGAACACAAAGATAAATAAGATATAACCCTTAATTTCTAGGAGCATAGAGTACAAATAAATGATTGAAATAATATACAAAATTGCAACCAGTATATGAGTTATGTATGGATATGATAGTTTTCCCTATGCTTCAGATGGGTAACATGGCATATGATTTTGACACTGAAGAAAAGTTTCAGTTCACTGTGAAGAGAGAAAAAAGATGATCAACCTAAGCACCAGAAATAACATTTACAGAGGTACTGATGTGGAATAAAGAATCCTAAGTGCATGTTGAGTGACTGAACCTGATTTTGCAAACATAGGATGGCTTTCTATGACATGCTAATTTATTTAAACTTTAAAAATAAAATGCCAGCTTGATAGAATTAAGAGTATCTGGAGAAAAATTTGGGATGCTTAACAACAAAATGCAATATAGACTGCTACTTGTAAATGTAAACTTGTAATAAATTTCCCATCCCTTCTTCAGAATTCAAATACGAATGTATTTAAATGTTTAAAAATAATACTAACCATCATAGCCAAAATACTACCTTTAAGTATTTTTGTTACGTGATATTGAATCATAGATTTTTATGTGTTTTCCAACTTTGGTTTTTACTATCAGAGAAATAATATGTGGCAGTTTATTTATCAGTTAGAACAAAACATGTTGAGATTTTCTATGAATTTTAAAAAATGGAGTAAAATTCCCTTCTCTCAAACAAAAAAACTTACAAAAATAAGTAAAAGGAGCAGAGAATACCCTAACACTGCCCTAAAGGTGAGAGACACAACCTATAACATAAACTTCGGAAAGTTCTGTGCATAGATAGATTTTATTGTGAACTCCTTGCTCTTCCAAATTTCCATGTGCACAACAAATAAAGAAAAGGGTAGAACTTGCAAACAATTTAAGAACATATATTATAAAGTTGCTAAAAATAACTAAATCATCCTATGAAGATCAGAGAAAAATAGCAAGTATCTAAGATGATAAAAAACAAACTAATCTTTTTCTTTTTCTTCATAAAACATAAAATATCAAAAACAGAAATAACTTCTACAGTACATCGAGGAAAAAATAGTCTTAAATGTGTATTAGATTAGATATATTTCACCTGCATATTCTTCTATAAAGAAAATTTTTAACATTTTTGCACTCAACATTATTTCAGCTCTCCAAATAATAACTCAAAATCAATCCATCTGAAATGGTGAACCCATAGTATGAAATTGTGGATTTATTAAAATATAGAACAAAGGGGAAAACATTTTGGTAATATTATTTAAATAAATACAACACCTTTTATAAGATATTAAATATAATAATATTAAATGGCATATAATGTCTTAGTACTATTTCTAAACACTCACTTAATATTCTGTATTCTACTTCAGCGCCTCTGTAAATGTTACTTCTGATGTCTGGGGGGGGTCATCTTTCTTCCTTCTTCACAGTGAACTGAAACTTTTCTTCAATGTTTAAATCACATGTCATGTTTCCCATCTGAAGCATAGAGAAAGCTGTTACACCCACATATACCTCATATATTAGGAAGGAAGTTATAGTAAAATGAAATGCAATAGTACTTTATTCTAAAAGTAGTACATAAACAATAGAAAATTGTTTTGTTAATTAAATTTGTAACAGTAATAGTACAGAAACTAAAATTATCTATATTATATTTTTCAAGATTCCAGGTAACAAAAAAAAAAACAAAATAATGAAGTATACAGGAAGATCTAAAAGGCAAGAAAAATCAGTACATATGGGAATTCCATTTTCAGTTAGGATCTAGAAAAGATCTAAGTCTCCTAAGAGACAATTTCTGAACCTACTGAAATGCCAAATAAGCTGCAAAAATCATAGTACTTTTGTTGTTTTTGGTGGTGGTGGTGTGGTTTGTTTGTTTATTTGTTTTGAAAGAGATGCTTACTTATCTCACGGACAGAAAAGTTTCCTGATTGCAGTAGGTTCCTCTCACTATCGCAGATATCTTTCATCAACCGAATAATTTATTTGAATAATCGTTCATTATAAGAAGCAAACAAATGAAAAACAGTAGACAGCTGAAAACATAAGAAATCTAAAAGAATAAAATTTCAGACAGTGGCAAACCCGTCACAGGAGAGAAGAAAGAGACCCATGTTCTCTTTTCATTCCTAGAGGAGCCGCAGCAGAAGGGAAAGATGTTATATGTGAAGTAGGAAACAACACTCCAACTTTTAGCCTATGGTCAATATTTTCTATTTTTTTTTCTTTTTTTTTAAATGATCAGTACAAATAAAGGGCATCAAGAATTCTACAAGTATCTTCTTTAATAATTATTTTGAATTATTTGATCCATACCCAAAAGTTAATACAAGATGTACCATAGAACTAAAATTAAAAAGCCCAGTCATAAAGCCTCTAGAGGAAAACATACAAGAATATCTTTGCAGCCTTGGAATAAGTATAAATTTGTGGGACAATGGTATATATCAGAATACATGTACACATGTATTGGTTTTCATTCAGTTTCTGACTCATACCTCCCATAGCCTTTGTTATAGTCTTTTGTTACAATGTTGGGTGTGTGAGGTCTCAGGGGCCTCTGTCTTAGGAAACAGAATCTCTCTGGACCTTCTCCTACCCTCCTTTCACCTGCCCCAAGGCAGGACTCTAATCTTCCCTGCCTTTTTAATTGTAGGTGTAAAACCTTCTCCAGAAAAGGTCCCACTCTATACCCTGGGGGAAGAAATGCTGATTTCACAAAGCTTCCATAAAAACTCAAGAGGAATGGGTCCCAGAGCTTCCGGAAGGTTGAAGATGTGGAAAATTCTGGAGGGTGGTGCACTCAGGAAGGGCATGGAAGTTTTGGATAGCTGTCTCCATACCTCATCCTCCACATCTCTTTATATCTGTATCCTTTATAATATCCTTTAGAATAAACCAGTAAACATAAGGAAGTATTTCCCTGAGTTCTGTGAGCCATTCCAGCAAATTAATTGCACCCAAAGTAGGGGATGTGGGAATCCAGACTTGAAGAATCTGGTTGGTGAGAAGTTCTGCAGGGCCAGACTTGAAACCGGTGTTCAGGGGCAGGGGTGGTGGAGGGAGGGGGAGTCTTTGGGATGAACAACCTCTACACTCTCTACCAGGAGATAGTGTCAGAATTTAATTGGAGAATACTCAGCGGGTGTCTATTGCTTGTTGGTGGGGAAAAATCCCCACACATTTGGTGGCAGAACTCTTCTGGGTTGATTGTTGTGGTGTGACAGCAGAGGAAAAACAGTTTTAAGAGTTTTTCCCAAAACAGACAAGATACAAAAAGTATTAACCATAAAACACATAAATTTGTCTTCATCAGAATTAAAAAAATTATTGATCAAAAGTAATCATGAAAATAAGAAGGCAAGACAATAATTGGGGAAAAATATTTCTGGTACATGTACCTGACAATGTACTTGCACCCATTTTTTTTTTTTTTTTTGGTTAACAACGATGTCCCATGAATCAATAAAATAAAGATAAACTACTCAGTATTTAATACAACTACTTAAAAATACATAAGAGACTGAACACATAGGTAGTACAACAACAAAATCTAAGTAGCTAGTAAGCACATGAAAATGTGTTCCATGTTGCTATTGTTTGAATCTTAACCCCAAAAAGCATGTGCTGGGAACTTAAGGCCCAATGCAACAGTGTTGGGAGGTGTGGCCCAAATGCAAGAGTGTTGAGAGGTGTGGCCCAATGGAACAGTGTTGGGAGGTGTGGCCCAATGGAAGGTCATGAGACCTCCACCCTTATGCATGGATAATGCCCACCGTAAAAGGTCATGAGGCTGAGAGTTTCATCTTTTGTTCTTTCTTACCCTCTCTTTGCCTTTCTGCCATGGGACAACACAGCTGGAAGGTCTCTGCCAGTTGCTGGCCCCTTGAACTTGGACTTCCCAACCTCCAGAAGTGTAAGCTAATAAATTTCTGTTCATTAAAAATTACCCTATCTGAGGTACTCTGTTACAGAAGCACAAAACATACTAAGACACATGTCATTGGTCTATCAAGAAGGAGCAAATTAAAAGCAAAATGAAATACCATCTTACACTCACTAGAATGACTCACATAAAAAGACTGACAGCACTAAACATTGGCATAAATATAGAACAACTGGAACTTTTCACACATTGCTGATGGAGTATAAAATTATGCAACTGCATTAGGGAAAAGTTTGGCAGTTACTTTAAAAGTAAGACATACATCTAACTGTACTCTAAGGTAGGGGTCCTTAACCCCCAGGGCATGGACTGATACTGGACCGTGGCCTGTTAGGAACTAAGCCTCACAGCAGGAGGTAAGTGAGCATTACCGCCTGAGTTCCACCTCCTATCAGATCAGAGGTAGTATTAGGTTCTTACAGGAGCAGGAACCGTATTGTAAACTGCACATGCGAGGGATCTAAGTTGCAGGGTTTTTGTGCAAATCTAATGATAAATATAATGCACTGGAATCACGCTGAAGCCATCACCCCCACCCACCGTGCATGAAAAGATTGTCTTACATGAAACCATCCCCTGGTGCCAAAAAGGTCGTGACTGCTGCTATAAGGTATTTGCCCAAGAGGAAAGAAAACACATGTCTACTGAAAAAAAAAAAAAAGAGTCCGGGGCCGGGCACAGTGGCTCACGCCTGTAATCCCAGCACTCTCGGGGGCCGAGGTGGGCAGATCGCAAGGTCAAGAGTTTGAGACCAGCCTGGACAAGATGGTGAAACCCCATCTCTACTAAAAATACAAAAAGTAGCCGGGTGTGGTGGGCACCTGTAGTCCCAGTTACTCAGGAGGCTAAGGCAGGAGAATCACCTGAACCCAAGAGGTGGAGGTTGCAATGAGCCGAGATTGAGCTACTGCACTCCAGCCTGGGTGACAGAGTGAGACTCCGTCTCAAAAACGAGCAAACAAACAACAAGTCCAGGATATCAAGATGTTCATAGCAGCTTTATCCATGTGTTAGCCTGCTACAGCTGCCATAACAAAACGCCACAGCCTGGGTGGCTTAAATAACAGGAATGTATCTTCCTCAAATCTCTGGAGGCTGGAAGCCCAAGATCCCAAGATTGGGTGCTGCTTGGTTTGATTTCCTCTGAGGTTTCTCTTCCCAGCTTGCGATGGCTGCCTTGCTGCCATGTCATCACATGATGTTTCCTTTGTGCACACGTGCACTTGTTGTCTCTTTTGTGTGTCTAAACTTTTTATAATCACACCAGATTGAATTAGGGCCCACTCTAATCCCCACATACATGATAACATGGATGAATTTCAGAAAACACTATGCTAACTAAAAGAAAGGCATATTGTATGCTTCCATTTTAATGACATAAGAGCACATGAAACTAATCTTTGATGTTAGAAGTTAAAATGTGGTTGCTTCTGCAGTTTTGAAAACTGACTGGAAAGAGATAGCCAGAGAACTTTCTATATCCCTTTTTGGGTTGAGGTTACATAGATGTATAAATTTTTCAAAACTTATTAAAATGAAAAATTAGGCTGGGTGATGTGGCTCATGTCTGTCATCCCAGCCGTGTGGGAGGTAGAGGCAGGATGTCGGCTTGATCCCAGGAGTTTGAGACCAGCCTGAGCAACATAGTGAAACCCCACCTCTAGAAAAACTACAAAAATTAGCCAGGCCTGGTGCGGTGTGCCTATAGTCTCATTTACTTATGAAGCTGAGGTGGGAAGATCACTTGGGCTCAGGATGAGAAGCCTATAGTTAGCTGAGGTCATGCCACTGCACTCTAGCCTGGGTAACACAGTAAGATCCTGTCTCAAAGAAAAAACAAAAAGAAAAGATAAATTAGGATTTTGTTGTTTCATTGTACATAAATTATACTCAATACAATTTTTGACTACAAGTCAAAAAAGCACATTTTTAAATCAAATATTCCAATGATAATAGAAGTTAATACATTTAAAAGGTTTAGACTCAAATATCTTAAAAATAAAGAACAATTAGATAGTTTTAGAAAACCAAGTATTTACATAATGGATATACATTTAAAAGAAATTGACTCAGACTTGTCAAGTGAAAAAGCCAAACACTTAGCTAATGAAAACAAGATAAAATGATGAAATTTAGAAAGTTTATTGTTGTTGTTACTTCTTGTTATGTCATGCATTTTTTGTTTTGTTTTGTTTTTTGTTTGTTTGTTTTTGAGACAGAGTCTTGCTCTGTCACCCAGGCTGGAGTGCAATAGAGCAATCCCGGCTCACTGCAACCTCCACCTCCTGGGTTCAAGCGATTCTCCTGCCTCAGCCTCCTGAGTAGTTGGGATTACAGGCACATGCCACCACACCTGGCTAATTTTTTGTATTTTTCGTAGAGGCAGGGTTTCACTGTGGTAGTCAGGATGGTCTTGATCTCCTGACCTCATGATCTGCCGGCCTCAGCCTCCTGAAGTGCTGGGATTACAGGCGTGAGCCATCGCACCCAGCCATCATGCATTTTTTATATTGAAAAAAAAAAACAAAAAAAAAACTACAGTGGAGACTTAAAAATTTTTTAACAGCAGAAGTTAGTGAATTGATATAAGATAAAAAACACTGGAAGAAATAATTACAAGTGATAGATTAAATATGAAAGCCAGAAAGTAGAAATGTTCAATAATAAAAGAGATTAATTTGTCTTTTGAGAGATAATTTCATACAAAACGACAAATATATTTGAAAATAAATGAAATAGAGAAGTTTTTAGGAATATATGAGTTATTAAGTTTGATTCTAAAAGTTATAAAACCTTAAATAGATGAATTATCATTAAAGACAAATAGAGAATGTTGATGAAGAATGTTCTTCTCCAAAATGTCACACCCACATGATTTCTCAAGTGAACTATTTCAAATTAATTGAAAAAATAATTCTGATGCAATTTACTGCAGAAAGAAAATGAAAGCTCCCAAATTCACCTTACAAAGTCAACATGATTATAAGAAAGCTGTTTCAGAAACAAACCATATGTTCAGCTCCTCAGATTCTGAACTGCACTGCTTTGAGAATATTTTCAATATACTTTGTTGGCCTGGAATACAGGTTGAAGTTCTGGGTCTTCTGGATAGCAAGCCCCACAATCTGAATTTATTTATGTGATTGACTCTTTAAGTTCTTCTATGTGAAACATCATTATTTGGGAGAGCTAGGTTCCCATGGGATGAACCTTGGTCAATGGAAAATGAGGGGGGTTTAACAAAAATAGATCCTCCCTCCATTTTCCCTCTGTGGAGTGTTCAGAAATGAAATTTCTTTTGCATGGTGCATGGGCTGATTGTTTTTCCTTAAATATGTCGAAGTCTCGACCTCCAGTATCTCAGAATGTAACTATTTGGAGATAGAGTCTTTAAAGAGGTAATTGAATTACAATGAGGTTCTTAGGATGGGTCATAATCCAACCTGATTGATGTCCTCGCAAAAAGTGAAAATTATAACACACAAAGAGACACTAGGGATACAGACATACAGAGGAAAGACCATGTGAAGACAAAGCAAGAAAGTGGACATCTGTATACCAAGGAGAGAGGCCTCTGAAGAAACCAAACCTGCCAGTACCTAGATCATGGACTTCTCCCCTCCAAAACTGTGAGAAAATACTTGTCAGTTGTGTAAGCCACTGGATCCTTGGTATTTTGGTATAACAACTATACCAAAGTGGTATACATGGCCGGAGAACATACTTCCTGAGCTACCTGCCATGTCTCTGCCTGGCTTGTCATCAAGTAACGACCAACAATGGCCCATCATCATGGCACTTCCAATTTTCCTTGCCTTGTTTATCTTTGTTTCCTCACTTTTACTGAACTTGAACATCCCAATTAATGTGTCAACACTTTAATATTTTGTTCAGAGTCTGCTTTCTAGAGAGTCGGGGCTAATACAGCAACCTGGCAAAGATGCATTTTGAAAGCAACACCACCACTAAGACCAAGATTAGTTCTGAAAAGTGATGTGAAATATCTACTATAAATACCAATAAATAGAATCTTAGAATATTAACATAATATACAGCAAACCAAATATAATATATTAAGACATTTATTTATATTAACTTATTAAATATTTATATACAAATCACAAATAATGTTTGATTACAGATCAAAGCTGAAATATGTCATAAATACATACAAACATGCACATGTGTTAGCAAAGCCTTTATCTTTTGAAATAGTGAAGTACTTGATACATTTCTATCATCATCAACAAGGTAAAGGAGGAGGAGGAAGAGGAGGAGAAAAAAACAACATTTTATGAAATTGATATCATTTACATTACTCAAAAGATCTTCACCAATTAATTCAAAACGTCACCCCCAAAAAGCATTATAAATATTAGAAAGCGAAAGGCAAAGTTATCACTCTTTCCTAAAGATTTTTTTTTTCATTGGGAAGACCCAATACAGTTAACTGAAAAAATATTAAATATAAGATATTTTGTTAATTTTGCAGGTAGCAATAATAAGACAGAGACATTTTTACAAAAATATAACAATAACTTAGAAAATATTATGGGAAGAAAGAAGCACAGAATCAGAGGAGTGTCCAACAGAGCATAAAATAAAGCATAGAAACACCATTCCTTATTTCTCTGTACTGACTCCATACTTCTGATAGGAGATTGTTGTTGTTGTTTTTCTCACACCAACCAATTCTCTGATACCAGCTGGGTGTACTACAATTCAATTATGACACTAGCCTGAAGTTAGTGCAGTCCTCACAAGTTAAGGGTTCAGTCCCACAACTCGACACCCTAAGGCAATGTGGATTGCAAGTAGTGAGTCCCTACTTAACTATGTACACTGCTAATGTGGTTATAAATCAGGGATTCTCACAACCCCCTCCTCAGGTTCAAATTTGCAATGACAGTTCACAGAACTCAGGAAACTGTGCTTACTTACCTTTACTGGTTTATCATAAAGGGGATGGTCAAAGGTGTAGATGACTGGCCAGATAAAGAGGTACAAAGCTGAGATCCGGAAACATAGGAGCTGTGTTTGCAGGGAGCTGAGATGTACCACCCTCCCAGCAGGTGGGTGTGATCACCTACCTAGAAGCTGTCTGAACACTGTCTTTTAGGAATTTTTTTAATGGAGACATTATCACATAAAAATGATTATTAACTTGATCATCAGGCCCTGTCCATTTCCTGGAGGAAGTGGGTAGGGGGAACTGCAAGTTCTAAACTTCTAATCATGGCTTGGTCTTTCTGGTGACCTGTCCCCATCCTGAAGCTATCCGGGAGATCATTATAAGTCACTTATTAAACAAAAGAGGCTCTCATCACCCAGGAAATTCCAAGAGATTTAGGATCTCTGTGTCACAAACCAGGGTCAAAGATCAAATATTAGAACAAATGATATTCCTAACATCCCTGACACTCAGAAAATTACAAGTGTTTTAGTAACTCTGTTTCAGAAACAGGGGTGTAGAGAACAAATATATATATTTCTTATTGTGTCACAAACACTTGAAAATAAACTTTATAAGTGTATTGTACTTACATTATGAAAATATCAAAATTCTACCAAGGAACATGTAAGAAGATTTAAGCAATTAGAAAGATGCCATGTTAATGGACATGTTACAGTTTTAAATGTATCATTCTAAACAATTACAAAACTAACCAAACAATACAGAATCTAGAAAATGAGCAGCTCATTAATGCTTAAAAGTAGATTTCCAAGAAAACAGCATGATACTTAACATACACTAGTGATCATTATAATCAATGAGGAAAATGCAAATTATTAAGTAAATTATACTGGGAAAACTGGGTATCTACTAAAATAAAATAGTACCTTCACTATTCTCCTTACAATAAAATAAATTTCAAATGAATCAAATATCTATTTGCACAGGTGCATTTTTATGATTGCCAAAAGTGAATGAAATTATAATCTTATAGAGAAAAAGATTTTGAGGCATAAAACACAATTCCAAATTATAAAAAAGATACACTTTACTACATAAAAATTGCAACTTTATTTTTAGTAAAACATTTCAAGGGGTTAATTTATAAAACAGGGAAATATTTGCCACACATAGGACCTTAAAGGACTGATTTTCCTATATACTGTACATAGACGTATTTTGACACGATGTAAACAGAAAGTGAACAAATGATACTGAAGTCAGTTTTGTGAGGAATTAATTTTTTTGACCTGTCTTACGGTGCTGAGCGAAGAATTAAGTGTCAAAGAAACATGTAGGAAGTTGTTCATTCTCAGTCACTGCTTAGGGGGCAGTTCTGCTGAACTGCCATTGCGACAAGCTCAGCAGATGAGTAGTGGCTTGGAGAGAAACGGCAGGAGAGAAAGGGAGCAACAGGAAATACCCTCTTTCCCACTCTTTGGCATGACATTAATGCTCTACGTGTATCCGTGTGGATCAACTGGACACTACAGACTATGACTAGGCTTGCAGTACAGTATTTGCTAGTATTTCAAGAAAAATGGCTCCCTGCCAATTAAGTGTATTTTGGTAGGAACAGTTTCAAAAATGCACCTAAGTTGGCAAGAGCTGAAAGAAGTCAAGCAGATCCTTGATAACACATAAAATACGCATCAGTGAACTAGGCAGTAGGAATAGCCCACAGCACCTACCCACCCCCATTGCCAAAGCTGAAAACAAAAAAAAAAAACAACCCTTACCATGTGCCCAAGATGCCTGCCACATAGAAGTGTCAGTGTTAGCCAGAAGGTAGCAGCAACTGAAAGAGAATTGCAATTGCTTCCCAGTCAAGAATAAAGCATATGCATCACTTTCCCTAGTTTTGGCAATATTAGAAACAGATGAAAGAGGAGATTAAGAAAAGAAGGAGCAGTCTTCAGACCATAGCTTCTCCCCTAGTACAGATCCCCAGTCAAAGGCTAATTCTGAAGCAAGGTTAGGGAAGAGATAGATGGGTTTAGAGTTGATTTTGTACTTCTCTGATGATCAAAAGTGACTTAAAATCTACTGAATTTGTTCAATCTGTCATTAAGGGAAGGAAATAGAGGTGTCATATTTTCTCCTCCTGGAGTTACTGTTCTTTTAGAGACTCCTACCCTCTCATTCCATCTTCACATAATTAATATAATTTTGGAGTTAGGTTTTGAATTGCTGAATTCACTTGATTTGGTGGTTCTATGAATGAAATGTGTGTGTGTGTGTGTTTTTTTTTTCCCAGCATTCAAAATCTTTTTAATAAGAGATTAGGATCCAAGGTTAGTTGTTGTAGCCTCTGCTGGCCCGTCGGCCTCTGGCACGCTCGAACTTCCGGCCCTTGGAGCGGACATAGGGTTTGGTGTGGCTGCGTGGGGTTCCTGGGGCCTTGCCGAAATGCCGGTACACCTCTCGGCCCTTGCGAGGACCAGAGAGCAGGAGAGTGCCGCAGCCCTTGGGGGAGTCCAGGGCCAGCTGGTCGAAAGTGAAGATCTTGCCCCCTGCCCTGAGGATGCGGCTGTGGGCCCGGCTGGTTACGCGCAGTGCACATACCTTCAGTTTGGGCACCTCCTGAAGCCGCACGTCGTCCATTATGGTCCCCACAACCACGGCCGTTTTGTTTTCCCGGCCAGGAACCTTCATCTTCCGGATCATTGCGGAAAGGGACAGAAGCGGCCAGTTGGTGCGACTCATAAACAACCTCTTCAGCACAATCTGGTTGAATGTGGAATTGGTTCTTCTGGCCAGAAACCTATACAACTTGACCAACAGCCTCAGGTAGATATCCTGGCGCTTGGGCTCTTTGCGCGGAACCTTTCCGTCCTTGTTGTGGCGGATGTCAACTCCCATGATGGCGCCTCCTGCTCGGCCAGGTCCGGAAAGATGAAATGTGTTCTATATTTCATGTGTTAAAATTCTAATTCACAATGTGACAGTGTTTAGAGATGGGGTCTAATTAGGTCATGAGAGTGGAGACCTCATGATAGCATTAGTGCCCTTACAAGTAAAGAAAGGGTGCTCCTTTCTTTACTGATAAAGAAAGGAGCCTCTCCCCTTCCCATACCCCTCTCTCTCTCCCTCCCTCTCCCCGTCTCCCTCTATCCCACCAGAGGACTTATTAAGAAGATGGCCGTCTGCAAACCACGAAGCAGAGATTCACCAGAACCCTACTATACTGGCACTCTGACTTTGGACTTCCCAGCCTTCAGAACTGTGAGAAATACATTTTTGTTTTTAAGCCACCTGGTCTATAGTATTTTGTTTTAGCAGCTGTGTTGACTAAGAAAGTTGTCATGTGTTCTCAAGTAGGCCAATCAGACTTTCTTGAGAGTTATGTGCAGACAATACAAACAACTAACAGCAGCAGGCCACAGAGATTTCCCTGAGCTCCTCCTATGGAGATCCCCGTTAAGTCTGATACTCATTTTTTAGTTGCTTCCAATTTTGAAGAAGTCTAAATCATTAAGACATCAGTTCTAGAAATTATTTTTCTGGGCATATGCTCTCTCAGAGAAATTGGGATTAGAAAAGGGTTATTAGACTAAGATTTGTTGAAAGGCAGTGTGATTTACATTCCAATTAATAAAATAGAAGCCATGGGCAGTTAGGGAGAAACTCATCAAGATCCCACATCACCTCGCAATGTGCCCACAGATGGTGAAACTCAGGCTGTTGGGGACATTTTGCTATGTCTTTCTTTAATAACAGATAAATAATGAGATTATGGGAAAGTTTTCTTGATAATAATAAATATTAATTAATCAAGAGAATAATAAGCTACATGTAAGTTATCAGGTGATTGTAACAGCCATTATTACTACATTTTTTCCCTTTTTTGTCTTATTTGAAAAGCAATTGTATAAAATCCTACTGTATATGGTACTTCGGGGCCTGTAACATGTAGAAACCTAATATGCATGTAATAAATATGTGCCAGTGCAGCCAAAGCAGTGGCTGGGAGCTAAGCTGTAATGGGCTAAGGAAATGATTACAGATGAAAAAGTAGTAATTATAATGATGTATTGGTGAGTTTTTAACATTAGTAAATATAATGTGTATAAGAAAAATACCAAAAAATGATAATAATTTAAAAAGAAACCAAAAAACTTAATCTCTGAGACTTGCAGACCCTAAGGACATAAGGCAACAAACACTCATTATAATGCCTATTGCATCCTTCTAGCTTGGAGAAGCTGTGACTCTGTGGTAGCCATTATTCAAACTCAACCTTGCCGGGAGTGCAGACAGAGGCAGGGTATGGAGGGGAAGTAAAATCAGAAGAATGCAACTGGGAGAATAAATTTGAAATATACATTGGTTCAAGCTGAATTAATCAAGAATGATGTATCCACAGAACAAGCATTCAAGTTTCTCATTGAGGAAGTTGGCCATTCTCACACTTCATTTCATTAACTAATTTAATATTAGCTTACATTATATGACACATAAAAGGGTGATGTTTCTTGGCATAATATAGATTTTAAATGGAAAGAATTAGATGAGTCTAAACTGAAACATTGAATAAAGACTTGTTTATAGCACATCTAATTGCTCCCTATGTTCCTTACAAGGATCAAAAATTCTTATGATCCTGGGCAAAGAATAACTGTTTTCTTCAGACCAGAAACACTGAAGACAAAGTTTCACTTCCTGATTTCATTGACAGTGAAAGAAACAGCATGAACAGGTTCATAGGGCCCTGCCCCTCTGACTACCGGGGTAATAATAGATATCAAACTAGGTCAACACAACTCTCTGAACTGAAAATTTGAATATTGAGTTGAGACTCTAGGAATGGAGTCTGGAACTGAGGAATTGGATGATGTTGTCCCACAAAACACTATGAGACCACTTACCAGGAAAAAATACCAAGATTTAATAGGTTCTTGCTCTTTCCCAAGCTTGGCAATTCTGTTTTTTCATTTGCTAACGTGAGCTAATGAATTCCTTTTATTGAAGTTTCACAGAGTTGGTTTCTTTGGCTTTTTTTCAAAAAGTACTTTAATAAACTAATTTAAATATATTCCGTATATTTTATGTCATTGCTATGCTTTTCTCCCCAGTTCAATTCAATAAGAAAAAGAAACATTTAAACTTATACTGATAAATATGTAATATCTGCCTTTCTGTAATTATAACATTTTGCACTTCATCAAGGTTAGTCAAATTATGTGCATTACATGTCTGCCTGAATTATCTTTGTCTTTGAATTATCCAGTGACTTTAAATGGTAGTTCCTCATTTACTCTTTACATGGGAGTGTCAATGAGAAAACAGAAAAATGCCTGAATTATTTACACACATAAGTGGCAGTTTAATTGCTCTTGGGTAGTCTCTTGAAAGAATGAATGCTTACAATTTAGTATCTTGCAATAACTAACAGAGCCTACATTTATCTTAGTTTAAGTCAAGTCCAAAATCCAATATAAACATATGTTAAATAACATAATTTATATATCAGTAAAGTGTAACATAACTCTACACCCTCAGAAGGAGACTGTGATGAGGTACATGAGTGTAAAATAATTTCCAATCACAAGAACAATGATTCTAATGTTTCTTATCTGAATAGTATATATATATTTGATCACCTATTCATAAAGTAGCATATTCAAGGAAGTCAGTAAAAGTATTATGAGTTTAAATATTAAACAATGAAAACCATATATTATAATTTTATGTGATTCTGGATGAAACTGAAGAGAATCAAGGCATGTCAGTTGTAATCCTGTCATTGGCATTGCCTGTTTGGAAACATTTGTCAAATAGGTTATTTCATCCTCTGATTCTTTATTGGTTAAATGGTGAGATTAACCCTATATTGCTTTTTCATGTTTTTTATTTTTTGTAATGACATAGAAAAGTGTTTTTAAAGTTGAAATAGTGGAGAAGCACTTCTGAAATGGCAGATTAAGAACTACAAAAACTGTCTTTCCATAAAAGCTATGATGAGAACACTGACAAAATTTGTTAAAATCAATGTTTTCAGAACTCTGAAAATTAACTAGAGATTTACGAAAATTGAAGCAGCATTTATTCAACAAAATGGCTGAATCTCAGTAAGAATAGTAAGCTTTAGATTGTTTTGACATGTTCTTATCCCATCCTCCTCTCCACAGCTCCATGGTAGCCTTGAAACCAATTATGGTAGCTATGAAACTCTGCACCCTTGTAGCCACTGAAAAAATGAGAATGGGTTAGGAGTCTCCCAAGAGTTCTATCCCCTGAGAATTATCATCACTATTTGATTCTCCTGGTAACAGCCTAACAACTCCATTCCAGGCCTTGGAACTGACCTAACTCAGTTCTTTCTATGTAAATAGCCTTATCTCTATGGTGTTTGTCGAAAATTATCAATGGCAATCATTCAACATCAGCTGACTGAGAGGGTAATAACAGTTGATGCCAATGAAACATCCATAGGTGTCTTCTAAAATCTCTAAAATATTTGTGGGAATCTAGAAGGCCATAGGCTTTTCTAGGAAAGATCTGAGAAGGTTTTACTCTCCCCTCTGGCTGACCTTGAGATTGCTTATAAGCTGGAAGTAAAGGTTTTGGACTGACTGATTGAGACAGGTCTGGCTCTGTCACTCAGGCTGGAGTGCGGTGATAAGAACTTAGTTCACTGCAACCTTTGCTTCCTGCGGTCAAGTTAGCTTCCCACTACAGCTTCCTGAGCAGCTGGGACTACAGGTGTGCTACCACAACTGGCTAATATATACATATACATTTTTTATTTTTTATTTTTTTTAGAAACGGGGTTTTGCCATGTTGCCTAGGCTGGTCTTGAACTCCTGAACTCAAGTGATCTGCCCGACTCTGCCTCCCAAAGTGCTAGGATTATAGACATGACCCACCGTGCCCAACCTGGAAGTAAGTTCTTCATCTTTTAAAATTTAAATTTTTTTTGAGAGAGAAAGATCACATTTACATGAATTATTTTTTGTGTGTGTATAAATTTTGTCTTTTTTTTTGTTTTGGTTACATGAATAAGTTATTTAGGGATGATTTTTGATATTTTGGTGCACTCATAAACAGAGTAGTGTGTACTGTACTCAATGGGTAGTCTTTTATCCCTCACTACCCTTCCACCCTTTTCTTCAAGTCCCCAAAGTCCATTGAATCATTCTTATGCCCTTGCATCCGCATAGCTCAGATGCCACTTATGAGTGAAGACATACGATGTTTGGTTTCCATTCCTGAATTATTTCACTTACAATAATGATCTCTAGGTCCATCCAGGTTGCCCTGAATGCCATTATTTAATTCCCTTTTTTTATGGCTGAGTAGCATTTCATCACACACACACACACACACACACACACACAGCGACCAAAGAAATTGTGAATATATATGTGACATATTTTATATATATATGACAAAGCTATTGTAAAGTTGAAAGCAGAGATGTAACTGCCTGCTAGAGCATGGATCTACTCCCATACATACAGAGAACTCTTCAGCAAAAGCTGGGAAACTTATCAATTCAAGAGAATTAACATAATCTCTGTCCAATGATTAGTTGACTCCTATGCTAATTAAGACAAATTTCAGTGGCCACACATGATAAAGTATGCACACTTTAGAAAATTAGATCAGGAAAGTCACTAAACAAACAAACAACATTTACAACAAGCAGCAAAAACAAAATACTCTGGTAAAGAAAGAAAACCTGATTTCCAATGTAACCACATTACATTATTTAAAAAGTCCAGTTTTCAACAAAGAAATATTAAAGTGCAAAGAAACAGGAAAGTGTGATTCACGCTGTATATTGCAAACAAAAATAGAATAGAAATTGTCTTTGATGAAGCCCAGATATTGAATTTATTTGACAAAAGGAAAATCAGCAATTGTAAGTGTGTTCAAAGGACTAAGGGAAACTATGTCTACGGATTAAAGAAAAACGAGTAAGATATCTTGCCATGTAGAGAATAAATAGATCGAAATTATCTTTAAAATAAACAAACAGAAATTGTGGAGTTTAAAGTACAGTTACTGAAATGAAAAATTACTAGAATACTTTAATATCACAGTTGAACTGGCAGAAGAAACAAAAAAGAAAATGTTAATTTTTAGAGCCCAAAGAAATTACTAAGAAAATATATGTTTTTTAAATATAGTAAAAGAAAATCAAAGGTACAAAAAAAGAAGAATATTTGACTTAGGCAAAGACAGGAATCGGAAATTGAAGCAAACCTACCAGAATTAAAAGAACAAATATATAACTCAATAATAATCATTGAAATTTCACTTCCCTACTTTTAATAACTTATAGAACAACTAGGCATAAGAACAACAAGAAAATATAAAATTTGAGCACCACTATGAAACAACTAGACCTAAACAACACTACGACAAAACCAGACCCAACAGAAATCTCCTGAATAAACCACTAATAAAAATGCACACATACTTCCCAATAATACGTAAATATTCTCTGTGATAGACTATACACTATGACACAAAAAAACCCTCAATAAGGATTTAAAAATATTGAAGTCATGCAAAGTATGTTCTCTAGTCACAATGAAATTAAATTAGAAATTAGTAAACACTTAGGGGATATTTAAAAATAGGTAGAAATTAATACTCCTAAACACTAAATGGGTCCAAAAAATAAAAAGTGCATTAAAAATACCTTTTATATGAATGAAAATGAAAATATAACATGCCAAAAATCATGGTATATGGTTGAACTAGAACTCAGAGTGAAATTTATAGGTATAAAACAGTTATATTGCAAAATAAAAAGAAAATTTCTGATTAATATTCTAATATTTTACCTTAAAACACGGGAAAACAGTGTTTTACAGAAAGCCAAAGGAAAAATGTAATAAAGATCAGAATGGAAATAGAGAATAGTGAAACAATGGAGAAAAGTTCATCGAAAAAAAATTAATAAAATTAGGAAGCCCAAAGATTATGCAACCAACACTGACCAACAAAAGGAGAGAGAAGATTGAAATTACTAAAATCAGAAATAAAAGAGGAGACATAATTAGTGACTTTACAGAAATAAAAAAGGTTTGTAACGTAGTACTGTGAACACCTGTATGCCAACAAAATAGTTAACTTAGAAGAAATAGACCAATTTTGAAAAAATAGATACACACTATCAAAAGATTTTCAAGAACTACAAAATCTGAATAGACCTGCAATAAGCAAATTGATTGAATGAGTAATCAAAAAAAAAAAAAAAATTCCACAAAGAAAAGTTCAGACACCGATGGCTTCACTTGTGAATTCTACCAAATGTTTAAAGAAGAATTAATATCAATCCTATTCAACCTTTTCTAAAATGTAGAAGAAAGAACATTGCCCAATGCATTCTGAGTTCACTATTACCTGGGTAACGAAACAGACATCATAAGAACAGATCAATATACCTTATGAATACAGATACAAGAATTTTCAACATAATATTAGCAAAAAAAACTAGCTTCTAGAAAAATATTATTTATTACAACCTACTAGGATTTATTACAGGAATTCAAAGTTAACAAATTTTTAAAAATCAATAAAATATGCTGTACTGATATAATAAAGAATAAAATACCACAAATTATCTCAACAGTGCAGGAAAAAATGACAAATACCATAACCTTTCATGATAAAAACATTCAACAAAATACAAGTACCTGTTAACTTCCTCAACTTTTAAGAGGCCATATGTGAAAATCCACACATAACTTCATATTTAATAATAAAGGAATGAATGTTTTCTTGTTAAAATTAGAAAAAAAGACAAGGTTGTCTGCTTTAATAGGACAATTAGACAATAAAAAATAAAAGGCATCCATTTGGAGAATGAAGAGCAAACCTATCTCTGCAACTCTTAAAATTTAAAAAGAATAAATATGTTAGCATGGTTGCAAGATACAAGATCAATACACAGATTCATTTATATACGACGGATGAATATTCTGAAATGAATTTAGGAAAATAACCTCATTTGTAATAGCATAAAAATAATAAAATATTTAAGAATAAATTTAACAAAATAATGTTAAGACATAAACGGATAACTAAAAAACATCATTTACAAATAACGAAAATCCAAACAATAAAAAGACATCCCGGCCAGGCATAGTGGCTCACATCTGCAGTCCCATTACTTTTGGAGGCAGAGGTGGGTGGATCACCTCAGGTCAGGAGTTTGAGACCAGCCTGGCCAACATGGCAAAACCCTGTCTCTACTAAAAATTCAAAAATTAGCTGGGCATGGTAGCACATGCCTGTAATCCCAGCTACTCAGGAGGCTGAGGCAGGAGAATTGCTTGAATCTGGGAGGTGGAGGCTGCAGTGAGCCAAGATTGCACCATTGCACTCCAGCCTGGGTGACAAGAGTGAAACTCTGTCTCAAACAAACAAACAGGAAAAAAAAAAAAAAAAAGAAAAAGAAAAAAAGACATCCCATGTTCACAGAAAAGAACACACTATGAAATTGGCAATGCTTTCCACATTTATCTATAGATTGAATGCAATCCGTGCCACAACCCCAGCTCTTTATTTGTGTGAAATTGCTAACCTGAAGATAAAATTCAGATAGAAATGCAATGGACCCAGAAAAACCAAAATTAAAAAAAAAAAAAAAAAAGCTTGGAGAACTTACACTATTGACCTTAAATCTTATTACAAAGAAAAAATAATTAAGACAGTGTAGTATTGGCATAACAGTAAACACAGACCAAAAAGTGGAATTGAAAATGCAGAAATAAACCTTTACATTTATGTTATAATAATTTTCAACGGGGATACAAGGCAACTCAATGGAGAAATAATCATCTTTTCAACAACTGATGATAAAACAACTGGATATCTAGATGCCAAAGAATATCTTTTGAGTCCTTCCTGATGGCATACACAAAAATTAACTTAAAATGAATGTTTGCCCTAATTGCCCGGCTAAAACGGTAATATTCTTTTAAAAATACAAGGTGTTAAATCTTCATGACTTTGGATTTCACAAATGGGTTCTTAGATACGACATCTAAAGCACCCCCAGCAGAAGGAAAAAAATGTTAAATTTGACTTCATCAAAATTATAACCTTTTATTTGCTGCAGAGGATACCATCAAGAAAGTAAAAACTTGACCCCAAAAAGTGATGAAAATATTCACAAATCTCATATCTATTGAGGGAATTTTATGCAGAAAATATAATACATAAAACCTTGTATGCAGAATATGTAAATATTTGTAATTCAATAATAAAATAATAAAAACAAAGAACAAATTCATATATGTCTTAAGAATATTAATACACATTTTTCTGAAGAAATTACACAAAGGACCAAAAAGTACATGAAAATATAGTCCTTAGGAAAATTTTGATTAAAAATACAAGGTAACACTTCACATCTTCTAGGATGGCCAAAATGAAAAAATATAGATGATAATAAGTCAAAATCATCATACATTGCTAGTGGGATTGTAAAGTGCTGTAGCTACTTTGGAAAACAGCCTGGCAGCTCCTCATCAAGACAGGAACCCATGTCAATTAATATTAAGGCAGACACTCCTATTCATTAATGTATGGTTTATCATTTTTGTTCAAGATTAAATGAATAAGAAACATGTATCCACACCAATGATACTTTTACAGTTGTCTTTACAAATGTTATATAAGATTTATTAACTCAAGATGGATTAAAGACTTAAACATAAGACCTAAAACCATAGAAACTCTGGAAGAAAACCTAGGCAACACCATTCAGGACATAGGCATGGACAAGGACGTCGTAACTAAAACACCAAAAACAATGGCAACAAAAGCCAAAATTGACAAATGGGATTTAATTAAACTAAAGAGCTTCTGCATAGCAAAAGAAACTATCATCAGAGTGAACAGACAACCTACAGAATAGGAGAACATTTTTGCAATCTATCCATCTGACAAAGGGCAGAATCTACAGAAACTTAAACAAATTTACAAGGAGGAGAAACAAATATCCCCATTAAAAAGCGGGCAAATGATATGAACAGACACTTCTCAAAAGAAGACATTTATGCAGCCAACAAACTTATTAAGAAAAGCTTATTATCACTTGTCATTAGAGAAATGCAAATCAAAATCACAATGAGATACCATCTCATGCCAGTAACAATGGCGATCATTAAAAAGTCAGGACACAACAGATGCTGGAGAGAATGTGGAGAAATAGGAACCCTCTTATACTGTTGGTGGGAGTGTAAGTTCGCCCATTGTGGAAGACAGTGTGGTGATTCCTCAAGGATCTAGAAACAGAAATACCATTTGGCCCAGCAATTCCATTGCTGGGTATATACCCAAAGGATTATAAATCATTCTACTCTAAAGACACATGCACACGTATGTTTATTGCAGCACTGTTCACAATAGCAAAGACTTGGAACCAACCCAAATGCCCATCAATGATAGACTAGATAAAGAAAATGTGGCACTTATACACCGTGGAATACCATGCAGCCATAAAGACACGGGTTCATGTCCTTTGCAGGGACATGGATGAAGCTAAAAACCATTATTCTCTGCAAAGTAAGACAGGAACAGAAAACCAAACACCAAGTGTTCTCACTCATAAGTGGGAGTTGAACAATGAGAACACATGAACACAGGGAGGGGAACATCACACACCAGAGCCTGTTGGGACTTGGGGGCTAAGGGAGGCATAGCATTAGCAGAAATACGTAATGTAGATGATAGGTTGATAGGTGAAGCAAACCACCACGACATGTGTATACCTATGTAACAAACCTGCACATTCTATATATGTATCCCAAAACTTAAAGTATAACAATAAAAAAAGATTTAGTTTTAAAGGAGGGTTTAGTTGAATATAAGTTCCTATATCACAGAAATGCAGTGGATGTGGATTTTCAGGATTTGTTACCATGGGCCCCCTTCAACTCTTCACTCCTGCTTAAAATGACTGAGTTAACCTATATTGAGAAGTTGTATTGTTTTAATATATGCTGGCTTATATTGGATAGCACTTGCAAGCCACACCAATGAACATTACTCAAATGACAAATAGAAAGAAAATCCTCAAGTAATGTTCAGTGGAAAGTAACTAAACAAATAAATGCAATTGTAAATGGGAAAATGGCATTTTCACAATGAGTCAAGATTACGTAAAAAGTTTGTCTGGAATCTAAATTGTTTACAATAGTTTTCCCCTAAGGACCAATTAGGATCAGGAATTCAATGTTCTGTTAAAATCCTTTTACCTGAATTTTGGGCAATCTAACTTTTGATGTATTATCTTTGATTTGATTCTTTATTTCTTTTGAAATATTTTGTTCAATATCTTCTTTCAAAGTCTCTTTTACTGAGGAATATAAAATTTCTAGAATTTTAGATCAGAATTTTAGAGGTCATCCAGTCCAATATCATCATTTTAAAGGAAAGGAATTTGAAGCTAAGACAGGTTAAGACCACGTGTTTCTTTATGGAAAAGTATGTTCAGTTTGATGATCAATCTATTTCAGTACTATACTTTAATTGTCTAAATTTTATTTACTCTCATTTGTTAGGATTTTCCTTCTGTTCTTAAATTTAAAATTACTTTCTTCTTTGTAGCCTGACATATTTAATACCATTTCATTCTCAAATGACAAATATCTGTATAAACCAGTTATCTGTTAGAACATAGGGTACAAAGTTTCTTTTACCATATTCTTCAGTAATGAAAAATTCCAATACTCTACTATTTGAAATATCAGCATTACAGAGGTTTTTAGTGTTGTTTTGCTGGAATAAGAATGGATACCCTTTCCTTCCTTCTTTGCCTGACTACTTACATACATAAAGCATATATATTTCCAGCAATATGAAGGAATCTCAGGTGCTTCTAATGTCATAGAAAGTATATTCAAGGGTACACCTACAACTTAAAAATATATTTTGCTAAAGTTTCCCAATACCCTGTAACTTTGCCATCAATATTTGTTCTAAAGTTGACTCATACCAGTTTCTAGGCAGGGGTATCATTGATATGAATTGTATATAAATAAGAGATCTGGCTTGGCATCCACACATCTTATGCATGTGTAAGCTAAAATTATGTTTTATAGTGCATACATTGAGAATTAATAAAATTAAAAGATACATTTTTACCAGAATACAACTCAGAAACCTCAGTAGCAAGGTGAAAGGTGGAAATGTGTTGCAGGCATGTCGTAAACACTTGTTGAACTGAATCACAGAAGTCTTGGAGACACCTTTTTTGTTTCTTGTTTCTCCTATCTAAATGAGTGAGATCTACCCTGAATAAGTACATCCACAAGCATTCTACATTCTGAATTCTCTGAAGTGCATAGATTTAGATAATAGCAGTTAGCTACACCATTGCAGTTTGCTAAAAGCACAATGCTGAACTGGAGCCAGTATAGCCAGAGTGAGAGGCTCCCACAAACAATTTGAGCATTACTTTCAGAAAGGAATCTAGGATAATAAAGAGAAATAAAATGAATCAAAAACATAGCTCAGAAATAAAGGAGCTTCCTCAAGGAGTCAAAGAGAAATAATATTCTACTCTTAAGATCTTTGCTAACATTCTAGTAAGAAGAGGATAGTAGCTATTCATAGACACATATATACACAATGAAATGATTTATGTATGGCCTAAATGTAGTGGATATGTGTATTATTTATAATTTAGTAATTACATTTTTATAGTCTATAAAAAATGATTAAACCCATATCAAGTGCTGGTGCAGAGGTCCTTAAAGTAAGAACAAATGCACATAATCCAGTTAAAGACAGGACTGCATAAGGGAAATGCCATTTCACTGAATTATTTGAATGATATAGCTATCTACTTTATTTCTGTCAATTTCTTGGCCAAATTCCTTAGTTTCAAAGTCTTATTTCTTGTTCTTCATTGTATCTTTAGTATTTTAACTTTTCTCTTCTTAGCACTTATCTCTCTGATGTCTTGTATTCCAGAGTATACCTGCCCAGTATGGTATATATTGAATTTTACAAAGGCCTTGTTTGCAGCCCTGACAACCTGCAAGCAAGATATGTACAACCATTTTCATAATATGTGCTTGATTTTTCTTAGCTTAGACATTTTTGTACTAACAAAATGCCATATTGAAATAATTCCTTGAAGTACCATTAGGAAGAGGGATTATAAACTATTAGCCTCAATATTTCTGAAATTGTTGCGAGTAAACCAGCTGAGCAAGATTTTAAAAAGCTTAGGTCAGACAGAACTCTGGTTGTGGTAAGTTATTCAATAAATATACATAGATCGTCATATCAGCTGCTTGGACCGGTCATTTTTGAGAAAGAATAGATTCACATTTTATTTTATATTATAATATCCATCATTTAATTAGTTTGGAATCATATAGATACATCATTAATGGATTATTATTTGCCTTAAATATTTATTAATTTTTTATTTATAAAGGAGGTTCTACTTTCCCTCTCCACCCGGAATTTAAATGACTCTGTGAATACAGCCTATATACAGGAGGAAACAAACCTTGGCAGGTAATAGTAGCAGCTGTTTCCAGCAGTCACACTTTATCTCATTTTGGTCTGAATTTTTGCTCATTCTTATACCTGGTAGTTTCTTAGTTCTTAGATTTTTTTGGGCTCTGATTCCCAAAACAAGTCTTTCTTATTTTGAACAACTGTTTGTACCTTTTTGTATGTTTCTCTTAAACATTGTTTTGTGTCCCACTTTGGCTTTATACATTGTCATTTTGTAGTCAGAGAAACTGGCACCAGTCAAAGACTCATGGCTTCATACAAGAAAGAGCAGATTGATACGATGCTAGCCTCTGAGGAAACAACAAATATTGTTTTAGTATACCACATTATTTTATATTTATATGTATCTATATTTCATATTAGTTCGCTGACGACTTTACTTGGGAGATTTGTCTTAACAAAAGTTATAGAAAATTGTAATTCTTAATTAGTAGAGATTCTACTTTTTATTAAGAAATAATCTACTTCAAATTAAGAAATATACATTATACATATCATAAAATATTACCAAGAATATGACAGTTTATAACAAATTATCAATATACATAGAGGGATTTTGATATTAACAATAACTAATATTTTTGTATGTTTACATTGTGCCATGCACTGTTCTAGTTGCTTTACCTATATTAACTAATTTGATTCTCACAACAACCTTATGTGACAAGAACTAGTATTATTTCAATTTTATTAATAGTGATGAGATAACTGAGGCAGAGAAGTTAAGCAGCTCACCCAGTTTTATACCCAAACACAGTTAATGAATGATTGAGAACCAAAATGAAAATAATGCTTTTATTGATTATTTTATATAACAAAGTTCAGTGGAGAGAGGGCCATTCAAAGTAATCTCACAAATATTGAATAATTTTGATATCTACTGCTGAAGGGACATAGAGGGAGTTAAGCAGGTACATGAAGGGTTACCTAAGGTAGCTGAAGAAAGGAGCAATCAGAGAAGGAACTCTAAAGAACGAACTAAGTCATGATAAACAGTGGAGTTAGTTTGGTGAGGTGGGAAGCAGGAAGCTGAAAGAGAGTGGAGTTTGGAAACTCTTCCAGACAGAAAGAATAGGAAGTGCCTGAGACAAGAGGAGTAGCCTGGTTTTGGTGAACTGCAGGGGAAAGCTGGACTCAATCATGCACAGCCCCATAGACATGTTGAAGACCTTGGGGTATCTTGCGAGAGCAATGGAAAACTACTAAAAAGGTCTATAGACGCAAGTAACTTATTCACTCTAGCAGCACTATGGAGGATGGAATGAAACGATAAACTTACAGAATCCAATAAAAAAGTTGTTTATGGTAATCACATCACAATGATTTAGAGAAGTTTATTTTTGTTTCTAACATCTCTAGATTTATAGAAGAGGAAAATATGATTGTTTTAATTTAGTTGTAATGGTACACATAACACCTTGGGACCACATATAGAAAGCATAATTTTCTATTTTTATAGTATTTTGAGTTTTAGGGTACAAGGGCACAACATGCAGGTTTGTTACATATGTATACACGTGTCATGTTGGTGTGCTGCACCCATTAACTCATCATTTACACTAGGTATATCTCCTAATGCTATCCCTCCCCCCTCCCCCCACCCCACAACAGGCCCCAGTGTGTATCCCTTTCTTGTGTCCAAGTGTTCTCATTGTTCAATTCCCACTTATGAGTGAGAATATGCAGTGTTTCGTTTTCTGTTCTTGCAATAGTTTGCTGAGAATGGTGATTTCCAGCTGCAGCCATGTCCCTACAAAGGACATGAACTCATCCTTTTTTGATGACTGCATAGTATTCCATGGCACATATGTGCCACATTTTCTTAGTCCAGTCTGTCATTGATGAACATTTGGGTTGGTTCCAAGTCTTTGCTATTGTGAATAGTGCCGCAACAAACATACGTGTGCATGTGTCTTTATAGCAGCATGATTTATAATCCTTTGGGTGTATTTACCTCTGGGATGCAGAATTTTTCAAAGCTTAGGTCTTGGATTCTAATGCTAACTTCTGAAGTCTACAATTTGCTAGTTATTATGTATATTCTAGGGCAAGCTGTTCACATGGGGAATAGGGAATAGTCGAAGTAAAAGTAGAGAAACATTTTTAAAGTCTTTGTTGCATAAAAGAGGCACATTGTCTCAAAAATATCACCATTATGAGGTTAATATGTTGGTTGTTTTAAAGGAAAATAAAGAACATAGTAAAAACCATTAAATTCCATTAATCTACTGCTTAATCAAACAAGAGTGTATTGTGGAAATATCAACAAACAAGATTAAAATAAGCACACTGAAATGTAAACATCAGTTTACAGGAAATCTCTTTCTATGGAATATTTCATTCCTCAAGGAAACATTAAAACACTTCTGTGGTATAAAAACATTCAATGAGTCAACATTTATTTATTGATCCTCTGTTGTGTGTGGTCCAGTAGATCTGATGCTTCATTAACATGCATATGCCTAACTGATGAGATAACAATTCTCTAGTTCTATATTCCAGTTTAGTTATTTCAGATGCTAAGATTAATTATATTTGAATTTGCAGATTAAGCATTTCTTAATGTGGTTATGAAGAAGATACATTTCTTTCTCAGAAGCATAAATTTATGATCTTAAAAATAACCATAATAAGGAGATCTTGATAAAAATGTCATTTAAAAAGTAAAAAACAAAGAACAAACAAGCTCTCTGCTTGCCTCAACTAGATCTAATCTAATTCTATTGCTAAAAAAGTTGTTATCGGTCCTGTATATTGACATATTTTTTATCAGTAGAGAATGTTACTATGGCTGATATTTGATTGAAAAGGATGTTGCAGTTGTTAGAGGAGAAAAAGGAAAGAGAAAGGGACACTAGATGCCTGTTCCTCAGGCTAATTGGCTGCCTTTAACCTTGTATTTGTTGACCCTCACCTTTTGTCCACATTTTCCTCACACCACAAGTACGCACTCATAAATTTCAGCTCCCAAGCTTATTACATTTGAGACTGTAAAATGCCAGGAGCTATGTTGCTAAAAGTGCTGCCTCTCAAACAATTTTCTCCAATGATATTAACCTTGAATGCAAGAGATGTAAGTGATGGAGAGTTTACACACCAAATAAGTTATAGTCTACTTAATCTAAATCCTTCATTTAAAAGAAAATGACTAGATTTGAAGGTCAGGAGAACTTTACAGTTACACTGATATTCTTGGCTGGTTAATGGCTGTACTTAACCAGTATAACAAACAACAAAACAATCATGATTCTAGGTGTTCTCCCTGAAGAAGTTATTCTTAAAAATAATAAAAAAAAAAAGGTTGATCTAGTTGGATTACTAATTTCAGATTACTCTATGTAAAGCAAAGTCCATGCAAGATAGTAATTTATTCCATTTATGTGAAAGATACATTTTGTCTCTATACATCAATTACATTAAGTTGAATTTCACTGAATCCCATTGTTTTAATTACTATGAATAGTTTTTAAAACCATCCGAAGTAAACATTTTATATTCTTAATGCCTTCATGAAAGGTGTGAATTTTAATATTGTGTTTTCATATTTGAATATATAGAAGCTAACTAATTTTCATCACATATATTTATCAATTAAAAACGGTGATTTTATAGACCAATAATTCACTCAATTTGAAAATTACAAAATTTGTTTGGCATTAAATTTTTGGAGACATTTAAAAAATAAACGTGCAAATCCTCTTGCTTAGATTTCTTTCTTCAATAGCAACTTACCTTCCTCAGTCGCCGGGAGTGGTGGCTGTGGATGGGTCCCAGATGAGCCTCTACTGGGAACTGGTCTTAGCCTAAAGGGAACTAACTGCCTTGCTCAAGGTCGTGTGCCATCCCAAGAAAATTTCACATCCAAAGACTGGTTGACTTGGAGGTAAAAAGAGTCAGGGCTTTGGCCACAGTTCTGACAACTGAAGGCCATCCCAGCTTCAGAGCTTCCTGTGGGATTGGCTGAGGTCTTTGTTCACTGTATAGCAGTTCAACTTCTCCCTCTACCTATTACTATTTCTTTGATTCCCTCAGAGTTGTGTCCTGGAGTACCTCCCAATAAACTTTCTGCTTACTAATCTCCATCTCACAATCTGTTTCCCCAAGGAATCCATTCTAGGATATGTTGGAACTAAGAATAGACTAAGAAAGTAAGCTTAAAAAAATGGATTTTGGAACATCATCGCCTGTACAGTGGCGATGAGGACTCCACGGCTAGGATTAGCCTCTGGTGTGCCATAAAAGTACAATCATGAAATTTAAAATTTGACCGGTAATAGAATGGGGAAAAGGTATATACTGTCACTGGCTGCTGCAGTGTTCCAGGTATTTGAGAGGATCTCAGAAAGTAGGAGTTATGAAGATAATAGGATTGGATGATGGTCTTAAGTGCACTAACATATGCAATGACAGTGAATGGCATTGGAAAAAAAATAAAGTGAAAAGGTTATTAATGGAATATTTAATGCACAGTGTGAAAGACACAGGGTTTCCTTGGCAACATGTAAAGAGACTCTCCTCTTCTTAGCCAGGGAGCAGAAATGCTCAGGGTCAGTCCCAAGACTTAATTTAAAAGATAAATAGGGGCCTTAATTAAATAGAATAGGAATCCAGAGAATTAGGAATGGCAGTATCAGGGTTGAAACTCTAACCCCATACTGTTAAACACTCTCATCTAACTTTCTATTCTGTCCCCCTCCTTCTTACAACACCTTCAAAATCCAGTTCCCTATGTACTCTCTCATCTCCTGTCTGTACATGTTGGTAGGTTTGTAGTTCCATGAGGTATGCTCCCTTTCCTTTCTTAGCAGGCCCAGCATTTATCTAGCTGGATTATGTTGTGACTTGACCTTAGTTAATGGTTAGTGGCTAGGAGGAGAGATGGGGCATATCCTGAGGGGAGAGCACATTTTATTTTACAAGAGGCCCTTACATCACCTTCAAACAGTGGAGCGCCAGTCACTGAGAAGGAGGAAGGTGTCATAGCTGCAGACCAGTAGAATTTGGGATGCCTTGAGATTTCCAGGGGTGACAGTTTCAACCCAGATGTTGTCAATCCTAACTCTCAGGATCCCAATTCTGTTTAATTAAGGCCCTTATCCTTGTCATTGATGACTTTTCTTTGCCTCTGAAATCTTTTAAATTAAGTGTTGGAACTGACCTTGACCTTTTCTGCTCTCTGGCTAAGAAGATGAGAGTTTCTTTACATTTGCTAAGGAAACCCTGTGTCTTTCACACTTTGCATTAAATTTTCTATTAATAACCTTCTCACTTTATTTTTTCCAATACCATTCACTGTCTTTGCATATGTTATTGCACTTAAGACCATCATCCAATCCTATTGTCTTCATAATTCCTACTTTCTGAGAACCCCTCAAATACCTGGAATATGGCAGCAGCCAGTAGGAATGAAATTCCTGTTTCCTTGATGGTTATTAGCTTAGGGCTGTTCCCAGGTTCTAGAGGCCACCCACATTCCTTGGCTTGTGGCCCTTTTCTGCCATTTTCAAAGCCAGTAATAGCACAAGTCCTCTCAAGCTTTCCATCTCTCTTGCCTCTTCTTCCATGATCACATCTCTCTGTCCTACCTTTCTGCTTTTGAATCGCCATGTTGCCTCATTTTGGAACCACCCTAGTTCTTGCATTCCTCTTAAAAGCAGCCAAGGCTTTTATTCTGAATGGATTAGTCTTCAGATTTGCTCAGGTCTGCTTCCTCTATTCTCTCACAGGTGTTAAACCCTTGACCATTTCCCAATAAACTTCCTGAAAGCTAATCTCCAGCTCAGAATATGGTTTCTGAGAAAGCTGACCTAAGACATCTTATTTGCTTATTGAAATGCTGTCTTTGTAGACGTTCCTTCAAACATGGATTAGGAAAAATTTCATCTTATTTGCTTTGGGATGATACTTTTAAAAATGATCAAAGTCTGTTATTTTAACATTAATAAACTATGTGAGCCAAATGGCAAGGAAACATTAAATATCAAAGCATCATGCTTTTAAAAAAATGTTTCTATTGGCCACAAGGTTTGACAACGTATGCTTCATAGTGGTATTGAAAATGATGTTCATGCCAATTCCTTTTTGAAAGCAGTAGGGTTACTTATAGTAACAGAACTTTTTCTATTGAATTCTCATTCTTATTCCATTTGTCAATAAGATTCCTAAAGAAACAAAACAGCCATCAAAAGTCATCTTTAGAAATATGCTTGGTAAAAATAACAAATTTTTTAATAAGTAGGGAAAATATAATAAAAGTGGAACCACACAGGGAAATGAGGCAAAAGGCTTCTCTCTTGTTCTATATGCAATTATTAGTAAGTATGGCAGTCAGATAATTGTCAAATGCAGAGATAAGCAATTGAGTATGAGTACCTTGCTACAAAACATTTTTCTTAAGTTCATAGAATATTACTGATATAGTTGTATGTTCCTCAAGCACTAATACAATTCCTTGCACAGGTATAGATGCTTTGCTATTTGAATCTGTATAATCTTGGAGAAATCATCTCATACTGGTTTTGCATTTCACCAAATAAAGTTAATAGTCTTGTTGAGAGGATATAATATAACTTGTAAAACATTTATTGTAGTTTATCACCTGGTAACCAATAAATAATTTTAGCTGTAATTATTATTTTCATTTCAAGCATTTCTTCAATTAGTAGGTAGGTCATGAATCCTCAAATCACATTACTGACAACTGATAATAATATGTCATAATTGTATGGTTTTACTATCTGTCAGGCTGCTAATCACTTTTTCTGTGTTATCTTATTTAACTCTCACCATCACCATATGGGGAAAGCTATGTTATTCACATCATTATTTCCATTTCATACCTGAGAAGATTATACACTAAGGGGAGAAGTTATCTCCCTATAATCATATAGTGAGTACACAGCTGAATCTAAGATTTGAATCTAAATCATCTTATTTTAAAATTTCATGTTATGGACCACTCCAATGTACTGCATTCTGCATTATGGGACCTTAATCAGGGGAATACCAATGCTGTCAAATTAGTGTGAAACACAGAGGAAGGGAGAGATATTTGTTTGGATAAGTGATTGAACTAATCTGATCAGGTTTCTGACTGGGATACTGCCAATATTCACAGAGCCAAATTGGTCTTACAACAATATCATTAAAAAAACAAATAATGGAAATAAATGTACCTTACTGGCATCTGTTCTTCCCAAATTTGAACTATATCTTCAAGCTAAGACAATTTCTCCAGGTTTCTAAAATGTTCTAGGATCAGTTTTCATATATCTGTATTGCTAGTGTTGTTTTCAAATTATCAGCCTAAATGTCTTCCCGGATATCTGGGTCCCCTTTCCAATTCCACACTCTTTTAATCTTTCTCAAATTATTTAATTTTATTTTCGGGAACTTCCAGTCTCCTATAAGGAAACTGGTGTTCGTAGTATTATAAAAATATTGACAGCGTACTGAAAAAAAAAATACTACACCCAATAAAACATCAGCAGTATCAATCAGAAAAAAAGGGCACTTCATGTGCTTAAGACAACTAGTTTTTCTACCTTACAAAAACAACCACAACCAAAGAACATTCATTGGTGAGTTTGAGCCATGCAGTTTCAAAGTAAGTCCAAAAATCCTTTACCACTTCATATCCAAGAGTGGAGCGTAATTTCCCCTACCCTCGAGCATGGACTGAATTTAGTGAGTCTCTTGCAATAAATAGAATTTCACAGAAATGAAAACATAAAGGACATTCAGAATCTTCCTTATGTTTTTTTCTCTCTCTTATTTCACTTCCCTTTCTTTCCCTTCTCTCTTATCTCATGCTCAGAAGAAAGATAGTTGCCATATTGTGAGGACACTCAAGTAGACCCATGGAGTGGTTCCCATGATTGGAAAAATGGCGTCTTCCAAGAGATGTGAAGGAGTCATTTTGGCAGCAGATCCTCCAGGCCTACTCTGCTTATGAGAGACACTGAGACAGAATCCACCCAGATGAGCCACTCTCAAATCTCTGAAACACAGACACTGAGATAATAAACACTACTTTAAGTTGTTACATTTGGAAGTAATTTATTATGCAGCAATAAATAACAAATATTGGCCAGTAATTAATAATCTCTGAGTCCTGCAATAAAATTTCCTAGCAAAAATATTGGAAGAGAAATATTTTCCAAGTGATATGCAAAAATTTTAAAAAATCAAAAGACAAGTCTTCTTCATACAAGTGGCCAAGAAACATGAAAAAATGTTCAATGTCAGTAATCATCAGAGAAATGAACATCAAAACCACAATGAGATACAATCTCATACTAGTCAGAATGGTTATTCTTAAAAAGTGAAAGAAACGACAGATGCTGGTGAGGCTGTGGAGAAAAAGGGACACTTATACACTGTTGGTGGGAATGTAAATTAGTTCAGCCATTGTAGAAAGCAATTTGGAGATTTCTCAAAGAACTTGAAACAGAACTATCATTTGACTCAGGAATCCCATTGCTGGGTATAGAGCCAAAAGAAAATAAATCATTCTACCGAAAATACACACATACTCATATGTTCATCACAGTGTTATTCACAATAGCAAAGACATGGAATCAGAGTAGGTGAATAAAGAAAATGGGTACTTATACCATTTTGGATATGGTGGGTTGGATAAAGAAAATGTGGTATATATACACAATGGAATACTACACAGTCATTAAAAACAAAACAAAACAAGACAAAATCATGTCCTTTACTGCAATGTGGATGCAGCTGGAGGCCATTATTCTAAGTGAATTAACGTAGGAACAGGAAAACAAATACCACATGTTCTCACTTATAAGTGTGAAGTAAATATTAAGTACTCATGGACATAAAGATGGCAACAGTGGAAATTAGGGTCTACTAGAGAGGGAATAGAGGGAGCGGGGAAAGGTTTGAAAAAGCTATTGGGTACAATGCTCAGTACCTGGGTAACAAGAGCAATCATACCCTCAACCTCAGTATCATGCAATATACCCATGTAACAAATCCATACTGTATCCCCTGAATCTAAAATACAAGTTGAAATCGTAAAATCAAAACAAAACAAGAAAAACAAGCCTTCTACAGCTGCATGTTGGTTATCTAAATGTTCCTCACTATATTAAAGTTGAATACATGAAAATCTTCTAAGGCATACATTTCTATTTTCCTTCTTCTCACTTCTCTTTACATATTGTATTTATAAACTAGTCAATCTTGGTCATGGAGCATATGGATAATTAAACCAAGGACATAGATATAATCACCTTATAGACCTATATATCCTGATCAGAGAAAACTAACTTCTTAGAACCACTAATGTAGAAAAATACCTTATTACAGACAATGTTATGTGGAATTTTCCACTTGTCTCAGAAGGCTGTTAGAGAATAGGCATTGCTTTCCACTAACTATATCAACACTGAGAAAATAACAGAAAAGTTCAGGTCCTACTTATGTTGCAGATATTATTATCTTCATATGAAGATACAAAGATGAAAATACGTAGATGAAAATGTGTAAAATAAAAAGGTCTCTAAACCTATCCTGAAATTGGAAAATTTCATGAATGAGAAATAGGTCATTTACCTTTTCAAGTTATTGTTTTGTAAACAGGGCTCCAAAATACAATTTAAATTATTGCAGAGTTGTATGTATACTGAGTAGTTCCCATATATTAATAGTATACATTAAAATATAATAAACTCGCTTTCCTGCAGTTGTTAAAAAATTGATATGCATTTGTAGCAAATCTTCAGTTAAATAAGGTAAGGCAAATGCACCATTTCCTCCAACTTTTGATGTGAATGTGCTCTGGGCTTCTGTTAGATGAATCAGTATAAATGCATTTGAGTCCATTTAAAGATAGAGGTGATATGCTGTCAAAAGAAAGGGGGGGCAGGGAAATATGTGAGAAACAATCTGTGTTCTAGTCCTGGTTCTGTCAAAAACCAGACTTAAAATATTAATCTTTCAGTTACTATTGTATTTGAATAGTAATAAAATAATAACAGACAAGGAAATAATATTTCTCTATTAGCACAAAAAATTACAGTCTGATCTCTTTTTTCCTATCATCATTGAGCAATTAGGTACAGGAGTTCAACACACTTATTATAGGAATTCAAAGGGAACACCAAAAATATGAACTTAAATGACAACACTTGATGGCATACAAAGAGAGAAAAGAAGGAAGGGAGAGAAGAAAGAAGGGAGGGAAGGAGCGAGGAAGGAAGGAAGGAAGCAAGGAGGGAATTAAGGAAGGAAGGAGGGAAGGAAAGAAAAGAAAAAATGTATTCTTCATTGCTCGGTGAGGAGAAAACCTGACAAAAAGGTATTGAGCTGAGTAATAAAATGGGCCTGGCACTTTATTTAGTGTTAAGCATTCAAAAATTAATAATATATGGCCCGAGCAGGCTTATGTAACTCCTTGTCTAATATGAAAGGGCAGATGTGTAAATAAATTGTATAACAATACAATAAATTGTAACATTGAATTGTGTACGGGGAAAAATAAGAGGAATTGATTTGAATAAGTTAGAGAGGATTTCACAAAGGCCAGGATACTTAGGCAGTCCCTTCAAGAATCCATAAAAAGACTCACATGTAAAGAAGATGGGGAGCAAATCTGGTTAGAATGAAAGCATGTGCAAAGACGTGGATATGTGGAAAAGAATGAGGTATTTGGAGAAGTGCGAGTTTTAAATGGGTGTAGGTTAGAGTATCTGCAGTAGTGATATATACAGAGAAGAGGGAATTATCAAGCATATATTGGGAAAATAAGAATGCTTTTTTTAAAAAAAAAAAAGAAAAAAGAAAGAAACAGTCACATGGGGAATGTACTGCAGGAGAGATTACTTGCTCCATCCAAAAGACAACTAGCTACATGCTGTCAAGTTTCAGTAAATGGCTTTCAATCAGGAATGCAGGCTTCCTGATCTTCTGATACATCAAAAAGTAAAAGAAACTTGTGCTTTATATATGCATTTAATTTTGAGTAAGTTGTTTTTTTCAGGCACTGTGCTGGAAACTTTCCTCTCAGGTGTCACTTTTAATGTATTATTTTTTTTTCTAAAGTTTACTGTCAATATGGAAATATTTCTGTTATGTAACAATCCTCCCAATTTACTTCTTTTTATCAACTACAAGATTTAATAAATAATGCTCATTACCTGGGTGACAAAATAATCTGTACACCAAACTCCCATGACATGCAGTTTACCCATGTAACAAACCTGCACATGTACCCCATGAATCTAAAATAAAAGTTAAAAAAAAAAGAAAATATATAATTGACAAAGCTTTAGCTAGGCTAAGTAAAAAGAGAAGATGTAAATAATAAAAATCAGAAAATAAAGAGAAGACATTATAACTTATACCACCGAACTACAAAGGATTATGTAGAACTATTATGAGCAATTTTATACTAATAAGTTGGATAACCTAAAAAAAAAATGAATACTTCCTTAGAAACCTATTACCTGTCAAAACTGAACCATGCAAATGCAAAATCTGAACACATCATTAACAAGTAAAGAGATCGAATCACTAATCAAAAATTCCACAAAAGTGCAAAGCAGAACGAGGTGGCTTCCCTAGTGAATTCTATCAAACATTTTAAGAATTGACACTAATCTATCTCAATTTCTTTCAAAAATGAAGTGGAAGGAAGACTTCCACACTCATTTTGCTAGGCTAGCATTACACTGATGTGAAAGTCAGACCAGAAAACTACAAAAAAAGAAAATTATAGGTCAATATACTTGATGAATAAAGATGCAAAAATCCTCAACAAAATACCAGCAAATGGAATTGAAGGGCGCATTAAAAGAGTCACACATGATGAACAAATGGTATCTACCCTGGGATACAAAGATGGTTCAACACATGAACATTGATAAATGTGATACATCACATTAAGAAAACGATGAACAAAAGTCATGAAATTTTCTTAGTAGACGTAGAAAATTAATTTTACAAAATTCAACATTTCATGACTTAAAAATGTCAACAAACTAGGGATAAAAGAAAATGACCTCAGCATAATAAAGACAACATATGAAAAGCTCACAACTAACATCATACTTAATGGTGAAAAGCTGAAAGCCTTTTCTTTAAGGCCAGGAATAGGGCAAAGATATTTACTCTTGCCACTTCTTCTCAACATAGAACTGGGAGTCCTAGCCAGTGCAAGTAGGCAAGAGAAACATTTATTTCCAAACCAAAAAAGAAGCAAAATGATCTCTGTTTACAAATGATATAATAATGATAAAATGATATAATACCATATGAAAACTCTAAAGACTCCACCTAAAAATGGTAAAACTTAAAAAACAAATTAAGTAAAATCACAGGATACAAAACCAAAATACAAAAATCTGTTCTGTTTCTAGAAACTAGCAGTGAATTTCCTGTAAAAGAAATTAAGAAAACAAAACACTCACATCAAGAAAAGTAAATATATAAACATTAATTTAGCCAAGGAGGTAAGAGATCTGTATACTAAAAACTATAAAACATTGGTGGAAGAAATTGAAGAAGACATAAATAAATGGAAAGATACCACATGTTAATGGACTGGATTAGTTAATAGTGTTAAAATATCCATGGTACCCAAAGTGATTTATTCAATGCAATCTTTATCATAATTCCAATGTATTTTTTCACAGAAATAGCAAAAACCGCCCTAAAATTCATGTAGAACCACAAAAGACCCCAAATAGCTAAAATAATATTGAGCAAAAAGAACAAAGCTAGATACATAACACTTTCTAATTTCAAATTGTTTTTCAAAGCTATAGTAATCAAACAAAAAACATACGCTGGCATAAAAACAGTCATATGGACCAGTTGAACAGAATCAAGAGCCTGGGAGTAAATCCATGCATAATATATTCAACTAATTTTTGATAAGGCACCAAGACAACAAAATGGGGAAAAATAAGTCTCTTCAGTAAATGGTGCTGGGAAAACTGAATATCAATAGGCAAAGAAAGTGAAATTAGAACCCTAACTTATACCACACACAAAAATCAACTCAAAATGGGTTAAAGACTTAAATGTAAAACCTGAAACCCTAAAACTCCTAGAAGTAAACCCAGAAGAGAAGCTTCTTGGTAGTGGCCTTAGCAATTATTTTTAAATCTATGGTACTGAAGGGAGAGACAAGAAAAGTAAAAATAAACAAGTGGGATTATATGAAACTAAAATTTTCTGCACAGCAAGGAAAACAATCAACAAAATGAAAGGCAACCTACTGTAAAAGAAGAAAGTAGTATCCAAAATATATAAGACACATATACAACTCAACAACAACAACAACAACAAAATCCCCACAGAAAACTCGATTAAAAAATGGTCAGAAGCCAGGCATAGTGGCTTGCATGGGTAATCCCTGTTACTTCGGAGGCTGAGACAGGAGAATGTGCTTGAGACCGTGGTTCGAAACCAGCGTGGGCATCATAGAGAGACCTCATTTCTGTAAAAAATTGTTTAAAAAATTAGCAGGCAGTGGTGATGTGTGCCTGTAGTCCTAGATCCTCAGGAGGATAAGGAAGAAGATTCGCTTGAGCCCAGGAGTTCAAAGCTGCGGTAAGCTATGATCATGCTGCTGCGGTCCAGCCTGGGTGACAGAGTGAGATCCTATCTCTAAAACACAACATCAAATAAAGTATATGTATACACACACACATATATGTATATATATGTGTATATATGTATATATATAAATGTGTATATATATGTATATGTATATATAAATAAAATAGTCAATTGAATATAGAACTATTATGAGCAATTTTATACTAATAAGTTGGATAACTTAGAAAAACATGAATACATCTTTAGAAACTTATTACCTATCAAAACTGAATCATGAAAATACAAAATCTGAACACATCATTAACAAATAAAGAGATTGAAACACTACTCAAAAAGTCTACAAAAGTGCAAAGTAGAATGAGGTAAATGGTGCTGAAAAAACTGAATATCAATGTGCAAGTAAGTGAAATATGCAAAAAAATATTCAATGGAATATTATTGGGCCTTAAAACAGAAGAAGCCACTGTCATTTGAGACAACATAGACAAAAGTACAGGACTTCATGCTAAGTGTAAATAAACCAGAAACAGAAAGACAGATACAGTATGATCTCACTTATATGTGGAATTGAAAAAAGTCAAATTCGCAGTAATAGGGAGTAGAATGGTGGTTAGCTGGAGCTGGGGGGGAGGGTTGGTAAAATGGGGAGAAGTTGGTCAAAAATTACAAACATTAAATTGTTAGATGAATAAGGAGATCTAAAGTACAGCATGGTGGCTTTAGTTAATAATGTATTTTATATTCAAAGAAGGCTAAGAGAGCAAATCTCAAGTGTTCTCACCACACACACACACACACACACACACACGCAAGATATTTTCACAAGGTGGTGGTTATGTTCGTTAAATTGATTGTAGTAATCTTTCCACAATGCATATGTATACCAAAACATTATGTATACCTTGAACATATGTTATTTTTCTTGGCCAATCTCATATAAATAAAGTTGGAAATTATGACAATGGCCATGAATGAAGTTTTATTGAAAACAATCATTAGAAATGACTCATGTAATGCACTTTAGTAATATAATTCAATTTGAGTAATAAAACTAATATAATGGCGAATCCAGAGTAGCATTGTCATCATCGTCATTTAACAATTTCAAGGTGATTTTGTAAAATACTAAAGTAAAAAAAAAAAATAATGAATGAGAATTTCACATGGATGTTTTGTAACATAAATAACATCCTAATTGTGTAATGACCATTATCATTATCATTATTATTATTATTACTGAGATGGAGTCTCACTCTGTTGCCCAGGCTGGACTGCAGTGGCGCTATCTTGGCTCACAGCAAGCTCCGCCTCCCGGGTTCAGGTGATTCTCCTGCCTCAGCCTCCCAAGTAGCTGGCACTACAGGCATGTCCCATCACATCCGGCTAATTTTTTGTATTTTTAGTAGAGACGGGGTTTCACCATGTTAGCCAGGATGGTCTCAATCTCCTGACCTTGTGATCTGCCTGCCTCGGCCTCCCAAAGTGCTGGGATTACAGACGTGAGCCACTGCGCCTGGCCTTGAATACAATTTTTTAAAGCCTAGACTAAACCAAGTTGTGAAAAAAATAAGAGATATGCATTAAAATATTAAACAAGGGTTAATTTTAGAGTTATGTAACAGGGTAGGGCTAAAATTTGTGAAAAATAGAAGTGGCAGTTGCATATTTAGTTTAATTACTAGCAGTATTGTTATTTGAAATAGCTCCATCTGTGAAATCTTGGTAAAGGCCTTAAGCAAACAAGTGCATTTGTCTTGTTTTTTCTTTGTAAAGAAATAATAGTTTTATAGGCCTGAGAGAAGGTAATTAAAATCAGTGAAGAAATTAAAAATAAGAATATATTAGAGTAGTAAGAGTCCTATCCTAAGAAGCCAGAGGCCTGGAAATGAAGTGAAAAAACAAATGAAAGTTAGTTTTAGTTACACTGTAAACTTTGGCCCTACTGAATTTCCTCTTCAATCTATACTGAATAAAACAAATGTCATTGCTTATTATGGGGTGTGTGTGTGTGTGTGTGTGTGTGTGTGTGTGTGTGTGTGTATGTGTGAGAGAGAGAGAGAGAGAGAAACAGGCTTGTATATGGATGAATTAGTAGAGCTCCATAAAGACTGCATCTGACAAATGGCTATTTGAATCTCCATTTTCTACTTTCTGTATAGTCAAAATTTTGAGGAATCATCTAAGGAGGAGATATTTCACATGAATGTTCTACTTTAGATTAAAAAACAAAAGTGCTCATTACTTTCTACTACTTAACAAATTTAACATCAGAACACATTGAATACTAGTGCTTTTTAATGTACTTTAAAAAATGAGTCCTCTCCCACTAAAGTATTCGGATCTAGCCTAATCTAAAAGGGTTTACTCCATCTCTGTCCAATCGTGAGTAGATTTATGCCTGCTTTGTCATAGACGAAGGCTGTCGGAGCTCCTCTCGACCCATTTGTTATCAGGATTGCTTCAGTGCTCTCCTCAACATGCTTTTGTATTTTACCCTGGTCTGTTTGAGACCCTCACCTAAGGTTCTCCACACATCCACAGAAACATTACTGGAAATCACTGTTTCTTCTGATTTTAGTGTCCAATTTAATTGTATGTCTCTTTTTCAGTTTTCATCTTCTATATAACAATACAAAAAACTAAATTCTTCACGTGATTTAAATCATTCTCTCTTATTATCTTTTTAATTTATAATTGATACTTACCTAGCTTTGCGATTTTCACAGAACAGATATGGGTTTTGTTTTGTTTTAACATAAGAAAGCAGTGATTCAGAGATGCCAAGACAATGTCACCTCCTTTACCCGGATTAAAAAGTAGAATTTTTTTTTTTTTTAATGGAGTCTTGCTCTGTCACCAGGCTGGAGTGCAGTGACGTGATCTCGGCTCACTGCCACCTCTGCCTCCCGGGTTCAAGCAATTCTCCTGCCTCAGCCTCCCGAGTAGCTGGGATTACAGGAGCGTGCCACCACGTCCAGCAAATTTTTGTATTTTTAGTAGAGACAGGGTTTCACCATGTTGGTCAGGATGGTCTTGATCTCCTGACCTTGTGATCCATCTGCCTTGGCCTCCCAAAGTGCTGGGATTATAGGTGTGAGATATCGCACCTGGCCAAAAGTAGAATATTTTATTTGACACAGAGTCTGAATAAAATGCAGTGCTTTTAATCTTCCCCACATCTGGAAACAACTTAGGAAATTCTCTTTCCTAAAGTTTCCAAAGTTTACTCCTCGCTGTACACTCCATCCAAATTAACCTGCATTTCTATTCAGTAATGTTAACTACCCTTCCTGTGATTTCCTTTACCTCCTTTTTTTCCCCTTTTACTCTGGTATCTTATGTTTAATATCATATTTTTAATACTGTCTCAGTAACAGTTAAATTATCCATGGAGGTGTGGGTAACAAAGAATATCCCTTCTAAATCTATAAACAGAAGGGACTTTTTTTTTTTTTTTTTCAGAAAACAAAATCAAAACTCAAAGAAAGCAGCAACAACAACAATAAACTAGCATGCTGTAACATCAGAGTCCATTTTGTTACTCACACTAATCAGGAAGACAGGGAACTGTTCTGCAGAAACATTAAGAGAGACAGTCACTAGTCAAAAATTATGGATCCTACTGTCCAAGAAAGAAAAATTCTGCAGTTATGCTCATTAGTAGACATTGTTAACACAGGTAAGGGAATAAAAGCGGATTTTAAAAATTAATTAACTATTGATGTAGCACTTATGTGCTACTCTTGTCATATTTTAAAGGACTCCATTTTTTGTCATGACTGAATTCATAAATACTTCTGTTACGGACTCATGTTAAACTCATAGTCTTGAGTTCATTGATTTGATTTATGGTTGGAATTCACGCTACGAAAGTCAGTATTTTGAAAGATCTCTGTCCATTTTAGATTCAGTATCAACTTTAGGTACAGTCTCCTATTTCTGTTTATTCACTGCATTAACTAGTTTTTAGGAATTATGTTGTATTTTTATAATTTAAAGCTTCATATAAAATATTCTTAATTTAGGAATTCAAGATCAAACAGATGAGACCATGGTAAATTCTCTTAAATCAAATTTTTCTTTCAATGACAGATTGTTCACTAATGTCAGCATAAAACTATTGGATTTTTCTATATTGAATATATTCCAAATTCAGTATTCTATACTGCTGTTTCAAAGTTTAACATATTTCCAGATACTTGGGTTGAATATAAAATGTACAAACACATGATTCTATTTGTAATTAGATTGCTTCAGGTCAATCCTAGCTCTGCCCTTTACTAAGTGTGTAAACCTGTATATCTATTTAACTACTCTATAATCTTAATTTCTTCATTTTTTGTAAAATAGAAAGACTATCAGTGCCTACTTCATAAAGTGAGGATTAATAAAAGTTAATTAGTATATATTGCTCAAAACTGTGACTTGCACACAGCAGGTATGTAACATATGTTAAAGATTAATTCATTTTCTAAAGAATTATTTATGTGTATACTAAATGGAAAAAACCTAAAAGCCCTTCCTTTAAGATCTAGAATATGACAAGGATGCCCACTTTCACCACTAGTATTCAACATAGTGCTGGAAGGCCTAGCTAGAGCAATCAGACAAGATAAAGAATTTAAAAGCTTCCAAATTGGAATGGAAAAAGTCAAACTATTCTTTTTTGCAAATGATATGTTTAAATACAGAAATCAGTAGAATTTGTATATGCCAACAGTGAGCAATATCTCTAAAAAAGAAATTAAAATGTAATCCCATTTATAATAGCCACACATGAAATTAAATATCTAGAAATTAACAAAAGAAGTAACAGATGTCTATAATAAACACTATAAAACATTGATGAAAGAAATTGAAGAAAACACCAGAAAATGAAAAGATATTCTGTATTTATGGATTGGAAGAATCAATATTGCAAAAATTCCATACTATGCAAAGCGATCTACAGTTTCAATGCAATCCTTAACAAAATGCCAATGACATTTTTCACAAAAATAGACAAAACAATCCTAATTTATATGAAACCAGAAAAAAAAAAAAAGAATAGCCAAAACTATCCTAAGCAAAAAGAACAAAACAGAGGAATCACATTATCTGACTTCAAATTACACTATAGAACTATAGTAACCAAAACGGCATGATACTGGCATAAAAACAGACACATAGACCAATGGAACAGAACAGAGAGCCCAGAACAAATCCACACACATATAATGAACACATTTTTGACAAAGGTGCCAAGAACATACATGAGGAAAAGACAGTCTCTTCAATAAATGTTGCTGAGAAAACTAGATATCCCTATGCAGAACAATGAAACTAGAATCCTATTTCTTGCCATCTACAAATATCAAATCAAAATGGATTAAAGACTTTATCTAAGACCTGAAATTATAAAACTATTGCAAGAAAATATTTGGGGAAAATGTCCAGGACATTGGGCTGGGCAAAAATGTATTGAGCAATACCCCACAAGCACAGACTACCAAACCAACAATGGACAAATGAGATTACATTAAGTTAAAAACTTCTACACAGCAAGGGAAACGATTAACAAAGTGGAGAGATAACCCACCGAATGGGAGCAAATATTTACAAAACACCTATCTAACAAGTGATTAATAACTGGAATGTATAAGGAGCTCAAAGAACTACATGGAAAAAAGTCTAATAATCCAATCAAAACATGGGCAAAATATTTGAACAGACATTTCTCAGAAGGAGATATACAAATGACAAACAGGTATATGAAAATGTGCTCAACATCACTGATCATCAGAGAAATGCAAATCAAAACTACAATGAGTTATCATTTCACCCCAAGTTAAAATGGCTTTTATCCAAAAGACAGGCCATAATAAATGCTGGAGAAGTTGTGGAGAAAAGGGAATCCTCTTACAGTGTTGGTGGGAATGTAAATTAGCACAACCACTATGGAGAACCGTTTGGAGGTTCCTCAAAAAATATTGAGCTACCATATGATCCAGCCATCAAACTACTTGGTATATACCCAAAAGAAAGAAAATCAGTATATAGAAGAGATATCAACACTCCCCCATGTTTGTTGCAGCACTGTTTACAATAGCTAAGATTTGGAAGCAACCTTACTGTCCATCAACAGTTGAATGGATAAAGAAAATGAGATGCATATACATAATGGAGTACTATTCAGCCATTAAAAAGAATGAGATCCAGCCATTTGGAACAACATGGATGGAACTGGAGATCATTATGTTAAGTGAAATAAGCCAGGTACAGAAAGACAAACATTGCATATTCTGAATTATATGTGGAGTTTAAAAATCAAAACAATTGAACTCATGAAAATGGAGAGTGGAAGGATGGTTACCAGAGGCTGGAAGGGTATTAGGGGGCTCAGGGGGATGGGGATGGCAAATGGGTACGAAAAAGTAGTGAGAAATAATGATTAAGACATACTATTTAACAACAGGGTGACTATAGTTAATAACTTAATTGTACATTTTACAATAACTGAAAGAGTGTAATTGGATTGTTTGTAATACAAAAGATAAGTGCTTGAGGGGATAAATACCCCATTCTCCATGATATGATTATTATGCATTGCATGTCTGCATCAAAATATCTCATGTACCCTGTAAATATACATATCTACTTACACATGAAAACCAAAAATAAAAAAAAGATATTATTTATGTTTAAAAACAGATCTATATTTGTATTTGTTTATATTGCAATTGGCAAACTTTTACTTAAAGAACCAAAGTAAATATTTTAGGCTTTGGGGACCATGTGGTCTCTCTGTAGCACTAAACTGTGCCATTGGAGCTACAAACCATCCATAAACAATATATTAACTAATGTGCATAGTCGTGATCCCATAAAGCTTTATTTACAAAAACAGGCAGTAGATCAGACTTTGCTTGCAGGCTGTGGCTTCCCAACCCTGATTCTTGTGCTTAGAAACAGCATTCAATGACTAATGATTTAATAGAAATTACCATGTGCAGCCTTAAAACTGGCCATTTTAGATGAACGTTTAGGACACCCAAGAAGGTATTTCTTTGCCTACAATCGTCATATAGCTTATCTTGGTCTTAAAATTCATGCTAAAAGTGTATTGTTTTCTTAGCAAAGGATAGAGGTCAGCACAAAGAGAAAATAAAATTTATTAAGAAGTTAAACAATGCAAGTTAAACAATGTCACATAGCAGTTTGTCTACTGTGTATTAAGTGCATGTTAATAGCATTCATATCATTCCTTAGAATTAGTAAACACATAAGAAATTAGCAGAGAAAAAGAATACAAATGTAAATTTTTCTACTTAGGTGACTCATTTTATCTTTCCCTTTGTCTACAAATAGACATTTTTTCCCCCTTAGATAGGTCAGAAGAAAGTTAAATTTTATATATATATATATATAAAAAAGAATTGGAGAGAAGCAGATCTTTATTACCAGTAATGCAGGCAGATGCTAAGAAATTATACTGAAAATATGTTCAGCTACAATAACTATATGCTTGTAACCTGGGAAAGATGCTGCATAACTTATTGAAATACAAAAGCCATGACAAAATACCAAGTGATTATTTATCAATGCAGTTGAGAATTTATGATGAAAAGTGTGGGATCTGTTTAAGAGAGAATTTTGTTAGGAAATGAAAACTGATGATTTTAATATGAAAATGTGAATGTTTCAAATAAGAATAGCTAGAATGTAGCAGCTGTTAGCAAATATGAATAAATTTGTTATGAATTTATTTGGAAAAAAAGATTATACGTTCTATGTATTCGAACCAATGGATTTTAATTTTACTTTTTGTTTTTTTTCTGTTGCACATTTTTCTACTTGTTTCCTCTAATCCATATTATGCAGTCTGGAAATAACACCTCCATACATCCCAAATAATCTTAACTGCCTGACGTTCATTCTACCCACATGCACATACAAACTCTGTCTCTCTCTGTTTCTCTATGTGATATGGTTTGACTCTGTCCCCATCCAAATCCCATCTTGAAGTGTAACTTCCACAGTTCCCACATTTTGTGGGAGAACCCAGTAGGAGGTAATCGAATCATGGGAGTGAGTCTTTCCCATGCTGTTCTAGTGATAGTGAATAAGTCTCATGAGATCTGATGGTTTTAAAAATGGGAGTTTCCCTGCACAAGCTCTCTCTCTCTGCCTGCCATCATCCATGTAAATTGTGGCTTGCTCCTCCTTGTCTTCCACCGTGGTTGTGAGGCCTTTCCAGCAATGTGGAACTCTAAGTCCATTAATCTGATTTTTCTTCCTGGTCTCAGTATGTCTTTATCAGCAGCATGAAAATTAACTAGTACAACAAATTGGTACCAGTAGAGTGGGGTGCTGCTGAAAAGATACCTGAAAATGTGGAAGTGACTTTGGAACTGGGTAACAGGCAGAGGTTGGAACAGTTTGGAGAGCTCAGAAGAAGATAGAAAAATGTGGGAAAGTTTGAAACTTCCTAGAGACTCGTTAGATGGCTTTGACCAAAATGCTGATAATGATGTGGACAATGAAATACAGACTGAAGTGGTCTCAGATGGAGATCAAGAACTTGTTGGGAATTGGAGCAAAGTTGACTCATGTTACGTTTCAGCAAAGAGATTGGTGGCAATTTGACCCTGCCCTAGAGATTTGTGGAACTTTGAACTTGAAACAGGTGACTTAGAGTACCTGGCGGAAGAAACTTCTAAGCAGTAAAGCATTCAAGAGGTGACTTGGGTGCTGTTAAAGACATCAGTTTCATAAGGGAATCAGAGCATAAAAGTTTGAAAAATTTGCAGCCTGACAATGTGATTAAAAAATAAAGTACCATTTTCTGAAGAGAAATGCAAGCCAGCTGCAGGAATTTGCATAAGAAGCCAAATGTTAATCCCCAAGACAATGGGAAAAATGTCTCCAGGGCATGTCAGAGATCTTCATGGCAGATCCTCCCATCACAGGCCTCAAGGCTTGGGAGGAAAAAAAATGGTTTCATGGGCCAGGCTCAGGGTCCCCATGCTGTTTACAGTCTAGGAACTTGGTGCCCTGTGTCTCAGCTGCTCCAGTCATGACTAAAAGGAGCCAAGGTACAGCTCAGGCCAGGGCTTCATGGGGTGCAAGCCTCAACCTTGGTAGCTTCCATGTGGTACTGAGCCTGCGGGTGTGCAGAAGTCAAGAATTGAGGTTTGGGAACCTCTGCCAAGATTTCAAAGGCTAAATGGAAATGTCTAGATGCCTAGGCAGAAGCTTTCTGCAGGAGTGGGGATGTCATGGAGTGCCTCCTCTAGGGCAGTGCAGAAGGAAAATATGGGGTTGGAGCCCCCATACAGAGTCCCCACTGGGTCATTGTTTAGTGGAGCTGTGTGAAGAGGGCTACTGTCCTCCAGACACCAGAATGATATATCTACCAACAGATTGAACCATGTGCCCGGAAAAGCCACAGACACTCAAAACCAGCCCATGAAAGCAGTCGGGAGAGAGGCTGTACCCTGCAGAGCCACAGGAGCAGAGCTGCCTAAGACCTTGGAAACTCACTTCTTGCATCAGCATGCCCCAGATGCAAGACATGGAGTCAAAAGAGATCATTTTGAATCTTTAAGATTCAACTGCTCTGCTAGATTTCAGATTTGCATGGGACCTATACCCCCTTTGCTTTTGCCATTTTCTCCCATTTGTAATGGCTGTATGTGACTGTACCCCCATTGTATCTAGGAAGTAACTAACTTGCTTTTGATTTTACAGGCTCATAGGCAGAAGGGACTTGACTTGTCTCAGATGAGACTTTGGACTAGGGACTTTTGAATTAATGCTGAAATGAGTTAAGACTTTGGGGGACTGTTGGGAAGGCATGATTGGTTTGAAATGTAAGGATGTGAGATTTGGGAGGGGCCCGGGGTGTAATGATATAGTTGGGCTATGTCCCCACCCAAATCTCATCTTGAATTGTAGCTCCCACAATTCTGACATTTCATGGGAGAAACCCAGTGGGAGGTAATTAATCATGGGGGTGGGTCTTTCCTGTGCAGTTCTCATGGTAGTGAATAAGTCTCATGGGATCTGTTGGTTTCAAAAACAGGAGTTTCCCTGCACAAGCTCCCTCTCTTTGCCTGCAGCCATCCATGTAAGACATGACTTGCTCCTCCTCCCCTTCCACCATGATTGTGAGACATCCCCAGCCATGTGGAACTGTTAGTCCATTAAACCTCTTTTTTTTCCCTAATCTCAGGTATGTCTTTATCAGCAGCATGAAAACAGACAAATCCACTATTTCTCTCTTTCTCTATCTGTTTTTCAGTCCGCCTGTCTGTCTGTCTCTCTCTTCCACATACATAGACTTACAGACACACATACACACACACAGGGTGAAATAAAATCACTTTATAACACGTAGAAACTGTATCTGTGGATATTAAAGTATCACACAGAATCGCCTTCCTAAAATCAGTCAGAGTGCCAAATGCCTCTTTTCCCCAGAAATTAGTGTTTTTTGTTATAAGAAATATCCTTTATATTTATATTTAGATATTTATGTTTAATTGTATGTTTTACATGCACATTTATATTTAAATATATTTTATGAATAAGGGTAGTTAGAGTTAGTACATATGAAGTCAACTTGGTGCAACAAGCATGAAGCAGAGTACAGGCCCAAAAGACCTATTATAGTTTTGGAACATGCTTCTTCCTCAGATTATTTTGAACATTACAAATTTATTAAAGAGTTGGAGATGTGCTCAATCTACTTATCATTCATCCATGATATATGTAATTTCTTTTAAGGTGAAGATTTTCAGCTCAAAATGTCTTTTGGAATGTTTACTCTTAGATGCAGTGATATTATGTCTGTTGAAATGCTTGGAATATAATCCAGGTGATTAACATCTGACACATTGCTCATCAACATTACATAAAATCAAAACAAAACTTTTGAATGTATTACTTAATTTAATTCAAATTTAATGAAATAAAATATTTGAATGTACTTTGTACAAAGTCATAATTATCATTATTATTAGTCATTTCTCAGACTTCAGTTTAGTTTGTTCCATTATTGGCAGCGTTAATTGACCTATTAGCTTTTCCTCAGTCACTGAAAGACATTGTTACTATTGTCATGTTGTAAAGACATCGACTTTTAGAAAGTCAATGTAAAATAGTGGTAGAATATTTGGAGCACAATTTACGAAGCCTGGTGTAGCAAGATTTTAATAACATGTCATGTTATTAAAATAACATGACGTGTCCTGGACATAGCTGTGTGTCCTTGTATGAGAAAGTGAACTTTCTGAATTTGCGATTCTGCATCTGATATAAGGAGGATAATGATATTACTGATATGATCTTTGTCAGGATTAAATTAGTGTTGCCAAAAACACTAGAGTATGAGTAAATATTCAAGAAGTATTTGGTACTATTTTTGTTATTCATATTTTCATTATTTATCATAGAACTTCTATACGGAATGAAGAATGGAGGATGGACAAGGCTGTACGATGGGCATTACTTAGAGAAGTTAGGCCTGAAGGGATACACAGCCACTGTTATTGATAGGTATCTGAAGTTTTCTGCAGCTTCAGACTGAGAAGGAACTTAGTGAGAATGATAACACATAATACCTCTATACATAAGTGGTGGTGCATAGCAACTGTCTTGACAAGCTGAAAGTGTCCCTAAAGTAACCATGAGTATAGTATCCTAGCATCTACATGCTGGAGTACCAGTCTGGGATATTTGCTTGCCTAGATGAGCCACAGCTGTCTTCTTCCCTCTTGTTGCTGTGTTCTGGATCAAATTAGGTTACTGTCACCATAGTGATAGAAACTGTCTAAAAGTAGGAGGGGATGAAATTTTTTAAAAGGCAATTGATGCTATTCCAAAGGGTTTAGATCTCAACTAAATTAATGGGGATTCACTAAATTACTTTACACTGATGAACGACCAGATGGTATCAAATTTTAGAATGATTACTCTGGCAGAAGTGTGGAAGAAGATAGACCAGAGCATAAAGAGCGGCAGGGAAGGAACTATGCTGTAATCTGGGTGAAAAATTAAGCTTCAAAGGAATTATAATAATGGGATAGATTTACAGATAATAAATTGGATTCACAAGGCAGTTTGGTAAGGAATAAGGTTACAGGCAGCAGGTTAGGGTAGGGTGGAGATGTACCTTTAGTTGGTAGATTAAGATTTAAGGCAAATAATTTATCCTTATTAGAATAGGTGACAGCAACTGTGCAGTTCCCCCTGAAGAGTAACTTGGATGTATGCAAATGAGGTGACCAAGGCAGAGTGATGTAAGTAAGAAAGAGATGGGATTATAAGACATAGGGTCCAGTGTGGAAACAACTCAGGCACACAAATAAGACCATCAGCCACTTATAATACCACAAGCATAAAGCTATACTTGTGGTAGAGGCAATTTGATTCAATTATTATAATCATATGCTATTTAACAAAATTTATTAGGTACCTACTATTTGTCCGATTCTGAGTTAGGCAGCCAGTAGATAAGAAATTGTCTAAGGTGGGCATGGTGGCATGCACTGGTAGTCCTAGCTACTTTGGGGGGAAAAGCAAGAGGATCGTTTGAGCCCAGGGGTTAAAGACCAAGTTAGGCAACATATGGAGATCCAAGTCTCTAAAATAAAATAAATAATTTTAAAATTACAGAAATAGAAATTGTCTAAATACTGCAAAGTCTGGGGATATAGTAAAATCTTTGGGGTATTATAACAATAGCTGAGGCCACTGGAAGGCTCTAGTGAGAGGAGATCAGTCAGGGCTATAATAGTTCCAAGTTATATTTTGCTCAGTATTATACTTGAATTAATTTTATTAACTAAAACATTTTAAAATGAATTTTTTTTTTACTTGCTTTGAATAATGCTATTGAACCAACTTCTTTTTTTCTATCAGTATTATAATTTCTTAGGTCTTCTACATTCTTAGCACTTACAGCTTTTTAATTTTTTTTTATAAACTATCTTTAGAGCAGTTTTAGATTCACAGCAAAATATAGCAGAAAGCACAAAAATTCACTTTTTAACTCCTGCCCCTACCCTTGCATAGCCGCTCCCATTATTAACATCCTCCACCAGAGTGGTACATTTGTTACAACTGATGAACCTACATTAACCTATCATTTTCACCCAGAGCTCATGGTTTATATTAGAGTTTCTTCTTGGTGTTATACCTTCTATGGGTTTGGGCAAATGTGTAATGACATGTATCTATGTACCTACCATGATAGTATCATACGGAATCGTTTGATTGCCTTAAAACTATGGGCTCTGCTCATTCATCTCTCCCTTTCCCTCATCCCCTGGCAACCACTAATCCTTTTATTATCTTCATAGTTCCGCCTTTTCCATAGCATTATGTAATTGGAATCATATGCAGCCTTTTCATGTTGGCTTCTTGCACTTAGTAATATGCTTCTAAGCTTCCTCTGTGTCTTCATGGGTGGATAGCTCATTTCTTTTTAGTGCTGAATAATATTCCTGTACTGAGATAGGAGATCAACAGGACTCAGTTTCTGCTGATCAAACAGGATATAGCAAAGATAGTGGCCAAACCAGCTAGAACTAGGAATTTTACGGTTTATTTGCATAAGAAACTCACCAGTGCTATGACAGTTTACAAATGCTATGGCAACAAACATGAAGTTACTTTATATGGTTCGAGTAATTCCCTCATTCCTTTTCTAGAAAATTCTGAATATCTGGCCCCTTGATAGCATATAATTAAGAGTAGGTATATCAGAGGCTGCTGCTCTGGACTGCTCCTGTTTCTATATACTACTGCTGCTGCTGCTTCTCAGGCTGCTCTACCTATGGAATAGCCCCACTCAGCCTATGGAGCAGCCATTCTGCTGTACACTGTGGCTCTAATAAACTTACTTTCTTTCACTGTCAGTTTGCTCTTGAATCGAGCAAAGCCAAAACCCTAGGCTGAGTCCCAATTTTGGGATTCACTTGCATCAGTACCACATTTTGTTTTCCATTCACTTGCTGTAGGAAATTTTGTTTGCTCTATTTTTTTGGCAATTGTGAATAATCTTGTGATAAACATCCATGTCCAGGCTTTTCTATGGACGTATCAATTTCCTTTGAATGCATCAGATTTATTTTATACTAAGCACTTTCTTCACCTTTTTTCGGAATAAGATGTATTCAAGAGCCTGACTCCATTTTTGATGTTTAACTTCTGACAGCTTTCAAGCCTCATCCCTCCCTCTTCTGCACATCTGGGTCCGCAGATAAGAAAGCCTGTGCATTCTGTCCTGTCATTTCTTCAGTAGGAAGTTCAAAGCATGCAAACGTTTGCTACTGATGGAACAATAAAATGAAACTAGATACACATGTTTCACCTTACACAAGAATTATAGACACAAATGTAAAATTCAGAATTGTAAAACAACTAGAAAAATACATAGGAGGTAATCGATAAAAAATGAATTGGTTGAAAAGATTTTAGATATAAAAGTAAAATCTTAATCCATGAAAAAATAGATGTCAGGCTTTATTAAAATAAAAATTGCTCTTCACAATTCATTGTTAAAAGAGTAAAATTAAAATGCACAGAATAGAAGAAAATCATTACAAAACATATATCTAGCATAAGATTGGTATCAAAAAATATACAAATATATCTTAAAATTCAATTATAACATAACCCAGTTAATTCAAACATAACAACTCAACTAAGAAAAGGAAAATAATTCTTAGCAGACACTTTATCAAAGACTTCCATCTTTATCAAAGATGGAAAATAGGGACATTAAAAGATGCTCAACATTTTTGTCAATATCAAATTACAAATGTAAACAATAATAAAATAAAGTTGACATCGTTTAGAATGGCTAAAGTTCAAAAGATCTACAATAACATTACTGGAGACAATACGCAAGAAGAACTCTTATTCACTGCTACTGGGAGTACAAAATGGTACAGCCGCTTTGAAAGGTAGTTTGGACATTTCTTACTAAGTAAACATTGTCTTAGAGTATCATCCAGTACCCATATTTCCAAGGATATTTCCAAGTGATTTGAAAATTTATTTCCATAGAAGATCTAGCAGATGAATGTATATAGCAGTGGCATTGATAATAACCAAAAAGTTAGAGCAAGTTGATGACCTTCAGTAGGTGAATGGATAAACAAAAGGTGGTACATCTGTACAATAAAATACTATTCAGTGATAAAAAGGGTTATGCAGAGATGGATGAATCTTAGCTGCATATTAATAAGTGAAAGAAGCCAATCTGTGAAAGTTTCATAGTGTATGATGCCATTTATATGACATTGCGGAAGAAGCAAAATTACATCACCAGGAAACAAATCAGAGGTTGACTATGTTTCAGAATGCAAAGAGGTTGACTACAATTGTGGAAACATGATGCCACAGATTTGTCAAAAGTCATAAAATTTTTATAAGATAAGGAGTCAACCTTAATATAAAAATGTTAAAAAATCATTTAGGTGGTTGGAGATATCAGGATTAAGGCAAAATGTGCCAAATCAACTAACTCTAGTATAAATGTGTGAAACAAACTTACTAAAGCGAACAGGTAATAAAGGAACTGACATTGGGTAGACATATAGATCAAGGGAATTTAGTTGAAAATCTGAAATCAACCTTCATATTTAAAGTTAATTATTTATTTTCTTTCTTTCTTTTTTTGAGACAGAGTCTCGCTCTGTCTCCCAGGCTGAAGTGCAGTGGCATGATCTCAGCTCACTGCAACCTCCGCCTCCCGGGTTCAAGCAGTTCACCTGCCTCAGCCTCCTAAGTAGCTGGGACTACAGGCGCCTGCCACCACGCCCTGCTAAATTTTTGTTTGCTTGTTTTTTTTTTTTTTATTTTTTGTTTTTAGTAGAGACAGGGTTTCACCTTGTTGACCAGACTTGTCTTGAACTCCTGACATCGTGATCCGCCTGCCTCGGTCTCCCAAAGTGCTGGGATTACAAGCATAAGCCACCTCACCCAGCCCAATTTATTTTCAACAAGGGTGAAAACATAATTCACTGGGGAAAATAGTCTTTTCAAGTAATTGTGCTGAAACAACAGGATGGGCACATGAAAATGAATCACACATATACAAACATTATTTAAAAATGTATCATAAAGCTCATATAAAATCTAAACCTATTTTTAAAAGATTTAAAGGAAATATAGGACTAAATGTTCATGACCTTGGGTCATACAAAACTTTCTAAGATATTACACTAAAAATAAAATTAACAAAAGAAAAAATTTTTATAAATTTGGTTTCAACAAAATTAAAACCATTGTACTTAAAAGGACACTATCAGGGAGCGAAAGCACAAACACAGATTGGGATAAAATTTTTAGAAATTATATATCAGATAAAGATTTGTATCTAGAATATTTAAGAATTCTTACAACTTGATAATAAAAAGACAATTGGGCAAAGTATGTGAATGATCTTATGTGATGGCTAATAAACATCTGAAAAGATGCTCAATGTTATTAGCCATTTGAAAAATGCAATTCACCACAGCAAAAGAAATAGTACTTCATACGTACTAGGATGGCTATAATAAAAATGACAGACCATAATGTGTTGACAAGGGTGTGAGGCAATTGGAGCTCTCACACATTTCTAGTGGGAATATAAAATGGCGCACCAATTTTGGAAAGTAATTTGGTAGTTCCTCAAAAGATTAAACATAGAGGTGCCTTAAAATTCAGTGAATATATACTATATATATATAATGAAAACATATTTCCACACAAAATCCTGTGCCCTAATGTTTATAGTAACATTAGTCATAATAGCCAAAAAGTAGAAACAACCTACATGCCTCTCAACCGACGAACAGATACATAAAATGAGGTATACCTAGATAATAAACTATTATTAAGCAATAAAAGGGCTTTTCTAGATACAGGGATGGTCAAACAGGGATAGTTTGACCTCCTCCCTTCCTATTTGACCGTCTTTCTTTCTTTCTATCACTTGCCTGATGACCCTGACCAGAACTTCCAATACTGTATTGGATAGGAGTAGTGAGAGAGGGCATCCTTGTCTTGTTCCAGTTTTCGAAGAGAATGCTTCCAGCTTTTGCACACTCAGTATGATGTTGGCTTTAGGATATTCATATGTGGCTTTTATTATTTTGAGATATGTTCCTTCAATACCTAATTTATTGAGAGTTTTTAACATGAAGGGATGTGAATTTTATCAAAAGCCTTTTCTGCATCTATTAAGATAATCATTTGACTTTGTCTGTAGTTCTGTTTAATCACATTTATTTATTTGTGTATGTTGAACCAAATTTGCATCCAAGGGATGAAGTCTACTTGATCATAGTGGACAAGTTTTTTGATGTTGCTGGTTTCGGTTTGCCAGTATTTTGTTGAGGATTTTTGAAATGATGTTCATCAAGGATATTGGCTGGAAGTTTTGTTTTGTTTTGTTTTGTATCTCTGCCTGGTTTTAGTATCAGGATGATGCTGGCCTCTTAGAATGAGTTAGGACAGAGTCCCTCTTTTTCAACTTTTTGGAATACTTTCAATAGAAATGGTCTTATCCCCTCGAATTCACCCCAAAAGTTTCTTAAGCTGATAAGCAACTTCAGCAGTCTCAGTATACAAAATTAATGTGCAAAAATCACTAGCATTCGTATATACCAACAACAATCCAGCTGAAAGCCAAATCATGAATGAACTCCCATTCACAACTGCCACAAACAGAATAAAATACCTAGAAGTACAGCTAAGTAGGGAGGTAAAACAACTCTACAAGGACAACTACAAAACACTGCTCAAATAAATCAGAGATAACACAAACAAATGAAAAATACTCCATGATCATGGATAGGAATAATTAATATTGTGAAAATAGACATACTGCCCAAAGCAATTTATAGATTAAATGCTGTCCCCATTAAACTACCATTGACATTCTTCACAGAATTAGAAAAAAACTATTTTAAAATTCATATGGAACGAAAATAAAAAGAGCCAAAATAGCCAAGGAAATCCCTAGCAAAAAGAACAAAGCTGGAGGTATTACACTACTTGACTTCAAACTACACTACAGGGTTACAGTAATCAAAACAGCATGGTACTGGTATGAGAACAGACATATAAATCAACGAAACAGAATAGGGAACCTGAAAATAAGACTGCACACCTACAACTATCTGACCTTCGACAAACCTGACAAAAGCAAGCAATGGGGAAAGGATTCCTTATTCAATAAATGGTGCTGGGATAATTGGCTAGCCATATGCAGAAGATTGAAATTGGACACATTCCTTATACCATATACAAAAATCAACTCAATATGAATTAAAGACCTCAATGTAAAATCAAAACCTATTAAAACCATGGAAGACAACCTAGGCAATATCATTTCAGGACATAGGAATGGGCAGAGATTTCATGCTGAAGATGCAAAAAGCAATTGCAACAAAAGCAAAAATTGACAAACAGGATCTAATTAAACTAAAGAGCTTCTGCTTAGCAAAAGAAATTATCAACAGATTAAATAGACAACCTACAGAATGGGAGACAGTTTTTGCAAGCAATGCATCTTACCAAGACTTAATATCCAGCATCTATAAGGAACTTAAATAAATTTACAAGAAAGAAACAAACAACCCCATATAAAAGCGGACAAAGGACATGAACAGACACTACACAAAAGAACACATGCATGTGACCAACAATCGTGAAAAACAGCTTAACCTCACTGATCATTAGAGAAATGCAATAACCACAATGAGATACCATTCTCACACCAGTCAGGATGGCTATTACTAAAAAAGTAAAAAAATAACAGATACTGGCAAGGTTGCAGAGAAAAAAGAACACTTATACACTGCTGGTGGGAATATAAATTAGTTCAGCCGTTGTGGTAGACGGTGTGGCAATTCCTCAAAGACCTAAAGACAGAAATATTATTTGACCCAGCAATTTCATTACTGGGTATATACCCAAAGGAATATAAATTGTTCTATTATAAAGACACACGCACACATATGTTTATTGCAACTCTGTTCACAATAGCAAAGACATGGAATCAACCTAAATGCTCATCAGTGATAAATAGGATAAAGAAAATGTGGTACATATACACCATGTAATACCATGTAGCCATAAAGCACAATGAGATTATGTCATTTGCAGGGTTATGGATGGAGCTGTAGGCCATTATTTTAGAAAACTAACACAGGAGCAGAAAACCAAATACTACTTGTTCTCCTTTATAAGTGGGAGCTAAATGATAAGAATACATGAATGCATGGAGAGGAACAACACACACTGAGGCCTATCAGAGTTTGGAGGGTTGGAGGAGGGAGAGGATCAGGGAAAATAACTGTTATGTACTAGGCTTAATACCAACATGATGAAATAGTCTGTACAACAAACCCCTATGGCACACATTTACCTATGTAACAAACCTGCATATGTACCCCTGAACTTAAAAAAAGTTTAAAAAGCAATAAAAGGAATGAACTACCTATATTTGCTACAATATAGATGAACCTTTAATCACCACTCAAAGTTAAAGAAACTAGTTGCAAAAGAAAATATATTTCATGACTTCATCTATATGGAGTGTTGAGAATAGACAAATCTATAGGAAGAGATAGTGGATTCATGATTTTCTGGGACTAATTTGGGGGAAATTGAGAGGAAGAGGAGAGTGAGTGCTGCTGGTTACAGGGCTTCATCCCCGAGTGCTAGAATTATCTTAAAATTAATTGTAGTAATAGTCATACAATTCTGTGAACACACTAAAATATCAATCGAATTTTACACTTTAAATGAATGAATTGTATACTATGTGAATTATATCTTAATAAAGTTGGTAGAAACAATCTATGGTAGCCTATTCCTACTGTCTTCCTTTTGGCATGGATATTGAATGTGAACAAAATACGTTTCAGTGATACAGATCATTCTCCATTTTGTTTCAGAAAGCGTTACTTATACTGACATCAGTCTGCTTAAGTATTCTTTATACTAAAAGTATCTCAATAAAATATTTCTCCTTGGGACAATGCATATTGAGGAGCTGAAAATAAAAGGAGGCTGTGACTGAAAAAACACCTAAGGGAAAAAAAGAGAGAAAATATAGCTTGAATAACCACCTCTCCACAGATTTCTCATGTTCAAAGGGTACAAAAAACAACATTAGCTCTAAAGATAGAAAGTGGCTCTGTGGCTTCATCAGAAAGGGAGTACATTATGAAACATACCGAGGTGAAAGAGAAAAACAAAGCCAGGCAGAGTATGCCTAGCAGGATCCCAGTGGCAACAACAGTGGTAATTAATTACATGTGCAGTGTTCAATGTTTTCCTTCCTTACAAGACAGCAGCAACACTATTATACCTTTCAGAGACAAATTAAGGCCAAGAGAGCTCACCTTTGAACTACCTCTCTAATGTGTCATGCGTAGCCTGTGCTCCTTGTAATGAGCACAACCAGGAGAGGGCAGGTCTTCAGCACAAACAAAATATAGCATATAAACCAGTTGCGGAAAACATCCAAATGCATTTGAAAAGGTGGCCACAATCTCAGAATTTTGATAATTTTTTTTTTCTAGTGCAATTGTGTTGTATTATTTGACTGTGCATTTTCAACTTGAACTGTTTGAAAAGATTTTGCATACTGGAAGTGGCGTTGGTGCTCATTCCCAGGTCTTGAAAGATTATGTTTAGTAGGTAAAATAAAACTGAAATGATTTTACAGCAGAATGCTTGGAATAAAATTCCTTAGATGTGCACCATTTTGAAAAACAAAATGATTCTAATATTACTTAAAACAGAGCAGGAAATAAAATTTGTAAATTGTAGCTTTAAAGTTTCTGATAGTCATTAACAGGCTTTCCTTTTCCAGTAACTGGCATAATGTAATTCTCAATGTGAGTGCAATAAGTTAAAATCAGTAATTTTGGTTTTGTATCCTTATACCTTTTAAACCTCAAATATAGCCTTTCTGGGCCTTGGTTTTCAAGTTGAATATCATGTAGTAACATCCAATGTGTGGTGTTATCCTGGGATCAAGAGGGATATGTTTTAAAAACTATCGTTTTCCTTAAAATAGAAGGCATTATTTTGGAGTTTATGCACAAGCATGCTTGGAAGCAAGGTCGACAAAGTAAGATATTAGTGACAAATTGACTGAATCAAATATAAGTATTTTTTAAAAGACTTTATTGATAAGAACATTACCATTGCCCCGTTAGATGGTGATTATAACATTTACCCTGGGATTTGGCAAGGGCCAGTATGCTAATAATTATATATCAAGTTGTTTATTTTTGGCACCCACATTTCTCTCTTATTATTTTCCTTCCCTGAGACTGTGCTACTGTAGGAAATCATTCAAGGATGTCAGCTGTACTTTTTATTGCTCACCTAACCCAGATGTTATTTTGGTCCATCTGTTCCAGCGTGCTCTGCCACAATATGAAAAACAACTGGGGGCTTTGAGGTGACACAGTAATTAACCTTGTAAATGGCACTAGTATCACAAGTGAAACCAACACTTGGTTTTGTGACTTTAGTCAATTAGCAGCAATTAATCTTGGTTGCTTTGTATAATACCCCCATAATATTTTATAATTTGTTTAATGGTGGATGCTGTAAAATTATTGTCCTTTGTTCCATTTTTCTTGATGTTTACGTTCCCCTCCCTGTTACAATGAGTTTTGGATGTATCATTCTTTATGTTTGGGAAAATTATCTTTACTCCCTTGTGAATTATTAATTTGTTTAAAAAAAACCATAAAGGATTGTTCAGTATCCATTGAATAACATTTATAATTTACTTTATGTTTGTCTTATATTAATTTGAGTCATCTTTAAAGTCAAAATGAAGAAGTCTCATTGGAAAGATGCTAAAACAACATTGACTAAAAAGATTTTAGGTTATAGAAGTAAAAATTTAATAACTGCAATGGAGACTGATGAATTTAAGAGCAGATTAAACATAGAAGAGAACATTACTCTTTGAGAATTAATAAATTTGAACATGACTCAACGAAATATATATTTGAAAACTTACACAATAAAATATAGGTAAGAGGCAAAGAAAAGCATGTAAAATAAACTGTAACAATAACCAGAACAAAAGAATATAGAAAAAATGAAAAAATACTGGGAAACTTGCTGATCAGCTATATTAAGAAAAATGTTAAAAAGTATTTTCATACTGAATGGGATACATCTCAGAAGTATAAAGAAAAAAATTAAAATATATATTTTTCAAAAACTAAAACATATTTTGAAGAAATAAAATTTAAAATTGTAGTGAAAAATATTTACTTATACATACAGAAGCTCAAGCAGTTTAAATACAAAAAAAGGACTGACATTAGATTCAAACTGCTGTAAAAGAAAAATATTGAGAATATCTTGAAAGCAATCAGAGAAAAAAAGACATTACATATGGAAAAACTAATCTACAACTGCTTGCCAAATTTTTGCTAGAAATAATAGAAGACTAAATGCAGTGAAATGTCTATTTTAAGAGCTAAAAAAATTAGGTATTCATATATCTACTATTGGGACAACTATAATATTTATATTATATACAAGGAATAAAACATGCTGATAATCTTGAGGTGAAAATATTCCTCAAAAAATAAGGCAAAATAAAGACATTCTCAATAAAATGGTAATAACATTTATTTCAAACAGTTCTGCACTGTAAAAATTGCTAGAATAAATTATTGAGTTTGGAAAGAATTTCTTTCAGTGAATTGATAGTTTGAAGCCAAGTTACAACAACATAATAAGGGTTTATGGTATACATAAAAGTAAATGTAAGACAATATTGATGGTTTTAAGAATAAAAGAAGATTGATGTTCAAAGCAAAAATAAAGGTAATGTAGTAGGGGTTATAATTATTAAAAAGTAAAATATAAGACAAGAAAGCAAAATGTGAGAGGGAGGAAATGCAATGCACTGCCACGAGACATAGCATATTGTCTGAAGGTAGAATGACATAACCTAAAAATGTACATTGTAATCCTTGGAGTAACCAGCAAAAATGAGAAAATAGGTAAGCTAAGAAAGAAAATGCGGGGCATAACATGAATTGCTAACACTGTACAATTCACACAACTGAATTTAGAAAAAGAGGTACAAAGGAATGAAATAGATAATAATAAATACTAGTTTAAAAGGCATGTCAATAATATATTAAGTTGATTAAATCTCCATTTAAAAGCTAGATAATTCCAGTTGTATAGAAAAACAAGCCCCAATTTCATGCTCTTTGTAGAAACCAAACTTTAAATATAAAAATAGTTTGAAAATGTTTAGAAAAAGATGTAACCACAAACACTAGACATAAATTAGCCAATCTGGCTACAATAATACTAGAAAAAGTAGATTTCAATACAAAAAGTATTGAAGAGATAAAGGGAAATATTTTATAACAGCGAACATTTTAAAATGTATAATAATCCCATTTGTATAAGTACCTAAAAACAGCATTTAAATACATGAAGAAAGGTTGGCCAAATTAAAGAGAGGGATTAAAGTAAATCACAATGAAAATATGAGGTTTTAATATTTCTCTTTCAGCAATTTAAAAAAAAACAAGTAAATAGAAGAATCAGAAAAGATGTTGAATATTTGAAATGTAACTATTAAAAACTTTATATTGATAATTGGAAGTTTTAGGATATTTTAGAATACAGGTATTTTTAGGTGTACATAGAACTTTCACCAAGTAGCATCAGATAATAAATTCCTGCAAACTACTTGCTCTGACCATAATATTATTAAATCAAAAAACAGTAACAATAAGAATCCAGGATAATGCTAAATATTTAGGAATTAAGTAATACAAACTAAATAAAATACGTCTGATAGAAAAATAACATAAATTTTAAAATATTTAAATTGAATTACAATTTGTAAAAATTACTAATGTTTGGAATGCAGCAAAAGCTTTTGTTAGATAGAAGTTTAAATTTTAAGTGTGTAAATTAGAAAAGGAAAAGAATTTCAACCAAAATCTAAAGCTTTCACATTAGCAATTTAGAAAAATGAAGGGCAAAGTAAACCTAAGACAATAAGAAGAAATGATATAATAATTACAGCAGAAATATATGAAAGAGAGTACGGAAAAACAATAAAGAATATCAATAAAGCCAAAAACTATTTCTTTTAAAGCATCAACAAAATTTACAATTCTTTACCTAAAGCGATTAAGAGAGAAAACACAGATTAATAATTATACCACTGATGTATATACACAATAACTTGAGTACAACTCCTGAAATGTTGATTAAAACAAGTTAAGTGCAAACAAATACATATTACGGTTCCATATATATTTTATATATATATAGAGAGAGAGCATATATATATAGCACATATATAGCATATATATAGCATATATGTATGTTTTATATTTTATTTTATTTATTTATTTTTGAGACACAGTCTCATCCTGTAGCCAGGCTGGAGTGCAGTGGCATGATCTCAGCTCACTGCAACCTCTACCTCCCAGGTTCAAGCAATTCTCGTGCCTCAGGCCTCCTGAGTAGCTGGGATTACAGGCGTGTGCCACCATGCCCAGCTGATTTTTGTATTTTTGGTAGAGACAGGGTTTCACCATGTTGGCCAGGCTGGTCTCGAACTTCTGTCCTCAGACAATCTGCACACCTCGGCCTCAGCCATGTTTTATGAAATTATTGTTTCAAGGATGCATGTTAAGGAATGTTATGGTCTTAATGTTTGCATACCTCCAAAATTAATATGTTGAAATCCTAACTGCCAAGGTGAGGTTATTGAGAGATGGGGCTTTTAGGAGATGACTAAGTCATGAGGGCTCTTTGGATGGGATTAGTGCCCTGATAGACAGAGATCCTGGAGAGCTTGCTTGCACTTTCTTCCATGTGAGGCTACTATGAGAAGATAGCAGTCTTTAAGAAAGCAGGGCCTCACCAGACACTGAGTGGGTTGTTGCCTTCGTCTTGGCCTTTCCAGCCTCCAGAACTGAGAGTAATAAATTCCTGTTGTTTATAAGCCACCTAATCTATGGCATTTTTATTACAGCAGCCCAAACGTGCTAAGATGAGGAGATGAATCTACAAAGAAATGCAAGTGAGAATAGTGGTTTTCTCTGAGTAGTGACTAAGGTTGGAAAGAGGATGGCACTTGTATGGTTGATAATGTTCTATTATTGTTTTGTGTTGTGCTTGCATGGTGTTCACTTTCTGAAAAGTCACTGAGCAGTACATTTTAAATATTTTAAATATTTTAAAATATTTCTTATCTATATTTGTTGTATTTCACAATTTAAAAAAGATTTTTAAAACAAAGTTAATCGTTCTTATTGAACAAATACAAGTGGTTTTCCAAAGTAAATGCTTATCTAAACTTAAAATAACAAAACCAATAACAAGTGTGTATACAATTTCACTCTAAATTATTAACCTCTTCTCATGTAGTCACTTCAAAATAATACCTTCAGTCCTAATGTTATCAAATGTAACACATTCGATGAAAGTTAAGACATGTACATGTACATGTCTATGCCAATGCTAAGAACACATTTTTGGTTCAATGTTCTTTTCTAAACTAATGACTAAACTAATTACTGTAAAACGTTTGACCTTTTGGAGAGGGTTTTAATAAATGCATTTGAACCACAAGCGTAATCATGTAGATGTATTAGCTATAGTGAGGCCTGTGAGGGTGTGGATAAATCAACTATCAAAAACCCAACAAAGTATAGAAAGCCAAAGCCTGGTTCTTAAAAGTTTAGTGTTATAGGAGGACAATTTTAAAAAATGAGTTAGAAACTATTTACCTTAAAGGAAAAATACAATTGATATTGCTGTAAATGCTTGAACATTAGCCAAGTGCATACATTTCAGATCATTACAGAATGCAAACTAGATTAAGTGAATAAACACTGCAATTCCCATATATTCTAATTTCATTAGAACTTTCAGATATTGAGGGTCAGACACTGTTCTTGGTGTTTTATGTTTACTATTCCTCAAACTTAATATCTCACAAAAGAACTTATAACCTTGATCTAAGCAAACAAAAGGTTGTGGGGTGAAATTACCAAATCTCGGATTCAAATATGTAAATTGGTAAAAGAAAAGTTTGAATCAAAATCTGTCTACTTCCAAACTTTTCACTATCTATCTCACTTATATTATCACTTTTGATAGTAATTTTAAAATCTAGCTATATAGTAAGATGTATATATAAGATATATAGTTGTATGTATAAGATATATATTGATATATATAATATAATGAAGTATAATATATCTGTTTGAGGCACTTGTACTCTTTTACTTGATGAATATTTTGTAATATAAAATGAAAATCCACATCAATCTCCAAGATTCCAAATGTATGTTCAAGTTTTTCTTCCACAAATAACTCAAATAAGGAAGTATTTATATTTCTCTCCCTCTTGAATATCCAGTGAAACAATTTTACTCACACAGCTACATCAGAACAGTCTGATGTTATTTGTTGTAGGGGTGACTTTACCATACCTCACTACTCCACTTGTATACCCAAAATCAACAGAGATTTGTGAGCCTTTATATCCATTCTAGTACCTTCTACTTTAACAATTGAATTGCCACTTGGATAAATCACTCTTATTCCTCAAAGAGGCAAAAGAAAATGGTATTTGCTCTAAAGTTTCCGGCCTCTGTTGTGGTTTATAAAGATGCGCTGCAGAATTTAACTCTTGCAATAGAGAGACATGAAACTTAATTCACAATGAGTCTCACCCTTGTGAAAAAAGATGTCAACAGTAATGATATGTTTGGCATTATTTTTAAACCACTTTTTATGAAATCTATGAACTATACATCCAGCTAGATAACACTTACCTTACCACAAGTCTTATGGTGCAGTTACTGGAAAAATCTGATGCCTACCATGATACAAAATGTTTTAACATATTTACTTATGTCTTTACTTTAGAAAAGACTCAAAGTCTTGCTCAAGAGTGTAGTAAGGGATAGTTTAGTTAAGCTATTCACTGGATTATGCTATTCCCTGATCATCTTTCAGCCTATAATGTGACTTGTTCACTATAATAGGAACAGTTATGGTTTTTCTGTTTTTGTTTTAGTTGACCACTTAAACACCCTTTTCTCCTAAAGGTAGCTATTCTCTTCATATTTCTTAGTTGAGACAGTCCTGGGAAGTTTTTATATATTGTCTCCTAATGTGGCCATGGCTGCTTGCTTCAGAAGAAAGAACATTTGATGCGATGGCAGATACTCGTAGACTCCATTGTGAATCAAAGAAAAGGCTGATGTGAGAGCTTTGCCTAACAATTTTGATTCCTTATCTTAATGAGTTTGAATGAGAGACATGGCATTAGGAAACTACATGAGATTAGAAGTAGAAACAGAAAGCCACTCAGAAAGACAACAACAACAAAAAAATGGAATTGACAGCTGAGCCACATTAATGTCCATATATGTTAACAAGACATTTTAAAAAACACTCCTGAATGTTCCACTACTAGATTATTGGATATATTATTAATTACTGCTAAGCTATCAGATTATTTAGTAATTCCAAAGAATTTATAAGACTTCATGAAGTTTTCTCCCTTAAATAAAGGTGATAATATCAGATTATGATCAGTATGATAAAGGAAATGCCAAGGGTAAATGATGGAGACTCAGTGACTAGAAGTTTGGGGAGTAGGCTACCTTTGATATAATGGCTAAGAAAGCCTCACTGAAGAGCAATGCAAAGGCCTTGGGATTAGAAAGGGCTCACCATAGGTAAGGAACAATACAAGAGAACAATTTGTCTAGATAGTGGTGGTCAAAAGGGACAGTAACATCAAAGAATGTTGAAGAAGTAGTCAGAGGCTAAATAATACTTACCCCAATAGGCCATGCTGATAACCTTTTATTTGATTTTAAGAAAAATGGAAAGCCACTGAAAGATGTTAAGGAATAAAGTGTATTGCAAGCATGTCTAGCTTCTATTTATACACTTAAAGCATACTTCATATTTATATAGCTTTGTTTCTATTAACTAAATTGGCAATATTTATAAATAGTTTATGTGAACAATAACAATGTGGCTCTGATATTCTCTAATTTATTGGGGTATTAGTACAGTTATTAGAGGAAACTGAGAATCTCTGCTCTCATTCTAGGAAAGGTCTCCACTGTTTAACAGAGTTTCCTTTAATCTATGCCCAATCCAAGTGTAATCATGCACAGATTATTTTAATGGTCATATTATTGCAAAGATTCTAGTGGTTATCAATGTGTCTGTACATTTTAAAGTTTAGTTTTCGGGGGGGCGGAGCAAGATGGCTGAATAGGAACAGTTCCAGTCTCCAACTCCCAGCGCGAGAGACACAGAAGACCGGTGATTTCTGCGTTTTCAACTGAGGTACTGGGTTCATCTCACTAGGGAGTGCCGGACAATCAGTGCTGGTCAGCTGCTGCAGCCCGACCAGTGAGAGCTGAAGCAGGGCGAGGCATCGCCTCACCTGGGAAGCGCAAGGGGAAAGGGAATCCCTTTTCCCAGCCAGGGGAACTGAGACACACAACACCTGGAAAATCAGGTAACTCCCACCCCAATACTGCGCTTTAAGCAAACAGGCACACCAGGAGATTATACCCCACACCTGGCCGGGAGGGTCCCACGCCCACGGAGCCTCCCTCATTGCTAGCACAGCAGTCTGCGATCTAACCGCAAGGCAGCAGTGAGGCTGGGGGAGGGGCGCCCGCCATTGCTGAGGCTTAAGTAGGTAAACAAAGCCGCTGGGAAGCTCGAACTGGGTGGAGCTCACAGCAGCTCAAGGAAACCTGCCTGTCTCTGTAGACTCCACCTCTGGGGACAGGGCACAGATAACAACAAAAGCAGCAGAAACCTCTGCAGATGCAAACGACTCTGTCTGACAGCTTTGAAAGATCTCCCAACACGGAGGTTGAGATCTGAGAAGGGACAGACTGCCTGTTCAAGTGGGTCCCTGACCCCTGAGTAGCCTAACTGGGAGACATCCCCCACTAGGGGCAGTCTGACACCCCACACCTCACAGGGTGGAGTACACCCCTGAGAGGAAGCCTCCAAAGCAAGAATCAGACAGGTACACTAGCTGTTCAGCAATATTCTATCTTCTGCAGCCTCTGCTGCTGACACCCAGGCAAACAGGGTCTGGAGTGGACCTCAAGCAATCTCCAACAGACCTACAGCTGAGGGTCCTGACTGTTAGAAGGAAAACTATCAAACAGGAAGGACACCTACACCAAAACCCCATCAGTACATCACCATCATCAAAGACCAGAGGCAGATAAAACCACAAAGATGGGGAAAAAGCAGGGCAGAAAAGCTGGAAATTCAAAAAATAAGAGCGCATCTCCCCCGGCAAAGGAGCGCAGCTCATCGCCAGCAACGGATCAAAGCTTGACGGAGAATGACTTTGACGAGATGAGAGAAGAAGGCTTCAGTCCATCAAACTTCTCAGAGCTAAAGGAGGAATTACGTACCCAGCGCAAAGAAACTAAAAATCTTGAAAAAAAAGTGGAAGAATTGATGGCTAGAGTAATTAATGCAGAGAAGTTCATAAACGAAATGAAAGAGATGAAAACCATGACATGAGAAATACGTGACAAATGCACAAGCTTCAGTAACCGACTCGATCAACTGGAAGAAAGAGTATCAGCGATTGAGGATCAAATGAATGAAATGAAGCGAGAAGAGAAACCAAAAGAAAAAAGAAGAAAAAGAAATGAACAAAGCCTGCAAGAAGTATGGGATTATGTAAAAAGACCAAATCTACGTCTGATTGGGGTGCCTGAAAGTGAGGGGGAATATGGAACCAAGTTGGAAAACACTCTTCAGGATATCATCCAGGAGAACTTCCCCAACCTAGTAGGGCAGGCCAACATTCAAATCCAGGAAATACAGACAATGCCACAAAGATACTCCTCGAGAAGAGCAACTCCAAGACACATAATTGCCAGATTCACCAAAGTTGAAATGAAGGAAAAAATCTTAAGGGCAGCCAGAGAGAAAGGTCGGGTTACCCACAAAGGGAAGCCCATCAGACTCACAGCAGATCTCTCGGCAGAAACTCTCCAAGCCAGAAGAGAGTGGGGGCCAATATTCAACATTCTTAAAGAAAAGAATTTTCAATCCAGAATTTCATATCCAGCCAAACTAAGTTTCATAAGTGAAGGAGAAATAAAATCCTTTACAGATAAGCAAATGCTTAGAGATTTTGTCACCACTAGGCCTGCCTTACAAGAGACCCTGAAGGAAGCACTCAACATGGAAAGGAACAACCGGTACCAGCCATTGCAAAAACATGCCAAAATGTAAAGACCATAGAGGCTAGGAAGAAACTGCATCAACTAACGAGCAAAATAACCAGTTAATATCATAATGGCAGGATCAAGTTCACACATAACAATCTTAACCTTAAATGTAAATGGACTAAATGCTCCAATGAAAAGACACAGACTGGCAAACTGGATAAAGAGTCAAGACCCATCAGTCTGCTGTATTCAGGAGACCCATCTCACACGCAGAGACATACATAGGCTCAAAATAAAGGGATGGAGGAAGATTTACCAAGCAAATGGAGAACAAAAAAAGTGGGGGTTGCAATACTAGTCTCTGATAAAACAGACTTTAAACCATCAAAGATCAAAAGAGACAAAGAAGGCCATTACATAATGGTAAAGGGATCAATTCAACAGGAAGAGCTAACTATCCTAAATATATATGCACCCAATACCGGAGCACCCAGATTCATAGAGCAAGTCCTCAGAGACTTACAAAGAGACTTAGACTCCCATACAATAATAATGGGAGACTTTAACACCCCACTGTCAACATTAGACAGATCAACGAGACAGAAAGTTAACAAGGATATCCAGGAATTGAACTCATCTCTGCAGCAAGCAGACCTAATAGACATCTATAGAACTCTCCACCCCAAATCAACAGAATATACATTCTTCTCAGCACCACATCGCACTTATTCCAAAATTGACCACATAATTGGAAGTAAAGCACTCCTCAGCAAATGTACAAAAACAGAAATTATAACAAACTGTCTCTCAGACCACAGTGCAATCAAACTAGAACTCAGGACTAAGAAACTCAATCAAAACCACCCAACTTCATGGAAACTGAACAACCTGCTCCTGAATGACTACTGGGTACATAACGAAATGAAGGCAGAAATAAAGATGTTCTTTGAAACCAATGAGAACAAAGATACAACATACCAGAATCTCTGGGACACATTTAAAGCAGTGTGTAGAGGGAAATTTATAGCACTAAATGCCCACAAGAGAAAGCAGGAAAGATCTAAAATTGACACTCTAACATCGCAATTAAAACAACTAGAGAAGCAAGAGCAAACACATTCGAAAGCTAGCAGAAGACAAGAAATAACTAAGATCAGAGCAGAACTGAAGGAGATAGAGACACAAAAAACCCTCCAAAAAATCAATGAATCCAGGAGTTGGTTTTTTGAAAAGATCAACAAAATTGACAGACCACTAGCAAGACTAATAAAGAAGAAAAGAGAGAAGAATCAAATCGACGCAATTAAAAATGATAAAGGGGATATCACCACCGACCCCACAGAAATACAAACTACCATCAGAGAATACTATAAACACCTCTATGCAAATAAACTAGAAAATCTAGAAGAAATGGATAATTTCCTGGACACTTACACTCTTCCAAGACTAAACCAGGAAGAAGTTGAATCCCTGAATAGACCAATAGCAGGCTCTGAAATTGAGGCAACAATTAATAGCCTACCAACCAAAAAAAGTCCAGGACCAGATGGATTCACAGCTGAATTCTACCAGAGGTACAAGGAGGAGTTGGTACCATTCCTTCTGAAACTATTCCAATCAATAGAAAAAGAGGGAATCCTCCCTAACTCATTTTATGAGGCCAACATCATCCTGATACCAAAGCCTGGCAGAGACACAACAAAAAAAGAGAATTTTAGACCAATATCCCTGATGAACATCGATGCAAAAATCCTCAATAAAATACTGGCAAACCAGATTCAGCAGCACATCAAAAAGCTTATCCACCATGATCAAGTGGGCTTCATCCCTGGGATGCAAGGCTGGTTCAGCATTTGCAAATCAATAAACATAATCCAGCATATAAACAGAACCAAAGACAAGAACCACATGATTATCTCAATAGATGCAGAAAAGGCTTTTGACAAAATTCAACAGCCCTTCATGCTAAAAACTCTCAATAAATTCGGTATTGATGGAACGTACCTCAAAATCATAAGAGCTATTTATGACAAACCCACAGCCAATATCATACTGAATGGGCAAAAACTGGAAAAATTCCCTTTGAAAACTGGCACAAGACAGGGATGCCCTCTCTCACCACTCCTATTCAACATAGTGTTGGAAGTTCTGGCTAGGCCAATCAGGCAAGAGAAAGAAATCAAGGGTATTCAGTTAGGAAAAGAAGAAGTCAAATTGTCCCTCTTTGCAGATGACATGATTGTATATTTAGAAAACCCCATTGTCTCAGCCCAAAATCTCCTTAAGCTGATAAGCAACTTCAGCGAAGTCTCAGGATACAAAATCAATGTGCAAAAATCAGAAGCATCCGTATACACCAGTAACAAACAGAGAGCCAAATCATGAATGAACTTCCATTCACAATAGCTTCAAAGAGAATAAAATACCTAGGAATCCAACTTACAAGGGATGTAAAGGACCTCTTCAAGGAGAACTACAAACCACTGCTCAGTGAAATAAAAGAGGACACAAACAAATGGAAGAACATACCATGCTCATGGATAGGAAGAATCAATATCATGAAAATGGCCATACTGCCCAAGGTAATTTATAGATTCAATGCCATCCCCATCAAGCTACCAATGACTTTCTTCACAGAATTGGAAAAAACTGCTTTAAAGTTTATATGGAACCAAAAAAGAGCCCGCATCTCCAAGACAATCCTAAGTCAAAAGAACAAAGCTGGAGGCATCACGCTACCTGACTTCAAACTATACTACAAGGCTACAGTAACCAAAACAGCATGGTACTGGCACCAAAACAGAGATATAGACCAATGGAACAGAACAGAGTCCTCAGAAATAATACCACACATCTACAGCCATCTGATCTTTGACAAACCTGAGAGAAACAAGAAATGGGGAAAGGATTCCCTATTTAATAAATGGTGCTGGGAAAATTGGCTAGCCATAAGTAGAAAGCTGAAACTGGATCCTTTCCTTACTCCTTATACGAAAATTAATTCAAGATGGATTAGAGACTTAAATGTTAGACCTAATACCATAAAAATCCTAGAGGAAAACCTAGGTAGTACCATTCAGGACATAGGCATGGGCAAAGACTTCATGTCTAAAACACCAAAAGCAACGGCAGCAAAAGCCAAAATTGACAAATGGGATCTCATTAAACTAAAGAGCTTCTGCACAGCAAAAGAAACTACCATCAGAGTGAACAGGCAACCTACAGAATGGGAGAAAATTTTTGCAATCTACTCATCTGACAAAGGGCTAATATCCAGAACCTACAAAGAACTCCAACAAATTTACAAGAAAAAAACAAACAACCCCATCAAAAAGTGGGCAAAGGATATGAACAGACATTTCTCAAAAGACGACATTCATACAGCCAACAGACATATGAAAAAATGCTCATCATCACTGGCCATCAGAGAAATGCAAATCAAAACCACAATGAGATACCATCTCACACCAGTTAGAATGGCGATCATTAAAAAGTCAGGAAACAACAGGTGCTGGAGAGGATGTGGAGAAATAGGAACACTTTTACACTGTTGGTGGGATTGTAAACTAGTTCAACCATTATGGAAAACAGTATGGCGATTCCTCAAGGATCTAGAACTAGATGTACTATATGACCCAGCCATCCCATTTCTGGGTATATACCCAAAGGATTATAAATCTTGCTGCTACAAAGACACATGCACACGTATGTTCATTGCAGCACTATTCACAATAGCAAAGACTTGGAATCAACCCAAATGTCCATCAGTGACAGACTGGATTAAGAAAATGTGGCACATATACACCTTGGAATACTATGCAGCCATAAAAAAGGATGAGTTTGTGTCCTTTGTAGGGACATGGATGCAGCTGGAAACCATCATTCTTAGCAAACTATCACAAGAACAGAAAACCAAACACCGCATGTTCTCACTCCTAGGTGGGAACTGAACAATGAGATCACTTGGACTCGGGAAGGGGGACATCACACACTGAGGCCTATCATGGGGAGGGGGGAGGGGGGAGGGATTGCATTGGGAGTTATACCTGATGTAAATGACGAGTTGTTGGGTGCTGACGAGTTGATGGGTGCAGCACAGCAACATGGCACAAGTATACATATGTAACAAACCTGCACGTTATGCACATGTACCCTAGAACTTAAAGTATAAAAAAAAAAAAAAAAAAAAATATAACTTAAAATGTCTCTGGTACATTAAAGTATTTAAATATTTCTTTAAAAAAATAAAAAAAATAAAGTTTAGTTTTCAAGTTTTAAGCATTTTGTTTCTAATGTTTAACTATTTATTTTTCCATTTACGTTTTTGCAAAATTGTGAAGCCGTGAAAATGTGTCTATGAGATTAGGGTCTAACTCAAGTGTTTTATTCCACCATCCTCTGCAAAATTCTGGTGTTGAAAGCTTTACAAATTAACTCAATTAACAAATATGCCGTTACTCCAATCAAAACTTCAGGGATTTTTGTAATACTATGCAAATATCATTTTAAAGTTATCTAATGGACAATTAAGCAAGAATTTGTCTAATGGACAAAGTTCGCAAGAATAAACATAAGAGAGAGAGAGTTTCTATCACCATAATGGAACTGAAATAATAATATGTGCTCACAATAATTATAGTTGAATATTTGTCAGACTCATAGATGAAGTGAAATGTTTTATTGATACATGTAGCAAAAGAAAACAAAGGAAAAAGATTTTAAATAAACAAAATTTAATATTCAACCAACAAATATTTATTAATCAACATTTATGTGTTTTTCTGAACATTTAGGATACCTCAATAAATAAATTAGACAAAGATCATTGCTCTTATATGTATATTAGGATATACACATAATTTTTTAAATTATGTAGTATTTTAGATGGTGGTGAGGTTTATGGAGAAAAGGAGGAAAATAGTAAAAGGGTCAGTTATGTCACAATATAGGCTAGCAACGGTAGTTAAACTTCATTAAAAGGAAAGTATTTGAGTTAAGAATTGGCGCTGTATATGTAAAATAATGTGAACAAAATCAAAAGACAAATGAACATCTAGAAAAAAGTCACAAGTAAGACATATATTTCATTAATATCATAAAATGACAATTCAAGAAGACAGCTCTCAAAATATTTTTATAAATGTATATTAAAATAATTATTTTAACCTACAAATTTGGCAAAGATTTAAAGCTTGACAAAATGAACATTTAATACTGTGACATATTTTCTTAGTTGAAGGAAATGCACATTATCACACATTTTCTGGAAGAAAAGAAATCACAGTATGCCCACATATATTAAAAATATCAATATACTTTACCAGTAATTTAACTTATAGGATTTCATCCTAAGAAATTTGTCAAAGATTGGGGTTTGTTAAAGGTTTATGTACATGGAGAAATGATGGGAAATCTGAAAACAACCCAAGTATCTAACAGAAAGGAAGTAATCAAACACTTTTTGGTGTATTCTTTTACTCTAACCCTCTTTATAATTAATCAGTACTTCAGGGACTCACTACTGCCACCACCCTACTCCACTGGCATCATTTGATGACAAGTAATAATCTCCTAAGTTTCTTCTGTGCATGTATTGTGCAACAAATTATTTGACCAGTATTTTTGAACAGGGAGCCAGAGAGATCTTTACAAGTTAAATCCGACATGCTCACATTCTTGCTCTAAAATAGAGAACAAAGTCATTAACGCATACTACAGGAAGTATTATACATATTTAGTGTATCCTATAATTCCCTGGAGGGCTAGGCCCTGACCAGGTTCTCAAAGTTCATTTCACAACCATGTTCCTGTTCTGAGTCTGGTCATCCTTGTTCTTTTTCAGCTTCTTTAATGTACCATACATACCCATGTAACATGACCATTGCATATGCTACTTCCTTTACCATATAGCAGGCACTCAAATATTTAGTGATTGAAGAATGCACAAACTAATAATTGAAAGAATGAAAAGAACGAATGAAAAATGTTTCTAAGTATAATGGAGTGCAATGCAGAGAATTTAATCTTATTTTAAACCACAGTGTCCAAGATAATATAATTGACTGCTCAAAGTGCACATTCAGGATTGAAAATAAATATTGTGGGAAATGGGAAATGATAAATATGTTGAAACTGGTGATACAATATGATATTCAGTATACACAATTTATCAGATAATTGGTGTGGGTTCAGGTATGGGACTGCATATAGAGATGTCAGGGTCCTCTGCTCAGATGGGACTATTTAACCCATCTGCAGTTTAACTCAAAAAGTCTTCTTTATGTACTGATTATATTGAAAACATTTTATTCAGTGATGGGGAAATAAAAATGAAGAAGGTGAATTTCGCTCTCTATTATATTCTAGTCTAATAAGGAGGTTGTATCATGAAAACAATTTCAGAATACAGAAAATGAATGCAGCACCTGAACATTGCAATAAGGTTTCTGAGAAGAGAAACTGTTATAAAAATAGAAATATAGAAATATGTATTTACTTTCCCAATTTAGGCACATTGCTTCACAGAATTCCTGCTGAATATAACTGATTTCCAGCTTATGGTAAAAACACATTGTAGGGACTGGGACTAAATAGCTATCCCTTAACTTGTTATGAAATGTCAAAATTAAGTGATGTGATTTGGTCATAGATTTTTCTTTCTTTTTTTAGGTATCTAGTCATTGGGGACATTTTGTTAAGTGTAGAAGACAAAGGCAACATGAAAGCTAAGAACTACCAAAGAAATTCTCTCTGCTTGATGTCAGAAAACTTACTGATCCTTCTCCCCCAAATGAATATTTTGACACATTTCTGTTGAGATTCTGGAAGTCCAGGACTTCAAATGAAACAGAATGTGAAAGTGCCTTAAAGGCAAGATCAATCTATCATATATTTGACACCATTTTGTAACTATGTGTCATTATCTGAAGCAATGAGCTCATGAAAACCACATGGATCACTAAACTAGTCAGTGAATTGAGCATATTCACTTAGAGTAGCTGAATGACCTTGTGCAAGCCACTTAGCCTCTCTTTGCATTAGTTAGCCAATTGTGAAAAGCTGCTTCTACTAAATGACTCTGCAATTCCACCAAGCTCTACAGAGCAATCTAGAATAGCATATTTATAAAAACATGTAGATAAATAAGACATGGAAATATTATCCTAAAAAATAAGACAGCCAAGTAAATTTTGCATATGAAAATGGTTCCATGAAAAGCTAAGAGAATAGGAAATACAATTTAAAAGTAATAAAGAAAATAGAATATAAATTCACTCACAGATAACATCTTTATTTAATATCATTTGCCCATGACAATGATTCTGAGCAAGTTAAACCTCCTTTTAATATGGTAACCTTATAGAAAATAAACAAAATCACTGAAAAAATAGATCTTGCCCTGAATATGAATAATATTTCTTTAGATTGAGGTATTTAACTTATTCTTTACTAATATTAAATGGAAATAGTTATTTTTCATTTATGAAATATGTCCACCTGTTATTCTTCCACCTATCTATTTTATAGAAGAAATTGAGATTCACAAAATTAAAATGACTTGTCTACTTTCATTAGCTAAAAACTGGTAAAAACCCCAAATTACATTTATATTTTTAAATTACAAATTTAAGCTTTATCTTGATAAATTATTTGCATGGTTAATATTTACATTTCATAGAGGAAGAAAGTTCTGTTACACAATTCATGTAGTTAAGAATATTTGTTTCAAAACAAATATATTAGCATCTCAACTGAATATTTCCCAATAAAGACCTATTAACAACAACAGAAAGCTTACAAATTGATTTCAGGGCCCATTAATAGAAGCAGAACCCTTAATTATAGGCAATGACCTCAGCATTTGTTTTACCACACATGTGCAGGCTGGTCTGTGCACCTTTGCCCTCCACCCTGCAAAACACAGACTGGACTATAATATGCTACTTGATCAGATAATAATATAATGTGATGTGTGGCAGTCTACGATTTTACCAGCTGTATCTGAAAATACGGTTCAATGGGCCTGGCTGGTAAGGTTTCCTATGTCAGTGAACAGGAAGCAACAAGTCGTGAACAGGAAGCAACAAGTCGTGAACAGTATTGTGCAGCCGTCACCAGTGCAGGCAGCTTTGCCTTAATGCAGTTACATAACAAGGCTGCGTAACTGACCTGAAACACTACCAAAATTGCTGTCTCCATGTTTAAATCTATTGAACACAAGGAAAAACACATTTTCTTTCAGAAATTGTTCACTGGTCTCAGAATGGGTTATATGATTATGAGAATGATGGTAATTAATCAGCCTGGTTATTAGTTCAGCACTGGAAGATGATCAGCAGATACTGTGCCAATAAAGCAGAATGATCATGTGTAATTGCTGTAGTCTGTATTTTAGGTGCCTCCCTGCTACCTATGTAGATATGATAATGTACCTGACCTAGCAACTATTATGAGGATACTGTGATATACTAAACATGAGATCACTTTGAAAATGTTCTACAATATATATTTTTGCCAACCTAATACATCAATATGAATTTGTACCTCTTCCTTCTCAGAACTCTAAAAAACACTATTACAATATGAGAATGAAAACATTATGACAGCATATGAATTGTCACATTCTAAAAGTTCAATTGCATTTTAAATGGTTTTATATGTCCAAGCAATTACAAGCAGTATGAGACGTGTGAAGTTAATAATGTTAACAACTGACATATATTAAATATTTAGTACATGACAATCTCTGTGATAAATACTTTATATCGGTTACTTCTTTTGATCCTCCCAGTGATTCTGAAGCAGGGCAGGTGAACCCTAAAGTAGGACTTAGCCTGGGAGGGTTCTTGCCTTTGCCCAGGAAATAATTCAAGGGCAAGCCAGAGGTAGAAGAAAACAACTTTGTTGAAACAGTAGCGTTACAGCTACCGTGGTGTTACAGCTCCGTGACTGCTCCTGCAGAGCAAGGCTACCCCATAAGCGGCAGCTCAGGGCAGTTTTGCAGTTATATCTACTTTAACTACATGCAGATTAAGGGGCAATTTATGCAGAAATTTCTAGGAGAGTTAACTTTTGGATCCTCAGGTCGTTGCTATGGAAAGGAGTGGTAACGCCCAGTTGTTGCCATGGCAATGGTCAACTGACATGGCACCCTGGTGGGTGTATCTTATGGAAAGCTGCTTCTGCCTCCTCCACTAGTCCTTAATTTGGACTGGTGTCCAAAGCCAAACTCCAGAGTTAAGTCCTGCCTCCTCCCTTCTATGAAGAAGGTGCTGTTATTTTCTGAGTTCCATGAAGGAGAAAACTAGATCTTAAAAAGATTGAACTATTTGTTCACTATTACAGAGTTAGAAATTGCTGAAGTGCCCTTGTGAGGATTCAGTATATCTGACTCCATATTCTCAACCACTAATAATATTAATTTGTAGAGAGGTAAACTATAAAGTTTCTCAAAATTACAGTAACAAGCTCAACATTGTGATGTGGAAAATATGTTTTTCCTTTTTTTTTCTCTGTATTGCTGGTCACTGGTGCTGGAACTGTTACTCCAAAGTTGGCAGGGATTCCTGTTTGAGACAGGAGAATAAAGAAGTTAAAGACTGACAACGAGGGTCGGGCATGGTGGCTCACTCCTGTAATGCCAGCACTTTGGGAGGCCAAGGCAGGCAGATCATGAAGTCAGGAGTTCAAGACCAGCCTGACCAACATGGTGAAACCCTGTCTCTACTAAAAATACAAAAATTAGCCGGGCATGGTGGCTCGCACCTGTAGTCCCAGCTACTCAGGAGTCTGAGGCAGGAGAATCGATTGAAACTGGGAGGTGGAGGTTGCAGTGAGCTGAGATCATGCCACTTCACTCCAGCCTGGGTGACAGAGCAAGACTCCACCTCAAACAAACAAACAAACAAACAAAAAGAAAAAACTGACAATGTGCAGATACAGAGCTTTACTGATTTAAATCCCCAAGTCATTTCCAAGTCCTGGTCATCATTTTCTTGTTTTAATCTCAAGAATTTCTATCTCTCTTTTTCACCCAATATACCTCTTGCAATTTAGAAGTAAGATTACTCTCCTTTCCTAATCCACTGTAGAATAGCCACATGCCTATAGACTTTTTCAATCTATCTTTTTTTTCCTCCTCAAGGACATTGGAAATTTTCATAGGCCTTAGCAACAATAGGGAAAAGTGAGTAAGTGAATTTTAAAGGTGAAAAGATTCTCCCAAAAGGAGACTGGCCGTAATGTTGGCCTCTGGCATTTATTGGAATGTAAATGGAGTTAAGCTATACTTCCCTATATGCTCATGGTTAATACTGAGTATTCTCAAGTGTGTACATTACGAAAGTACCAACAAGTTAGAACTTTCATACATGAGTAAAATAAACGAAAATATCTTCTAATGATAAATATTTGCCTGCACACAAAAGAACATTAATTGAATCCTCATACTGTTTACTCCCTGAACACCTATGATAGGTGTTACACTGAACATTTGTCAGAGTCCTAAATGTCAAAAGCACTCATAAAACTTGGTGGAATTGCCCTCGCCTAACTGCTTTAGTGTATGTATTACTATTTTTGACATAGATCTAATTTCAAAATGGTCTATTTTTGACAGTGAGAAAATAAGCATTGTTTTCACTGTGTAAATTACTAGTTATTTTTTGATTGTAGGACTTCTACACACTTTTCACATTTTTTAGACTTAAAGCATGTATATATTGTGACCAATTAAATAAGATCAATAAGTAGAAAATCAAGAGCCATTTTTTTATTTGTCAAACTGTTTGAATTTTCATTAGAAAATGAAACAATTAAACTATGTAATCTGGAAACTATCCAGTAATCACTGATGCTAAAATAATCTGAAATTAAATTGCATCTCTCTTTATTCATATATGAGGATTAATACAGGATTATAGTTTTTAAACATGAAGGTTGCATCCACCTTTCTCCTACCACTCTAGGCTGAGAACCTTGGAGTTATCTTCAATTTCTAATTATATATTACTTCTGAAAATCTTAACACCAATAATTTCCCATGTATATTCTTTTCCATTACTACAAACTTGATCCTCATTCTGGTCCTAAATGATTCATAGGTAGAGAAGTGAGTTTGTTACCAACATGCCTACTGCCTTTTCCACTTTATTTTACGTAGAAAATATCTTTTTTCAAATGTTTCCTATTATTAACATCTTAACAAACTTTGTAACTCTTATTTTTTCCCCAATCACCTTTTTATTGCATATAATCCTGGTTGGTTTTATGGTTGTTGCTGTGGTAAGAACACTTAATATGATATCTAACCCCTTAACACATTTTTGTGTGCAATATGATATTGATGACTTTAGGCACAATGTTATATGGTAGTCCTCTAGAATTTAATCATCTTGCGTAACTGAAGCTTTTTACTCGTTGAATAGCAAATCCCTGTTTCCAACTCCCCCAGCCCCTGGTGACCACCATTCTATTATTTGCTTCTATGTGTTTGAATATTTGTTTTATATAAATGGAATTCAGCAGAATTTGTCCTTTGACTAGCATATTTCTGTTAGCATAATATCTTCTATATTGTCACATGCAGCAGGATTTATTTCCTTCTTTCTTAAAAGTAAATTATATTTCATTTTTTATCTGTTGATGAATCCAGGGACATTAAAGTTGTTGCCATATCTTGGCTATCGTGAATAGTCAAGTGACTAGTTCACTGCACTGAATGTGGAAATGTAAATATCTTTTTGAAATTCTGTTTTCAATCCTTTCATATTAATACCCAGAAGGAAAATTGCTGGATCATATGGTATTTCTATTTGTAATTTATTGAGAAAATTCCACATCACTTTCCATAGCAACTATACCATTTTAAATTCCCATCAACAGTGTACAGAGTTTTCAATTTCTCTACCAATATTTATTATAGTTTGTCTCGCTTTGTTTTCAATAGCCATCCTAAGAGGTATAAGGCAATATATCATTGTAATTTTGATTTGTATTCCCATGATGATGCGTGATGCTGAGCATTTTTTCATATTCCTGTTGGCCATTTGTATGTGTTCTTTGGGTAAATGTCTATTCAAGTTATTTGCCCATTTTTATTTTTATTTCTTTTTGCTTTTGAGTTGAAAGAGTTCCTTATAAATTTTGTAATATTAAAACTTACCAGACATATGGTTTGCAAATATTTTCTTCCATTCCAAAGGTTGCCTTTTTATTCTGCTGATTTTTTTTCTTTTGCTGCGTAGAATTTTTTTAGTTTGATGTAGTTCCATCTGTCCCTGTCTCTTTTTGGTTTTGTTGTCTGTGCTTTTAGGGTCATATACAGGAAATCATTGCCAAGATCAATGTCATGAAAGTTTTCCCCTGTTTTCTTTTCTTACTTTTTGAAAGAGAGCCTTGCTTTGTCACCCAGCTTAGAATACAGTCATGTGATCATAGTTCACCACAGCCATGACCTCTCTGGGCTCAAGCGATCCTTCCACCTCCATCTCCTGAATAGTTAGGACCACAGGCATATACCATCACTCCCAGCTATTTTTTCTTTCTTTCAATAGAGACAGGGTTTCCCTATGTTGCCCAGGCTTTTCTCAAACTCTAGGGCTCAAGTGATCCTCCCACTTCTGCCTCCCAGTGTGCTGGGGTCACAGGCATGAGCCACTGTCCTTGACTCCCCTGTTTACTTATAGAAGTTATACAGTTTTTAGGTCACAGGTTTCAGACATTTCTTCATTTTCAGTTAATGTTTGTTTATGGTGTAAAATAAGGGTTGGATTTCATGCATTCCAATGTGGATATCCACTTGTCCGAACACCATTTATGCAAAAATCTACCTTTCCTTCATTATGTATTTTTGGTACCCTTATGTATCAGTTGAGTATATATGGATGAGTTTACTCTGGGTGTATTCTGTTCCATCAGTCTATCCGTCTGTCTTTAGGCTTGGACGTATATTTTTATTACTTCACCTTTGCACTACAGTTTGAAAACACAGTGTGATGCCTCCATATTTGTTGTTCTTTTTCAAGATTGTTTTGGCTATTCTATTAAAGGTTCTTTGTGGTTCCATATAAATTTATGGATTAATTTTGTTGGGATTTTGATTAAGATTGCATTGAATCTGTAGGTTGCTTTGGGTAGTATGGACATTTAAACAATATTAAGTATTCTAATCCATAAACTTTTCTTTCCATTTGTTTACATCTTTTTAAGTTCCTTTCATCAATGTTTTACAGTTTTCAGTATGAAAGTTTTTCATTCTCCTAGTTAAGTTTATTCTTGAGTAATTTATTGTTTTTGAGGCTACTGTAAATGATATTGTCTTCTTAACTATATTTTTGAATAGTTTATTGCTAGTATGCAGAAACACACCTGATTTTTTAATGTTAATTTTGTGTCCTGCAACTTTGCTATATTAATTTATTAGTTCTGATACTATTTTAGTATAATCTTTGGAATTTCTACATATAAAATCATGTCACCTGCAAACAGAGACAATATTACTTCTTTTTTATTTGGATGCCCTTTATGTCTTTATCTTGCATAACTGCTGTGGCTAGTAGATAGAAGTAGCAATAGTGGACATACTTGCCTTGTTCCTAATCTTAGAGGAAAAACTTAGAGGAAAGTCTTTCACCCTTGTACACGATATTAGCTCTGAGGGATTTTCATATATGACTTTCATTATGGTAAGAAAATTTATTTCTATTTCTAATTTGTTAAAAGTTTTTAAACAATAAAAGTTGTTGAACTTTGTCAAATGCTTTCTCTGCACCTATTGAGATTATCGTGTGGTTTTCATCTTTCATAGTGTTAATGTGGTATAATTGATTTTAGTTGATTTTCATGTTGAGCCATCTGTTATGAACTGCATATTTGAAGTAACCCAGTCTATAATATTCTGTTATAGCAGTCCAAACTAAATAAGACACCATCTTTGTATCTCAAGGATAAATTCTACTTGGTCACAGTTTATAATCCTTTTGTTGTTTTGCTGAACTTGGTTTGCTAGTATTTTGTTGAGAAATTTTGCAACTATATTTATCAAAGGTATTGGCCAGTAGTTTCCCTTCCTTGTAGTGTTTTTATCTGGCTTTGATATCGGGGTAATTCTGGCCTCATAAAAGGAGTTTGGGAGTGTTCACTTCTCTTTAACCTTTTGGAGGTGATTGAGAAATACTGATATTATTCCTTCTTTAAATGTTTACAAGAATTTACCAATGGATTCATCTGGTCCTGAGTTTTCCTTTCTTGGGAGGATTTTCATTACTGTTACAATGTTCTTAAGAGTTATAGGTTTGTTCTAATTTTCTGTTTCTTAATGATTCAGTCTTGGTAGGTTGAATGTGTTGGGAATTAAAAGCAATACCCCAAAGTGAATGCCTAAGAAGCATCCTTAAAAGTAAAGTCTCTGTCTGACCTTATCCTGCTCTCTAGCCTCCTAATCCTCATTCTTCCCTGAGGCAAACCACAGAAACTAGAATTCCTCTTCTCCAAGGCAGGATGTAGAAACCATAACCCCTTTTCTCCAAAGCAAACCATTAGTCTAAAAATATTACTCAAACCTTCCTCTTTTCCTTGTAACAGCTGACTATAAAGAAATTAAGGTCCTTATTCCAGAAGTGTTCTATCCGTATCCATAACAAAGAAACGCTACAACAGAGAGGCTAAGAAGAATCTGAACAGACAGGCTTTACTCTTTTTGCCTGCTCCATCTGCAGTATAGACTTGAACAATGTGTGGGTCAGGGTTGTGGACCCACCATGCAAATATCTGCATATAGCTATTGAGTGCCCCCAAATTTAACTATTAGCCTACTGTTGACAAGAAGCTTTACCAATAACATAAACAGTTTATTAACACATATTTTGTATATGTATTATGTACTGTATTCTTACCATAAAGTAAGCTAGAAAACGGAAAATGTTATTAAGTAAACCATAAGGAAGAGAAAGTATACTTACTGTAAATTAAGTGGAAGTGGATCATCATAAAGATATGCAGTTTCATCATTTTCATATTGGGTAGGTTGAGAAGATGGAGAAAAGGGAGGGGCTGATCTTGCCACTCAGGATGGCAGAGGCAGAAGTGAAGGAGGTGAAATGAGAGGCATAACAGGCAGATTCACTCTGTGTAACTTTTATTGACAAAATCTGCATATAAGTGGACCCATGCAATCCAAACTAGTGTTTTGTGGAAGGGTGAATTGTATTGCTGTTAGACCATAGCTTTTTTTATATAGTCACATTCTACATGTCTGTCCCTGCTTCATTGAACCCAACCATAAAATCAGATACTTTCCCCTGTATTTTTGGGTGTTCCTTCTGAAGGCTCCTGTGTCACATAAAACTATAATCAAATAAATTTGTTACGCTTTTCTCTTATTAACCTGTCTTTTGTTATAGTCAACTCTGATCCTTATGACGGAGAAGAAAGGAATCACTCCTTTTCTTCTTCTACATATATTTCTAGGAATTTGACCCTTGCTCCTAGGTCATTGAATTTTTTGCCTTATAATTGTCCATGGTAGTATCTTACGATCCTTTTAAGTGTCTTTTGTGTCTTCTGTTTTTCTCTTTTGCTGTCTTCCTTTGCTTTCATTGATTTTTTTGTTTGTATTGATGTGATTTGATTACTTCCTTTTTCTCATTTTGTATCTTCTGTAGTCATTTTCATTCTAGTTACCAAGGGACTTACATAAAACAATTTGTAGTTGTAAGAGTCTATTTTAAGTTGATAACAACTTAACTTGAATTGCACCAGCTTAATTTCAATGGCATACTAAAACTATCCTTTTACTTCTCCCTCTCCACACATATTTTTATTGATGTCATAACTTACATATTTGTATGTTGTTACATTATAATTTTACTTTTAGTTACTTTTAATACTTTTTAAAATTTTTACACTATAATTAAACATAATTTACCCATCATTTACAGGATTACAATATTCTATACTTGTCTATATTTTGCCTTCACCAATGATTTTTATATTTTCATGTGCTTTAATATTGCTGTTCAGGATATTTTTATTTCAACTTGAAGAACTTCCTTTAGCATTTCCTGTAAGGCAGATCTAGTGATGATAAACTATCCTTTGTATTTGTCTGGGAAAGTCCTTAACTATTCATTTCTGAAGGATAGCCTTGTTGGGTGTAGCATGCTTGGTTGTCAGTTTTTGTTTTCCTTTCAGCACTTTGACTATATTATTTATCATTCCATTTTCTTCTTCTTCTTTTTTCTTTTTGAGGTAAGGGTCTCATTCTGTGGGCCAGGCTGGAGGGCAGTGGCGTGATCTTGGCTTACTGCAGCCTCAACCTCCTGGGTTAAGAGTCCTCCCACCTCAGCCTCCTGAGTAGCTAGGACTACAGGCTTGTGCCACCACACTCGGTTAATGATTGTATTTTTTGTTGAAACAGGATTTCTTCATGTTGCCCAGGGTCGTCTCAAACTCCTGAGCTCAAGCAATCTGCCTCCCTTGGCTGCCTGAAGTGCTGGGATTACAGGCTTGAGCCACTATGCCTGGTCCATTCACCTTCCTTCTGATCTGCAATATTTCTGCTGAGAAATTCACTAAAATAGATAGACTTATATGGTGTGACTGTTTGCATGACAAGTCACTTTACTCTTTATCCTTTAAAAATATTCTGTCTTTGACTTTGAGAATTTGATTATAATGTGTCTCAGTGTGGATTTCTTTGTGATCGTTATATTTGTGTATTCTTGGGATTCATGGATTAGATGTCCTTTTCCTTTCCAAGATTAGAAATTGTTCAGCCAATATTTCTTTGAATAAGTTTTTCCTGTTTTCTTTCTCTTATTCTTCTGGGATACCCATAATGCATATGTTAATCCATCTGATAGTGTCACATAAGCCTCTCAATCTTCCTTTACTGTTTTCCGTTATTTTTCTTTTAGCTCCTCTGACTGAATAATTTCCACTTACCTACCTTAAAGTTTACTAATTCTTTTTCTGTTTTATGTAATCTTCTGTTGAACCCTTCTGGTGAATTTTTCTGTTTAATTATTGTATTTTTAAGAATCTTATTTTCTGTTTGGTACAATTTCATATTTTCTCTTTGCTGAAATTTTCACTTATTTTATGCATTGTGCTTCTGACATTGTTGAGTACTTCTATAATAGTAATTCTTAATTCTCTGTCAAGTAAATCATATGTCTCCATTTCATTAGGGTGGTTTTCTGGAGATTTATTTATCATCTTAAAATTGGAATTGCCAAGAAAAACACAACATAGATAATCTCTAGATGGAACAAGCTTTACTCACACAGAGAAGAAGCAGAGCAAGATCAGCTTTAGTAGTAGTCCTTGGTCTTCCCTGGCCATCAGGTTCTTCCTGGAAGCTGATGCACAATAATTGGTCTATACACACACCTCTTGTGATGCAGCAGAAAGACCCCATCCCCTCATGCAGGTTATAAATATATCAGTGGATTTGACCAGGTGCCATACGACGCACATGCTTAAGCAGAAAAAAGACAAACATGGGTTGGAACCGTAAAAGTTATTTCCACACAATGCATTAAGCCCAACACAAATTGTGAGGACTATCTTTTGGTAAGAAAGTTTTCCAAGCCTGAGGAAATATCTTCAAAATATTTTGATTTTTTTTTTTCTTTTTTAGAGACTATGTCCTCTTCTGTCACCCAGACTGGAGTGCAGTGGTATGATCATAGCTCATTGTAACCTTAGGTGAGAGTCACTGCACTCAGCTTCTTGATAGTATTTTAAATGTGATTGCCATCAATCTATAGATGAAGATGGGAAAAGTTCACATATTAACAATAATGAATCTTTACATTCATGAACATGCAATATTCTCCACTAATTTTTAGCTTTTTACATTTCTTACTTCTACCTTTTATAGTTTTCCATATACATGTTCTGTACATATTTAATTAGATTTATACTATTTCATTGCTTTTGGTACTATTGTTAAGTGGTAGTTTTTTAAAAACATAAAATTTCAATTGCTCATTTCTGACATATAGGAAAGCAATTGAATTTTCCATATTGATCTTGTATCCTGTGACTGGAATACTTGTTTATTAATTATAGGAAGTTTTGTTTGCTTGTTTGGCTATATTCTCTGGAGTTTTCTATAATCATATCCTCCCTGGATAAAGGTAGTTTTGTTTCTTTCACTGTAATAATTACAAATTTTATTTCTCTATGGCATTATTGCACTATCTAGGGTTTATAATACTGAGTAGGAATGATAAGAGACATGACCTTGCCTGGTTGCTGATCATAGAAGGAAAATGCCCAATCTCATTCCACAATTACGATTTTAGAATAAGGTTTTTTTTTTTTTGTAGGTTTATTTTTAAATCATGTTGAGGAAGCTCCTAGTTTTCGGAGAGTTTTTATCATTTATGGGTCTTGGATTTTTGGATTATGCTTAGTGTTTTTTCTGCATTCACTGGTATGATAATACGATTTTTTACTATTAGCTTTCTGATATGGAAGATTATGCAGATTGAGTTTTAAATTTTAAACTAGCTTTGCATTGTTGAAATAACTCCTAACCGATTTTAATGTTTAATTATTTTCATACATTTCTGGATTAATTTACTACTTTTTTAGGATTCCTGCGTCTGTGTTCATGAGAGATATCATTTTGCAGTTTTCTATTTTTTCAATGCTTTTATCTGTTTAAGTATTGGGGTAATACTGACCTTATAGACTGATAAAAATGTTACATCTGCTTTTCTTTTCTGGAAGAGATTCTGGAGAATTGGTATTGTTCTTTAAATGTTTAGTAGAATTTGTCAATGAATACCTCTGGACCTAGTAGGTTTTTGTTTTTGTTTTTGCTTTTGTTTTCCTATGGAGGATTCTTAATGTAATTTCTTCAATAGAAATAGGCTAGTCAGGTAATCAGTTTCTCCTTGTGTGAGCTTTGCTAGGTGAAAATTTGGGATATACTTCTAAGTTTTCAAATTTGTGGGCATAAAATTGTTTTTACCATTTTCTCATACTTTTAATGGCCATGTTATCAATAGTAATGATTCTTCTTCCTTGCATTTGTAATATTGATCAGTCATCTGCATTCACTTTCTCTGTCTCTGTCTCTCTCACACACATTTTTGGTTAACCTGGCTAGTAATATATCAATTTTGTTGCTCTTTTCAAGGATCAATTTTGATTCATTTATTCTTCACTTATTTTCTTTTGTTTTCCTGTGTTTCTCTTCTGTTTTTATTCTTTCCATTCTTGAAGCTTAATTTGCTCATCTTTCTCTAGTTTCCTAAGAACTAGTTTAAGTTATTAACTTTCAGGAATTCTTCTTTTCTAATACATATATTTATTGCTGTAATATTCTCTTTAAGTATTTATTTGGCTGCATCCCACAAATTGTGATAAGTTGTATTTCCATTTTCATTTAGTTTAATATATAATTGAAAACTCTTGACAGACTTATTCTTTAATATATATGTTATTTATAAATGTGTTGTTTAATTTGCAAATATTTGATGGTGTTTTAGTTTTATTTCCTGGTATTGAGTTCTAATTTAATTCAGTTGTGGTCTGAGTACATAGACTGTATGATATCTTTTTTTTAATTGTTGATTAGTGCTTCATGGCTTAGTGGTGCTTCATGCGAGCTGCAGAAAAATGTGTATTCTTCTGTTGTTGGATGAAATATTTTTCAATTTGATTAAGTGAATTAATAATTTTATTTATGTCTTTATATTCTTACTGATTTCTGCGTTCATGACCTGTTGATTACTGATAGAAGGAAGTTGAAGTTTTCAATGAAATAATGCATTAGTATTTGTATGCGTCTTTTTTGTCTTTTATTTTTTAAGCCACATGTAGTTTGATGCGTTCCTTTTAGATGCACACATTTAGAATTGTTTTGTTGTCTTGGAGAATTGACTTCTTTAACTATGTCATGCCCCTCTTTTTCTTTTATAATCTACCTTTTCTAAAGACTTTTGTGTCTGAGTTAATTTAGTGACTTCGGCTTTTTTAAAAAAATTAGTGTTATCATGATGTATCTTTCTCCATTACTTTATTTATTTACTTATTTAATTTATTTATTTTGAGACGGAGTCTCAGTCTGTCGCCCAGGCTAGAGTGCAGTGGTACGATGATCTTGGCTCACTGCAAACTCCGCCTCCTGGGATCATGCCATTCTCCTGCCTTAGCCTCCCAAGTAGGTGGGACTACAGGCACCAGCCACCATGCCCGGCTAATTTTTTGTATTTGTAGTAGAGAAGGGGTTTCACCATGTTAGCCAGGATGGTCTCTCCAATACTTTATTTTAAACTGAGTCTTTACATTTAAAGTTGGTTTCTAACAAATGCATAGTTTGGTCTTTTTTGTTTCTGCAACTCTCAAAATCTCTGACTTTTAATTAGTTTGTTAAGATAATTTACATTTAAAGTGAGTAATGTCATATTTGTATTCATATCTATCATTTTTGTAACTTTCTTATAATTGTTCCATTTTTTAATTTCTTTTTTCTCTCTTTGCCTGTCTTTTGATTGAGCAATTTATATTACTCAATTTAATTTCCTCTTTTATTCCTTTTATTCCTTTTTAAATGATTGTGCTGTTGTTGAAAATATTCACTTTTACTAATCTTAGTCCATTTCCAATTAACACTGTACTGGTTCATGTTTAGTGCAGGTTTCTGATCAAAGAGTATTCCTAATTTTCCCTTTTGCTATATTGCTGTCATATCATTTTACTTATCTGCATGATATAATGGTCCAATAGAATGCTACTACTTTGCTCTAAACACAGTTTTCTTTTAGATCAGTAATGAGTAACACAGATAGATGATTGAATCTTGCCTTTATTGGCTCCTTTTATGACACTGTTACTTTATTGTAGATCCATGCTTCTGGGCTTCATCTTTTCCCTTCTGCCTTCTTTTAACATTTCATGCAGCGCAGGTTTGTGGGCCATGAATGTGCTCACTCTTTATTAGTCTGAGAAAGTCTTTATTTCTTCTTCACATTTGAAGTGTAATTTTTCTGAGACTGTGCATGGTGTCTCCCAGCTGTAATCCCAGCACTTTGAGAGGCCAAGGCAGATGGATCACTTGAGGTCAGGAGTTCAAGACCAGCCTGGCCAACATGGTGAAACCCCATCTCTACTAAAAATACAAAAATTAGTCGGGCATGGTGGCAGGCACCTGTGGTCCCAGATGCTCGGGAAACTGAGGTGGGAGAATCGCTTGAGCCTGAGAGGTGGAGGTTGTAGTGAGTCAATATTGTACACTCCAACCTGGGCAGCAGAGTAAGACTCCATCTTAAATAAAATAAAATAAAATAGTGTAATTTTTCTGGATAAAGAATTCTAAGATGCTATTTTTGTTCTTTGAACACTAAATAATTGGCTCCATTCTCCTTGCTTGCATGCTCAGTGAAGCAGTCTATTCTTATCCCTGTTTCTCCGTAGGTAAAGTTGTTGTCATCTTTTTCCTCTTGCCCTACCCACCCCCAGTTTCTTTCAAGATTTTCTCTTTGTCTTTGATTTTCTGCAGTTTGATATCATATATGTAGGTGCATATTTTGCCAAGATAGGGCTAGTATTTTGTTGTTTATCCTGCTTTGGTAGTGTTTAAATTTCCGTAATCTGTGGTTTGGTGTCTGTCATTATATTTAGAAAATGATCTGCAACTGTTACTGCAAATATATGTGTATATATATTATATATATATATATATAATTTCTCTTCTATATATAATTATCTGCAACTGTTACTTCAAATATATATATTTATATATATAATTTCTCTTCTATATATAACATATAATTCCTCTTCTATACATAATTAAATAGATATATAATTTCTCATATATAATTATACATATTTCTCTTATATATAATTAAATATATAATTTCTCTTATATGTATAATTAAATATATATATAATTTCTCATATGTATAATTAAATATATATATATATAATTTCTCTTCTTTTTCTTCTCTATCAGTCATTCCAATTTTGCATATCTTATACCTCTTTAATTGCCCTCTAGTTGTTGAATATTCTGGGCATTCCTTTTTCCTCACTGTATTTCAGGTTTGGAAGTTGTCATTGATGCATCTTCAAGTTCACAGCTTTCCTTTTCTTTTTTTGGTGGGTGGCAGGTGGTGGGCTTTGTTGACTGTATCCAGTCTACTGATGGGTTCATCAAAGATATGCCTCATTTTTGTTTTGTGTTTTTCATTTATGGTATTTCATTTTGTTTCTTTCTTAGAGTTTCAATATCTCTGCTCATGCTACCCATCTATTCCTTCATGTCAACTTTTTTCATTAGAACCTGTAACCTTTAGAAGTGTTTCTCCTGTAGTACAGCCTCTCACTTGCTTCCTTGGGTATGTCATTCCCAATATATCTGCTTGAAGTCCTGACCCCTATTGACTACACTTTTTCTTCCCAGGTGAGGCATAAAAGCTGGAGGGGCCCAACGTGAGAAAAAATTACATTCCACTAGCTGGGATGAGACTCTGACAAAATCCTTTCTCTTGGAGCATGGACATTTGTTACATGAGTACCTGGCGGGGATCCTGGAGGTAAATCTCACAGAAGTATGGGGGCCTCCTTAAGCCTGGACTCCCAGGATTTTTTGACTCTATGCTAGCCCATATTCAGCCTCTGCCAACTTATCAAAATGCCAATTAAGCATTTATACCAGTTCATGGCTTCAGCAGCTTTTGCTCCATATAAGCATGTCTTAGTGTTATCTCTCTGGACACCTGTCCCTTCTCATTTTGAGTGGTGGCCTTCCCTGTTGTTTTAGTTTCCTGATTAGTCTAAGAAAAGTTGCAGATATTTCTGATTATTCGATTTTTTTCTTACTGTGAGGATAGAAGTGACCACTTCCCACCTCCAAGCTGTTTACATGTGGGAAGTGAAATTAGAAGTCCCTGTTAATATTTGTAATGACTTTTAACACTGTAAAGCATGTGTATTGTAATTATTCCTTTCTAATAAACAACTTGCTGTAGCACCATAATACGGTAATAGGCAATACATTTTCCCCAGGTAATTCATTCATAAATCATTCCCTCATAGTTTAGGCTTAATCTCCTATGCTTGCTCCTGGTAATTTCCCAGTACTTTTGTCATAAACTAATATTGAGAAGTAGATTGAAAAGAAAGTATTAATGTATCATATATTTTATCATATAGTACATAACCAATGTGGAATATGAGAAATTCTAGGTTATCTTATTTTACAAAATTATCAGCACACTGGATACATACATATCTACCTATTTATGTATATACACACACATATATAATGTATGCATGTGTGTATACATATGAATGTGTACACATATATTTGATACACAATTATATAGCTATTATTTTCTCTTGTGTGATAATGCAATACTGTGAGGTGAATTCCCCTTGTGGTCTGCCTCTTAAACTTTCTAGATACTTTATGCAAAGCTTGATTCTTGGAAAACCCACTGTTAATACATTTTGAAGTCTACTTCTGTTCAATTATCTTAATTTACCTTTCAGACCCTGGAATAAGCTATATTTCTCTACAAAGGGCTATGAACTTTTATTTTTCTGCCTTTCATAAAGCTACTGGCTAGCTGTAATTTGCTGCCTGTTTATTCTTCTCTCCAGCATAAATACATAAAATGTTATGATTGCTCCAATGTCATGGGATTACTCGAAATTAACTCTACAACTGATGAAAGCTACCTCATTTCAGTGTTTATTCTTTTAATTCCCTCTCCGATTTTTGTTCAGGGTTGTTTTCCATCATTATTTCCAAATTCGAGTATCTGCTGCTGTCTTACAATATTTACTTATAGAATAATACCATCAAAGTTACATTATTCTTTAATATTCCATAATAACAGCACATATGAAAAAGAAATAAAGCATTCAAGAAAGAGAGGATGATTAAAAAATAGAAAAAAAATAATAAAGTTAGGTTTATAAATCTGGTGTTAAAATACCATATAAAAATGAAAAGCATATTTTATTACTTGGAGTATTTATAATACACACACACAGATATACCTTTTGTTAAATGCAGCATTTTCTCATGTTCCACTCTTTGGTCCTATCCACTTCCATATCTAGTACTGTCTCCCCATGTGATGTCACCATGATTTACAATTTTAAATGCCACTTAGGAGACATTGTCCCAAGACTATAAACCAGAAAACAGTTCACAATATAAGTGGAGTTCCAGACATTCTAACCCATTGCCTAATTGATATTTTTATGTGGATACTTCACAAGTATTTTGAACAGTGTTAAAACATGAATGCATCACCCTTCTTCAAACAAACCAAATGTCTGTCTACCCACCTGTCTATCTATGCTTTGTAATTGTAATTGTGTGAATTGTAACTTGTGGGACTTATAAACACAAAGAAAAAAATGCAAATAAATCCCACAGATTCTAAGGTTTGATGTTACAGTGCATGGTGTAATCATTCATTCAATTGCATAAGCCAGAAATCTGTTATTCCTAACTCCTCTCACTACCCAAACGTCTATATTTGAAAAGTTATTATGTTTTAAGTACTTGATTTCTTTTTTTTTTTTTTTTTTGAGACGGAGTCTCGCTCTGTCGCCCAGGCTGGAGCGCAGTGGCCAGATCTCAGCTCACTGCAAGCTCCGCCCCCCGGGTTTACGCCATTCTCCTGCCTCAGCCTCCCGAGTAGCTGGGACTACAGGCGCCCGCCACCTCGCCCGGCTAGTTTTTTGTATTTTTTTAGTAGAGACGGGGTTTCACCATGTCAGCCAGGATGGTCTCGATCTCCTGACCTCGTGATCCGCCCGTCTCGGCCTCCCAAAGTGCTGGGATTACAGGCTTGAGCCACCGCGCCCGGCCTAAGTACTTGATTTCTAAATAAACCTTAAATCTTCTTCATTTATCTCCACTATCTGTCCCTATCAAGCTTCCATCATATCTTGTCTAAAGATTCTTCAATAGTTGACTGGGCGTGGTGGCTCACGCCTGTAATCCCAGCACTTTGGGAGGCTGAGGTGGACAGATAACGAGGTCAGGAGATTGAGACCATCCTGGCTAACATGGTGAAAACCCCATCTCTACTAAAAAATACAAAAAATTAGCTGAGCGTGGTGGCGGGCGTGTGTAGTCCCAGCTACTCCGGAGGCTGAAGCAGGAGAATGGCGTGAACCCAGGAGGTGGAGCTTGCAGTGAGCTGAGATCGCGCCACTGCACTCCAGCCTGGGCGACAGAGCGAGACTCTGTCTCAAAAATAAAATAAAATAAAATAAAATGAAATAAAAATAAAAAAGAATCTTCAATAGTTTCTCTTCATCTAAATTCAAAACTTGTAGTTTGGACATGAAGAGCCTAAAGTATTTAGATACTGTTAAATTTTTTGACACTCATATTACATTATTTTACATTTTGTTTTCTTTTTTTTAGATCAAATTGTCCTTGTTTCATTTCAGTAATGAATACATTACCTTCTGTGTTGAGTCTTCCCCAGAAACTGTTTTCTCATATTACAATATTCTTTTTCTTTGTTAATTATTTCATCCTAAAATATTTACAGTTTACCTAACATAACCCTTTCTTAGTTTTCAATTGATATTTGTCTTGATCTAGTTCTCTCTTATATGCAAAAATAGCACACTGTTAATACTCACCACAATTGTAATTTCATATTTACTTGTATACATAGTTATTTATCACCTGAATCCTTTATTAAAATTTCTTTCCAAGAGAGTAAGAATTATGTATTTATTTTTTATTCACTTAATCTTAGTAAGTAGCATATTCTTGGTTCATAGTAGATTGTTAATATTTGTTGAGCAAGTGACAATGATATTAAGAAAAACATATACTTTACATTTCAATCCACAATTTCTGACACAGGTTAAAATGTCTTAGAGTCTAGCTAGGATTGTAGTAATGGGATACAGGAAGATGAAACTTTAAGTAGTTTAGAATAGCTGTGCAGAGTTTGCAATATACCAATGCTAATAAACAGAGTAAGTTCCATTTACATGCCAAAGTCATTTAAACCAGTATTAAAAAGTATAATTAAGATACATTTATGTTAACACAGGAACATGTATACCAAGACAAAGAACCTTATAAATATACCTATACCAATTACACCATAGTGTAATTCAATGTACAGTTTTTACATAGAATGCTATATTTACATATTTATAAGAGATAAATAATCACACATTAATAAAACTTATGTATATTTATATTAATATATGATATAATAAATCATATAACTAATATATAATTTTATATTTATGTATAAATTTACATTATATTTTAGTAGAATTAATATTAATATAAATATAGTATATAATATAGAATGATTTGTTATATAAATTAATATGTGCATTTATGTGGAATATATATGGTACATTGATAATATATACATTTTACTTATTTCTTTATTGCCATTGGAACATTTATCCTTTCCTTGGGCATCTTCATGAGATCTCCAAAACATTACCATTTTTCTCTCCTCTTTTATTTCCATTTTCAACTTTTTAAAAAGATTATTTAAAAAATTATTGAAAGTCACTCTCTGTCATCTTATACTAAATTATAATTTAACAAGAAAGAGAAAGCCTATTTAACTAAGACTTTAATGTTTCTCAAATGTATTTATCCACTTAATTCTGTTTTTAAACTCGAAAATCAGAAATCTACGAATATAAGATACACCTGATTTTTAGCAGACACCACTTTGAAAAACACTACTTCAAATTTTTTAAATCCTCAGGAATAAAAGTAAATTTCTCAAGAATCATCAGTAGAGAATATCAAGGATTTTATCTTTTGAATTTTGAATTAGGCTACTACTGAACTTTCATAAATGTTTGATTTCAGACCTCATTTTCCGGAGTCATATTTTTACTAGAAAATTAAATGGCATTGAACTTTCATTTGAACCAAAAATTAATCTTTAGTTTCTTCTTACTGAAAGAAGAAGTTAAGTGATATCATACCTTTTCATGCTTTCCTTGGATTATAATTAATCTACTTTCTTTATGCATCTTTGTGAGACCTTTAAGAAATTATTTCTGTTTTCTAGGTTTCTTATTTAAAATGTAAAGTTTAAATAAATCACAAGATTTTTAGACATCATTTTGGGATTATATACTAAATTCCAACAAGGAAAATAAGAGGTAACCTATATGAGTATAATTTGACATTCACTAATTTTAAATAACTGAGGAGAATGTAATCTGAATCAGTTACACCAACCTTAAGTCATAGCCTTTCTTTTAAAAAACATTTTAATTCATATTAACTGCAATTGGTAATGGATGATTTCACAACAAATTACAAATAAGAGTACCATTCCATGTGCTTTGGTAAATGGGTATTTTAAAATGTCAACCTTAATTTAGATTCAATAAAACTGTTAAATTTTTATTTAAATTAGTTGAAATTAGTTGGCTTTCTTAGGCCTGATCATTCTCACAAAATTATTTTCCTTTGTAACACAGTGGTAGATTAAAGATGCCACAAATTGTTTGTGATTCTTTCCATGGAGGAATGCTCAGTGGCATGGTACATTCTGCTGGAGATGAGCCTACTTGTGAGAAGTACAGCTACATCAAGATAATAATTACAAATACAGAAAAATATGGAAGTAGCATTGTAAGAGGTAGGTGGGAGTAGGCAGGGAGAATTTGGAAAAACCTATCAGTAAAAGTTAGATTGCCTTGAACAGAATGCAAGAAGAAAAATTGATGGTGAAGTTATTGCCTGTGAGGGCTCTGATGGAAGTAAGAAATTTATTATTGAAAATTGTTACAAAGGAAATTTTTGTTATATGGTTTCAGAATGCTTCAAAAAAAATGTACCCTATAGTGCTTTCGAAAACAGCATTTATAGGAAATCGATATAGATAATCAGCTCAGAAGATTTTCAAAATTTTGAAAATGATGTTCATAGTAAAATGAGAAAGAATACAGACTAAGGGAGGGAAAACTGTTCAACAAAAAGGAAGCAGAACTTGATGATTTGAGAAATTTTCAGTCTATCCAAATGGTAAAAGAGACTAACGTTAAGAGATTGCTTCAGGAAGTGTGACAGAGAAAAACCTGAGTGTGTGGCAATACAATATTTTGTTAACCAGCCGAAAAATCAATATAGGTCAGAGTACTCATCACACAAAACACTCTTTGAAAACTTTAACAGTAGTGACTTACAGATCCTCTCAATGAAATCAGAGGCTCTCTAGGTATTTTAAGGGTATTGACCTTCACTCTTTTCATCAGAAGTCAAGAATAAAGAAGGGGTTATCTAAGAAAGGTCTGTGGAGGAGTCTTTTTCTAATACAGTTATCCCTTGTTGAGTCTATGCAAAACTCACAAGTTTCTTGATTTTTTTTTTTTTTTGAGACCGACTCTGGCTCTGTCGCCCAGGCTGGAGTGCAGTGGCCGGATCTCAGCTCACTGCAAGCTCCACCTCCCGGGTTTACACCATTCTCCTGCCTCAGCCTCCCGAGTAGCTGGGACTACAGGCGCCCGCCACGTCACCCGGCTAGTTTTTTTTTTGTATGTTTTTTTAGTAGAGACGGGGTTTTGACGTGTTAGCCAGGATGGTCTCGATCTCCTGACCTCGTGATCCGCCCATCTCGGCCTCCCAAAGTGCTGGGATTACAGGCTTGAGCCACCGCGCCCGGCCGTTTCTTGATATTTTTATATCAGCAGAAGGATTGCTAGCTTAGACTTTAAAGGATAGGACAAATATTAAGTGAAGATTTCTAGGTCACGAAATTTCAACTGACAAGAAGCAGTCTGACATAACTAGTAAGCTGCAAACATGTGCCTATGTTCATGAAAAAGGGAGTATGACTCAGAGGGTTGAATTGAGAACTCAGAGGACTGAACTTAGAGCCATGTGGGTGGAATGAAAGCCAAGGAGGTCCATTTAGTTGCCTGGATACTTAGTGAAGTTTGCATGGCTACATTTCAAAATAGTTTTGGATCAGTGACCCCTTTTTTCTTGCATTTCCCCCTTTTTGAACCAGAATATCTACCATTGTTATCTTATTTCTATCTCAGCGTTATATGTTGGGAGTCTTGTGAACAGATAACCTGTTTCCCTAGTTTCATAGGCCTACAGATGGTGAGAAATGGTAAACTGCAATTACTTTTGCACCAACCTCAGATTTTGAACTTTGAGCTAATGCTATAATGTGGCTTTTGGGGACCTTGGGAAGTAGTATGGTTTGGCTATGTCCCCACCCAAATCTCATGTTGAATTTTTAGTTTCCATAATCTCCATATGTCGTGGGAGGGATCTGGTGGGTAGTGATTGGATCATGGGAGCAGTTTCCCCCATACTGTTCTCGTAATGGTGAGGGGAGTTTTCAGGAGATCTGATGGTTTTATAACCATCTGGCATTTCCCCTGCATACACTTCTCTCTGCTGCTACCTTGTGAAGAAGGTGCCCTGTTTCCCCTTTGCCTTCCACCATGATTGTAAGTTTCCTGAGGCCCTCCCAGTCATGTGAAACTCTGAGTCAATTAAACCTCTTTCCTTTATAAATTACCCAGTCTCAGGTATTTCCTCACAGCAGTGTGAAAATAAACTAATACAGGAAGGGATAAATATATCTTTTATTTGAGAGAGATGGGGATCATGGGGGTCAGGGAATAGAGTTCAGTAGTGAGGATTTTGGCCCCGTGAACTTTGCACACTGGTGTCATGCTAATGAATATGTTATGTTACATGCCAAGAAGGACTTTTCAGATGTAATTAAGGTTACTGTGTTATTTTCCTAGGTTCCTATAACAAATGACCACAAACCTGGTTGCCATAACAAATTACCATAAATTTTGTGGCTTAAAACAATAGAATGTATTCTCCCAGTCCTGGACACTAGCTGTTTGAAGTCATCACAAGCCCTCTGAAGGTTCTAGGAAAAAATCCACTTTTCTTTTTTTTTTTTTTTTTCCCCCCTAGGTTCTGGTGGTTGCTGGCAATCCTTAGTTTTCTTTGGCTTGCAACTGCAACTCTTTAATCTCTGCCTTGGTTGTCACATGGCCTTCTCCATTCTGTGTCTGTCTGTGTCTGGGTGTCCTCTACCCTTCTCCTAAAGACACCAGTTATATTGAATTTAGGGCATACCCTAATTCTGTGTAACCTCATCTTAACTTTACTAGTTATTTCTGCAAAGGTTGTGTTTTTCTCTGCTCTGGCTGCTATAACAAAATACCATAGATTGGGTGACTTTAACAAAAAGACATTTATTTCTCATAGTCTGGAGGCTGGAAGTCCAAGATTGTGGTGCCTCCAGATTTGGTTACTGGTTTGGGCTCATTTCCTAGCTGCTTCCTTGCTGTATCCTCACAAGGCTAGTGACAGAAATCTGATCTCTTCCTCCTCGTAAAAGGAGGGCCTCACCCTCATGGCTGCATCTCAACCTAGTTACATCCCAAGGACCCTGCCCCAAAATACCATTACATTAGGCATTAGGGCTTCAATGTATACATTTTGGGGGAAGAAAAACATCCTGTCCATAACAGGACTTATTTCCAAATAGGATTACATTCTGTAGTTCTGGGTGGACATTAATATTGAAAAGATATTATTTAAAGCAGTACAGTTACTAATCAATTGATCTTAAAATAGGGAGATTTCCCTAGATTACCTGTATGAGGGGAGGGCTCCGGGTCATAATAAAACCTCTGATAGCAGAGAAAAGCAGAACTTTCTCCCAGTCGAGGGTAGAGGAACCAGTCAGAGAGATTTAGCATAAGGGAATGTTGTGGAGATTGTGAATGCCTTTGCTGGCCCAGGGACACATGGAAGACATGAGAAGGAAGTAAATTATTTGAAAAAGCTGAATAAAAATGAAAGTAAATTCTCTCCTAAATCCTCCAAATAAGAGCTCAGTCCAACTGACACCTTGATACTGGCCTTGTAAGACCATAAGTATATTACTGATTAAACCTACCTGGAAGTTTGACTTATACAACATAATATAAAAAATGTTTGTGTGTTATACTGTTAAATGTATGATTATTTGTTATGGCAGCAATGAAAAATTAATACGCTCTTCTTCACATAATTACTATTTTGTAAACAATGCAGTAGATAAAAGAGGACCACACATTCTGTATCATCTTCCCATTGAGAAACTCTCAACGGAATGCTTATTTTGAGGGAAATACCCTTCATGTTGGAAATCCACATTGAGATGACCACACTGTATAAAACCAAAGTGACATGGAGAGACCTGGAGAATGAGGCACCATGCAGAGAGGCCAGAGAGTCTTAACGAATCCAAAATATGAAAGACAGAGCCATCTTGGAAGTAGAGACTGCATCCTTAGCTACGTCAGTAGATGCCTGGTAGGTCAGTCAGAAACCATGTAGATAAGCCTTTCTATGCAATGCCAAGCAAAATCGTGGGTTGATTTAAGCCCTAAGTTTTGGGTAGTTTGTTATGCAGCAACAGATAAGAGAAACAACCCCTCCTTTCTCAGGCAACTGTTATCTGAAGCTATACTCGTGATCTGATTTACACTTTTACGTGACATAATTCATCTATACTTTGTTCTTCTTTCTCAGAGATCTATTTATTATTGTTCAAGGTTACTTAAGTCACCTTCCACTTATATAAATATCTTTGGAACATAATGTTGGGAGATAATTCTTTATAATTTTAGCCATTTTGCAAATCTTCTGGGACAAAGGGTACTACAAGAATTATTGCATAACAGAAAGCTTTAAAAGCTAAAAATAGTGTCTCTCTGAAGATAGACACCTGAGAATATGATAAGCCATAAAGCCCTACTTTCCCCTCCTTGGAAATATTTGCTTACATTCCAGGGTAATAAGTGTACTGACAGTTTTCTCTTCCCTGGAGGAGATTTGCTTAAGAAGCCATTTCTCTCTTTCTCTGGAGAGGAGGATGGGCAGAAGTGCCAGTTGCCTTATATAAACTGGGTCTGCTGACTTCAGAGTTCCTCTCCTATGGCAATACCCACTGCATATTCAGGGTAATATCTGGCCCTCACCACATTACCCAATGAGTATGGTGGTTCAGGAAATCAAAACTAAGGTGTTGCTCTGACTACTGCATTTTACTCTGAGTAATAAAATTCCTGTCTGTCTGATTCAGGAAGAATTATGTCTTCTATTAAAATATGTGTGTGTGAGTGTGTCTGTGTGTGTGTGTGTGAGAGAGAGAGAGAGAGAGAGAGAGAAAGAGAAATGTGCAGGCTAACTTGTTAGAATGCCCCTTATACCTTTCACAGTCTCTGATTTAATGCCAAGGTAGCCCACCCTATGATAATTGACTAAGTCAGTGTATTTCTAACTACCCCCATACATTCTGGTCTTTGTTAAATAAGCTTTTCTTACAGCATAGTACATCTTAAATAGGAAAAATAAATGGCATGCAAAAATGTTCATCTTCTGTAACACTTTTCAATTATAAAGCCACAATTCTAATCTATATTTTGTAGTCCCTTAGCCATATCTATCTGTTGAATGCGATCTTACATTATATATGTTCTCATCTTCTATGTCAAACGTCACATGGATATTTTTCATTTCTTAATATATAGCATTGTCCAACACCTACTCACAACCCAAGTTCTTGTATAAACTAATATCACTTTGAAACGCTCCTCTTTCTCCTTCTCTTAATTTATTCCATTTTAACTCCTTAAAATTTTTTAAAAGTAGGCAGAACAAGATGGCTGAATAAAAGCCTCCGTGGTTTGTCCTCCCTGCAGGGACACCAAATTTAACAATCATCTACACAAAAAAGCACTTTCACAAGAACCAAAAATCAGATGTGTGATCACAGTACTTTGTTTTAATTCCATAACACTGAAGAGCATAGAAAAAAAACAGTCTTGAATTGCGGACACCAGCCCTGTGCCATCCCCCAGCAGCAACTGTGTGGCATGGAGAATTTGTGCACTTGGGGGAGGGAGAATGCAGTGAACGTGGAGCTTTGCATTGAAACTCAGTGCTGCCCTGTCACAGCAAAAGGAAACATCAGGCAAAACTCAGCTGACTCCCATGGAGGGAATATTAAGACCGGCCCTAGCCAGAGCAGAATTGTTCATCTCAGAGAGTTTCAGTAAGCCTAGCCACTGTGTGCTGAAGTGCTCTGTGCTTCTAAATAAACTTGAAAGACAGTCTAGCCCACAGGGACTGTGACTGTTAGGCATAACATAGTGCTGGGCTGGGCTCAGAGAAAGTGGACTTTGGGGGCAGGTTATCTTGTGAGACACCAACGAGGGCAGCCAAGGGAGTGCTTATGCCACCTCTCTTCCAACTCCAGGCAGCACACTTAACAGCTCTAAAAGAGAGACTTTTCTTCCACTTTGGGAGAGGAGAGGGAAGAGTAAAGAGGATTTTGTCTTGCAGTTTAGGTCCTACCTCAGCCACAGTGGAAAAAAGTACCATGCAGCCTCTTAGGGTCACCAATACCAGGTATCAGCCCTTGAATGGCATTTATGGAACCGCCCTGGGCCAGAGAAGAGCCCACTGCCCTGAAAGGTGAGTCACAGGCCTGTCAGCATTCACCACAAGCTGACTGAAGAGCCCTGGGCTTTTAGTGAATCTCAACGGTAATCTGGCAGTACTCCCTATGAGCCTGTGGTGGTGGTGGCCATGGAGAGAGACTCCTCTGCCTGGGAAAAAAGGAGGGAACAGTGGGGAGGACTTTGTCTTGTGACTTGGGAGCCAGCTCAGCTGCAACACAATACAATAGAGTGTCGGGTACAATAGAGTGTCAGGACCTGGCTCCCAGATGGCATCTCTGGACACACCCAGGACCCTAGGAGAAACTGCTGTCCTGAAGGGAAGGACACAATCCCAACTGGCTTGACCAGATGCTGACTACAGAGCCGCAAGGCCTTGAGGAAATATAGGTGGTAAGCAGGTGGTTACGGCAGGCGTTGAGCAAGGCCCGGTGCTATGCTGGTTTCAGGTTTGACCCAGCATATTCCCAGTGGTGGTGGCCACAGCGGTACTCGTTTTAACGTTCCCTCAGTGCCAGGAAGCTCAGAACGGACACACACACAGAGAGAGAGAGAGAGAGAGAGAGAGAGAGACTCTTTGTTTGGAAGAAAGTAAGTGACAGATCGAGAGTCTCTGCCTGGTCATTCAGATAATGCTTTTGGATATTGTTCAAGACCACAAAGATGGTAATTCTATGGGTCTGCAAAAGCCACAGGGTACCTGAAAAGCCTTAACAGGAAGGATGAGTAGACACAATAATAGACTGCAAAGACTACAGTAAATGCTTATTTAAGATTCAGACACTAACAAACATCTATAAGCATTAAGACCATCCTGGAAAACATGACATCCCCAAACAAACTAAATAAGGTGCCGGTGACCAACCCTGGAAAAACAAAAGTGTGCAACCTTTTAGACAGAGTATTCAAAACAGCTGTTTGGAAGAAGTTCAATAAAATTCATAAATTTAACAAAGAGATAATTAAAAATAATTAAAAACAAGCAAAAACTCTGGAGTTGAAAAATGCAAGAGACATACTGAAGAATACATTAGTGTTTCTTAATAGCAGAATTAATCAGGCAGAAGGAAACAACTGTGAGCTTGAAAACAGGCTATTTGAAAATACACAGCCAGTCTATGGTCATACCACTCTTAGCGCTTATGATCTCATTTGAAAACACACAGTCAGAGGAAATGTGTTGGGCTATTCTTGCATTGCTATAAAGAAATATCTAAGACTGAGCAATTTATATTAAAAAAAAAAAGGATTAAATGGCTGACGATTCTGCAGTTTTATAGGAAGCATGGTTTTGGCATCTGTTCACCTTCTGGTGAAGCTTCAGGGAGTTTTCAATCATGGCAGAAGGCAAAATGGGAGCAGGCACGTAACACAGCCAGAGTGGGAGCAAGAGGGAGAGAGAGGGGAGGTGCTACCCATTTTTAAACATCCAGATCTTATGAGAACTCACTCACTATTGCAAAGAGAGCACCAAGCCGTGGGAAATTCACCTCATGACCCAAATACCTCCCACCAGGCTCCAACACCAATGGTTGGTATTACAATTCAACATGAATTTGGGTGGGGACAAATGTACAAACTATATCAGGAAACAACAACAACAAAAATAAATAAAAAGGGATAAAGCATACCTGCAAGATCTAGAAAATAAACTCAAAAGGGCAAATCTAAGAGGTTTTGGTCTTAAAGAGAAGGTAAAGAGAGAGAGAGGTACAAAGTTTATTCAAAGGGTTAGTAACAGAGAATTTTACAAACCTAGAGAAAGATATCGGTATTCAAGTACAAAAAGGTTATAGAACAATAAGCAGATTTAACCCAAGGACAACTACCTCAAGGCATTTAATAATCAAATTTCCAAATGTCTAGAATAAAGAAAGTATCCTAAAAGCAGTAAGAGAAAGTAAACAAACAACATACAATGAAGTTCCAATACATCTGGCAGCAGACTTGTCAGTGGAAACCTTACAGGCCAAGAGAGAGTGGCATGACATATTTAAAGTGCTGAAGGAAAAAACTTTTGCCCCAGAATTGTATATACAGCAAAAAATATCCTTCAAACATGAAGGAGAAGCAAACATTTTCTCAAACAAAGAAAAGGAAAAAGCTGAGATTTCATCAACATCAGACCTATCCTACAAGAAATGCTAAAGGAAGTTTTGTTTTTTTCAATCTGAATGAAAACATTGTTAATGAGCAATAAGAAATCATCTGAAGGTACAAAACTTACTGGTACTAGTAAACACACAGAATATTATAATGCTGTAATTGTAGTGTATAAACAACTCATATCTTAATTAGAAAGACTAAAAGATGAACTGATCCCAAATAATAACTACAATAACTTTTCAAGACATAGTATAATAAGATATGAATACATAAATAGAAAGAACAAAAAGTAAAAATGAGAGGACAAAAAGTTAAAGTGTAAATGTTTATTAGTTTTCTATTTGCCTATTTGCTAGTTTGTTCATGCAATCAGTGTTGTCATCAATTTGAATTAATGAGTTATATGATATTATTTGCAAGACTCTCATAGTAACCTCGAATCAAAAACAGTACAAAAGACACACAAAAAATAAAATGCAAGAAATTAAAACATACCACCAGGGAAAATCACCTTCACTGAAAGAAGACAGAAAGGAAGGAAAGAAGGAAGAGAAGACCACAAAACAACCGGAAAACAAATAACAAAATGCAGGAGTAACGCCTCACTTATCAATAATACCAGTGAATGTAAAATGAACTAAACTCTCCTATCAAAAGACATAGACTGGCTGAATAGATTAAAAAACAGGACTCACTGATTTGTTGCCTACAAGAAACACACTTCACCTGTAAAGGCACACATGGATGGAAAATAAAGGGATGGAAAAAAGATACTCCATTCCACTGGAAACAAAATGGAGTAGGAGTCACTATGCTTGTATCAGACAAAATAGATATCAAGACAAAATCAATAAGAAGAGACAAAGAAGGTCACTATATGATGACAAACAGGTAAATTCACCAAGAGGATATAACAATTTTAAATATATATGCACCCAAGACAGGAACACACAGATATATAAAGCAAAATATATTAGAGCTAAAGAGAGAGATAAACTGCAATACAATAATAGCTGCAGACCTCAACACCCTGTTTTCAACATTGGCCAGATCATCCAAGAGACATTACAACTGATAATACAGAAATTCAAAGGATCATTAAATGCTAATATTCACAACCATATGTCAATAATTTGGAAAATCTTTGACAGAAGAAATGGGACAATTCCTAGACACATACAACCTACTGAAATTGAACCATGAAGAAATCCAAAACCTGACAAATCATTAACAAGTAAGGAGATGGAAGCTGTAATAAAACGTGTCCCACCAAAGAAAAACCCAGGATCCAACAGTCTAAATGCTGAATTTGATCAAACATGTAAAGATTAAGTAGTACTAATTCTACTCAAACTATTCCAAAAAAATAGAGGAAGAGGGAATATTTCCAAACTTATTCTACAAGGTCAGTATATTATCCTGATACCAAAACCAGACAGACACATCAAAAAAAGGAAAACTACAGGTCAATATCTCTGATGAACATTGATGCAAAAACCCTCAACAAAATATTAGCAAACCAAATTCAACAACACATTAAAAAGAGAATTCATCATGGCCAAATGGGGTCTATTGCAGTGATGTAAGGATGTTTCAGCACAGGCAAACCAATCAATGTGACTGCTTGATTGTCATATTATATTAACAGTTTGAAGGATAAAATCAATATACTCATTTCAGTTGATGCTGAAAAGGCTTCCATTAAAATTCCACATCTCTTCACAATAAAAACCCTCAAAACACTGGATGTAGAAAGAGCATACCTCAACATAATGAAAACCATATACAACAGACCCACAACTAGTATTATTCTAAATGGGGAGAAACTAAAAGCCTTTCCACTAAGACCTGGAACATGACAAGGATGACACTTTCGCCATTGTTATTCAACACGGTGCTGAAAATCCTAGCTAGTGCCCTCAGACAAGAGAAAGAAATAAAAGGCATCCAAATTGGAAAGGAACAAGTCAAATTATCCTTGTTTGCAGATAATATGATCTTATATTTTGAAAGACCTAAAGAAGACAGAAGAAAACTATTAGAACTGATAAATTCAGTAAAGCCAAAGGACAGAAACTTAACATATAAAAATCAATACCATTTCTATATGACAACAGTGAGCAAGCTGAAAAGTCAAAAAGGTAATTTCATTTACAATAGCCACAAATAAAATAAAATACCTAGGAAAGGGAAAGATCTCTATAATGAAAACTGTAAGATGCTGATGAAAGAAATTGAAGACATCAAAAAAATGGAAAATAATCCATGTTCACGAATTAGAAGTATAAATATTGTATATTAAATATTGTAAAAGTGTACATACTACCCAACACAAATTCCAAGCAATCTCCATCAAAATATCAATGATAAAATCTATATGGAACCACAAAAGACTCGGAATAGCCAAAGCTATTCTGAACAAAAAGGAGGGCATAGCTGGTGAAATCACATTACCTGGCTACAAATTATACTACAGATCTATATTAACCAAAACAGCATGGCATTGACACATACACCAATGGAATAGAACAGAGAACTCAGAAACAAATCCATATATCTACAGTGAACTGATTTTCTACAAGGATGCCAAGAACATATACTGGAGAAAGAACAATCTTTTCAATAAATAGTCCTGGGAAAATAATTGGATATCCACATGCAGAAGAATGAAACTAGACCCTTATCTCTTGCCTCATACAGAAATCAAATTAAAATGGATTAAAGACTGATCCTAAAACCTGAAACTATGAAACTATTAAAAGAAAATATTGAGGAAACTCTCTAGGTCATTAGTCTGGGCAAACATTTCTTGAGTAATATTCCACAAGCACAAACAATCAAAGCAAAAATGGGCAAATATCATCACATGAAGTTAAAAAGCCTCTCCAAAGCAGAGGAAACAGTCAAAGAAGTGAAGAGACAGCCCCAAAAATGGGAGAAAATATTTGCCAACTATCCATTTGACAAGGGATTAATAATCAGAATCTATAAGTAGCTCAAACTGTATAGGGGAAAAAAAGTCTAATAATCCAATTAAAAAATGGGAAAACAGTCTGAATAGACATTTCTCAAAAGACATACAAATGGAAAACAAGTACATGAAAAATTGCTCAACATTATTGATCATCAGATAAATGCAGATTAAAACCAAAATGAGATAACATTTTAGTTAAAATGGCATTTTTCCAAAAAACAGTCTATAACAAATGCAGATGAGGATGTGAAGAAAACAGAACTCTTTGACACTCTTGGTGTGATGTACATTAGTATGACCAACTTGAAGAACAGTTGGGAGTTTCCTCAAAAATCTAAAAGTTGAGCTACCATAGGACCTAGGAAAGGAAATCAGGATATCTAAAAGATATCTGCACTTCCATGTTTGTTGAAGCACTTTTCACAGCAGCCAAGATTTGGAAGCAACCTACATGTCCATCAACAGACAGATGGATAAAGAAAATGTGGTACATATACACAATGGAGTACTATTCAGTCATTAAAAAGAACGAGACTCTGCCATTTATAACAACGTGGGTGGAACTGGACAGCATTATTTTAAGTGAAATACACCAGGCACAAGAAGACAAATTTTGCAAGTTCTCAGTCATTTGTGGGAGCTACAAATTAACAATTGAACTCATGAAGATAGAGTAGAACGAAGGTTATCAGAGGCTGGGAAGGGCAGTAGGAATGTGTATGTGTATATATGGGGGTGGGGGGTGGGGATGGTTAGTGACTATACAAAGATACTTAGAAAGAATGAATGAATTCTAATATTTTATAGCATAACAGGGTAACTATAGTAAACAATAGTTTAGTTGTACCTTTTAAAATAACTAAAAGAATATAATTGGATTTTTCATAACACAAAGGATTAATGCTTGAGGTGATGGATACTCCATTTACCCTGATGTAACTATTATACATTGTATGTCTGTATCAAAATATCTCATGTACCCCATAAACATATTTACCTACTATGTACCCCCAAAATTAAAAGTTTTTTAAAAATAATTCTTCTCATCCTTATGTTCTCCATCATTTCTGCAGTTAAGTATTCTTGATCCATTAAAAAAGGGCAGAGGTTCTCCATATGTCCTAGTTCATTTGGGCTGCTATCACAAACTATTATAGACTGTTTATAAATGACAGAAATTTGTTCCCCCGGTCCTAGAGTCTGGGAAGTCTAAGATGAAGGTGCTGGTAGGTTCAACATCTTATGAAGGCCTGTTTTCTGGTTCATAAAGAGTCTGTCTTTTCACTGTGTTCTGACATGGCAGCGGGGCAAGGGATCTCTCTGCGACCTCTATATAAATGCACAAATTCCTTTCATAGGTTTCTGCTTTCATGACCTAATTACCTCCTGACAGTACCACTTCCCCACTTCCAATTACATCAGGTGTCAGGATCTCAAAATATAAGTTTTCTGGCGATACAGACATTCAGACTATAGCACCTTGTAATTTACTATCATCAGTTCATCTCATTTACAAAGCTTACAATGGTAGCAATATTAAATTTAATTTTGCTCTTATTTTGTCTCCATCTCTCTGCAGCAGGCATTATCAGAGCAGGCACACTGTTTTCTCACTATTTTACCCTGTCACATCTTGACATGTATTAATTGTTACATAAGTTACAAATGAATAAATGACATATCTTCATTAATAGTATCAATTTGGTGCTCCAGTAATGATATTATATTATGTCCATCATGAGGAAGGTGGAAAAAATGGGAACAGAAATTGTCAAGAAAATGATAGAACACATCAAAGTATTCACTATATTATTATACTTTTTAATATGTTAGATAATTAAAGTAACCAGGAAACAGCCAAGAAAAATATTAATAAAATATCCCTTGATATATCAACCCTCCACTTTATTAGGAATTCCATAATAGCGTTCTTTTATTAGTCAAATTCAACAAAGAAATGAACAACTATAAAACATAATATGAAAATTATAAGGCAAAGTATCAGAAGACCTTGGTCCAAATTTTCTCCAATAAACCATGTGACCTTCAAGATTCTTTCTCTTTATGCCTTTTTTTCTTATTTATAAAATGTAATGTTCCCTTTACATTTATATAGTAATAAGCAAGTTACATAATGTACACGTGTTGCAAATAGTGTCTCATGCACTCTAAGCACTCAACAAAAAATGTATATATTAAGTGATAGTTATATAGTATCCATAGTAATTGATTCTACCAAAGTCAGGTAAAGACATTTTATTTTAATAGGCTTTGGTGGGATTGATAATGCAAACATTTCCCCTAGTTATGCAGACCATCTCTCCATAGAGCTGGAAACCAGGTTTCTATTTATCTTACTGATATGCTACCTGCCATAGTTTCTTCATCTCTAAAGTGAAAATCAATGGCTGACATTCTCCTAAGCTCAAGTTGAACTTGCTTATCTCTTCTATTTCCTGAGGAATGCACTCCATAACAGACATCTAGTAGTATTTTTAAAAGGTGACATTTAAATAATACATGACACTTTCAGGATATTATTATATTCTTATATAGGGCCTTGGCATTGTAGCTATCTTTTTAAAACACTACTATTTTTGAATTAGATTTGGGCTGAGTTATTTGAGAACTGTGTACAAACGGATATCAGATGAATTAAAGTCCAGGTTAGTTTCTTATGATTTAAATCTAGTAATTATATAACATTTGCCTGAATGAGCGAGCTATGCTGTAATATGTTTATTTCTTCATTTATTTCCTTCATTTTCTGCTACTGTTTTGTGCCTTGCTAGTGTATGATTATTTTTTCCTGAATATATTTTGGGAAAATGCACATACATACATACATACATACATATATACATACATACATACATACATCTTAGGAACAAAGTGTCAACTGAATTACACAAGAAGAAAGATAGGTAAAAAATCCAGAAAACATCATTTTCTATGGGTAGTAGGAAATGTGAATAGGAAATAAATTCCTGCCGTTATAATTTTTATGGAGAGTACAATTTTCCAATATTATCTGATATTATAATCACTTAGCTCCTTGACCTGGATAATTAGATCTAGTTTTAGAAAGTACTAATAATAGGAAAAGAAAAGAATCTGTAGCTGGTTTCAGAGTGTCATTTTGTTACTGTGTACTTTCTATTTAATTCTACAGAAAGTAAGGTCATAAATAGAAAATGCCTTAAAATATTCCTAGCTAATAATTTTTATCTATTTCAATAGTTTTAAAGTTAAAAACACCTTTCATACATCCCATCTTCATATTTCTATAATAATTGTATTCATAAGTATTCGATATGAGAGATTTAAATATTATCAAAACTGACATAATAAAAATTTTAAAACCACAGGACAGAATGACAAGATTCAGAGTTCTTAATTAGCCGATAAAACTGTTCACATTCCTCTTCACAATCCACCTATGTTTCTTTGTGTATGTGTGCGTGTATGTGTGTGTGTGTGTGTGTGAATACATGTTGAAATTTAAAAAGTAGCTTTGACATCTGTAAGTATTGTAATGGATGACAATTAGACATTAAATTCAATAAATAAGTACAACTAAAGCAAAGAAATCTGGAACATATTAGAAAAGTACAATACCGTAGCATTCAACTTCTGTCCACTCCTTCTTTGCTTAGCCTAGATGTAGTGGGAGTCTGCAGAATTCTGTCAGCAGTTTTCATCTATTTCAGCTTTCACTCCTCTCTGGCAGTGTTTACATACACACCCCAACCTTCTCCATATGTCATTGATGCACAAATCTTCTTCTCCAAATCCAAATCATGCCTTGAGCTCCAACTGTTCTTCTAAAAACCTATTGAAAATCACTCTATAAAACATCTCCTAGATACCTTAAAGTCAAAATATCAAAAAGTGTTCTTATCAGCTCTCTCCTTTCCCAACAGTGACCTTTCCTTTTTGTGCCATAATTTTTTATGAATGGTATGATTATCTAATCATTCAGAAAATCTAAAAAGCAGACAGTTTCATTGAATGGTAGCTCTCCTTTAACTTCATAAGCAATTCTTCTTTAGTATTTGCAAAAGTGGTAATTCTATGTATAATTATTCCATTCATTATTTCATATAAGTATATATCATTTGCATACATATTTCAGTGACTATTCTAGGTGGTTGCATTACAGTATTATGAGCTTATATTTTAGTGGGGACAGAGAGAAGATAAACTGATAATCAATATAATTAAAATCTATAGTATATATGAAGATTATTTTTAATAGTATATTCTTAAGTCTTTTATAAAATGTAGGCTGAAGAAGATTACCACTATACTCTCTGCAAAAGAGAAAGCACTGTGAAAGCAATATACTTTTTTAGGGATCAGGAAGATGTTCCTGAAGAAATGATGAAGAGCCAGAATGATAAGACAGATTTAAAGAGATTTTTAATGATTATAAGTTAAATTGTTTAAGAGTGGAGGAATAAGCAATTCACTTATCTTTCTGCTAACTCAATTTTCTTATCTTTAAAATGGGTGTATAACAACCATGTGATTGTGAGAATAAATTAACGCATATTAAGTGCATCAAAAATACGTAGCATGTGTATTAGTTCATTATATTTTATTTATTACAAATATTAATATTTAATTACATCATATATAAAAAGCACTATGCACAGTATCACAAAAAATTAAAATGTGTACAGTATATATACTTATGTGCTTTGTGTGCATAATTTCAGTGGTTATCCTTCTCCAAGATTAAAAGATTTACATATTCTTGCATTCTTTAATGCTTCTTTGAGTCTGTGACAAAGGAATTTTAATTAGAAAACTCTAGTCTTCATGGTCAGAACCATGATAGTCTAAAAGCAGGACAAGCACAGATAATTCCTGAGAAATGATTTTTTAAAACTACTGAAATAGTATTTCTAAAGTTTCAAATTAAATCATATTGGCCAAAGTGTGTGTGTGTGTGTGTATTCAATTCGTTATCACCTGCAATTCTGCTATTGAAATAAGAACTTATCTTAAGGCTCTTTTTTAAAAAAAATAATGGTTATGTTCCTGGCCTGTCCATCCATTGGTCTGCTTGTCCATTGTATTAAAGGCCTGGATGAATTTATTTATAGCCATAATCTTTTCTTTGGATAATAGCTAAAGCTAATGGTGTATCATTGGTACAACCCTGGCAGTCCATCTTCCCGATTCCTCAGGGTAGCCATCCCATGTACCTCATCACTCCATTGGATCTCTAAACAGACATCATCCTTAAAATCCCATTTGTACCATTTGGATCAGGGCAGGAAGAGTAATAGCTCTAATCTTCTTGGAGTGGTATTATTAATCTTGAGCAGGTGAGCTCCAAGGAACTTTCTCTAACCTATACATTTAGAAAGCAGAAGCTTTAGGGCTGTAATGAATAAAGCTAAAATGTAAGCCTGAAGCATAAGGGGAAATGATTGTAAGATTAAGCTGTCCTTTAGGTTTGTGCTTAAACCTTGTTTACTCTGTTGAATCAAGAGCTTTAAGAAAACTAAAAAGCGGTATGGAATGGGCCTTCCATCTGAAGAGAATCAAAATATTATTCTGTTGTCAGAGTTATTTATTCTTTTTCTCTAACAGAGTCTGTGTAAAAATCACAGCTAAATAAAATTTAGTCTAATATTCTAAGAAAATTTCAGTGGCTTTCTGAAGCATTTGTCTTTAATTTGTTCATAAACCTGTATCTATAAGTGACCAAATAAACTAACTCATTTAGAGACCAAAATTAAAAGTGAACTTCCTTATTTTTTTCTCTTCTTCACTCCCTCCCTTCATAAATCACCTGCTTGATGATCTAAATCCATTTCTCCTGCATACAATAGAAAAGGCTGCGTCACCCTTTTGTTATACATACTTACATAGGGGTTAATTCCAGTTTTTATTTTTTCTAAATCCTGTATTCACACTCACTAGGAAGTCTTTATTTTCAATTACCTTTCAGTGAGTCGTAATACGATACGAGTTTGAAGCAAATACAGATATACAGGGAGTGGTTACAAGTGTCTAAAAGTTTCAAAGTACTTCTTTTGACTACATGTATAAATATTCAAAAGTAATACTTTTTTTTTTTAACCTAAGTGTTGCTTTTTCTACTTAGTAAAATAGCACAGGATTATTTTGCTTACAGACAGAAATGCATTTGTACAGTGTTCCTATGGTTCGCTAACCCTACTATCAGATTTTTATAAGTTACTAGTTACGATGGTTATGTGCATTTTTTAAATTGTAAAAAAAATTTTAAAGTAAGACTCCTTATTTCTTTTTGCTTGAGTATAGATGGATTGCTTTTAAAAATGTTGAATAATTCAATATGTTCACATAATATTTGTCGTAATGACCATGAGCTACTGAGTACATTAGCTTCTCTGTAGCTTAGTTTGTTTAGTTTGTAAAATGGAGACCATAACATGTATGCATTTTAAGAAACACTAATTGCAACAACTTAAATTGCAGATATTATGCTAAGTGCTTCGCATTAATCTTTTTATCAACTCTATTGGCATTGTTTTACATATAAGGAAACTGAGGCATAGGGAAGTTAAGTAACTTTCCAAGCTTATAAATCTATCAAGTAGTAAACATTCAAACCCAGAAAGTATAACGTCAACTTCCAAGTGCTTGAAGTTATGACATTTTGCTGCTTTTTCTCTACCAAATAAGGTTTTTAAAAATAAATTATTTCACTGAACAGTGCTCAGAATATTGAAACTGGCTATATAAGTGTGAGCTACTATAATTCTTGTCATAATTATTGTGATATTTAACCAACAGTTTTCTCAGACCTCCTCTGTGTCAGGAATTATGCTAGTATTATTGCTATTCTTGGTATTATTACTAGGTCCATTTTGCAGAAGAGAAAATAAAGGCTCCGAGAATTTAAATTGCTCAAATAGAAACAGCAGGAGGCAGACCTAGAATGAAACTTTTTAATTACAATAATGCAGGTTTAGAAGTTCAGAACTAGATTTGTCTCATAATTTTATAATATCAATGACCTTGAAATGAAGCTAGGTAGTTTTAATCATTTCAGAAGACTAGAATATAATTTTAGAATCTTCAAAGCAAAAAAGTGGTATAATTAAAGCAAAGAAGGTCCATGAATACCAGATTAAAAGTACACATTTTTTCCAAATATATTAAGACATAGAGATGATTTTTAAAAAGAAACTGGTCAGAATTATAATCACAAAAAGAAAATATGTAATTTGTGGAAAATGTCATGTGTATTATAGCAGAGGAAACCTAAAATAGTTCAGGGGAAGGCAGAAACACGAAGGATAAAACATGAAAATCATTTTCCTCCTGGTGCACCTTTTTATGAGAAGAAAGCAAGTGGATTCAATAAGTACTACTGACCCTAGAAAAACACAGGCTTGAACCGTGTGGGTCCACTTACATACGGATTTTCTTCCACCTCTGCCAGCCTTGCAACAGCAAGACCAGTCTCCCCTCTTCCTTTATCTCTTAATCTGATTTAACATGAAGAAAAGGAGGATGAAGATCTTTATGATGATCAACTTCCATTTAATGAAGAGTAAATATAATTTATCTTCATTATGATTCAATCCTTATGAATCAATCATGATTCCTTATGATTTTCTTTTTCTAAAATTAGTAAACCATATTTGAATAAATAAATTTGAGTGTATACTTGTTTTATACTTCTCCATCACCTATTTTATTTTAAATTTTAATTTAATTTCAATTTTTATTTTTGATAGAGGGGTAATTATGCAGGTTTGGTATATGTATATTGCATCCAAGTAGTAAGGATAGTACCTAACGTACTTTTTCAACCCATGCTCCACTTCCTTTCTCCCTGTGCCAGTGGTCAGCCGTATCTATTCTTCGCCTGTTTATGCCCATGTGTGCTCAATGTTTAGCGACAACTTACTTTTTTTAACTTTTATTTTATTTAGGTTTGAGGGTATATGTGTAGTTTTTAAAAAATTTTAAATTAATTTAAGTTCTGGGATACATGGGCAGGATGTAAACATGTGCCGTGGTGGTTTGCTGCACCTATCAACTCATCACAAGGTATTAAGCCCTGCATGCATTAGCAACAACTTATAAGTGAGGCCATGTGGTAGTTTGTTTTCTGGTTCTAAATCTGTTCACTTAGGATTGTGGCCTCCAGTTCCATCCATGTTGCTGTAAAGGCCATGATTACATTATTTTTTATGGCTGTGTAGTATTCCATGCTGTACATGTACCGCATTTTCTTTATTCAGTCTACTGTTGATGGGCACATGGATTGATTCCATTTCTTTGTTATTGTGAATAGTGTTGTGATGGACAGATGAGTTCATGTGTCTTTTCGTATAATAATCTATTTTCCTTTGGGTATATACCAAGTAATGGGATTTCTGGGTCAAATAGGAGTTTAAGTTTTTTGAGAAATGTTGAAACTGCTTACCACAGTGGCTAAACTAATTTAGTGTTCCACCAACAGTGGGAATGTAAGCATTTCCTTTTCTCTGTAGCCTCACCAGAATTTGTTGTTTTTTGACTTTTTAATAATAGCCATTCTGAATGATGTGAGATGGTATCTCACTGTTGTTTTTATTTGCATTTATCTAATAATTAATGATATTGAGCATGTTTTCATATGTTTGTTGGCCACTTGTATGTCTTCATTTGAGAAGTGTCTGTTCATTTCCTTTGCTCATTTTTTTAATGTGGTTATTCATTTTTCATTTGTCAAGTTGCTGAAGTTCATTAAAGATTCTGTATATTAGATCTTTGTTGTATGCATAGCTTGTGAATATTTTCTCCCATTCTGTAGGTTTTCTGTTTATTTTGCTTTACAGAAGCTCTTTAGTTTAATTGGGTCCCACTTGTCAAGTTTGTTTTTGTACAAATTGCTTTTGGGGACTTAATAAAAAATTATTTGCCAAGAGCAATGTTGAGAATGCTGTTTCCTAGTTTTTCTTCTAGAAATTTTTAGCTTGAGGTCTCATTTAAATATTTATCTATTTTAAATTAATTTTGTATATGGTGAAAGGTAAGGATGTAGTTTCATTCTTCTGCATATGGTTATTCAGTTATCTCAGCACCATTTATTGAATATGGAGTCCTTTCCTTGTCACTTGTTTATCTCGGCCTTGTCAGAGATAAGATGGTTATAGGTATGTGGCTTTATTTCTGAGGTTTCTATTCTGTTCCATTGGTCTATGTGTCTGTTTTTGTACCAGTACCTTGCTGTTTTGTGTTACTATAGCCTTATAATACAGTTTGAAGTTGGATAGTGTGATGACTCTGGCTTTATCCCTTTTTTCAGGATTCCTTTGGGTATTAGATATTTTTTTTTTTTTTTTTTTTTTTTTTTTTTTGGTCCCATACGAATTTTAGAATAGTTTTTTTTTTCTACTTTTGTGAAAAATGGCATTGATATTTTTATAGGAATAGCATTTCATCTGTAAATTACTTATGGAAGTCTGGTCATTTTAACAATATTGATTCTGATTCTTCCAATCCATGAGCATGGAATGTTTTCCCATTTACTTCTGTCATCTCTGATTTCTTTTAGCAGTGCTCTGTAGCCTTGAACCAAATGGATTCACAGTTGAATTCTACCAGACATACAAGCCAGAAATGGTACCCATCCTACTGAAACTATTCCAAAATATTGAGGAGGAGGGGCTCCTTCCTAACTCATTCTATGAGGCCAGCATCACCCTAATACCAAAATTTGTCAGAGACACAATGATAAAAGGAAACATCAAGCCAATATATCTAATGAACATAGACAAAAAGAAAAGAAAAGAAAACAAAACAAAACAAAAATCCTCAACAAAATACTAGCAGACTGAATCCAGCAGCACATCAAAAAGTTAACACAACACAATCAAGTAGGCTTCATTCCTGGGATGAAAGGCTGGTTCAACATACAAAATAAATGTGATTTGCCACAAATCAGAGAATTAGAAGCAAAAAAAAAGAAAAGAAAAAAATATCATCTCAGTAGATGCAGAAGTCTTTTGGTAAAATTTAACATTCCTTCATGATAAAAAGCCGTCAACAGACTAGGCATTGAAAGAACATACCTGAAAATAGTAAGAGCTATCTGTAACAAAACCCACAGCCAACATCACACTTAGTGAGCAAAAGCTGGAGCCATTCTGCTTGAGAACTGGAATAAGACAAGGATGTCCACTCTCACCAGTCCTAGTCAACATGGTACGGGAAGACTTAGGTAGAACAATGAGGTAAGATGAATAAATAACAGGCATTCAATTAGGAAAAGAAGTCAAACTATTTATCTTCACTGATGATATGATTCTATACTTAGAAAATCCTGAAGACTTCACCAAAAACTAAATACTTAGAAATATAGCTAACCAAGGAGGTGAAAGAACTTCATGATATTCTTAATAACATTATATTTTATCTAGCCTACTTTATTGTAAGAACACAGTGTACAATACAAATAAAATATAATATATGTGGGCTGGGCATGGTGGTTCACACCTGTATTTCCAGCACTTTGAGAGACTGAGGCAGGAGGATCACTTGAGGTCACAAATTTGAGACCAGCCTAGCCAACACAGTGACACCCAGTCTTTACTAAAAATATAAAAATTAGACAGGCACTGTGGTGGGCGCCTGTAATCCCAGTTACCTGGGAGGCTGAGGCAGGAGAATCGCTTGAACCCAGGAAGCGGAGGTTGCAGTGAGCCAAGATGACGCCACTGCACTCCAGTCTGGCTGACAGAGTAAGACTGTCTCAAATATATATATATTTATATATATTATTTATTTATAAATATATTTATATTTATTATATATTTTTATATATAATAACACATATAATATATGTGTTAACTGACAGTTTATGTTATTAGTAAGGCATCTGGTCAACCATAGGCTATTAATTGTTAGGTTTTTGGTAAGTGAAAAATTAAATGGAGATTTTCAATTGCACAAGGGTCAGTACTGCTAATCCCATGTTGTACAAGGGTGAACTTATATTTATTATTTTTACAACTTGCATAATTCAAATAAAAATGAAGGTGGTTTGGTATGCTTAGACAAGGTTTCTAGGTCCCTTTTTTAAAAGCATATCTTTTGAGCTTTGCCTGTTTGTATTTACTGTGTTACATTTGGATTCATTTCTACCAAGTAATATTATGTCTCATAATTTGTTATGCTTTATTTCTTGTTATATATCTTCCTTTGGATTTATTGTAATTTATTTTCAAATAATTTCTCCCTTCTGGTTTTAAAATTACACACTTTATGCTATTCTTTAAAAACTTCTCTTGGGTTTTTATAATGCATATTTTATGTAATAAGGCTTAAAGTTCGGAAATATTTCTAAATTTTTTCCTGAAAACACAAGACCTAAAAATCTTTCTACCCCATTCACCTAACCCTAGCTTGAATGTTCCTGTTGTTCACTATTTTTTATCTGTTCAATAACACCATGTGCTGTAACATATGTGTTTTATTGAATGATGATATATAGAGAGAAAAGTGCATAAAACTTAAGTTTTTAGCTCAGTGCACATTGCAAAGTGAGCGTATTTACATAAGCATTATCCAGAAGCCCCACTATGAGGTCTATATCCAGCATTTTATTTTGAACTCAACACATCATTATTATTTTATAAGTTGATAAAGATGGTTTAGGCTCTAGTCATTTCCTGTTTAAATATTTTCCTTCTCCAATTGCTATGAACTGTCTGTGGGAATTCTAATCAGAGAAACATGCTAACTTTTCCATTACTTCTTTTTCTTCTGTTCTTATTATTTTTTTTTGTTTTACAAATTCTTACAGCACTTACACTGTTAAACCGTTAAGAGCTTTTAAAGAAAGTAAATTCATTACTGGCATAAAATTATAAAATGAATACATCACAGATTTTATTTAAGGTATTTATTAACTATGTATGTACTCAATAGGGTATTAAAAACCAGTTCAATGGAGAATTTAACACACAAGCAAAGAAAATTAAAAATGCTCACAGTGTTTACTAACTGACACAAAACTGGCCAATATACACAGGGCAATAATAAATTATACCCCAAACCTATTTGCATTTCTACGAAGTAATTTTCATTTCTGATAGTTAACACTAATTTACAGAGTTATACAAAAACATAAAGGTGATGAAAGAAAGGAGCCAATGATCTGGGAAAGTCTGCTAGATGGGGCACCCAGTGATCATTTTTGCTCATTTCAATGACTTTTAAATTTATCCTGATATTATGACATAAGCAGAAAATGTTTAAAAAGAAACTTCAAATGAAAGATGAAGAGGAAGGAGGAGGCAGAAAGGAGAAGAATAAATAGTAAAACAACAATTGCTAATTAAGTCTGAAATAATAAATGCACATGCACTAGTCTCACAAATCCCCCCCAAAATAACCCAAACAACACAAAAAATGAGAGCTTAAAGGTAGATTGTTATATCAAGTTTTAAAAATCTAGCTGTACGCAGTTTACAAGAGAAAGACCTAAATCTCAAGAACTAAAACAAAAAGAATGAAATTTGAAGACTAAAATATAATAAACCATGAAAACCCTAACAAAAAAATTAGAGAGCTAATTTAACTCCTGAAAAAAACAGACCATAAAAGTAATAAGTAGTTTAAATAAAGAGACAGAGAACAAATGTTTAACTGGAATGAATCACAATTTAAAATTTATAGTTTCTGGTAAAACACTTTTAATCTACATAAAGTGGAAATTCTGGGGGAGTGGGGCCAAGATGGCTGACTAGAAGCTGCTAGTGTGAATTGCTCTCATGGAGAGGAGAGAGTGGTCAGTGAAGAGCAGCTCCTTAACTGAACATCCAGGCAGACACTTTTGGATTTAGCAGAGAAGCAATGCAACCAACAGACAACAAAGAAGAGTGAGACAGGACTGCCGCCCATGTGGGATCAGCATGGAGCCACTGTAGTCTCCCCTTCATAGGGAAATGGTGAATGTGTGAGAGCCCCCAGGGACCCACACTTCTGCCATGAACCTTTCCAACCTTGAGCTCAAGAGATCCCCCATGACCCCTCCCCACTGGGACCTCCAGACACAGAGAGCTATGTGGATTCTGAGCAGAGCCTCCACTCAGGCACATGTGGAGTTCCGGGGGCCTTGGAGCACTGGACATCCTGGCACCAGTGGCTGCAGCTTCAGCAACAGTAAAGGCCAGGACCCCTCACATGTCCCCAGAATAGGGGCTGAATCCATGAGATTAAGGAGTGGACAGACCACAGGCCTCACCTCCACTGCACTTCACTGAACAATGCCCACTGGCCTAGGACCATGGCATGGCCACCCCAGCCCAACCTGAGCAGCCCTGCATTTCCCTTGGATGGAGCCCAAGAGGGAGCAGGGAGACCTTTCAATTTTGCTGCTCTGCAGTCCCTGCACCTGCAGCTCTCAGACTTGAGAGCAAGTGAAATTATAAGGACTAGTGTGGGCCCACAGCACAAAGTAGCTGTCTTATGAAAACATGGCCAGACTATTTTCCACAAGGTTCCCTGCCACCACTACTCCTCTACTCCTCACTGGACAGGGTCTCCCAACCCATAACCCCAGCCACCTGAGCCCCACCTGGGATCTCCAGCCAGTAGCAGCTCTGCACTTTCTGGGATAGAGCTCCCAGTGGTAGCAGACAGACCCTCCATTTTTATTGGTCCACAGCTCCAATCTCTTCTACCCTCTGGCTTGGGAGGGAACACAGTGATTAAGGACTAATGTGGGACCCCCGCACGGAAGAGCTGCCTTATGGAAAAGTAGCCAGTTTTCAATGTGTGTCCCTGCAATTTTTACTCCTCACTGATCAAGGCCTCTAAATCTGGGCCCCCAGCATAACTACCGTGCCCCTGCCTGAACTCTTCAGTCAGCGGCAGCTTCTGTTTCTTTGGGGAGGAAATCCCAGAGACAACTCACAGCCCCTTTCTCATTGTATATAAAATGGTACCTACCCTTACTGCGCTTGGGCAGGGGAAAAAACAAAGGGCCTGGTCATGTCACTGGAATCTTCAGCACACCCACAGCCACCATACACAGAGGAGCCCAGTCTATCTTTCCTGTGAGCCCCCACCCCCTACTCCTCACCAGGCAGGGTCCTTGGGTTCACAGAGCAGATGCCCCACTCCTGACTGAACATTCCCACTGGTAGCAGCTCTGTGTTTCCCTGGGGGGAGAGGTTTCAGGCACTACTGACGGTGCTTCTGTCAATGCCACTGCAGCAGTTCTGCCCTTGCTGCTTTCAGACTGGAGAAGTAACAAAGAGGCTAAGGGTTTTACTCATGCCTCCAGCATGCCACACTCACCATACAAAGAAGAGCCCAGTCTCTCTTCCTTGTGAGCCTCCAACCCCCTGTCCTTCACTAAGTAGGGCCCCTGCTTAGGCCCACAGCACAACCACCACATCCCCTGGCTGAAAATTCCTATTGGCAGTGGCTCTGCATTTCTCTGGGGTGGAGCTCCCAGAAGAAACTGAAAGCCCTTCTGCCACTACCATTGCAGTGGTACTGCTTTTGCTTTGTCTAGACTGAGGAAGGAACAAAGACTCTGCATGCTGTACCCACACACATTCCATGCTCATGAATAGGAAAAATCAGTATTGTCAAAATGGCCATAGCACTCAAAACTATTTGTAAATTCAATGCTATTTCTAATGAACTACCAATGACATTCTTCAATAACTAGAAAAATATATTTTTAAATTCATATGTAACAATAAAAGATCCTGAATAGCCAAGGTGGGCCTAAGCAAAATGAACAAAGCTGGAGATAATCACATTACTCTGACATCAAACTATGCTATAAGGCTACCATAACCAAACAGCATGGTACAGGGCAAAAAATAGACGCAGAGACCAAAGAAACAGAACAGAGCCCAGAAATAAATTTATGCACGTACAACCATCTGATCTTCTACAAATTTGACAAAAACAATCAATGGGAAAAGACTACCTGTTCAATAAATGGTGCTGGGATGTCATATCTGGCTAGCCATATGTAAAATATTTTAACTGGACCCTTTCCTTATACCATATACAAAAAATCAACTCAAAATGGATCAAAGACTTAAATTTAAAACATAAAACTACAAAAACCCTTGAAGAAAACCCAGGAAATACCATTTGAGATAGGCCTTGGCCAAGATTTTATGAAAAAGATGCCAAAAGCAATTGTAATTGAAGTAAAAATTGACAAATGAGACCTAATTACACTAAAGAGCTTCTGTTCAGCAAAAGAAACAGTCATCAACATAAACAGACAACCACAGAGTGGAAGAAAATATTTGTAAATTATGCATCTGACAAAGGTCTAATATCCAGAGTATGTAAGGAACTTAAATTAACAATTAAAAATCAAACATTCCATCAAAAAGTGGGGAAAGGGTATTAAAAGACACTTTTCAAAAAGAAGACAATATAGGTGTTCAACAAGCTTATGAAAAATCTCTCAGGATCTCCAATCATTAGATAAATGCAAATCAAAACCAAGAAATATAACATCTCATACAAGTCAGAATGACTATTATTACAAATTCAGAAAATAAAAAATGTTGGCAAGGCTGTGGAGAAGGGAGAATTTTTGCACTGTCAGCAGCTATGTAATTTGCACTGCAGCCACTATGGAAAGCAATTTTGTGATTTCTGAGGGAACTTAAAACAGAACTAGAATTTCATTCTAGAAATCCCATTATCAGGTATAGACTTAAAGGAATATAAATCATTCTACCATAAAGACGCATGCATATGTTCATTGTAGTACTATTCACAATAGTGAAGACATGAACTCAATCTAAATGCCCCTCAATGATAGACTGGTTGATATGGTTTGGTTGTGTCCCCACTCAAATTTCAACTTCAATTGTATCTCCCAGAATTCCCACGTGTTGCAGGAGGGACCCACTGGGAGGTAATTGAATCATGGGGGCCAGTTTGACACTTTACATAGAAGATGAGCAATTTTTAAATTTTTTTAACACTTATTAACTCTCTAAATTTGTTACAATGAACAAAGTTTATAATCAGAAAAAAAAGAAAAAATTAAAAACAATGGCAACAAGCAAAGCCCCTACACCATTCTTGCTCACATCAAACTATAGAGCATAAGGTCCAAAACCAAGGATGATTCTTGATTTTTCTCTGTCCTTGAAACCCCACACCTAACCAAATACTAAATTATGTAGTCTTTATCTTGAGATAAAACTTCATCTCTAACAAAACAACTCTTTTCTTCTCCACCTCCATTGTAGTCCAACCTGCCTTTCTTTGAAGGCTACATTCTCCTGGTTTTGACTTTATTCAAATTCTAATCTTTCCTCTACAGAGCAGCAAGAATTATCTTAAAAAAATAGATGGAATAATGACATTCTTTTGCTTAGAATTCTTCAATTGCTTCTTTAAAAATCAAAGCTTTTAGTAATATTGTAGAAGGTCCTTGTGATCTGACTTTAGCCTACCTTTCCAACCATATCACACTTTATTACAGTCCTCCCCTCCTTACTGCTAATTGGTCCTGCCAGCCTCCTTCTTTTTCTTCTTTTTAAAAAGACTTCACTATTTTGTAATAGCAGTTTTAGTTTCACAGCAAAATTGATAGGAAAGTACAGCGATTTCACATATGCCCCTGCCTCTGACTTATACATAGATACCCTTATTATCAGAGTGGTATGTTTCATAAAATTGATGAAGCTACATTGATATATTAGTATCATCTCAACTCTCTAGCTTACATTACGCTTCAGTCCTAGTGCTGTACATTCTATAGGTTTAAACAAATATATAATCAAATGTATCCATCATTATGGTATCACACAGAGTAGTTTCACTGCCCTAAAAATACCTGTTCTTCCCACCTTCCCCTCTAAACCCTGATAATCACTCATCATTTCACTGTCTTCATAATTTTCACTTTCAAGAATATCATATAACTGGAATATACAGCATTGAGCCCTTTTGCAGTGGCTCCTTTCACATAGTAACATGCATTTAAGTTTCTCTAATATCTTCTCATGTTGTGATGGCTCATTTGTGAAGAATATTTATGGCTCTGAATAATAGTTCATTGTCTGGATGTATCCCAATTAAACTATTCACCTACTGAAGAACATATTGGTTGCTTCCAAGATGTTTCCAAATTATGAATAAAGTTGCTATAAAGATCCATGTGCAAGTCTTGTGTGGAGATTAAGTTTCAAGTTCCTTTGGATAAATACCAAAGAGCATGATTGGTGGTTTGTATGGCAGGAGTATGTTTACTCTCAGAAGAAATGAACAAACTGTCTTCCACAGTGGATGTATCATTTTTGCATTCCCATCAGCAAGGTATCAAAACTTCTCTTGCTCCAAATCCTCATCAGCATTTGCTGTTGTCAGTGTTCTGGATTTTAGTTATTCTATGAGATACATTGTACTATCTTGTTGTTGTTTTAATTTGCATTTCTCTAATGAAATATGATGTGTAGCATCTTTTCCTATACTTATTTACTATCTGTGTGTCTTCTTTGGTGGGGTATCTGTTAAGGTCTTTGGCTCAGTTTTAAATTTGTTTACTTTCTCTTGTTGAGTTTTAAGAGTTCTACATATATTTTGGATAACAGTCCTGTATCAGATATATATTTGCAAATACATTCTTCCAATTTGTGGTTTGTCTTTTTATTCTCTTGACTATTTATTTTGTGGAACAGAAAATTTTGATTTTAATAAAGTCCAGCTTATAAATTATTTCTTTCATGGATCATGTATTTGGTGTTGCATCTAAAGAGTCACTACCAACCCCAAAGTTATCTAAATGTTCTTCAATGTTATCTTCTAGCCTGAAAGCCTTCTTTATGTTCTTAATATGTCATCTTCTTTCCCATTTCGATGCTGTCTTATTCAGCATCGGCTGCTGATATGGTTTGACTCTGTGTCCTCACCCAAATTTCACCTTGAATTGTAATCCCTATAGTCCCCACATGTCAAGGGCTGGACCAGATCTAGGTAATTGCTTCATGGGGAAGGTTCCCCCCATGTTGTTCTCACGATAGTGAGTGAGTTCTCACAAGACCTGATGGTTTCAGAAGTATCTGGCATTTTTTTTGTTTGCACTCACTCCATTCTGCCACCCTTTGAAGATGGTGCCTGCTTCTTCTTTGCCTTCCGCCATGATTGTAAGTTTACTGAGGCTTCCCCAGCATGCAGAATTGTGAGTGAGTCAATTAAATCTCTTTCCTTTATAAATTACCCAGTCTTAGGTATTTCTTCATAGCAGTGTGAGAACAGACTAATATAGCTACTATAACAACATGCCATAAATTGGGAAGCCAAAACAGTAACAATTTATTTCTTGCAGTTTTGGAGGCTGGGAAGTACAAGATAAAGGTGCCAGCAGATTTGACGTCTGGTGAGGGCCCACTCTCCGCTACATAGATGGCAACTTCTCTCTGGGTCCTCACATAGTAGAAGGGCAAGGAGCTCCCTCAGGCCTGTTGCATAAGGGCAGTAATCACATTCATGTGGGTTCTGTCTTTATGACCTGTTATGATTTGGATATTTCAACCATCAAAACCTCAGGTTGAAATGTGATTCCCAGTGTTGGAAGTGAGACCTAGTGGGAGGTGTTTTGGTGATGGGAGCAGATCCCTCATGAATAGTTTGATGCTCTCCCTGCAGTAATGAGTTCGTATGACAACTGGTTGTTTAAAAGAGCCTGATATCTGTCTCTTGCCTCCTCTAACACCATGTGACATGCCTGCTCCCCCTTCACCTTCAACTATGATTGTAAGCTTCCTGATGCCCTCACCAGAAGCAGATGCCAACACTAAACTTCTTGTTTAGCCTGCACGAGCCAAAATAAACTTCTTCTATATAAATTACCCAGTTTCCTGTATTCCTTTTCAAAAGCAATGGGAAACAGGCTAATAAGTGACATAATTACCTCCCAAAGCCTCCATTTCTTAATACCATCACTTTGAGGATTAGAATTTCCACATATTAATTTGGAAAGGATGAAACATCGAGACCATAGCAAACGCTATGTATCCTCTCTGCTCAGAACATTCCATCTCATAACTGGCTTATTGGGGAAGTCATGAGAATTCATCTCTCAGTATTCCAACCACAGGGAACATAATTGACATAGGCCTCAGCTGCTGTTCCCTGATATTCATCTCTGGGTTTGCACCGAAGCCCGCACTGCACATAGGCTGCTCCTAGGCCACAGATAGACATGTCAAGGATGCTGAAATGAGCTGTTCCCCTGGAGGCACAGTGACCCTCTGTGCTGACTTTGGTTCTAGGACTCTCCATGGTCCTGCCCAACTTTTCAGAGGCTGCAAGAGATCACATTTTTACTTTCAATCTTCCTTTCTTTTCTTGTTGAGTTGGGGTTATATTTTCAACACACTGTGATCGCTTTTCCAGCCTTATCTAGATTTCTCCTATTTTCCTTCACAGGCATTTCCCCCAATAAAATCCTTGAAGATTTAATGCCCTCTGTGTATCTGCTTCTTGGGGAATCTAGTACTCATCCTCTCATACATGCTTCAACTTCTCTTCAGACAAAACCTACCTAACATATAACTTTACTGGTTACTCTGTGTCCCATTACCTTTTTGTTTGTTTTATTAATTTTTAAAAATAGCACTTTTAAAATTGCAACTTCAATGCATGCTCTTTATATACTTATTCTTGAATTGATTTTCTAGTAAAATTTAAGCTCCATGAGATCAGGAATCTTTTTGTGTCATTCACCAACATACCTTTTTTATATCTGAGATATAGTAAACAGTCAATAAATATTTGTTAAATTACTTTATATCTAGCCAGTAACTAATATGTGACTAACTCTATACAAGTGCACTAATAGTTAAAGATTGTCTAGCATTTGACTAAGTCAACAAAATGTTCCTATCAATTTTGGCATGGTACTCTCAACTTTCTTATGTCTACATAGAACTGATCTCAAAGAATTAATCCATAGGGGTTTAGTGAATACTTCCATAGTTTGTAAGTCATCTCTATTAGATGGAGTTATAACTTTGAAACTAAAGGGAAAAATAAAAAGAGGGAATCTATCAACCTTCACATTTCCAACCTACCTGGAGCATTTAATATTCATTACTGAAATGGTGTCCTTTTCTTCAGTATATATCCGAGGTTCGTGGTCTTATGCCAAAGGAATCAAGGATGCAGAAACACAAGATCAGAGATTTAATAGGCAAAAGAAAGTGAATAGTTCTTTCTCCTGCAGAGAGAGAAGGGTGCCCGAGTGGGTCTTCTGGTCCGCAGCAAAGTGGACGGGGATTTTATAGACTGGCTTGAGGAGGTGGTATCTGATTTACATAGGACCCAATGATCTGTTGGACCAAGTGTGCTCTTTACATAGCACACAAAGAAGCTGATCATCCAACCCTAATCTTTTGTTATGTAGATGGGTTCTCTACCTGGCCGGCACCATTTTGCCTATTCCTTTATTGTACACATGGTTGACACAGAAAAAGGAAGCTGGAGCTGCTATGGTGAACATGCCTAGCCCCCAGGTAGCCTTTTCCTATTGGCACAGCTGCCGGCACTCACCCGTGCAATCTTCCAGTTTGCTTATGTATGTATGTCTGCAGGTCGATTTTACAGGCTGCTTTTTGTTAGAAAATAAATGATTTGGGGGCTGCTTTTTGTTAAAAGGAATACCTTATAAAGGACTTTCTTACCCTCTTTAGCTGCCTAAATAATTTATTTTTAACTCCCATTTCATCAATATCACCACGTTTTTTCTCTAGAAAAATACCTCTCGTCAGGGCGCAGTGGCTCGAGCCTGTAATCCCAGCACTTTGGGAGGCCGAGACGGGTGGATCACGAGGTCAGGAGATCGAGACCATCCTGGCTAACACAGTGAAACCCCGTCTCCACTAAAAAATACAAAAAACTAGCCGGGCGACCTGGCGGGCACCTGTAGTCCCAGCTACTCGGGAGGCTGAGGCAGGAGAATGGCATAAACCCGGGAGGCGGAGCTTGCAGTGAGCGGAGATCGGGCCACTGCACTCCAGCCTGGGCGACAGAGAGAGACTCCGTCTCGGAAAAAAAAAAAGAAAAAGAAAAATTAGCTGAGCATGGAGTCACGCGCCGGTAATCGCAGCTACTTAGGAGGCTGAGGCAGGAGAATTGCTTGGACCCGGGTGGCGGAGGTTGTACTGAGCCAAGATCTCGCCACTGCACTCCAGCCTGGTGACAGAGCAAGACTCCGTCTCAAAAAAAAAAAAAAAACAAAAACAAAAAAAAGAAAAATGCCTCTCTTGTCCTCATTCACTTCATACTTTCATTTATTCATTTCTATAAACCTACTCTAATGCTGGCTCCATTTTCCCTTCCTCATTGGTGCATATAGTATACTTAAACTTGGGTTTAGGTATTACTTCTCTCTTAGTGAATTCATCCATTCTTATGGCTTCAACTATCATAACCCACACAGGTGACTCCTATTTCTAAATTTTACTTCCTAATAGTTCTTTCTCATACTATGAAATTATGTATCTATTAATATATACATAGAACTTATATGGAATAATAATAAATAATAATAAACATAATAAATGTACCTATAGTACAGGGGTACAGTAACCAAAACAGCATGTACAAGTACAAAAACTGACACATAGACCAGTGGGACAGAAAAGAGAGCCCAGAAATAGGGCTGTACGCCAACAACCATCATGATTTTCGACAAAGCTGACAAATATAAGCAATGGAGAAAGGAATCTCTTCTCAATAAATGGTGCTGGGATAACTGGCTAGCCAGAAGACTGAAACTGGACTCCTTTCTAGTACCATATACAAGCATCAATTCAACATGGATTAAAGACTTAAATCTAAACCCCAAACTATAGAATCCCTGGAAGACAATCTAGCAATACTATTCTTGACATAAGAATGGGCAAAGATTTCATGACGAAGACACCAAAAGCAATTGCGATGAAAACAAACCTTTATAAATGGGATGTAATTAAACTAAAGAGTTTTGCATAGCAAACGAAACTATCAAAAGAGTAAACAGGTAACCTGTAGAATGGGAGAAAATATTTTCAAACTATGTATCTGACAGAGGTCTAATATCAAACATCTGAAAGGAACTTAAACAAATTTACAAGATAAAAACAAACCACTCATTAAAAAGTGGGCAAAGAACATGAACAGACACTTTTCAAAAGAAGACATACATGTGGCCAACAAGCAAATGAAAAATATTTCAATATCACTGATCATTAAAGAAATGCAAGTCAAAACCACCATGAGATACCATTTCACACCAGTCAGAATGGCTGTTTACCAAAAAGTCAAAAAATGTCAGATGCTGGCAAGTTTGCAGAGAAAAGGGAACAATTATACAGTGTTGATGGGTATATAAATTAGTTCAACCATGTGGAAAGCAATGTGGCAGTTCCTTAAAGAGCTGAAAACAGAACTATCATTTGGTTTAGCAATCCCATTACTGGGTATATATCCAGAAGAATATAAATCTTTCTACCATAAAGACATATGCACGTGAATGTTCATTGCAGCATTATCAACAATAATAAAATACATGGAATCAAGCTAAATGCTTATCAATGACAGATTGGATAACGAAAATGTGGTACATATACAGCATGGAATATTATGCGGTCAAAAAAAAGGATAGATTATGTATTTTGCAGGAATGTGGATGGAGCTGGAAGCCACTATCGTTAGCAAACTAATACAGGAACAAGAACCCAAATACTGCACGTTCTCACTTATAACTGGGAGGTAAATGATGAGAACTTATCAACACAAAGAAGGAACAACAGACAGTGGAGCCTACTTCAGTGTGGAGGGTGGGAGGAGGGAGAGAAGCAAAAACCAAATAACTATTGGGTACTAGGTTTAGTACCTGGTTGACAAAATAATCTGTACAACAAATCCACATAACAAGAGTTTATCTATATAACAAACCTGCTTTTGTATCCCTGAACCTAAAATAAAAGTTTAAAATAGTATATATGTAAAAAGTGATATATAAATATTTAAATAATATTTAATATTTTGACTTCATATTTCAATACAAATAATATGTAATATAACATTTAATCTAAAATATTTACATTTAAAATATATTAATATTTCAGGTGTACACTGTAGGAAGAGCATAGGTTTTATAGTTGTAAATGCTACAGTAAAAATTTTGTGTCTGTAACACAAAATTTGTGTCTGTAACACAAGGTGTTGCATGAATTTCAACACCATACTTAAAATTTCTTGGTTCTCGTTTTGTTCTCAATCTAAGAAATTGACCTAATAATACCCACCTTAATAAAATGATAGTTTCTGATATGAGTTATAGATTTAATAGCATGTTACTGTTAATGGCATTCAAATAAATAGCTTCTGGGAGGCACTCCCATCCTCTTACCAATATTTGCCAAATGTGTAAATTTAAATTGTTCAATTTTTTACTTTTTCATGTCTAATAATTAAAATAAATTATAATAAGCAAATGAAAAGTCAAATATATGAGTGACTTAATTTATTAATACAGTAAATATTTGCTTATAATTAAAAAATTTCCAAAAAAGAACGTTAGTAAATTGGCTGTTTTCTATTTATAATCCAAAATCTCTAGCAGTCTTGTTGGCATTTTAAAATAGAGTGATAACACCTCATGATTCACAAATGATTTCATCTGTTGAGGAAGCATTGAAGTGGTAGTTTAAGAATTTTTATAAACAAAATGATTGAAAGAAGATTTTAGGGAGGATGTGGTTTCTTTTTTTTCTTTTGTTTGTTTTTAACTTTTCTTCTCTCTTCACTCTTTTCTCCTAAGACTCTTAGTATATGTAAACCACACAATCATGTTCACAAAAATTATGATGTAGAATTACCTTCTAGCTACATAGTACATAGTACCCATTTTTTCAAGGACACTAAAACTACTGCTTCCTCCACTCTTTTCTCACCCCTTTGGTAACCCAGTGGTGCCAGTGCCAGTGAATTGACTTCAAGAAATAGCCAGAATAAAAAAGAGAGACGGAAATGTGCACTTCCTTCAGGAAAACATTTTTTTTAAATGTACATCAACTTTGTTAATTTAGTGAAACATTAAAATATACACAAACAAACATCTTTTATTATTTGAGTTAAGCATATTTCAATATTAAGTTTACAATAATGAAAAAGGGATTTATACATACCAGTGAGGCCTTTCTGTTAAAATCAATAGTTCAGACTGCATTCTGGTCTATGTAGCTCTGAACAAAATGTTTCCAAATGGGTTGCAAATTATGTACCACCCACAAAGAGCACTGAAAATTAATAAACACCATTCCATCTTCCCTTTATCTTCTCCAATGAAAAAATAATAGTATTTAATAGATAAATATGTATTCATGATGACAAAGTTTAAATATGATACTTATAAGAAATATTTACATGCATTTACATTAATTTCAGGGTCCATGAAAGATAGTAATTTAATATTCTTTAGGAATACGTTTTCAAAATTAATTTGTTCCTGGATGCCTTGAGGAATATATAATATTTCTATACAGGTAAAAATGTAGTCATATTTAGAAAGGACGCATTTGTTTTTCTGATCTGGGTTACGCAGAGTTTGAACTCCAGATGAGAGGCTCAAACTATATACCAGAACGTTAAATATGTAATGTCACACATATTGATCTTATGAAGTAAATAAATGTTATTCCTTTTGGACATAATGTCTTGTGAAGCATTAAGCAATAATAAAATATTATCTCACTGTTTTTTTATTATAGAGATAACAAATTTTTCTTAAGTGTAATGGAACAATCTTCCAAAATGAATATTCTATAAACATGAACCAGTTCAATTATTTTTATTGATAACTAGTGTCATCACTTAAAAATATTAAAAGCATAATTTTTATACATACACAGAAAAATAACTATAAAAATTTCAGCTAATTAATAAGAGAACATAAAGATAAAGCATAAAAAGTACATATGAGAAATTGATCTCTTTTTATACATATGATTATGATGAAGATATACATTAATCCTGCAATAAAATTGTGACGTGAAATCTAAACAGGTTAATTGTCCATAGGATAATAAAGTAAAAACCTTGGGATTATTGGACTAGTGTTAGTTTTGCACAAGTTAACAGCTAACTTTATAAAGAGTAGGTCCTAGTAATAGTAAATACTTACATGTTTTCAATGCATTTATTCTTAAGTGAACTTATTCGGAAGTATTCAAGCATGACATTACAAGGAGACACAGGTTATTTGTTGCCTCATAGATTTTATATATTGTTCCTTAAAACTGTTTTTTGATTATTTAGAAAAGATTAACTTGTCAATTTTTAAATAAGTGCTACTTTCATTTAGCAGTTTGTCAAACTCAGTTAAGAGTCTACTTTTGGTGCACAGATTCAAATTCTAGAATATCTTTCAACCCTATATTAGAGATATCATTAATAAAATAAAATTATTTTAACCTTAAAGAATTCAAATATATCCACAGAGATTAGATTAATTTCCGCTTAGAATCTATTCTTGAAACATGATCTCATAACTTGAGTTATAATTTTATTAAATCATATTTAGTGAGTGATATATACAGAAACATTTGAAAATATATGGTATTAAATAATACAAACTTGGATATTATAATAAAACGAATTTATTTAATAGGTAATTCCATATACCAAATACGTAAAATGCATCTAAAGTTTATTGTATACACAAATAATCAAAGTTAAAAACAATGGATTAATATATTAATGAATGTAATTTTAGGATCATGAATTTAATAACATTTCCTGCTGAGTTGACAAGGAACGTGTCTGGCAAAAGTTAGGAGATTAAAAAGAGCTTGACAAAATAGTAGGTATTGATGTTGCAGAAAATAACAATTTTATTACAGGGTCTAGTTATCATCACTGCATATGGTGTTCAGCTCTGTATGGAGTTAACTAATGTCAGAGATTAGCAAAGATGCAATCAAGGAAAGACAAAATGATAAAGAGAAGACATCACAATTTGAAGAAACAGAAAATGAGACAAAATTGCAAAATTGAAGAAAGCATACTGTGAGGTGATGTCACCTCACACCTTTAAGAAAGCATATTATTATTATTATTACTTTTATTATTATTATTCTTTCTTTTGAGACAGAGTCTTGCTCTGTCACCCAGCCCGGAGTGCAGTGGCACAATCTTGGCTCACTGCAACCTCCACCTCCTGGATTCAAGCAATTCTCCTGCCTCAGCCTCCCTAGTAGCTGGGATTACTGGCACACATCACCATACCTGGCTAATTTTTTTGTATTTTTAGTATAGATGGAGTTTCACCATATTGTCCAGGCTGGTCTCGAACTCCTGACCTCTGGTGATCCACCCACCTCAGCCTCCCAAAGTGTTGTGATTATAGGCATGAGCCACTGTGCCCACCCAAGAAAGCATATTATTAAAAAGACAATAGATACCAACATTGGGTGAGGATATAAAGGAAAGAGAACCCTTGCAGCTGTTTGTGGGAATATCAATTACTACAGTCATTGTGAAAAATAGTATGGAGAATCCTCAAAAACTTAAAATCATATGATATATTGCTGGATATATACCTAGCAATTCTACTACTTAGCATGTATCTTAAGGAAAGGAAATCAGTATATTAAAGAGATATCTGCACTTCTATGTTCACTGTAGCATTTTTTCTTACAGTAGCCAAAACATAGAATCAACATACATGTCCACCAACTGATGAATGGATAAAGAAAACATGGCATTTATTCACAATGGAATACTATTCAGTCTTAAAAAGAATAAAATCTTGTCATTTGCAACAACATGGATAGAAGTAAAGGACATTAAGTGACATAATCCAGGCACACAAAGTCAAATACTACATGATCTCACTTACATAAAATCTAAAAATCTTGAAGTCATAGAAACAACATCAAACAGCAGTTACAAAAGGCTGAGGACTGGGGGATTAGGGAGATGGTCAAAGGACGCAAAGTTTTAGTTAGGAGGAGTAAGTTCAAGAGATTTATTTATCCTCTTTCCTCATCTTCCCAAGTGACTAGCACTCTCAAATGGTTCTGACCAAGTTGAAACATGCCACCATATTTGGCTAACATATATAATTTTTATTTGTTAATTTTAAAACTAAATATATGTATATATTTATTTAAATAAATGATATATTTAAAATGAAGTGTCAGATTTATTACACTTTTTTAAAGTAGACATAAGCTCACCTTTTTTAAAAAAAAGCCATATGCCTTTTCATTCTTCTTCTTTTATTTTTTTCATTCTTCCTTTCTAACCGAGAATTGAATTTGGATAGTAAGGGTTAAAGAGCTTGAATTATGTTATAAACCATAGAATGGGAAAAACGTGTGGTTGCTTTTCTCATTTAAAAGAGGGTAGAGGCCGGGCGCGGTGGCTCACGCCTGTAATCCCAGCACTTTGGGAGGCTGAGGCAGGTGGATCACGAGGTCAGGAGATCAAGACCATCCTGGCTAACACGGTGAAACCCCGTCTCTACTAAAAATACAAAAAATTAGCCGGGCGAGGTAGCGGGCGCCTGTAGTCCCAGCTACTCGGGAGGCTGAGGCAGGAGAATGGCGTGAACCCAGGAGGCAGAGCTTGCCTAGATCGCGCCACTGCACTCCAGCCTGGGCGACAGAGCGAGACTCCGTCTCAAAAAAACAAACAAACAAACAAACAAAAACACAACAAATAAATAAATAAATAAAAGAGGGTAGAAGAGAAGCAGAGGGAGTATGGCTATCAAATAGCTGAGAAACTTCTCTTGCTGAAAGCCCAAGTACTAGGCAATAGAAATACAAGGTAGAGTGACTTAGATCTGAGAAACTCTTTGCTTCATTTTGTTGTTTAAGCCATAGATAGCAACTGTTCTTGCCAAGACAAACTACTCGCTAGTAATATATTAAAAGTAAAAAGTAGAAGAAATCCTATAGGAGATGTGCCAATTCTTATTTCAAAAGAGTTCTCATGTCATTCCTCCCCTAAGTTGTTCATGTACAAATGTATATTATGGTTCCCATCATGAATGAGCAAGAAGAAAAATAATGGACTCACGGACTGAGGAGGCCTCCAGGTCAGATCAAGAAGTTGGCATTTAGATCTTCATGAGGACCACGACCACAGAACGGAAGTATATAGGCATCTTCAGCCAGATGGAAGCAGGGAAAAAAACCTGGGAACAAGAACACGTTAGTGGCAGACTGAGGCATAAGAACATAATAGTGAGGCATAAGAACAACAATATCTGGAGAGAAAAACTTGAACTCCTCCCCACATATACCAGGTATGTCAGGTTTGGGTACTCTGAAAAGCAGATGCTAAAATCTAGTTAGGAGCAGAAATACTGATTGAGGAATAACACCAGGGAAAGATAAATGGAGGGAGCAAGATTGGGAAGGGGACGCTTTTAGATACTGACGCTGATTTAACAAAGTCTATCACCCCAAAATGGAGCTCCGGAGCAAATACAATCAGACCAATGTTGGGTAGAAATGAGTAGACCCTTGCAGGACTACAAGTCGTTATTGGCTGGCGGGCAAGAAAAGAACATATTCTTTGATACTGTTGTCTTGCTTTGCAGGATCCACCCTGAAAATAGAGTTGCTTAGGCTTAAAATCTGAGCTAACAGTTTGGGACTCTCAGCTAACCACCCTCTTTGCAACCCGGCAACAAGTCCTTTCTGGAAGACAGATTTCAGCACAACATTTTCATGTCTGTCACACCAAGATAGCCTTTTTTTAAGTCCTGCCACAGACTTTTAAATCCTACCACCATCTACTCAAGCATAGATATTCCTGAAAAAGAAGGGAAGAATAAAAACGATGGTCGTGAACTTTTTAGGCCAAGAAAAAAAACTTAAAAATACGTGACTGACTGATTTGACTAGGAAGTGGCAACAATTGCTATAGCTCTAAATAAAAATGAGACTAAAGACCTGAGTGATATTTAGTTACAGAAAAATTGGTGGTTTAATCATTGTACATACAATGTTTTTCCTATTAACTAACCACTATATGTATTTTAAATATATAGACACAAGGAAATTACATTACGAAGAATTAATTGTAATAGGTGTTTCAATTTTAGATTTCTAGGCACATTTAAGCACAGATTTAGATTATTAGCTTTCAAAGGGGGGCATAAGCTAATCATTTCTACAAGTTAACTATTTCCCTTAAGAGGATTATAAAGCTACATTATAGAATAAACTAAGATATTCGGTAGTAAATTATTTTCTTAGTGTATCTCACTAAGCAGGATGAAAGAATTAATAATAACTTTGAAAAGTGATAAACGGTGAATATAGCCACTTGTAAGTCCCAGATGGGAGTAAATAGCGATGTCACGAAAAATTATAAAATGCAGTTGGTTAATTCCTTACAGAAAAATAATAATTCCATATAAAGGTGTACATAATTCACTCAAGAAGAAAAAAATTCAGTAAAATAATGATAATAAAAGTGTAATAAGATTTGCAATGATACTAATCTTCTCAAAGTTTCTGCAGGGACTCCAAACCTAAAGAAATACAGTGGGCTCGAGGTATTCTCATATCTTTTGTGAGGTGTTAGGTCACCTATGCAGACTTTCTAAGAAACTATCAAAGAGGATCTGCAATGTAAGTGATCTCCTAGATGTCGGTTTTAAGGAATGAAGATGAAGAGTCAAGAGAGAAGAATCCTTTGCAATGACTTAGACTATTTTGTACATTTACCTCCATAAAGGAGGCAAAGGGGAGGGTATTTCTACTAACTGTAAACAAGGGAGAGGGTCTTTTAAGAAGACCAGTTATTCAGATAATTTAAGTTTAGGGAACATAAAGATTGCACGAGAGGCTGTGGCTAACCTGGCCTGATGTACAAAGTAGAGAATAAAGGGAGGTATTTCATTGGAAAAAAGCTGCATTTCCACTTAGTTAGGGACAAAAGTGTCTGATGAAGGGGATTGCATGAGGAACATGTGGTGGAAAGCAGACCTGGAACTATCTAATGAGGGAAAAGTTTTAAGAGAATCACCTTGAGGGTAAAGAGAAAATGGGAAAAAGCACTAATTATCAAGTTCTAAAGTAGGTTATCAGGGATTAAAGGGCCCATATGGAGGAAGTATATTTGTGTCTGGTGAATTGTAGTTGAAAGTGGCTAGCAAGAATATTTCCAGAAAAAAACATCAATTTTCCATAGCAGAGAGTTAGCTCTCAGTATTAACACTAGATCACAAATAGCACTAGTAAAAAGTCTGCTCCACTTGTGGAAACAAGAATATCATCTCTCTATGAGTATAATCTTGAGGAGGTCAGACACCAGGGCTCCATAATGGGGTAGGGAGTCTGTAAGAGAAATTGGAACTACTCCCATCCTTCATACAGTTTCCAAGACTGAAAGAGGCCCAATCAGGAAGATAGAAAACTATTTAAGTAAAGTCTCAAGTTCTGATGATTAAACTAAACACAAATTTAAAGAAAATAATAAAAGATTATATTTATTAAATGTATAAGCATTACGAGGAAAGCTATGAATCTTATCTCAGTTTTCACCAAAAGCAGGTAAACAAGTAGCTCCTAAAATAAATTAGAGGTCCTGTGGAAAAACAAAACAAACAAACAAAAATGCTAAATTATGGTTGTGATTTCTTAAATATTTAAATTTGTTAAGAAACAAAATTAGTTTAAATCAATAAAAATTAATTTCATTAATGTTGCCAGAGTGATACTACTATTATACATAGTTACTTGCAATGAAACTTGAGACCAATTTTATGAAAAGCAAATTTGCAAAGCCTTTCAGAAACTAAATGAAGACTAAAGAGTTCTGTTTCTAGAAGTATGATCTGAGAAATAATCTAAAGACTTCTTTAAAAAGTGCCAAATGAGAATCATCTTAGCATTATTTTGGCTAACAGAGTGATTGGTCAACCGGCTTCCAATTTCCCAGCAGGTTATTCCCAGGGAAAAAAAGAAGGTGGATGACTTGGAAATAGCCTCTTGGCACGATCTTAATGTAAAGTAAATTATGAAATATAAGGTAAATTTCAAAATTTCACTGAGACTTGAATCAATAGGAAAACATATATTGTTCTTGACTAGGAAAGCTAATATAAAGATACTCTTTGTTCCTAGGCTAATTCATAAATTTGATATATTCTTTATTTAAATTTCTTTCTGACTTTTCTGACATAGTTTTTAGTGCTTTTTTCCATTTTGATATGCTCCTTTTATCCCTTTAATTTTTTATAATTTAATACTGCAATATTCTCAAGTAGTCTCTGCTTTAGGTCTTTACATGCTTTCAGGAATAGTCTTTCTGTAATTTGAAAATTGTTATATCTATCTCTGTGTAAAATTTTTTATACATTCCTGGCTGAAGAATGCAGGCTCTCCAGGAGCTAGTGCCTGACTACATCTCCTAGCCTTTGTGTTGCTCATGCTCTTCTAATGCATTCTGCTTTACACATCATGCTAATAATGACCAATCAAATTCATTCTTCTCTCTTTGCCTGGAATGAATCCTCCTTGCCCCATGGTCTGCTCAGATAGCCTTTTCTGCTCTTTTAAGGATCAGCTCACATGTTACTTCTACTATGAAACATTGCTAGATTCCCCATCTACCTCATTTTCTAAGTAAAATTGAACCGTTATATCTTTGACTCCCTGAACTTGAAACGAGCTTATATAGTAGTATCTGTAATGCTTTATTCTACTTAAATATTTGCATGTCAACCTTTCTTAACTAGTCTGAATGGTTCTATTTTATCAATATTTGTATACTCTAGCAGGGGGTTTACATACATTAGATGTATAATAATTGTTGATTGATTGGATGTATTATTGAAGTTTCCACTCCATGTTTACATTGGTTCTGAAAGTATTAAATATATATCTGAAACTCTATTCTTAGATGATTTATTGTCATCATGTGGTTATGTTTCATGACCATTTTTAAAGGTACCATATATGGGATACTATAGTGGATACAATAGTGTGTTATTTACATCCCTATTCAGCATACAGCTGCTAACATATACCCCTAGGATGTGAAGCCCCTTTAGGAATTAATGAAAAGAACTTGATGATGAGAACTTTCCTGCTCAAGGTTACATACACTTCCTGGGACATCCTAGGAAGACCCAACTCCTTTGCTCACAGGACAACCCTGAAGGACCTAAGATGTTTCGGAGATCACTTTGCAGTGAGCTGAATCTTTGGATGAAACAACATTGCATTGCAGCCTAATTCTCCCACTGACCAAGGCTGATTTTTTTTTCTCCCCCACAAATATTTGCTTCAAGAAGAGAACACTTACATTCTTTTATGCTGTTATAGAGGGAATGTTTGTGCCCCACCCCACAATTCATATGTTGACATCCTAACACAGGATGCATTGGTACTAGGAGTTGTGGCCTTTGCAAGTTAATTTAGGTCATGAGGATGTGATTGACAGCCTTATAAAAGGAATCCTACTGAGATCCCTGATTCCTTCTGCCGTATGAGGACAAGTAGAGAAGATAGTCATCTGAAAACCAGGAAATGGGTCCCAACCAGACAGAAAACCTGCCAGCACTTTGATATTGGACTTCCCAGACTTCAGAACTGTGAGAAATAAACAGTTTTTGTTTAAGTCCTCTGTACTAGGACATATTTGTTATAGTAGCTGAAACTAAGACACATGCTAGTCTCCCTGTCAGAATGTGTTTTCAGAAAATTTCAGCCTAAAATAGGTCTGCAAGGTGATCCAGAGAAAAATTAGTAGCACATTCATTTAAATTTATTATTCAAACTGTTAGAGGACATTGGCTGGGTGCCAGTGGCTCATTCCTGTAATCCCAGCACTTTGGAAGGCTGAGGCGGGAGGATCACCTGGGGTAGGGAGTTTGAGACCAGCCTGGCTAACATGGAGAAACCCTGCCTCTACTGAAAATACAAAATTAGCCGGGCATGGTGGTACATGCCTGTAATTCCAGCTAGTTGGGAGGTTGAGTCAGGAGAATTGCTTGAACCTGGGAGGCAGAGGTTGAGGTGAGCCGAGATCACACCATTTCACTCTAGCCTGGGTGACAGGGCGAGACTCCATCTCCAAAAAAAAACAAAAACAAAAATGAGAGGACATCACATTTCACTAATAGTTAATATGCCCATGAACACCGAGTTTGCCCTAGTATATGTTGCCAGATATCACACACAGCATAAGAGATACCCCAAGAGAAGAGGGAGAGTTGTCAGTGCATAAGAGTTTCCTCTCATATTCACATGATTGAGTGGATTTATTTGTATTAAATTATGTAATGTTAGCTAAACTACACAGTACAAAAAGATAGCTGACAAAGATACTTGTAAAAGTACCAGATATTGACAATAACCTTAATGATACAAGTAAATTGAAAGCAAGTCATATAGCATTGATAGTTCTTGCTCACCACGACAAGAGATGACCTTTTTACACATGGATTCCCTCAGAAGCCCTCCTTGACTATAGCTGGTGTTGACTGTAGCTCGTGTGAAAGACCAGATTAGTGGAGTTGGAAAAGTTTTATCACCAGTCTGTCATATGCTTGCTATTTAAAGGTATTTGTTGGTGTTTTTTTTTTTTTCTTTTTCTTTTTTTTTTCCCCATTCACTTTAGTTTTTTTAATAAATATTTTCCTAGTACCCACTAGTTATTTTTTCTGCTCCTCTCCCCCTCCTCCCACCTTCCACCCTCAAGTAGACCGCAGTGTCTGTTGTTCCCTTTGTGTGTTCATGAGTTCTGACTTAGCTCCCACTTATAAATGAGAACATGCAATATTTGGTTTTCTATTCCTGTGTTAGTTTGCTAAGGATAACAGCATCAAGTTCCATCCATGTTTTCGCAGAGGACATGACCTCTTTCTTTTTTATGGCTGCTTAGTATACTATGGTGTATATGTACCATATTTTCTTTATCCATTCTGTCGTTCATGGGCATTTAGGTTGATTCCATCTGTTTGTTATTGTGAATAGTGCTGCAATGAACATTTACGTGCTTCTGTTTTCATGGTAAAATGATTTATATTCCTCTGGGTATATACTCAGTAATGGGATTGCTGGGTGGAGTGGTACTTCTGTTTTAGCTCTTTGAGGAATTGCCACCCTGCTTTCCACAATGGCTGAAATAATTTACACTCCCACCAAAAGTGTATAAGTGTTCCATTTTCACTGCTACCTTGCCAGCATCTGTTATTTTTTGACTTTTTAATAATAGTCATTCTTACTGGTGTAAGATGGTTCTCATTATGGCTTTGATTTGCATTTCTCTAATGATCAATGATATTTAACCTTTTTTCATATGCTCTAGGCTTAATATCTGGGTGATGAAATAATCTGTGCAACAAACCCCCATGAAATGAGTTTACCTGTATAACAAACCTTCACATGTATCCCAGCACCTAAAATAAAATTTAAAAACAAAAAGAACAGAGAAAAAGGAAAAGTAAAACTGTTTAGCACACTTTATATCATTGCAGCCCAGTTACTATTAGAAGAGAACAGTTAGAAGCAGAGCTCTCTGAAATTAAAAACGCTGGAAAAGGTATGACCTCATTTCAGTTATGTCTTTGAGATTGAAAATAAAAGAATTACAAACTGTTATTATCAGAGACTAACAATAAAAAAAGAAAGACTCACGTCTGTAATTCCAGTACTTTGGGAGGCTGTGGCAGGCAGATCATGAGGTCAGGAGATCGAGACCATCCTGGCTAATACTGTGAAACCCCGTCTCTACTGAAAATACAAAAAATTAGCTGGAGATGGTGGTGGGCACCTGTAGTCCCAGCTACTCTGGAGGCTAAAGCAGGAGAATGGCATGAACCCAGGAAGCAGAGCTTACAATGAGCCGAGATCACACCACTCCAGCCTGGGCAACAGAGTGAGACTCCGTCTCTAAAAAAAAAAAAAAAGAAAGGCATCCAGATGAGAGGGAAAAATGGGTCACTCATTGTGACTTTCCAAATTTAAATCATTTTTTTCTTTTACAAAAATGAATGTGCATACTAATTTTCTATTTTCTTTCACTATCTGTTACCATAAGCTCTTGGACAAAATATAGATACAAATCATTGTTATTAAATGTTTTCCAAAAATGAAAATTAAATCAAATCACAGAGATATCATGTCTTCTAACCCTTGCGTAAGTTTTTCTTTTGACACATCACCTGGTTAAAACAATGCCAGTCTAAATGTGTCAAGAAGTTAGGCAATTAAACAACACATTACTAAAACTACTCATAATTTTAGTGTGCTTTTTGAACAAAATTCAATTTTAGAAATTTTAGTTTACCTTACTACCAGAATTCATTGAGTCATTATTCCTATAAGAGACAGTCACACTGAGGCTATGACAGTTTCATTCTACATAGAGAAGAAAAGACCTTCTAATGTGGCTTGCCCTTGTTAATTACTACTACATTATGCCAACTTTATAAAAGCTTCATTTAAGCTCCATCCTTCACCCAAGAGCCTGTGTAGTCTACTTGTAATTATTAGCAGATTGCTTCAGAAATCTGCATCCAGAATCCATTCTCATGACTTCTGCCATTAATTTTTGTAGTTACAATCGTTGCTTCCTCAAGCACCATTTTCAGCATATTACTCAAGACTTTGAAGTAGATGTCTATATTATTTGACATAAATTCTAAAATTCTCAGTCAACTCCACAAATATCTGCTTTAATCACTTCTGCAATTTAAGAAAACATATTTCTTTAAACTAAGATCAGCACTTGCCCTTTGGTTTACCTGGGTTACTATCTCAACTCCCAGTGTTTGCTTGCTGTTTTTTTTTATCTCACTGTGTTTCCTTTTATCTTACATTCACTCTTTCCTATGCTTTCATTATAAATGTAAAATCATTATGTTTTCTCTATCAAATAAAATGATCATTTTAGAACAACCATTCATAAATATCTTGAAGAAAAGCCTTTAGTTATTATTGATAATAAATTGTGGCTTATTTGGTCATCATTATAAATATGACAAATTCTTAAAGTGATCATTTCCAGTTAAAAAAGTAAATGAAGTACAGTACATTCAGCTATACATTTAGGGAGATGATTAATGACAATTTGTTAAGCTCACATAGTTTCATAAATACATGGTGTTTTAGAATATTAAAGTTTAGAAATTCTATACTTAACACCAATGTGCTATTTGATAAATAATTATTATAATTAATAATTGAATTTTAAAATAAAATTTAAATCTCATATTTTAAATATATCATAAAATTATGTGCATGAGAACAAAAAATTCCTTTTAAAATTATAAAACAGTGATTAGAAAATACATATAAATAAAAACTTCAGAAATAAAAGTATATATCTCTAGATTTCCTCATTTAAAAAAAATAAGTGATTTTTTTAACCCTCACTTTAAACATTAGGGCTATATCCTAATTGCTTATGCAAGAGATTATATTTGAATGTAATGAAATATAAGCTAAAATATAATTTGAAGAAAAGAAATACACTGTCTGATTGTACTGATTAAATACTGGTGGGAACCCATCTAAGTGATGGTGCACCTATATTACCTGTAACACAGCATAAATAAAATGCATTTTGATATATATCTTTAACATTCTTTTTTTTTTTTTTTTTTTTTTTGGTGAGATGGGGTCTCGTTAGCTCTGTTACCCAGCCTAGAGTGCAGTGGCACCATCTTGGCTCACTGTAACTTCCGCCTCCCAGGCTCAAGCGATTATCCTGTCTCCCTCCTGAGTAGCTGAGATTACAGGTGCCTGACACCATGCCCAGCTAATTTTTTTGTATTTTTAGTAGAGGTGGGGTTTCACTATGTTCTTCAGGTGGGTCTTGAACTCCTGACCTCGTTGATCCACCAGCCTCAGCCTCCCAAAGTGCTGGGATTACAGGTGTGAGCCACCACATCCGGCTCATATCTTTAATATTCTTTTTACTGAAGTGAGAGACAATATAAAGAAAGGAAAAGAATTTCTCAGAATCATGTATTCCCAGATTGTTCTAGGTGTAAGCATCCTTGTTACTTGTTACTTTTAACATTCCTTCTAACATAACCACTCTTTACTTAAACCCATAAAAGAAATATTCAAAATCACAAGGGAGAGGAAATGGGCAGGTTGTCATATTTTAGTTTAACCTTCGCAAGTTGATAACTTTGGAACTAGTTAGTGTGGTTACTGTTCATTTATTCTTAAAAATTTGGAAGTTATGTAACTTGGTAGAAGTAGGTTTGAAGAAAACCTTTATAGGTAAACTATAATAAAATCTACATAAAAACCAGATTAACTGCTAAAATGCTACACTGACTTCTAATATATTGTGATAATTTAGGCCATTTTATTAAATGCACATTGCCAAATTAAGCTTAATTTAAAAGTCTCTCCTAGGATATGCAACTAACAATTAAAACAGAACAAAACAAATTTATTGTCATTACCACTATTACTTCTAAATGTTCAGCCGTGTCATTTGCATTCTGATGATTTCATTTTCTTTCTATTCATTTCCTAATTTTTTCTCATATTTAGACTTTATCTCTTTGAGTACACCCTTAAAAATCGGTTTTATTACCGTGTTGTATATAAGAAAATATATTTTCATGTTAGTAACCATAACATTTTGTTAAGGGCACTAAAGGTTTTTATTCTAATGCATGTTTATAGTTTGATTAACAATATGAGTATCATTAGCATTTTCTCCCAAATGTTTTCAAAATTATCTAGTGATACTTTTTTCCCAATGCTTTTATACAGAACCATTGCAGTAATGTTTTAGCATAATGTTAAAATTTCTACAAGATAATAAATTGATTATATTTTAGTGGTTTTGATATGTTTGAAGCAAAACTTGTACTTCATCTTTTGCTAAGCAAAATAAAAAGAGAACAATTCCCATAGCAATACTTATACAATAATAATAAATTTAATATTTCATTGTAACCTGTTTCAGGATCTTTTCTGGTATCTATGTTAGAAGATGCTTATAAATATTTCATCATGATGAAGTAAGAGACATAAAACTGGAGAAATGTATTTCAAGAACTGATCTCATTTGTATCCTTTTAACATAATTACTGTAATATTTTTAATATGTGATTTTTCTTCTGTCAAGTTCAACAGAAAAATATGTCTTCACTTACTTCCCTATATAAGAATGATTAGTCAAAAATATATGTTTGGATGTTTATGACTGTGTGTGAATATCTAAACACATATATGTACATGTATTTGTATATATATGTCTATGCATATATGTGTATGTGTGTGTATATATATGTATGTGTAAACACAGGTTGTTTGCCTCTCAGCATCTAGAAAGTAAAATCTCCTTATAGTTTATTTACATGATACTACCCTAAATAAAATGAAATTTGAAACACTAATCTCCAGTCAAAAAGGTATATGATGTATATATGTGTGAAAACAAAATAAAATAAAAAATATATAAGATTTATTGATTTTTCATTAGTCTAGACAATCAGAAATTAACTGTAATATGTGGTAAAATATTTGTTTAAATCCCGTGTATGTAACATTTGCTTAAAAGCATGTTGTAGTTACAGTAGTCTAAAGTAGTTGAGTTTGGAACTCAAAAAGTGTTTTAAAAAATTGTCTTAATCTCTAGTCTGTATTTTTTCATGTGGTTCGTGGAATGAATTTTCTTAAAAAGCAAGGCTTTTTAAAAAACATAATCTGAAGCAAAAACATTTTTCTGTGACTTTTCCTTGAAACTAATCATTAGTCACATATTCCTTCTTCACTTACACAAACAGGCCCACGGTGCTCTTAACAAACCCTTTCTTCTATTTTCCTTTCTTTTGCTAGCATTGATTTTGATATTTGTTTTTTCTTACAAAGGTAGTCATTCCTACTTCTAGTCATTATCCGCCTAGGAAACTGCCAGTGGTCACTTGACTTCAGATTAACTCAGAAAATCATGTGGACAAATGTTGGTTGCCAGAGATTAATTTCAGCCCCCCCCCCCTTTTTTTTGTATTTATTTGCTCAGGAAACTTGTTCACTGTGAGTTATTTCCGAAGCAGAGTTTTGTCTGTTGTCTCACTGTCAAAAACCTAGATGATAGATTGATAGATAGATAGATACACAGATAGAAATAGATGATTTAGATATCTATATATCCTTGATTATATCTGAGCCACAACAACCCTCAATGACTTTACTTTGGAAACTAGGAGCCAAACTGTCATTTGTAGATGATTTGGTCATCAACCTAAAAAATCTCAAGAGAATTAATAAAAAAAAATTCAACCTGTTTAAAAGGTTAAGAAAATTACAATATACAGTAACCAAAACAGCATGGGACTGGTACCAAAACAAAGACATAGACCAATGGAACAGAACAGAGCCCTCAGAAATAACTCCACACATCTAAAACCATCTGATCTTTGACAAACCTGACAAAAACAAGCAATGGGGAAAGGATTCCCTATTTAATAAATGGTGTTGGGAAAACTGGATAGCCATATGCAGAAAACTGAAACTGGACCCCTTCCTTACACCTTATACAAAAATTAACTTAAGATAGATTAAAGACTTAAATGTAAGACTTAAAACCATAAAAGCGATAGAAGAAAACCTAGGCAATACCATTCAGGACATAGGCATGGGCAAAGACTTCATGACTAAAACACCAAAAACAATGGCAACAAAAGCCAAAATTGACAAATGGCATCTAATTAAACTAAAGAGCTTCTGCACAGCAAAAAACAAAACAAAACAAAAAGCTATAATCAGAGTGAACAGGCAGCCTACAGAATGGGAGAAACTTTTTGCAATCTATACATCTGAAAAGGGCTGATATCCAGAATCTACAAAGAACTTAAGCAAATTTACAAAAAAAAACACAAAAACAAACAAACAAAAAAACTGCATCAAAACGTGGGTGAAGGATATGAACAGATACTTCTCAAAAGAAGACATTTATGCAGCCTACAAACATATGAGAAAAAGCTCATCTTCACTGGTCGTTAGAGAAATGCAAATTAAAATAACAATGAGATACCACCTCACACCAGTTAGAATGGTGATCATTAAAAAGTCAGGAAACAACAGATGCTGGAGAGGATGTAGAGAAATAGGAACACTTTTACACTGTTGGTGGGAAAGTAAATTAGTTCAACCATTGTGGAAAACAGTGTGGCGATTCCTCAAGGATCTGGAACCAGATATACCATTTGACCCAGAAATACCATTACTAGATAAATACCTAAAGTATTATAAATCATTCTACTATAAAGACACATGCACACATATATTTACTGCAGCACTTTTCACAATAGCAAAGACTTAGAACCAGCCCAAATGCCCATCAGTGATAGACTGGATAAAGAAAATGTGGCACATATACACCATAGAATACTATGCAGCTATAAAAAAGGATGAGTTCATGTCCTTTGCAGGAACATGAATGAAGCTGGATACCATAATTCTCAGCAAACTAACACAGGAACAGAAAACCAAATACCTCATGTTCTCACTTATAAGTGGGAGTTTAATAAAGACAACACATAGACACAGGGAGGGGAACATCACACACCAAGGCCTGTGGGGGTGAGGGGTTAGGGGAGGGAAAGCATTAGGAGAAATACCTAATGTAGATGACGGGTTGATGGGTGCAGCAAACCACCATGACACATGTCTACCTATGTAACAAACCTGCACATTCTGCACATGTACCCCAGAACTTAAAGTATAATAAAAAAAAGAAAATGAATATATAAAATAATTACATCATATTTTTGTTTTATTTATAAAGTTACATCATATTTCTGTTTTCTTTGTATATTTCTATATTCTAAATGCTTTATATTAAGACGAATTTCAGATGTACAAGCAAGTAATTAGGCCAGTATAATGAATCCATATCTGCATCAGTTAAAGCCTATATTACCTATATCCCCACACATCTTTTTTCCATATTATTCTGAGTCATTTTATCCTATGATCTATCAAATTTCAGTATATATTTCTAAAGAAGTATTACCTTTAATCAGCATAATTGCAAATATTCTTGTCACACCTAAGGAAATAATATTTCCTCAATAGGATCAAATTTTCAAATTCCGATTATCTCAAAAATATTCAATATCAGAAAATTTCTCTGTAATTTTTTCAAAATTCCAGGCTTCCTCTTTATTTTTTCAAAATGCATTTATTCAACAAATCTAGTTGTTACTCAGATATTTTCTTTTACAATTTAGCTTACAGTTATAACTTAAATAGTCATTTAGTATATAAAAATAAATTAGCAACAATCGTTCATAATGTGTATGCAAAATTGCGGTAGATACTTTGTGAGGAAGAGATGATGGAGTTATAGATTTTAGCCTCTACGAAACCAAAATATATTTTTTATTAGTGCCTTTCAGCTAAATGTGTGTGTGTGTGTGTGTGTATAAGATGTGTTTATAATATTTGTAATTGCTTTATATGACTTAGGGCAAGGCCTCCCATCTACTTCTGAGTACACTGTCTTGATTTGCTCTGCCTTTGGCATCCATATAATTCCCTCTGAAACTTCTTCCAAAAGTTTTTACTCCTCCTTTTTCTAAAGTAATACACACACACACAAAAAAATGTTTTTCCTGGAGCTAGAAATGTATTACTGTAATAGTTTAGTACTGCTAAAAGTGGCATTCAGAGAAAGAAGACATTGATACAACTAGAGACTTACATCTGGTGCTGAGCCTTGGAACATTCAGGATTGAAATATACACTTCCTTATGGTGTCCATTGTTACATTTTTAGATGCAGAAAATTATAATATACAATAAGTCCCATATCCTGCTCTATGTTGCAATTGACAGAGTTCAGTACACATCCCTAAATAATTGTAATTGCATTTTCTAAATACATTGAAAAGAAATACTTGCTAGTGTTGGCAAACCATCTATGTTTTTTTCCTTCCCATTTCTGTGGATATAAGAACTAGAGTTTATCCTCAACAAATTGCACTGATTCTTGATAATATATAAGGCATTTTTTGGTAGAGTTGTAAAATTGTGTATCCATTTTATTTATTTAGTTAGTTTTTTACAATTTCAATAGCTTTTGGGGTAAAAGTTGGTTTTTATTACATGAATAAATTGTATAATGGTGAAGTCTGAGATATTCATGCACCTGTTACTCAAGTAGTATACGTTGTACCCAATGCACAGTTTTTGTATACCTCACTCCCTTTCCACCCTCCCCCTTCTGAGTCTCCAGGGTCCATTATACCACTCTGCATGCCTTTGCTTACCCAGAGCTTTGTTACCATTTATAAGTGAGAACATACAGTATTGGATTTTCCATTCCTGAGTTATTTTCCTTAGAATAATGGCCTCCAGCTCTATCCAAGTTTCTACAAAAGGCATCATTTCATTCTTTTTTTGTGTCTGAGTAGGATTCCATGGTGTACATATACCAAATGTTCTTTATCCACTCATTGGTTGATAAGCACTTAGGTTGGTTCCATATCTTTGCAATTGTAAACTGTGCTGCAATAAACATACACATGCAGGTGTCTTTTTGATATAATAATTAATTTTCATTTCATTTGGGTAAATACTCAGTGGTGGAAATGCTGGATTGAATGTTGGGTGAACTTTTAGTTATTTAAGAAATCTCCATATGCTTTCCATAGAGACTGTACTAATTCATACTCCAACCAGCAGTGTATACGCATTTCCTTTTCACCACATCCATGTCAACATCTATAGTTTTTTGACTTTTTAATATACGCATTTCCTTTTCACCACATCCATGTCAACATCTATAGTTTTTTGACTTTTTAATAATGGTCATTCTTGCAGGGGTGAGTCGGTATCTCATTGTGGTTTTAATTCACATTTCCCTGATGATTAGTGATGTTGAGCATTTCTTCATGTTTGTTGGCCATTAGTATATCTTTTTTGAGAAATGTCTATTCATGTCATTTGCCCACATTTTGATGGGATAATTTGTTTTTGTTGCTCATTTGTTTCAATTCCTTGTAAATTCTGGATATTAGTCCTTTGTCAGATGCGTAAATTGCAAATACTTTCTCCCTTCCTGTGGATTGTCCATTTGATGATTATCCCTTTTGCCATGCAGAAGCTTTTTGGTTTAATTAGGTCCCATTTATTTATTTCTGTTTTTCTTGCATTTGCTTTTGGGGTCTTAGTCACAAATTCTTCACCTAGACCAATGTCCATAAGAGTTTTTCTTAGTCTATCTTCTATAAGTTTTATGATTTTTGGCATTAGATTTAAGTCTTTGATCCATCTTAAGCTGATTTTTGTATATGGTGAGAGGTAGAGATCCAATTTCATTCTTCTACATGGGGCTATCTAGTTTTCCCAGCACCATTTATTAAATAGGATCTCCTTTCCCCAATTTATTTTTTGCATGCTTTGTCAAAGATCAGTTGGTTGTAATAGGTTGATACATAAGTAATTGTGTTATTTTGCCATTACTGTCAATGAAAAAAATGCAATTACTTTTGCATCAACTTAATATTTGGCTTTATTTCTGGGTTGTATATTCTGTTCCATTGATCTGTGTGTCTACTTTTATACCAGTACCATGCCATTTTTGTAACCATAGTCTTGTGGTATAATTGGAAGTCAGGTAATGTGATGCCTCCAGATTTGTTCTTTTCACTTAGGATTGCTTTGGCTATTAAGGCTCTTTTTTGGTTTCACATGAATTTTAGGATTGTTTTTTCTGATTCTGTGAACAAAGATGTGTTGGTATTTTGACAAGAATTGCGTGGAATCTGTAGACTGCTTTGGGCAATATGGTCATTTTTCATGACATTGATTCTTCCAATCCATGAGCATGGAATGTGTTTTCGTTTGCTTGTGTTACCTATGATTTCTTTCGGTAGTGTCTTGTAGTTCTTGTAGAGATCTTTTACTTCCTTGATAAAGTATATTGCAAGGTTTTGTTTTGTTTTGTTTTGTTTTGGTTTTGTTTTGTTTTTTCCAGCTATTGTAAAAGGAATTTAGGGGTTTTTTTTTGTTTGTTTTGTTTTGTTTTTCTGAGACTGTGTCTTGCTCTGTCGCTCAGGCTGGAGTGCAGTGGCGTGATCTCGGCTCACTGCAAGCTCTGCTTTCCAGGTTCACACCATTCTCCTGCCTCAGCCTCCCTGGTAGCTGGGACTACAGGTGCCTGCCACCAGGCCTGGCTAATTTTTTTGTATTTTTTAGTAGAGAGGGGGTTTCACCATGTGAGTTCCTGATTTGATTCTAATGTTGGTCATTGTTGGTGTATAGCAGTGCTACTGATCTGTGTATATTGATTAATAATCTATAGTCTTTTGGAGGAGTCTTAAGAGCTTTCTAGGTAATACAATCATATCCCTGGTAAACAGTGATAGTTTGACATCCTATTTTCCAGTTGGAATGCCCTTTATTTCTTTCTCTTGTCTGATTGGTCTGGTTAAGACTTTTAGTACGATGCTGCATAGAAGTGGTGAAAGTGGGCATTCTTGTTTTGTTCCAGTTCTCAGAAGGAATGCTTTCAGCTTTTCCCCAATCAGTATGATGGTGGCTGTGGATTTGTGATATATGGACTTAAATATATTCAGGTAGGTTTGTTTCTTCTATGCATAGTTACTTGACTATCATAAAGGGATTTTTATCATAAAGGGATGCTAGATGTTATTGAATTCTTAACGGGATCTTATTAAAAGGGATTCTTATCTTAAAGGGATGCTAGATGTTAAGAATTCAGCTGTGAATCCATCTGGTCCTGAACCTTTTTCTCTGGCAATTTTTTTTTTTTTTAAACTACTAATTCAATCTCATTGCTTATTATTAGTCTTTTCTGGGTTACTATTTCTTTCTGATTCAATATAGGAGGATTGTATGTTTCCAAGAATTTATCCATTTTCTCTAGAGTTTCCCTGTTGTTTCAATAATTGTCTCAAATGATCTTTTGTATTTCTGGGGTGTCAATTGTAATGTCTCCAATTTCATTTCTAATTTAGCTTATTTAAATTTCCTCTCTTCTTTTCTGAGTTAATCTAGCTAATGGTCTATCAATTTTGCTTATTCTTTTCAAAGAACCAAATTTTTGTTTCATCAATCTTTTCTATTTTTTAAAATTTTAATTTCATTTAGTTCTGCTCTGATCTTTGTTATATCTCTGATTCTGCTACTTTGGGTTTGGTTTGATCTTGTTTCTCTAGTTCCTTGAAGTGTGCTGTTATGTTACCAATTTGTTATATTACAGATTTTCTGATGTAGCCTTTTAGCACTATAAACTTTCCCTTTAGCAGTGCTTTTGCCTTGTACCAGACATTCTGATAACTTTTGTCTTTATTATCATTCATTGTGAATAATTTTTAAATTTAAATATTGGCTTCATTGCAAACCCAAAAATCATTCAGGAACAGATTGTTTGATTTTCATGTATTTCTACAGTCTGAGAAGATACTTGATGTTATTTTGATTTTTAAAAACTTATGGAGACTCAATTTGTGGCCTATCATATGGTCTATCTTGGACACTGCTCCATGTGCAGATGAGAAGAATGTATATTCTGCAGTTCTTGGGTAGAATGTTCTGTAAATATGTTAGGTCCATTTGTTCTAGAATGTAGTTTAACTCCGTTGTTTCTTTGTTGACTTTCTGTCTTGATGATCTGTCTAGTGTTGTCAGTGAGTGTTGAAGTCTCCTAGTATCATTGTGTTGCTGTGTATCTCATTTCTTAGGTCCAGTAGTAATTGTTTTATGAATCTGGAAGTTCCAGAGTTAGGTGCATATAAATTTAGAATTGTAATATCTTCTGGTTGGATTGATCATTTTATCATTATATATTGAGCTTCATTGTCTTTTTTTTTTTTTTAACTGTTGTTGCTTTAAAGTCTGTTTTGTATGATACAAAAATAGCTTCTCCTGCTCACTTTTGGTTTCCGTGTGCATGGAATATCTTTTTCCACCCCTTTACTTTGAGTTTATATGAATATTTACATGCTAGGTGAGTCTACTGAAGGCAGTAAATACTTGGTTTATGATTTTTACATCCATTCTGCCAATCTGTATCTTTTAAGTGGAGCACTTAGGCCATTTACGTTCAACATTAATGTTTAGATGTGAGGTATTATTCCAGTCATTATGTTAAATGCTGCCTAGATATTTTATTTTCTTCATTTTGTTATTGTTTTATAGTCCTTGTACATTTTTATGTTTTCAAGAGGTTCTATTCTGGCCTTTTATTCGTTGGGGATGGTCTGGTAGTGACAAATTCCCTCAGCAGACCTGATGCTTTGTCTCACTGCTCTTAAAATTCTTTCCTTTACATGGACTTTAGATAGCCTGATAACTACATGCCTTTGTGATGTCCTTTTTGCAATAAATCTCCTAGGATTTCTTTGAGGATCTTGTATTTGGATATCTAAATCTCTAGCAAGGCCAGGAAAGATTTCCTTAATTGGAAAAATAAGTTTTAAAAACTTTTTGCTTTCTCTTCTCTCTCAGAATACCAGGTATTCTTGATTTGGCCATTTTACACAATCTCATATTTCTTGGAGACTTTGTGCATTTCTACTATTTCTTTTTTCTTTATTTTTATCTATATTAATTTGAAAGCCTTGTCTTTGAGCTCTGAAATTCATTTTTCTACTTGGTGTAGTCTATCATTAAAATTTTCCATTGCATTTTGTAATTCCCTAAATGTGTCTTTCATTTCCAGAAATTTGGATTGTTTTTTCTTTAAAATATTTATCTCTTCAGAAAATCTGTCTTTCTTATCTTGAATTTTTTTTTATTTCTTTATGTTAGTTTTCACCTTCCTCTTGTATCTCCTTGAGTAGCTTAATAATTAATCTTTAGAATTCTTGATTTGTTATTAAAAGATTTCATCTTGGTTTGGATAGTTTGCTGGAGAGTTAGTATGATTTTTTGAGAGGTGTTATAGAATGCTGTTTTGTCATTACTATAATTATTTTTCTGATTGCTTCTCATTTGTCCTGATTATTCTTGAATTTATTTTTTATTTGACTGTGAGATTTTATTGTTGTTGTTGTTTGTTTGTTTTATTTTTTTCTCCCTTAAGGATGTAGCTTTAATGCTTATTGTTTATTGTAATCTAATTCAGTTCCTGGTGCTTTCAAGGGTAAAGACTCTGTAAGGGTTCCTTGGTTACAGAGTCTTTGGGGATGGCTTTCTCAGTACTGGTTCTAGGAGCAGTGTGTTTGTTGTGTGACCCTAATATTTTTTTCCTGGGTTAAATAGTTCAGGCTTTAGGCCAGTAAGCGAAGTGTCCCTGGGTAGAAACCAGTTGTGGCTAAAGCAAGTGGGTAAATGCAATACCTAATGGTGGGCAGAGGTCACAGCCTTGACAGAGGTGGCTGGAGGATCTCTGAGTTACATATATTTTTACAAAAGCTTTGTGTAACTCAATACTGTTAGTGATATGAAAGATTATCTGTTAAATATGGATAATACAGAGATCTACACAATTAATGTATGCTGGTTTGACATTTTACTAAACTCAAGGAACCTTGATACTTTTTAGTAACTTGAACATTTTACTCTATATTTTAAAGTACACTCATAAATTAGATATGATAATTTTAATAAAATTTCAATAAATATTATCAAAACATTGGGGTCTTTTGTTTGAAAAAGATACAAATTCCCAAAAGCAGATTCTGACTTTCTCATTACTCAATGAACAAATTGTAGCTTTTATTGCTAAAACTACCACATCAGCACATTCAGTAGATGTGTATTTATGTATCCATCATTTGCTAAATGTTTACATTCAGTAGATGTGTATTTATGTATCCATTATTTGCTAAACGTTTATTAGTGTTAATCTTAGTACTATCTATGCTTCCTAACCCTTGTAAGAATTTCACAGTCACAATTGCACAATTTCATACATTTCACAGTTTGAAGAGGCAAACCAAGCAAAGATAACTGATAATAGAAATCAATAAATGACATTTGAGACATATATACTGGATTTGGGAGTGCATACACTTAAACCTGTTTCTAGGGGATTTGGAGGAAAACCATAGAACCAGAGGGTATGAGTGATGATTTGTCAAAACCTAAGTCATAAATATCTGAGTTCATAATAATATCAAAGTACAGAACGGTATGGAATATCTGAAATGTATTCAAACAGCCGTAATCACAGCAAACAGAGGAGGCAAAACATGATGACTTTCAAGATGGCAGAGGCAAGAGAAGTAAAATAGAAAGCCATCGAAATACAGCTATGTGCCAATTTCCTTATGTTCGGTATCTCATTGAAACTTCTCACCAATCTGTGAGGTCAGAAATAGTAAATCATTTGCTCATGCAGCTAATAATAGTTTAGAATAGAACTTAAATATTTGGCTTCAAAATAAAGGTAATTTTTATAATGTCAATTTTCATCCAATGAACATGCAAACTATTAGCTAAAAAAAAAATAGTTAGAAATATTACAGATGTAAGGAGAAGAGAATACAAGGAAAAGCCCCAGGCTAATCCTGAGCCTTTCCATCTCATCCTCAATTGCCTCATCTCATTCCTTTGAGATCCAGTTTTGACCCCACAAGTTTAATGATGATAATTAAGAGATTTCTGTCTTAGTAGTTTTTTGGGAGATGAAAGCTTCACAATTCTTTGCAAGAGAGAAAATCGTTACTAGAAGATTCAAAGGAGGAAATTGATAGAGCATACTAGTGTGGAAAAGATTTAAAAATCAAATAAACTCTAAATGCATTATTAAAAGACAAAAAGATAAAGTCCCAATAGGGAAATATTTTCAAGCGTATGTATGAATTAGATACCTTCAAATTAATTATGTGTCACATCATCAGGAATATTCTAGTAGAAGTAAATCTTTTAAAACATATCCTTTTATTCCTGTCTTTTCTGCAAAACTCTTGCTTTTCCTGTGGCAAAACTGTAATTCATGCTTTAGTGAGTCTCTTCTCTAGCAATATTAGGTAGTGACTTTCACATGGAGAGCTCAAAATGTCTTTAGAAATTTTATTGCATTAATTTTCACATCCCTGTAAGGTAGGTGGAAAGAATTACTGTCCTCATCAAATTAATTGTCAAACTAGGACACTAGTTAAATGATTGCAAGGACCTTTGAGTAATATTAAAGATACTCCATTTGATTCCACTACTACTTTTAACTTTATAATTTTATATTGACTATTTTATACCATCAAGCCTGTTGAGTGACAAAATTCAAAATGTCTGCTAATCACCGTTCTCTTTCCCTCCTTGCACATCTCCATTGATTCTATTATTTTTTCGGTTCATTAACTTATCCAGTTCTACAGCCTCCACCCTTATAACCTCATACCTAAACTGTCCTAACAATCTCCTAGCTAATGAATATCGTGATACCCTCTAATCCAAATCTTTCTAAATACATAGAGAAATTAAATTTTCCCCGAAGGACCACATTAAGAATTTTACTTTCCTATGTACACCTAATTTCAATAAATAATTAGAACTTTAGAAATTCCTTTCTCCGATCCTAATCTACTTTTCTTTTCTTTTTTTTTTTTTGAGACGGAGTCTGGCTCTGTCACCCAGGCTGGAGTGCAGTGGCTGGATCTCAGCTCACTGCAAGCTCCGCCTCCTGGATTTACGGCATTCTGCTGCCTCAGCCTCCTGAGTAGCTGGGACTACAGGCGCCCGCCACCTCGCCCGGCTAATTTTTTGTGTTTTTTAGTAGAGACGGGATTTCACCGGGTTAGCCAGGATGGTCTCCATCTCCTGACCTCGTGATCTGCCCGTCTCGGCCTCCCAAAGTGCTAGGATTACAGGTTTGAGCCACTGCGCCCGGCCCCTAATCTACTTTTCCAAACACAGTGATACAGCTCCGGTGAGTGGAAGAACACCAGGGCTTTTGTCTCTCACGAATTGGATAAAATGACATGGACATACATGGAGTGGTTTTAAGGAGTGGAGAGTTTAATAGGCAAGACAGAAGGGAGAAGAAAGAAGGAAGAAGCTCCCCTGTACACAGACAGAGGGAGAGGGGCCTCCAAAGCGGAGAGAGGAAACCCAAGTACAGGTAAAGATGGCTGCTTCTGTGAGGAGGATGGAGGAGGTGGTGTCTGATTTGCATAGGGCTCAGGGGATTGGCATGACCCAGCATGTCACTCAGGTAGTCCACAAAAAAACTGGCCCTCCCGCCTTACCTTTTTAATATGTAAATGAAGGGCGCCGTGATGTCCTACACATGTGGGGACATGTGGGGGCGGCCATGGTGCCAGGCCCTTGTGAGGGCAAGGGCAAGAGGAACAGAGCGGGAATCGCCATGTTTGAACGGATCCAGTTTCTAATGGTCTTCATTTGCATATCAAAGGTTGCCCGCCTGTCTCTAAGAGCCAGGGTTTTCCTGCTAGACAGAAACGTTTCCGAAGCTGCTTTAAAAGAAACAACTTTCCAAGGACCCCTTTTCCTATCTTTCTAAAATAATTTCTTAATAACTCCGAAACAACAGTACTGTCATATTGTGCATGTCTTTAATTTACAGTAACTCTTCTGAATTCCATGAAAAAAGCAAAAAAGGAATATAATAGCCCTGGAAAAAGCCCTTTTGCCTTCTGATGATTGTGATGAGGTGACTGACATATACCCAATCCTCAGTGTTCTCAGATCTATTGTGTTTCACAAGGCAAAAGCATATCTTAATAGAAAACAAACATTCAAAGTTTTAATAAGCATACTATTTGTAGAACCTATCTCTTCGGCTTCTGCCAGTCATTTTATTTGTAAGTTCAACTGAAGAAATAGTTGTCGAGGCTCATTTGTTTCAATTAAGTTTTCATTGTAGACTAGTTTTACATTTACAGAAGTGTGAAGATAGGAGAGGGTTTTCATGTACTCCACACATCTCCCCTCACAGTTTCTACTCTTATTAACTATTTTGAGCATCCACAGCTTAATTGGAGTTTCAGTGCCACGCCGACAAACAACCCTGCCCGAGCAGGAAATGAAGGGGAACTGGAGGTGGGTGTTTGCAGTGTGCCTCTTATGGGAAGCATGTTTTACCTGGCAGATGGCCTAATGACTAGTTATCTGACCTACAACCAGGGGTTCGCTGAGACAGGAAATTTGTTTCTATTGGCAGACACCCTTTTGGCTCTTGTCTGACCTTTGTGCTGTTTTTGCTTGCCTGCCCATTGTTCTGGTGCTGGGAGCCTGACTTTTTGTTCTCTCCTGGCATCATGGGGAAATCTAGCCTGGAGTAGCCCCTGGTTCTTCAGATGAAAGGCACAAATTCAATACAGCACCACAGTAGGAAACGAGTTCAAAGATCTTTTAAGATACAGATTCTAGGCAAGGAGAGAGAGGGAAATTAGGTGAGGGACAGGGAGAGGAGCAAATAGCAGTATATATAAAGAAATAGGGTGTGGGTCACTTTAAGTTCATAAGCAAATACCTAAATGCTCTGCTTAGAAGAAGAGGCCGGAAAGTAGGGAACCCAGTCAGCCCGGCAGAACCGATGCTTCTAAGTTCTTATCTGTGGCCACTCTGGCCACTGACTTGAGCCATTTGGATGTGATATAAAACTGGAAACTGTGTCGAGGGTGACTGAGCTCTGCTTCTGTACGAGAAAGTTAAACTTGTATTTAAAATAGATGCCAAGGAAGTATAAACTTATAAGAATTTACTAAAATAACATCTTACAGAAGTGTTGTATTTTTTGTCACAATTAATGAACCAATAGTGGTAGATTATTATTAATCAAAATTTCTACTGTGTTCAGATTTCCTTAGTTCCTACCCAATGTTCTTTTATCGGCCCAGTATCCTACCCAGAATAATATATTTGGTTGTCATGCCTCCTGGGTTGTTCCACCTCCTTGAGGGCGGAGTATCTATAGAAACTATTTGAAATTCTTCTACAGGAGAGATTTGTCTGTTCTCTGTCATTTACGTCTTTGTTCAATCATTTATTTATAACATAATGGATTCAATCATACATCTTCTTTATGTTTTGGGTTATAATCCAATACAATATAATCTGATATATTCAAGAGTAACTTTTGATGTGCAATATTTGCCTCACACAATAGTAGAGGCCTAATCTTAGTATAAGGCGAAACTACATTTTATTTTAAAGTAATCATGTGGAAAGTCCCACTTTAAGCCACACTGTTTAGCATATTTTGTTCCAGAAATAAAGTAAAAAAAAAAAATGTTGGCTCATAAGGAGAGTATTATAGGTTAATTTAACTCATTTTATTTATTTATTTATGTGTAGGTGAATAATTACATACGACATAAAAAAGTAGTACTTTTGCAAATAAAAATTTAAGGAAATTGCCTTTGTTTAAATAAAAGTAGCTATGAAATGTAACAATTATTCTAAAATTATAGTCTCAATCCTGTGATATTTACTTGAAGTAATTTGCAAACTATAGCGTGCATAATAAATTCCTGAGTTTGTTGATAAATGTCTGTTTCTGATTCCCACCCTCAAATATTTTGTTAGGAAATGTCAAGTGTGGTGCTCACAATACACAATTTAAAAAGCATTCCATGGAATTCAGATGATAATTTTCAGTATTTCCTCTTCCAGAAGTGCTCTTGTGGGGAAAGAGACCCATTCTTCTAGGGATAGAATATCCCAAGACCCACATCTGCATAATAGCATGTCAGATAACTAGCCTGATAATTTTGACCATGTGACTAAGTTCTCACCAAATAAAGGAAAATAGAAATTAAATGTGCAAATTTTGTCACTTCTTTAAAAGATAAGCTCCTTTTCTCCCATTTCACAGTCTGTAACATGGTCATGCTGCTGGTGAGTCACATTTAACCAACTAGACAAAAAAAAAAAAAAAAAAGGAAGTGTTAGCAGAAAAGAAGATCACACTGGATATCCCGGACCACTTGCCTTCCTCTGGACTGATATGCATCTCCATATTTTTGCCCTCTTTGTTATGGCAGCATAGCTTACACTGCAATAAAAATGTTTTTGAAGAATTGGATCAAATCCAGCCAATACTCATATACTGCATATTTATTAATACTTTAGGTTTAAATACGGCAAGCACATGTCCCAGTTTGTCTTAGACTGTCTGTTTTATATCTGTAGTTGGACCTAATTATTGTTCATGCTTTTATTCACTCTCAAAAATAGCCTTGTTTAAATGATAAATGATATGACACCCTATTTTAAGGGACTTGGCTTGCTCAATAATATATCAGAATTCTAAAAAGTTTCTACTCAAAATTAAATTCAGATTCAGATGTAGTTCAAATTCATGGTGATCACACAAACTTTAAGCACAAAGACAGAACACTTTACATGTATGTTATTGTACAATTATATATATGTAATGTTATGATTCATGTTTGATTAGAGGTGAAAAGATAAGTAGGCAAAATAAGGCTGGAATGATTTTTTAAAATTTCTGTTTAAATCATTTTACAGCCTCTTGAATCTCCTCTGGCACCTAAAAATCAATGAGCCAGGAATTCTACAGGCCATTGGCAAGTGCCTTTCAACTCTTCAGAATTTCTGAATAAGCAGAATGATTAATTCGTTTAAATTTATTGCCCAGGAAATATCAGAGGTGGCAGATGCTTTTCTTAATAGTGATTTATATTGAGAAGAAAATGAAAATCCTGGCTGTCTTAATTAGGTGAATGCAGCACTAAATCTAGACTTTTCCCCTGCAATTTTATGAAGAAGCAGAAGTGTTCTTCCCTTGTTTTTTTCTTTGGTTTGTTTTTGTTTGTTTGTTTCTGTTTGCTGGCATAAATTTTTGCCAGTACTTTTTCTATCCTTTATGGGGTGGAAGTCCCTAAAGATTGCTGCCTTGGAAACGATTAATCTCTCGTCATTAAAGCTCTCAACTGACATTGCAGAAAAGCTATCAGAATCTCTTCATTAGCTTTGAGATTGGAAGCTTTAGATAAGCACAAGTAAACTTGGATACTAAAACCATCCTCAGAGTATATTAACAAGAAAAAATTTTACAGCAACTCAGGACTAATACTTCTTTATTCAGATACTGTTTTATCACATGGATTTTGCAGAACTATATAATATGCCTTCATAATATTAAAAACTGTTAATATAAGCTTGGTAATATTACGCAACAGGAACTTGTCATCAGTAACTTCTTCCTGTCATTTTTTTAGTAATTGAAAGAGATGTGATTTTAAGAGCTATACCATGTTTATTCATTCTTCTTATTTATTTATTTTCTTTCTTTTTCTGAGACAGAGTCTCTCTCTGTCACATAGGCTGGAATGCAGTGGCGCAATGTTGCCTCACTGCAACCTCTGCCTCCAGGTTCAAGCAATTCTCCTGCCTCAATCTCCTGAGTAGCTGGGACTATAGGCATGTGCCACCACGCCTAGCTAATTTTTTGTACTTTTAGTAGAGATGGGGTTTCACCATGTTAGCCAGGATGGTCTCGATCTCCCGACCTTGTGATCCACCCAGCTAGGCCTCCCAAAGTGCTGGGATTGCAGGCATGACGTTCTTCTTATTTTACAGTTCTCACTCAATCTAACAAAAAATAAATCCTAGGATTTAGTAATCCCAGCTACTCAGGAGGCTGAGGCAGGAGAATCATTTGAACCTGGAAGCAGAGGCTGCAGTGAGCTGGGATTGCACTATTGCACTCCAGCCTGGGCAGCAGGAGCGAAACTCCATCTCAAAAAAAAAAAAAAAAAAAAAAAAAGAATTTTCATTTAAATCACAACATTTCAGCCTTCATTTTAATTTTTTTATAAATTAGATTTTTTTCCCTTAGGATTATTATTTTTTTCTGAAACATGTTATACCAGTGGCAGTGCTCTCACATAACTGCACCTATCCTACTAAGCTAAATTTGAGACATTGAATTATTATTATAGGGCTCTATAATTATAGTCCTTAAAATTCTATTTCATGTAACTACATAAATATTGTGCCCTTTCAACTTAACTATGTTTTCACAAAATTAAATCAAATAAGGTGTCTAAAATGTGACAGACTAATAGTTCATAAAATTTTCATTGTTTTATTCTACATGTACTATTACCCCCCACTTCAACATCCACCTTTTCATTTCCTCTTCTTATATGAATTGGAGAAACCACAGTAGCTTTATCCCCAACTATGATTCCATTTCCCAAATATGATATTCTGTCACAACGAAGAGAAAGAAAAAGTACTGACTAATTTTACTTCTACTCATTCTTGTTTCTCATTAGGCTTCTAGCCCTGATTTATTTTAAGATCAAAATAAATTGTGTCAGTAGTTATTCTAGAGACTCTTTAGAGTTACCTTAAAATAATTTACTTTTACAAAGTTCTCTTCTCAATTCAATTTTACAGTAAAGCATTAGAAAAATAAAAACTAGAAAATTATTCAAAGTCATAAGTAGTAAAACACATATATCACTGACTTTTCAAAGTAATTAAACATTTTTTTTTCTTTGAGACAGTCTCAAAGAAAATCTCCTATGAGACTCAAAGAAAGTCTCATCTCCTGTGGACACTTGAGTTATTTGCATCTTTTGTCTACTATAAATAATACTTCTGTGGGCATAGGTGTGCAAATATTTGTTTGAGGCCTTGATTTTGATTCTTCCTATCTCATTTTGCTCATTATAATCTTTAATAACAATCTTAGATCATAACTTAAAAATAACTTATTATTTTGAGACAGTCTCACTCTGATGCCAGGCTGGAGTACAGTGGTGGGATCTCGGCTCACTGCAACCTCCACCTCCCGGGTTCAAGCGATTCTCCTGCCTCAGCCTCCCAAGTAGATGAGATTACAGGCACCCACCCTTACGCCCAGCTAATTTTTGTATTTTAGTAGAGACGGGGTTTCACCATGTTGGTCAGGCTGGTCTCGAACTCCTGACCTCAGGTGAAATCTTCACTCTAACTATAAATTTTATCATAACTATCAGCCCTGTGAAGACTGTTTTAAACATTGCAATAGATTCCTAGACTGCCACAAAACTTACATAGTGATTAATACCCGTGTCATTGACTAGCACACATTACATTAACTTCTGTAGGCAAAGCTGCATAGACATCAGAGGGACAGATATGAACCAACATGTAGAACTATTGCAAATGTAAATACACTAAACTATCCTTGGATATCATATTTAGTAATTAGTCATCCATTAATGAAACTGTGGTTTAGCAGATTCACGTTCCATGGAATGTCAGTGGCAGTGGAAGATAAACTGAACGGATCCAGTAGATAAATTGCCGGTCATCCTTCCTCTCCTTGATCAAATGTTCTCATTCACAATGATTCCAGAAGTCTCTCTATAAATGTCTCAGGTTTCCAATCAATCAGCAACGATTTTCTTAGAAGCTTTAGGCAGCTCTGCGATATGCTACCTTGCATTTGTTTCCCTCCTTTTTGGAATCACTTCCCTTTTCCCATCACTCTAAAACCAGGAAAGGGGCTGTTATGGCCTTGAAGCCAGTTTTCAATAAAACTCAAACATCCTATTCAGGAGATCTGATTTATAGGTCTACCCTGGTACCTGAATTCTTGAAAAACAGAGTCACAGATAAAACTTTATTTGAGAAATTTATTACACATTTTGTTTTTCTTGTTACCAAAATGAGAACATTTATCTTAATACATATTTGTCTCAGACGTCTCCAGTGGTTTCCACTACTTTGTGATTCAAAGCCTGTACTCTCTGTAATCCATATTCTGTGTTCTTTGGTTTTTGTCAGGATTCAAAGATTTGGGAATGGCTTGCATTTTTCTAACAACACAGGCACTGAATTATTTTCTGGAATAAATCATCTAATTTTCCACTATACAACTCTTAAGATACATGTGTTGTATATATTAACTTCACTTTCTAAAGGCTACTTTTTGTGTGCAACAGTCCTTGAAGAATGTTCAAAATTATGTGAATTTTACACTACTATCTTGTTTGGTACTCTTACATTCTCTAAACAATCTATAACTCTTGATTTTTCAGGTCTCTGCCTTTCAGGTTTTGGTCAGAAGCATAAATCTTCTGCTATTGTTTTGTAGAGACGTTCAGCTTTCCAGATTCCTTTCCATCTCTGAACTAGGCCTTCTAGATATTTTCTGCTAACCAGTAGGTCACCTATCTACAATGTAACTGCATTGAAGAAAGGGAAGCAATTTTTAAATTTCTCTATTCCTTTTTTCCTTTTAAATTTTAAGCAGATTTAGAATGACTAGAAAAGATGTTGCTTTCATGGTGATTTTCCATATACTCCCTTTGTAATAAAGCAGAATTGGGCGTACTCAGTTTTTGTACAAATAATAGTATTATCCCCTAGACATGCATGGTTATAACTGGTGGGGTAATTTTGATGTATCTCTGTTTGATTCTTTTTCAGTTACCTGGATTTTCTCTCAACACACCTAGTTAACCATTATAGTTCCAAGAAAGAAAGAAGGCAGTGGTTAAGTATGTTATCTAGTAAAGGAGAAGGAAATGACACAGTGGAAGATCCATACAGGGAGAGGAAGGCGAAATCTCAGGCAGGCAGGTGATAAGGTTTTTCCTTACCAAGAATTCCTACGGCAAGGGCATTCCCATTTTCTAGTTGCCCGTTTTATCTTCAGTGCCAAGAGATCATGGAACCTTCTCATCTACAAAACCAGAGGCCATCTTAGAGAAAAGGGAGAGGAAAATAATCTGGAAAGATACCTTATAATTTAGGCGATTAGACCAAGTTTGATGAGACCAATTTTGGACCTGTGAAAAATAAACAGTAAATTCAAGTGTTGGTAACACAATGCATTCTACGGTTCCAGGTTGATAGTAATTTAAAATATTTGCTAATATAATTCTATTATTTATGTAATACTTACAAAACTAATTTGAAAACAAGAAAAATATAGAAAATAAAAAGTCAGCTTAAGGGGCCAGTATTACTCAGTTATCTATTCTTTTCTTCTTTCTTACTACAGAGGCATGGACATCATGTATGTAGCCCCTGAAATAGAGTGAAATAATAAAACTTTTTTATAATCTGTTTTCTTAGAAAACCTCTTTCTGAAGCTCTGTCATATTAAACCCCATTAAGATTAAAAGGTTTAAGAGAAAATACCAATAACTAAGTCTAATATCCAATGAGAAGAAGAAATAGAATCTTAAAAGAAGCAAAGAAATCATTCAGTAGGAAGAAAGTATTATTTAGAGTATGTAAACAAAGGATTATTCCAGGAAAAACACAGGAACAAAATACAACATTTATTATTCTAGACATTAAACTATAGTCCTTAAACTGTGACATTTAATAACTCTTAGTGAACAAAATTCTTTCATTTCCATTGACTCTTCTCTGACAAAGCATTGCCACATACCAAACGTGAGCTATTCTGTGTCCAAGGGCTACCAAATACATAAATTAGTAGGGTTTTGTTGTTTAGTTTTTGGCAAGGCCATAAATAATTTTTTCTCTGATAAACTGTCCAACCTTGAAGGTTAACATTTCTATCAAAGTTAATCAGTCCCTCTGAACAAAATTAGATTCAAAAATATATATTCAACCAAATTAGATTAGGCCTTCATTAATCCACTTAAAGAGAAAATGAGCAGTGTTAAGATGAATTATTACTCCAATTCTGAATTATGTTAACTTTTTAAAGAAATATAATATTGTTATTACAACTATTTATGGAAGTTCCTAATCAGAACTAGGCACTGTGTTTTAAATACATGATAATTGATCCTTACAAGTAATCTTCAACATGAGTAGTATTATCACTACTTTGAAGAGAAGAAAAGTCAAGGCTCAATGATGTAAAGAATCAGGCTACAGAATGATGATGCTTGGATTTTTCTGGTATATTATAGACCATGAATTGTCTGCATATGAAGTTGTGCTTTCCATTTAACTCTTTTAAGTAGAATATAGCGGAATTTTGGATATCCAATTAGATAATCTCTATATAGTTATTTACCATAAATTAATTTTAATTTATTTCTAACTCCTTATATTGTGCATTCGTTAAGCTTTGTTTTTTTAATTTTTTTCTACTCATGGTACACAGATTGGTTTTTATTTTTCTTATTTCCTTTAACTACATAAACTCTACAGATTTTACCTCTCTTGTTTTAGGTGATTCCTTTAGAAGTATAATAACATTTTTAAATGTAAATTTGCCTACCAAAGTATATTATCCACCAGTACTTAAATATACCACCAGAACAACAAAAAAATCCCTAATAGTTTAACGCTTTAAAACCTTGCTCAATTCTACATTACTATTGTATAAATTTCTTTTGCAACTTTTGCTATTTTAAATATCTATACCTATGATATTAAAATATCAGTATCTTTTATTAATTACATTGTTTATCATCGTATTTGTACTTACCTTCATTTTTATTTTAACTGAAGTATACTATTTAGATTTTTCTTTTGCTTTTGCAAAAGGATATTTGCAATTAACTAATTGTGTCTCTTATTTTACTTCATTTATAATAATTTTATAAGAGAGTATATTAGTCCATTTTCACACTGCTGATAAAGACATACCAGAGACTGGGCAATTTACAAAAGAAAGAGGTTTAATTGGACTTATGGTTCCACATGGCTGAGAAAGCTTCAAAATCATGACTGAAGGCAAGGAAGAGCCAGTCTCATCTTACATGGATGGCAGCAGGCAGAGAGAAGGCAAAAAGTGGAAACAGCTGATAAAACCACCTTATCTTGTGAGACTTATTAACTACCACAAGAACTGCCCCCATGATTCAATTATCTTCCACCAGGTCCCTCCCACAACACATGGGAATTATAGGAGTACAATTCAAGATGAGATTTTAGTGGAGACACAAAGCCAACCCATATTATTCCAATCCCCTGGCTCCTACCAAATCTCATGTACTCACATTTCAAAATCAGTCATGCCTTCCCAACGATCCCTAAAGTCTTAACTTATTTCAGCATTAACTCAAAAGTCAACAGCCCAAAGTTGAGACAAGGCAAGTACCTTCCACCTATGATCCTGTATAATCAAAAGCAAGCTACTTACTTCCTATATACAATGGTGATACAGATAATGGGTAAATACGACTGATCCAAATGAAAGAAATTGGCCCAAACAAAGGGGCTACAAGCCCCATGCAAGTCCAAAATCCAGTGGGACAGTCAAATCTTAAAGCTCCAAAATGATCTCCTTTGACTCCAGGTCTTATATCCATGTCATGCTGATGCAAGAGTTGAGTTCCCATGGTCTTGGGCAGTTCCACCACTGTGACATTGCAGGGTACAGCCCCTCTCTCAGTTGTTTTCATGGGTTGTCATTGAGTGTCTGCAGCATTTCCAGGTGCACAGTTTAAGCTGTCTATGGAGCTACCATTCTGGGATCTGGAGGATGGTGGTCTTCTTCTCACAGCTCCACTATGCAGTGCCCTGGTAGGGACTCTGTGTAGAGGCTCTGTTCCCACCTTTCCCTTTAGCACTGCCCTAGCAGAGGTTCTCCATGAGGGCCCCACCCCTGCAGCAAACCTCTGCCTGGGCATCCAGCATTCCATACATCTTCTGAAATCTAGGTGGAGGTTCTCAAACCTCAATTCTTGATTTCAGTGCACCTGCAGGCTCAACACCACATGGAATCTACCAAGGCTTTGGGCTTGCACCATCTGAAGCCACAGCCTGAGCTCTACCTTGGCCCCTTGTAGTCATGACTGGAGTGGCTGGGACACAGGGCACCAAATCCCTAGCCTGTACACAGCTGGAGACCTTGGGCCTGGCCCATAAACTACTTTTTCCTCCTAGGCCTCCAGACCTGTGATGGGAGGGGCTACCATGAAGACCTCTGATATGCCCTGGGGACGTTTTCCTCATTGTCTTGGGGATTTACATTTGGCTCCTTGTTACTTATACACATTTCTGCAGTGGACTTGTATTTCTCCTCAGAAAATGGGTTTTTATTTTCTATCAGATTGTCAGGCAGCAAATTTTTCAAACTTTTATGCTTTGTTTCTCTTTTAAAAAGGAATGCATTCAACAGCACCAAAGTCACCTCTTGAATGCTTTCCTACTTAGAAATGTTTTCCACCAGATACTCTAAGTCATTTCTCTAAAGTTCAAAGTTCCACAATTCCCTAGGGCAGGGCAATGCTGCCAATCTCTTTGCTAAAACATAACAAGAGTCATCTTTGCTCCAGTTCTCAAGAAGATCCCCATCTCCATCTGAGTCCATCTCAACCTGGATCTTATTGTCCATATCGCTATCAGCATTTTGGGCAAGCCATTCAAAAAGTCTCTAGGAAGTTTCAATGTTTTCCCCATTTTTGTGTTTTCTGAGCTCTCCAAAATGTTCCAGCAGTTACCCAGTTCCTTTCACCCAGTTCCAAAGTCACTTTCACATTTTCAAGTATCTTCTCAGCAGCTCCCCACTTTACTGGTACCTATTTAATGGATTAATTCATTTTCATGCTGCTGATAAAGACATACCTAAGAGTGGGCAATTTACAAAAGAAAGAGGTTTAATTGGACTTATAGTTCCACATGGCTGGGTAAGCCTCACAATCATGGCAGAAGGCAAGGAGGAGCAAGTCCCAGTTTACATGGATGGCAGCAGGCAAAGAGAGAATGAGGACAATGCAAAAGTGGAAACCCCTGATAAAACCATGAGATCTCATGAGATTTATTCACTACCATGATAACAGTATGAGGGAAACTGCTCCCATGATTCAATTATCTTACACCAGGTCCCTCCCACAATGCATGGGAATTATGAGAGTACAATTCAAGATGAGAATTGAATGGGGACACAGAGCCAAACCATATCAGAAAGTATAGTTATAAGGTGACATATATTTTTCTTTAGCAGTTTGAAAATTTGAGGGGCTCTCTAGGGCCAACTACCTCAGAAGAATCAATCAAGACATCCTAGCTGATATAGTTTGGATATTTGTCCTCACACAAATCTCATGCTGAATTGTAATCCCCAGTGCTGAAGGTTGAGCCTGGTAGGAGGAGTTTGGCTCACAGGGGCATATCCCTCATAGCTTTATGATGTCTTAGTGATAGTGAATTCTTTTGAGATCTGGTCTTTTAATAGTGTGTAGCACCTACCCCCATTCTCTCTGTCTCTTATCCTGCTTTCGCCATGTTACATGCCTGCTCCCCATTCACCTTCCACCATGAATGTTAGCTTCCTGAAGCCTCCCTAGAAGGCAGATAGATACCAGCACCATACTTCCTATAAAACCTGCAGAACTGTGAGCCAATTAAACCTCTTTTCTTTATAAATTACCCCATCTCAGGTATTTCTTTATAGCAATGCAAGAATGGCCTAATACAGATAATTGGTACCAGGAGTGGGGAATTGCTATAAGGATACCTGAAAATATGAAAGTAACTTTGAACTGGGCAAATGACTGAGTTTGGAAGAGTTTGTAGGGCTCAGAAGAAGATGGAAAGAAGATGAGGGAAAGTTTGGAACTTCTTAGAGACTTAGTGACTGAAATGCTGATAGTGATATAGACAGTGAAGTCTGGGTTGATAAAGTCTGAGATGAAAATGAGGAAATTGGAAACTGGAGCAAAGTTCATGTGTTCTATACCTTAGCAAAGAGCTGAGCTGCACTAAAAAAATGACTAAAATTCGAATTTATATTATATTTAAAAAGGAAGCAGAACATAAAAGTTTCAAACATTTGCAGCCTTGCCATGTGTCAGAGAAAGAAAAAGCTTTTTTGGCAGAGGAATCCAAGCGGGCTGCAGAGCAGCAACTTGCTAGAGAAATTTGCATAACTAAAAAAGATGCAAGTGTTAATAGCAAATAGAATGGGGAAATGGTCTCCAAGGCTTTTCAGAGGCTTTCACAGCAGCCCCTTCCATCACAGACCCATAGGCCTAGAAGGAAATAATGGTTTCATATGTTAGGCCAAGGACCCTGCTGTCCTAGGCAGCGTCAGGACACTGCTTCCAATATCCCAACCATTCTGGTGCCAGCCTCAGATCAAAGGGCCAGAGTTACAGCTTGGGCTGCCACTCTGGAGGGCATAAGTCATAAGCCTTGGCAGTTTCTTTTTATTGTTAAGCCTGCAGGTGCACAGAATGCAAAAGTGATAGATTCCTGGCAAAGCATCTGCCTAGATTTCAAAGGATATATAGAAAAGCTTGGGTGCCCAGTTAGAAACCTGCTGCAGGGATAGAGCCACCACAGAGAACTTCTACTAGGGAAGGGCCAAGGGGAATTGTAGAGTTGAATCCCTCACACAGAGTCCCCAGTGGGGAACTGTGTGGATCTGGGAGAAATGGATCAATACCCTCTAGACCCAAGAATGGTAGACCCACCAGCACCTTTCACCCTGAACCTGTAAAAGCCACAGGGACTCAACAATCTATGAGAGCAGTCTCAGGCTGAATCCTGCAAAGAAACAGAGGCAGAGTTGCCCAAGACCTTGGGAACCTGTCTCTTGCATCAGTTTACCTTGGATGTGGGACATGGAGTTAAAGAAGATACTTTGGAGTTTTAAGATGTAATGGCTGCCCTGCTGGGTTTTGAACTTGTATGGGGCCTATAACTCCTTTCTTTTCAGGACACTGAGCATGTTGTCCTCTTCACCCATCATATAGTGAGTTAACTAGACCTTACTCACCATCTTATTGCTGTTTTTTTAGATTAGTGTCATTCTATTTTATTGCTGTTTCTTTGGACTATTTTCAGTATCAGCTTTAGTTCAGTTCTACAAAGAAACATGTTGTAGATAAGATGGCAAAAAATTTATTGAGACAGGAAAAAGGAGAATGCAGAAATCATAGTGTATGCTTGATACCTGTGAAAGAAAAGAGGAAAGAAAGGAAGGCTTGATACCTGTGAAAGAAAAGAGGAAAGAAAGAGGAGTTTCGTATTACATTATCATTCCAAGAAAGCTTTGCCCAGTGCTATGGGGCTTCAAGTTAAAGTCAGCCATTGGCTAATTTATTCCATTTGGAATGAGAATGCTAACCTAATGCCTATGTTACCATTGCATCTTGTAACCGACTTGTTTTTTATTTTACAGGTTCATGGGTGGCAGAGATTTGCCTTGTCTCAGATGACACTTTAGACTTTTGATTTAATTCTGGAATGAGTTAAGCCTTTGAGGAACTGTTGGGAAGGCATGATTTTATTTTGCAATATGAGAAGGACATAAAATTTGGAAGGGTCCAGGAGTAAAATGATATAGTTTAAATACTTGGGTCCACTCAAATTTCCTGATGAGCTGTAGTCCCAGTGCTGGAGGTGGGGCCTGGTGGGAGGTGGTTAGATCATAAGGGTGGATCCCTTATGATTCGGTGCTGACTTTGTGATTGTGAGTTTTCATGCAATCTGATCATTTAAAAGTAAGTGGCACTTCCCCCCTCACTACACTCTCTCTTGATCTTGCTTTTGCCAAATGACATGCCAGGTCTCCTTTCACCTTCTGAATGATTGCGAGCTTTCCAAGGCCTCCTTAGAAGGCAAGCAGATCCCAACACCATGCTTCCTGTAAAGTCTGCAGAACTGTGAACTAATTAAATTTTTTATCTTTATAAATTACTCAGTCTCAGGTATTTCTTTATAGCAATACAAGAATGGCCTAATACAATATCTAATATTTTTCAGGGTCCTGGTTTTCCTAACCAGGGTCCTGACCTTTGACTATGAGATGTGATTTGGCAGAGAAGGCAAATGTCTTTAGAATGCTGCAATTCTATTAAATTTTCAGCCTGCTTCTCAGACTGGTCTGCCCTTTTGCCATAGAAAATAAGTACCCGTTTGTAAGCTTTTAAAAATGGTCCCAGGTTCTAATTATCTCACCTAGGATTTTGATACCATTTTATACTAAGCTTTCAACACTTATTTCTTTGTAGAAATTATTTGTCTCACATCTTTCAAGTTTCTGAATTACCAGACCTGCAAGAGAATTCCCATATGTCAGGACATTTTTCAAGGTCACTACCAAGAAAGTTTTAGCAATTTGTTTGCCACCTTGTTGTGCCAAAAACTATTCATGCCCCATTTGTCACTGAAAAGGTGACTTCTTCACCCATTATATAGTGAGTTAGGTAGACCTTACTCACCATCCTATTGCTGATTCCTTAGACTATTTTCAGTATAGCTTTCGTTCAGTTCTACAAAGAAACATTTACAAATACAGATCAGATGGCAAAAAAGTATTGAGAGAGGAAGCAGGAGAATACAGAAATCCTAGTGTATGTTTGACACCTGTGAAAGGAAAAAGGAAAGAAAGAAAGGTTGAGATGAGGGTTTCATACTACATTATCATTCCAAGAAAGGTTTGGCCAAGCCTATGGAGCTTCAAGGTAAAGTCAGCCATTGAAAGAATCTCCTGCATGAGTCTGTTTTAATACCCTTGTCATAGATATAGATTTATTTATTTACCAGGAGCAGACCAAAATAAAAATGGTTTAAATGCAGCACTAATGATGCCAATCTATATTATTCCCTATAGCAGGGTGTATGAGTGATGCATTTTCGTTGCTAACATACTATCTTTCATTTTACTAGTTTGTAAAATAATATATTTTAAAATAGTAGTTTGCACATTTCTATTGAGTAACAGCTGTCTCTCCTATTCCATTTAGCATTCCATGTTTCAAAACCAGAACCAGTACATAGTGAACTCAGGTAATATCTTTGCAGATAGTTGGTATAGATTCGGTCTTTCTATTTCTTTTCATTTCCTATTATTTTGTAAAATAGTATATTTTAAAACAATAGTTTGTACACTTCTGTTGAGTAACAGCTGTCTCTCCTATTCCATTTAGCATTCCATGTTTCAAAATCAGAACCAGTACATAATGAACTCAGGTAATAATATCTTTGTAGTTGGAGACAGTAGTGTGGTGTAGATTCAGTCTTTCTATTTCCTTTCATTTCCCAATAAAGCAACAACCATAGGAGTTATAATTGTGATAAGATTTTCCACCATTTTCTCTCCAAACAATTTTATCTGGGAATTCCAATCCATAGTTTCAATCAGTGAATCTCTACCTTGTCCCTGAGTTTGGGATACTCTTAATATCTCTTAGTTTCTGGGGTCCAAACTTGTTGATTCTTAATCTAGAATTAGAAAGCCTACAACTTCAGTCCTATTACCATATTATGTTTATATATTCATAATACAACACAATGATTTGTTTCATCTAAAACAATAGTAAATTTTAGAGATCTTCGAGGCTATGCTATCTGATAATTTCATATGAGTAGAAAGAAAGTGAAATATTCTAATTTGTACTAAAAGTTTAAGAAACATACTTCTGAGACTTGTTTCTGGGAATATATTAGAATAGATACTCTTAAGAACTCTTCCAATTTGAACAATTATCACAGGAACAGTTTAAGAAATGACTTTTGAAAAGAAAAACATAATCCTGAAATATATACTTCACATCAAAGTTCTCTTTCAACCTGAGTTTCCTAATAATTTCCAATGATATCCAGCATCCATTTTTATGGTAATAGAACTTAAGAAAGAAGAATGAAGTAAAAGTCAGTAACATCAAGAAAAAAACCCAGATTAAAGCAGAAAGTCCAATGATCTGATCATTCTGTGTACGAGATAGACATCTAAAGTTAAAGACTGAAAAAACAAGCAAACTTAACTCAGGAGAAGCTTAAACTTAATGTTCCGGGGAAAAAAATTCTCAATACATAGATATAAAAAATTCAAGGAATGAAATACCATGAGTCTGAGCCAACAGAAGCAGAAAACAATAGCATCTGACCCATATAAACTTTAATTACTAAAATTATGAGACAGAACAGATTAATCAACTGTATCAAATATTATGGTATATGAAAATCAAGGATGATGGCATAAGCAATGTGAATGATAGTATGAATAACTAATCATACATGAAGCATAACTAATTATGTTGTCTATAAATTAAACTATAATAATTTAAATTTAAAACTCAGTGGATAGAAATCAGAAACATCTGAAGAGGGACTTAGTTACTCCACAAGATAGACCTAAAAAAATGTCAAAAATGCCACTCATGAAGAGGTGAAATATATGATAGAAAAATGAAGATATGTGTAATATATTGCAAGAAACTTTAACATAAATTTAATCAGAATTTTAAAATGAAATAATACAATGAAAAGGAAGAGGTTATTTTTAAAAAGAGAACATTAAGAACTTTTGGCTTGATCAAAAACACCAAATCATAGATTGAGGAAGCCCCATAACTTAAAAATTAAAGAAATATATCTCATTAGTATTTCTTGTAGAATAGGTCTGGTAGTGAAAATTTTACTCAGCTTTGCTTTATCTGGGAGTCTAACTCTCCTTCATTTCAGAAATATAACATTTTTGGGTACAGTATTATTGGTTGAAAATTTGTTATTCTCATTACTCTGAATATGTCATTCCACTCTCTCCTGGTCTTTAAGGCTTCTGCTGAGAAATTATGCTAATTTCATTGTTATACTAATATTGTAATTGCCATGTTTAAACTATGTATACCTTTAGTAACATTGAAAGACAAAACTATTAAAATAATAACTACAATGATTTGTTAAGAAATAGAACACAGGACCGGGCATGGTAGCTCACGTCTGTAATCCCAACACTTTGGGAGGCTGAAGCAGGTGGATCACCAGATCAAGAGTTCAAGACCAGCTTGGCCAATATGGTGAAACCCCATCTGTACTAAAAATACAAAAATTAGCCGGGCATGCTGGCAGGCACCTGTAATCCCAGCTTCTTGGGAGACTGAGGCAGGAGAATTGCTTGAATCTGGGGGGCAGAGGTTTCAGTGAGCTGAGATCGTGCCATTGCACTCCAGCCTGGGTGACAGAGTGAAATTCTGTCTCAAAAAAAAAAAAAAAAAAAAAAGAGAGAGTGAGAGAGAACACATAAAATGTACATTGTGACATCAAAAATGTGGAGGCATGTGATCTAATGTGTACAAATATTTTGTGTTTTTTTTTTCTTTCTTTGTAATCAAAATTAAGTTGATATCAGTTTTAAATATGTGTTATAACTACAGGATACTTTTGTAAGTCTCATAGGAACCACAAAGCCAAAACCTATAAAACGAAAAGCAACAAGTTAAAACATACTACCGGAGAAAATAACTTAACAACAAAAGAAGACAGTAAGAAAGGGAGGAGCTACACAACTAGAAAACAAGTAAGAAAATAACTGCTGAAAGGCCTTACTTATTGTGTTAGGCCAGTTTGTGTCACTATAAAGAAATATATGAAGATGAGTAATTTATAAAGAAAAGAGGTTTAATTGGCTCACAGTTCCATAGGATGTACATGAAGCACAGTGCTAGCATCTGCCTCTGGTAAGGGCCTCAGGAAGCTTACAATCATGCCATGTCACGTGGCAGGAGAGAGTTGAAGAGAGAGATAGAGGGGGAGGTCCCCGAGTCTTTTAAATAAGCCGATTTTGTGTGAATTAATTGAGCGAGAACTCACTTATCAGCAAGAGGATAGTGCTAAACCATCCATGAGGGTTCCACTCCCATGATCCAATTAACTCCAACCAGGCCCCACCTCCAACATTGGGAATCACATTTGGAATGTGGAGTAGACAAACATCCAAACCAAATCACCTATCAATAAGAATGTTGAGTATAATTGGACTAAAATCTCTAAGCAAAAGACATAGAGTAGATGAATAGATTAAAAACAACACCCAGCTATACACTGCCCACAACAATCTTACTTTACCTATCAAGGCACACACAGGTGAAAGTGAAGGGATGAAGAAAATATATCATATGCAAATATAAACCAAAAAAAGAGAAAGAATAGCTTTACTATGTCAGATAAAATGGAGTTTTAAAAACTGTAAACAGAACATTACATAACGATTAAAGAGCTTAGCAAGAGAATATTACAACAGTAAATATCTGTGCAACCAATATTGGAGCAGCAAAATACATAAAGAAAATATTAGTAAACCTGAAGAAAGAGAAAGACTGCAAAATAATAGTAGGGTACTTCAACCCACTACTATTGGCAGTGGACAGACCAACCAGATGGAAAATCAAGCAAGAAACATCAGAATTTAAGTATATGCTAGAGAAAATGGACCTAGCAGTCATTAATAGAGCGTTTCATCCAACTGTTGCAGAATATACATTTTTTTTCATGAGCACATGGAACATTCTCCAGGATACACCATATGTTAGGCCACGAAAAAGTCTCAACTGTTTCCAAAAATAAAAATTATATCAATTATCTTTTCTGACCACAACAGAATAAAACTAGAAATCAATAACTAAAAGAGTCTTTGAAACTATATGAATATATGGAAATTAAACAACATGTCCCTGAATGATAAATGACTCAATGAAGACATTAAAACAAATTATTAATGAAAAATTCTTGAAACAAATAAAAATGAAAATTCAGATGCTAGAACCTGTGGAATATAGCAAAAACATTACTAAATTGACGTTTATATTAATGAATTACTTACATCAAAAAAGATAGCCTCCAAATAAATAATCTAAAAATGCACCCCAAGGAATTAGATAAGCAAGACCAAACTAAACCCAAAATTAATAGAAAGAAAGAAATAATGAAAATCAGAGAAAAGGATAAATAATGTTTAAACAAAAAAATAACATAAAAGATCAACAAATGTCTATTTTGAAAAGATTAAGAAGCATTGACAAAATTTTAACTAGAGTGAGAAAAGTAAAACAAAAGATGAAAAATATAACACTACAACTAATACCTGAGAAATAAAAAGAATCATTAGAGACTCTTATGAACAACAATATGCCAACAAACTGGAAAACCTAGAAGAGACGGATAAATTCCTGGACACATTCAGCCTACAAAGAGTGAAGCATAAAGAAGTAGAAAACCCGAACAGACCAATAATGAGTAACGAGAGAAAAACGAAGGACCTGATGGCTTCACAGCTGAATTTTACCAAACATTTAGAGAAGAATTGATTACCAATTTTACTCAAACTACTTCAAAATATTGATAGGGAGAGAAACATTTTTAAACTCATTCTCTGAAGGCAGCATTACCCTGATACTAAAACCAGACAAAGGCACAACAACAACAAAAAACACGACAGGTCTCAATATCTCTGATGAATATAGATGCAAGAATCTTCAACAAAATAGTAGCCAATAGAATTCAACAACACAATAAAAAAAATTCAGCATGATCAAATGGGATTAATCCCAGTGATGCAAGGATGGTTCAATATAAACAAATCCATAAATGTAATACATCACATCAACAGAATCATGAACAAAAATTATATGGTCATTTAAATAAATTCTGAAAAAATATTTGAAAAAAATTAACATCTCGTCCTGGTAAAAACTTTCAACAAACTGGGTATAGAAGGAACATACTGTAATATGATAAATACCATATATGACAAGCCCACAGCTAATTTCATACTGAAAGGGGAAAAATGGAAAGCCTTTCCACTAACACCTTGAACAAGAAAAGAATGTCCACCTTAACCACTTTTATTAAACATAGTACTGTAACTCCTAAGCAGAGCAATTAGACAAAAGAAACAAAATATCTAAATTAAAAGGGAAGCAGTCAAATTAGCCTTGTTTGCAGATGACATAATCTTATATTTTAAAAAAACCTAAAGACTCCACCAAAAAACCTCTTAGAATTGATAAACAAATTTAGTAAATTTATAGATACAAAATGAACACACAAAAATCAGTAGCATTTTAATACATATTTTTATACATATACCATTTTATACCTACACCATACATACACAAAAGTGACCAATCGAAAAAGAAATAAGAAAGCGTTCCCACTTACAATAGCCAAAGAGAATTTAAAATACTTAGGAATCAATTTAACCAAAGACATGAAACGTATATACAAGAAACACTATAAAATGCTGATGACATAAACTGAAGAGGACACAAAAAATGGAAAGATATTTCATGCTCATGGATTGGAAGAATTAATATTGTTAAAATGACAATACTACCAAAGCAATTTACAGACTAAGTGAAATCCCTATCAAAATATCAATGACAGTATTTACAGCAATGGAAAAAAAAAATGATCCTAAAATTCATGTGTATCTTGAATAGACAAAGCAATCCCCAGCAAAAAGAGGAAAACTAGAGAGGGGGGTGGAGTATCACACAAACTGACTTCAAAATAGTCTACAAAGCTATAGTAACCAAATCAACATAATACTGACATAAAAACAGACCCATAGACCACTGGAAGAGATAGAAATCCAGACTACGTCCATGCACTTCCAGCCAACTCATTTTCAACAAAGGCACTAGAAGTATATAATGAGGAAAGAACAGGTTTTTTTTTTCAATAAATGATGCTGGGAAAACTGGATATCCATATGCAGAAGAATGAAGCTAGTTGCCTATCTCTTACCACATAAAAAAATCAAATCAACATGGATAAAAGACTTAAATCTAAGACCTGAAACTATTAATCTACTGGAAAAAATTATTGGTAAAATGTTCCAGGGCATTGGTTTGTGCAAAGATTTGGGGTATTAGAGCTCAATAACGTAGGCAACCAAAGCAAAAATAGACAAATGGAATTATATAAAACTGAAAAGCTTCTATACATGAAAGCAAATAATCAACAAAACAAGGAGAAAACCCACAGAACAGGAAGAAATATTTTCAAACTATTCATCTGACAACAGATTAATAATCAGAATATGTAAAGATTTCAAGCAACTCAATAACAAATAAACAAATAATGCAGTTAAAAAATGGGAAAAAGATCTGAACAGACATTTCTCAAAAGAAGGTATACAAATGGCCAATAGGCATATAAAAAATGTTCAATATCATTAATCATCAGAGAAATGCAAATCAAAGCTATAATAAGATATCATCTTAACCCAGTTAAAATGGCTTTTATCCAAAGACAGACAGTAATAGATACTGGTGAGGATGTAGAGAAAAGGGAACTCCCATACACTGTTGGTGGGAATATAAATTAGTACAGTCAAGCAGAGAACAGTATGAAGATTCCTTGAAAAATTAAAATAGAAACACCATATGCTTCAGCAATCCCACTACTGGTTATATATCCAAAAGAAAGAAAATCAACATATCGAGGAGATATCTGCACTCTCATGTTTATTACAGCACTATTCACAGTAGCCAAGATATGGAATCAACCTAACTGTCCACCGATGGATGATAAAATAGTGTTTGATAGATCAATAGGATGGACTACAGCTTGCAATAATATATTGTAAACTATTTTAGCTATTTCAAAATAACTAGAAGAGAATAACCCAAACTATCCTTATTATTAGCAGAGAATGTTTCTAGCATAAAGAACTTACAAATATTTAAGGTGATAGATATCCTAATTACAGTAATTTGATTTTTACAAATTATATGAATGTATTAAATTTTCACTTGTGGCTAGGCATGGTGGCTTATGCCTGTAATCCCAGCACTTAGGGAGGCTGAGGTGGGAGGATTGCTTGAGTCCAGGACTTTGAGGCTGTGGTGAGCTATGACTGCACCATTACACTACAGCCCGGGTGACCAGAGATTCTGTCTCTAAACAAACAAGTAAAATAAAATATAGCACAATTTGAAACAATTTTTATGTGTACCCCAAAATATCTACATCAGTTATGTCTCAATAAAAATAAACAAGATACAAAAACAAACACAATATTATTTTGAACATGAAGAAATGCACATATATTTTAGCACAAATACATATTTGTAAAGCATTATATATGTGTACATGTATAGTAATTGCATAAAATAAAATTTGTATGATTTGATACATTAATTATGTATTCAGTTTATTATAATGTCTCAATGTTTATATTGGATTTCTTGACCCAGATATTCCCATGAAATTTAATTTCACCCTGATAAATGTAGCTATTCAAATTACAGTTAAAATTACCTATTAAAAAAGTTGTCAGGCGCGGTGGCTTACACCTGTAATCCCAGCACTTTGGGAGGCCGAGGCAGGCAGATCATCTGTGATCGGGAGTTCGAGACCAGCCTGACCAACATGGAGAAACCCCGTCTCTACTAAAAATACAAAATACAAAATTAGCTGGGCATGGTGGCGCATGCCTGTAATTCCAGCTACTCAGGAAGGCTGAGGCAGAAGAATCACTTGAACCCGGGAGGCAGAGGTTGAGGTGAGTCGAGATCACGCCACTGCACTCCAGCCTGGCTAACTAGAGAAACTCGGTCTCAAAATCAAAAAACAAAAAACAAAAAGCAAAAAAAAAAAGAAAAAAAGCAAAAAAGCCAAGGCCATTAATGCTTATATATGAAAGATGGGAATTTTAATGTATATTTTAATTACCTACATATATTGGATTTCTCTTTGATAACTGCAAAGAGTAAATAAATATTAAATAAGGTGCAATAGTTGTTGTTAGAAATATCACTAAGTTTAAGACAGAAACTGTGGCATCAAAATCTTTCTCTGTCACAATCAAATGTGTCATATAAAATCTGTCATATAAAATCTCTTAACCTTGTAAAATCATAGTTTATGTTCCTCCTGTAGAAAGGAGGGATATTTGTAAAGTTACATATTTGTGATAAAAACAAAATAAGATAATATATCTGAAAGTATATGATATATAGTATATACTAAGACTTAAAAACACCAATTTTCATTTTATTAAAACTATTGAAATATTAGAGATGGGAGACTTTCAGGGTAAACTTCTGTCTTTGTCAGTTTCAGACTGCTTTTTATATGGGGCACACCTAAAATAATTTTAATATATTTAGCATCCTATCAATTCAAATATATATATATATATAACTATATTAAGGAGTAAACTTTGTCCTACATAATCAAAAACAACATCTTATATTGTGTAAAAAAAAATGTGTTATGAAAAGAGTAGAGCATTCATAAGGTTACTGGAGTCAAAAAGAAAAGTAAAAATCAAAAGTAAGTTAGTATGCAATTAATAAAGATATTTTAATAGATAATACATGGTTATCTTAAGCTGTCGTATTGAGCTGTGTTGGTGCTCTCTTTCATCCATCAGCCAGTGCTACTCCATACAATTATCCCGTGATATTCTGAAATGTTATTTTATATGATAGAATATTCAGCAAACAATTTGGTGAATGCTGACTTATTATTTTTTGCTTTTTAATTTTTTAAACTTATATTTTAGATTCAGAGATACATGTTCTCTATATATATGTTACATGTGTAAATTGCATGTCATAGGGCGCTGATTTACAAATAAATTTTATCACGCAGATAATAGGCATGGTACCCAATAAGTTTTTGATCCTCACCCTCCTCCCATAACCCACCTTCAAGTAGGCCCCAGTGTCTGTTCCCTTCTTTGTGTCATATGTCCTTGATGTTTAGCTCCCATTTATAAGTGAGAACACATGGTGTTTTGTTTTTTGTTTCTGTTACTTTAGTTCGCTTAAATAATGGCCTCCAACTTCATTGACACTGCTGCAGAAGGCTGCATACTATTGCGTGGTATATATGTACCACACATGCTTTATCCAGTCTACCATTGATGGGTATTTAGGTTGATTCCATGTCTTTGCTATTATGAATAGTGCTGCAATAAACACACACATGCATACCATTTATGTTACTGATGGGTCCAATTCCACTGTAAATTCTTTCAGAAATCATCATACTGCTTTCCACAATGTCTGAAATAATTTGCATTCCCACCAGTAGTGTATAAGTATTCTCTTCTCCACAACCCCAACAATATCTGTTTTACTTTTTAATAATGTCCATTCTGCCTGCTATTAGTGTCTCATTGTGGCTTTAATTTGCATTTCTTCAGTGATTAGTGATGTTGAGCTTTTTTCATATGCTCGTAGGTCACATGTTATGTCTTCTTTTGAAAATTGTCTGTTCATATCCTTTGTCCAAAAAATAAATGGGATAATTTATTTTTTTGTTTGCTGAGTTGTTTAAGTTCTTTATAGATTGTTTATACTAGACCTTTGTCACATGCATAGTTTGCAAATGTTTTTCCCATTCTGTAGGTTGCAGTTGCCTGTTTACTCTGTTGATAGTTTCTTTTGCTGTTCAGAAGTTCATTAGTTTATTAAGTACCATTTACCGATTTTTGTTTTTGTTGCAATTGCTTTCGACATCATCATCATACAATCTTTGCCAGGGCCTATGTACACAGTGGTATTTCCTAGGTTAACTTCTAGGGTTTTTATAGTTTTAGGTTTTACATTTAAGTCTTTGTTCCATCTCGAGTTGATTTTTGTATATGGTTTAAGGAAGAGGTTCAGCTTCAATCTCCTGCATGTGGCTAGCCCGTTACCCCAGTACCATTTGTTGAATAGGGAGTCCTTTCTTCATTGCTTGTTTATTGAAGATCAAATGGTTGTAGGTTTAAGGTCTCTATTCTGCTCCATTGGTCTATGCGTGTTTTTTGTTTTGTTTTGTTTCGTTGTTGGTTTTTTGTTTTTTTTTTTTTTTTTTTTTTTTTACCAGTTCCATGCTGTTTTGTTACTGTACCCTTGTAGTATAATCTGAAGTCAGGTAAGGTGATGTCTTCAGCTTTATTCTTTTTGCTTAGCATTGCCTTGGCTATTCAGGCTCTTTTATTGTTTCAAATGAATTGTAAAATACTTTTTTTCTAATTCCGTGAAGAAAGTCATTGGTAGTTTGATAGAAATAATATTGAATCCATAAATTGATTCTTGCAGTATAACCATTTTAATAATATTGACACTTCCTATCCATGAGCATGGAATGTTTATTCATGTATTTGTGTCATCTCTTATTTCTTTGACCAGTGTTCTGTAATTCTCATTGTAGAGATATTTTGCCTCTTTGGTTAGCTGTATCCCTAGGTATTTTATTCTTTTTGTGGCAATTGTGAATGAGATGGTCCGTTCTTGATTTGGCTCTCAGTTTGCATGTTGTTGGTGTGTAGGAGTGCTGTTGATTTTTGTACATTAATTTTGGCATCTAGAAACTTTGCTGAAGTTGTTTATCAGATCAAAGAGCTTCTGGGCAGAGACTGAGAATCCTATCATCTGCAAACAGGAACGGTTTGAGTTCCTCTCTTCCTATTTGGATGATTTTTTTTTCTCTTGCTTGATTACTTTTGCCAGGATTTCTAGTGCTATATTGAATAAGAGTGATGAGAGAGGGCATCCTTGTCTTGTTCCAGTCTTCAAGGGGAATGTTTCAGCTTTTGTTCATTTAGTAGGATGTTGGATGTGGGTTTGCCCTAATGGCTCTTACTATTTTGAAGTATGTTCCTTAAATTCCTAGTTTGTTGAGGGTTTTTCACATAAAGGAATGTTGAATTTTATTGAAAGCCTATTCTACATCTGTTGAGATAATCATATGGTTTTCATTTTTAGTCCTGTTTATGTGATGAATCACATTTATTGATTTGCATATGTTGAACCAATCAATCTTGCATCAAAGCCACTTGATTATACTAGCTTTTTAATGTGCTGCTGGATTTGATTTGCTAGTATTTTGTTGAGGATTTTGGTATTTATGTTTGTCAAGAATATTGGCCTGAAGTTGTTGTTGTTGTGTCCATGCCAGGTTTTGATAAGAGGATGATGCCAGCCTTCATAGAACGAGTTGGGGAGGATTCTCTTCTCTTCAATTTTTTGAATAGTTTCTGAAGGAAAGGTATCAGCTTTTCTGTATACATCTGGTAGAATTTGGCTGTGAATGTCCACCTTAACCAGTTTTATTAAACATAGTACTGTAACTCCTAAGCAGAGCAATTAGACAAAAGAAACAAATAAAATATCTAAATTAAAAGGGAAGAAGTCAAATTAGCCTTGTTTGCAGATGACATAATCTTATATTTTAAAAAACCTAAAGACTCCACCAAAAAACCTCTTAGAATTGATAAACAAATTTAGTAAATTTATAGATACACTACCCTGAAATTGGTAGTAGTATATTAATTCCCTCTATCTCTAATGTTATATTTGGTACTGGCCTGGTGGATTCTATCAGCACAAGTATGTATTTCAATACTCAAGATAGTTATATATATTATTGAAAATGAATAAATTAGCTTTAAGGTTTGGTTATTATTGGTCAAATTTATCAGCATCTCATTACATTAAGAAAAATCGTAATTATTATTTTGAGGTCTGTCAAACTTAACAGCAATTTTTCATATTACAGTTGATCATTACCAAGATTCCATAGCCTTTTAACTTTCAGTTAAGACATGATGCTCACTTTTTATATAATTCTCTGTTGATCTGTGTTTATTTTTATATATAGGAGGATTGTTCAAATCACAGTGATAGCGAGAAATAAATATGGTAATAATTTCCATATTACATTTCGAGTTATACTTTCTACTTAAAATTATGTATCTGAGAACTAAAATTGTACATACTTCATGTCGTTAGTAAATTTTAACTCATGGCATATTGGAAGATTTTTACTTTGTATACCTTAGATAAAGAAACTGGGGCCCTAAAGTTTTTACATATGTAGGGATCATGCAGGAAGATTCTGTCTCATTTGTATGTGGCAGACATCCTCCAGATGTATGTAGTAATATAGGTTAAGATGAAATAAAAGACACAAATGTTAGCCCTTCTCAGGGAGTTCTTACTTGATTCCAATTATTAGAGCAGATTTTGCAATCTAGGCTAAAGATACAAACTCATTTCACATGGGTCAAAAACAGTCACTGAGGTTAATGACTTTTTGTCATTACTAACCTGACTCAAATCTGAACTGGTGACCTAGAAGTAAAAGACTCTGTATGACACAAATCCCCTGATGGCTTTCTCTAATTTATATCTTAAATTTTTTTACTTATAATAAATTATAGCATCAAACTCTTAGAACTGTATGTGAAATCATTTTATAAACCATTTACTTCAAGATGTATTTGTCATATTTAATATGTACCTGTTGTTAATACATATTGTATTCCAGAATTTCAAAAATGCATATTTTCCTAAATTTTTCCAGGTGGCATTTGCATATCTTTTTCAAATGGTTCTATAGAATTACAATCACTGCTGTCTACAGCAGTCAGATAAATCCAGTCCCTTCTTAAATAATATATACATTGCTTATTGGTTATAATTGACTTTTCCACTAGTGACTGGAGCTGGTTTGTTGCATTTTTAACTGTTGTGTGAAGGCAATTCCTTCATCAGGCAAGTATTGTAGGTGTACATTCTGTTAACTCCTGCCAATGCTGCTGGTGATTAAGTTTCATCCAAGTATTTCTCTCAAGTTAAAAACGTAATTTGTTATTGTAGGTATCTTCCAAAGACAATAGAAATGGCTGCTTGGAATTGAGATTTAATTTGTTCATAAAAACAAAAACAAGAAAGAAAGGAATTTGAACAGAGATTATTTCAGACTTAGAAAATCCAGCACCTTCTATTGTGTAATATTTGAGAGGGAATACACAGGTAAGCACCTAATTTAGTTAGTAGAAGCAAATGTAATAGATGCTACCATATATTATTCCTTAAAATATATATTATTCCTTAAACATACATTACATATATCAGGATTGAATAATGCTTCTGTTCTTTCTTGTCCTCCTTCTCTTCCTTTTCCTTCTGTGTACAATAGTGAGTGAAGTGTCATTGCTCTACTGTTGAGATTATTTGAAATAAACAACTTGAAGAGAATAGTTCCCTTATCATTAACAAAGCATAACTTTCCCGGATTCAAGTATTTACAGAAATGTGTGTGTATGTGTGTGTCTGTACACAAGTGTATGTGCTTCTAGGTGTTGGAGACAGAGACAGGTGCTACTGGAGATCATAATCATTCATTTTTCTAATATCATCAATAAAGCCACGTGCTAGAATATTGTAGGAAAATAAGATTCTTTCTATCCATAGACTAACTTCTCTATAAAATAAAAATATAAGGCATTGACAGGATTTAATATTTCAAGTTTGCCTTCAGGATTATTAAGCTACTGGAAATTTTGTAAAGCAATTGCAGACATCTACAGTATGAGCATCGCTCTATAAATGAGATTCTTCTTCTTCTTCTTCTTCTTCTTCTTTTTTTTTTTTTTTTTTTTTGAGACAGAGTCTCACTGTGTTGCTGAGGCTGAAGTGCAGTGGCACAATCTCGGCTCACTGCAGCCTCCGCCTCCCAGGTTTAAGTGATTCTCCTCCTTCAACCTCCTGAGTAACTGGGACTACAGGCACACGCCACCATGCCCAGTTAATTTTTGTATTTTTAGTAGAGATGGGGTTTCACCATGTTGGCCAGGATGGTCTCGATCTCTTGGCTTCGTGATCCACTTGCCTCAGCCTCCCAAAGTGCTAGGATTACAGGCATGATCCACTGCGCCCGGCCAAGATTCTCCTTTTTGAAAATTTTAGGGCCATTAAGAGATAAAAACTAAACCACAGTCACGACAGCAACAAAAAATGTAAATACTAATATCATACTTCCATATGCATATCTATATTCTGATGTACAGTGAAACAAAATTATGAGTTAGTCTACCTCATTTTTTGGCAACAGTTTACATTTATGTCCATATCTGGTCTTAAAAATTGGATATCCAAAAGAGCAGAGGCTCCTTATTGAAATTAGTCAACCTGCTTCCATGTATTCCATTATATTAAAAACTGGTAATCTTGTTTTGTATGTACAATGCTATAAAATCTATACTGTATGATGTAAATTGCTGGACATTCTCTTAAGAACTTTGGTATATAGAAATAAATCTTGCCTTCATAGAGCAAACCAAAGATATTCCATCTTAGGCATGTGGAGAAAAAAATTGGATGAGCTCAGAGAAAAAATATAGCCTTATTATACTTGGGCACCTCAGGGCTAAAGTTGACTGAATCAGAAAGGGATATCTTTATTCTGGTGAAAATAATAAATATTTAATTAGGTTGAAGGGAAGCACTAGCAATCAGCAGAGTAGATTGACAGTTGGGATTCTGTCAGAAGATTGTCAAGTACTATATTACTCAAGAGTGACATGAAATCAAGAACTGAATGACAGTAGTTGACAGAAATGTAATTCTCAAGAAACATATCTTTAAATCTCTAATTAAGCATGATGGCAAGCATAAGCAAGGATAGCCTACTGAGAAACAAGGAATATGTGTTCTCATTCCAACTTTATCTTTTTTAGGGCTACTTACGTAAGTTAATAGAACTTTGTGAAATGAGGTAGATGCTTATATGTGCTTTGTAAAAGCTTTAAATTGATAGAATTTTCTGGCCAAAAATCTGATAATCAACTGTTTTACAATTCATTTGTGTAGTGTAATTGTTAAATCGACGAAATGTGTAAACTGAAAGAAGAAAAGAAAGTAATATTCACTGAAATCAAGAATGTTGTATTTTAAAAGTGTCTAAGACATTATATCTAATATAAAATTGCTGCTGAGACTACTACTAACACTATTACTATTAGGATTATTATTCTTTCCTCGTCACAATAAACCACTGAGACTGGCATCATCTTCATTTTATAGAAAAGTAAATGGAAGAAATGGAAGTTAGTGACAACAAAGGCATGCCATTGCTACATTCATTCATTTAGTGGTTGTGTATTTGCTGTGCCTGAAATTGTCCTTTAAAAGTTATATTCTTACTTGTTAAATAAAATAATCACTAGTGAGTTTTCAGAGGATATTTAGAATGTTTGCTTCTTATATTTGGAATCAGAAGATTGTTTTAAAAACCATAAACACCTTTTATGCTAGATTTAGTAATATAAGATTTTAAGGCTATGAGTTTCTCTTGAGCACGTCATTAACTTGCATTACCTGTTCAAATAAATAAACTTAGAAAAAGAGAACAATAAGAAGAGTCGAAGAAAAAAATGAATTAACTTGTTAAATTCATTAAATAACTTTCTCAGAGAAAAATTAATAAAATATTTATGAAGATGAGAGAAAATGTAAATAAGATTAAAACTATCAAAGGAGTAACTATATATCATGATGTGTACATTAAATATGTACAGCACTTTAGCTATTAATGTTACTTTCATAAAGAGGTTTAAAAAATAAAAAAGAAACACAGGCACAGAAGCAAGATAAATGTTTGAAATTCCAAGAGAATAATTTGCCAAATTGAATGAAAATATATTTGACTACTTGAAAAATATGAATAATTGACTAAAAAACTATCATTCACAATTTGTCAAAAGAGATAAAACTAAAATTGAATACCGAAGAGTATACAATTAATCCTAAAACGGCAGGAAAGAGAAAAAAAAGGAACAAAGAATCGATAGTCCTGTTAAGAAACAAATAAAAAGATGATTATATAACATAAGAATCACCAGTCACATTAATGTAAATATTCTAGGAAAAGTTCAAATAAGATTAGATAAGAGAATATCCAATTATAGGTGTAAAAATGCTTTTAATATAAGCACACAGGTTAGAAAAGAGTTTAAAATTACATATATATATAATCTTGTACAAATTAGTATTGTTCGTTAATTTTGTATAAATATATAAACCATATATATACATACATAATATACCTATATATAGGTGTGTATATATATACCTATATATAGGTCTGTATATATACACATACATATATATACACACACACACATATATACACACACCTATATATAGGTGTATATATAGTTTTAAAACACCTATATATAGGTTTAAAATACCTATATATTAATACCTATATATAAAATACCTAAAATACCTATATATAAGTTTAAAATATATATAGGTATTTTAAAGCTATATATATATATATGTCTTTTAAAGGTATATATAGAGAGGTATTTTAAAACTTTACATAGAAGTAAAGGCCATAGAAGAGTTATTCTACAAAAGTTCAACAGTTGGACCTTGGGCTATGGTATAGGGGGAAATAACAACATCCCCCATTAACATACACACTACAATTCTTAAGAAAATAATAACAAACCAAACTGATCAATACCTAATAATGTTAATACATCATAAATAATTGGGCTTATCAAAGTCATGCCAGTTTGGTTTAACATTTAAAACTCAATCAATGTGATTCACCATTTATTCCTAATAAAGATCATATGTGTGAAGATCTACATCAACAAAGAAAAGCATTTAAAAAATGTATCATTCATTCATGACTAAATATGCACATGCAAAACAAAAGAGACAGTAACTAAAAATGGGGGGGGGGGACTTCCCCTACCCAGTAAAGTAATCTTTGAAAAAGAAAAATCTTTAGCCATCATTACACTTAATGCTGAAGAACAGAATTTATTATCTGTAATATCAGCAACAAGGCAAGGATATATGCTGTCATGACTTTGCTTCCCTATTGTATGGAGGGGCATGGTCAGAGAAATAAGGCAAGAAAACGATTAAAGTCTAAATGATTTGAAAGGAAAAGAAACAAAACTTTCTTTACTCACAGATGATACAAAATATGCATAGAAATCCTAAGATACTAGAACTTATAAATAAATTTCTAGATCATAGTATATAAGGTTAATATAAAAAATTTCTGTACACTAGTAACAAATAACAAAAATAAATTTTTAATTACTATATACAATATCTTGACCAACATGAAATAGTTAAAATCAATTTAACAAAACATGTTCAAGACCATTTCACTGAAATCTACAAAATGTCACTACAAGCTACTTAATAAAATAAAAATAAGATGGACACATATATCCATTTAATGGGATGGAAAGTTCTATGTTGTTATGATGTTAATTCCACTAAAATTGATCTATGGATCTGATAAGATTTCATTCAAATTCTCAGAATTAATATGGTGACTCATGAAAAGAACCTCAACTACCCAAAACAATTTTTTAAATAAAAGATAATGTTGGAGGACTTCTAATAATTGATTTAAAGACATACCTTAAAGCTACACTGATCAAGTGAATCTTGTATTAGGAGAGACATATAGATCAATGGAATAGAATAAAGAGTACAGAAATAAGGTCAGGCATGTATTCTTAAATATTTTTGAAAAAGGCACCAAAGTCATTATGTGGGGAAAGTGCTTTTCAAAAAATAATGTAGATGAACAGGATCTTTTGCTAAAAAATAAACTTTGACTTTAAACTCATACCATACTTGTTATTTGATCCCAAATATCCTCTCCTTGGTACCTACAAAAAAGCCATGAAAACATATAACCATAGAGAGATATGTAAAAGAATGCCTATAGAAACTTCATTCATAGTAGCCAAGAATGGTAAACAACCCAAATGTCCATCAACATATGAAAAGAAAAAAATCATGGAATATCTATACAATGCCATGCATTATATCACAAAAATGACATAAGCTGCTAATACACGTAAAAATATAGATGGAGCTCAAACATACTGAAAAAAATAAAACCATGCACAGAAGACTGGAAACTGTAGATTTCCACTTTTTTTTATATTCATGAGTAAGTAAAATTAATTCCCAGTTATAAAAAGCAAATCAGTGATAGTCTGTGGCCACAACTGAGGGGTATGAGAAAACTTTTTGGGGCGATAGAAATATTACATTTCTTCATTATGGTGATGGTTACAAAAGCGTACACCTTTGTCAAAACATAACAAAATGGGTGAATTTTACTATGTGTAACTACAACTCAAAAGGTTGCTTAAAAATTGATGATGTATGTGAGGGCAGTAGTCAATTTTGGAGTGATGTATTGGGTAGGTGAGATGTGTTGAGGTATAGTGAACAAGTTGAGGGGTTTGGATTTAGAAAGAAGCACATTTTCTCTATGATAAGCACAAAGATGTCAGAGTAAGGAGGTATGGTTAAAGGGAAACTAAGTTTTTCAAAATTACTTGTTTTCTCAATGAAAGATGAGACGGACTTTGATGTAGAAGTACAGGAAGACTGAGAAAAGGAGATACAGAAAAGAATAGGAATATGATTTAACAAGAGAAATATGAAGTAGCAACCAGAACCAATGGTCCACATTAAGCGTGGGGTCATTAAATCAGTCGGCTGTTTGTATGTTTTCTATAGCCACGTTGAACCGCTTTTAGAGAATTTTGGAGTAGGGAGACATTGAAAAATAACCTGAGTTTAATGTGAATTGATTTATTGTTTATTTATGTGTTTAGTCAGGTGAGTAACAGAACAAAGAGAGAGGATTGGCTTTACAAAGAAGCAGAATTTATCTTTGCTTCTTTATCAGCAAAAATGAGGGCAGGGCATGATGGCTGATGTCTGTAATCCCAGAAATTTGGGAAACTGAGACAGGAGGATCGCTTGAGCCCAGGAGTTCCAGACAAGCTTGGGCAACATGGGGAAATCCTATCTCTACAAAAAAAAAAATTAAAAAATGTGGTGGAGGAATCGCTTGAGCCTGGGAGGTTGAGGCTGCAGTGAGCTGTGATCATGCCACTGCACTCCTTCCTGGTGACAGAAGTGAGATCCTGTCTCAAAAAAAGAAAATAAAAATTGAATATAAACATAGGATTGATTATAATCTTAAGCAAAGAACCATACTATCAAACTAGCTAAGCAAGGAAATAGTAGAATAAAAGGAGTGATCAAACAGTAAAAAATTGTCAGGGCCAATAGATCCATGCAGTCCACCTGAAAAATTAGCAAAAGTAGTTTTAAAATATAGGAGATAAAACACAGCAGAATAATTGAATTTGAAAAATATAAAAAGACAAGGTTAATTACAGCTGTGATCAGGGATCAGTGCAGGGTTGTGGCTCCAATACCAACAGGCTGGATGAACAAGTAACCCATCCCCTCTGTACCTCAGTTGGTTCATCTTCCCATCTATCTCTGTCACTCAGATCTTCCTGTTATAAGCATAATAATTGTACCTAAATCTTAGGTCTGTTTGTATGGATAAATGAGGCAAAGAATATAGGTCACTCTTATATTGTCAAGTAACTTGTCAATTCTTTGTAAGTTTGCTTTTTAAAAAAATATTTTCTCCTTGCTGCCTCCTCTCTCATATTGTCCTCCTTCTTCTTAATAGTAGTATTAGTATCCTTGGATATTACGAGGGCCATTGCTACTCTTTTATATTTTCTATCACAATTCTGCTACTCTTTTATATTACTTAAAATTTTGCAGCATTTCTACTAAATTTATAATATACATCAATGCCTAGTTCCAAAAATTACATGCTAAAAACAAAGATTTCCTAGTGAATTATGTTGTACTGTGATTACATAAATGGTATTGCCCCAGTAATGACTTACCAGAATTTTACACACGAAACAGTACACACGTTTGGGAGAAAGTAAATGTATTCCTATTGGTTTAGCACTCTGCAATTGCTCATTTATTAGCATTGCCATATGTGTACTACATTTACATAGGGAAGATTGTTTTTACAACCAAGAAAACAGCACATATTAATGAAGAATGATAAGTGATATGGATTAGTATATATTATGAATTAATAATTGTCATTCTTGTTAACACAATAGTCACCAAATTATAGCAATATTATTCAATATTCTTAAAGAAATATTTGAAACACACTGCAAATATCTGGGATATTATAAAGTTTTTACAGTGCTAACTCTTTCAATCAAAAACTACAAGGTAATAGGTATCTTTTCAATTGACCTCCATTCATGAACTGGATGCTCAGTGATAAATGTTGGCGGAGTCTATGTATTAGGCAAGATATTAGCATAAGACAATATATATGTAAAATAATTTAATGTTGCAAATTTAACAAGGTAGCAAAGATCATTTAATATAGCAAAGATTTAAGGAGGTATGTTCAGGAATAAGTTATCAATAAGTATTTAGGTGCAATAGCAGGGAACCTTTGGAATCCTAGGTCTGAAGTGTCAAAGGAAAGATCATTTCGTAAGAACCCAGTTGAAAGGTGATGGTTGAGATAGGCACTTCCAAACAGGAGTTATAAATGTAGAAGAACACAGCAATTGGCAAAATAGTGTTGAGATAATTAGGGGGAAAATATTGTAAAATCCCTGGGTTCTCTTTCCCGCTACCCTCTGCTTTCCTGTGAACATCTTCCATCTGTCAAATCCAACAAGAGACCAAAGTGTGAGACACTCCATGAGATGGATTCTGTAGTTGTCACTTCCAGCACAGCAGAATGAGGCAGAGAAGGCAGAGGATGCTTCTGGGTGAAGCAAACAAACAAAAGACACATTAAACCAATAATAATGTTCAGTGCTCAAAGGTGGCATGCACATAATTTTTCAAAGCAAGGCTATATTCTCATCATCTTTTACCAATGTTATCCTGACAAATGCTACTGCTACTTTTATTTGACAAAAATGTATATGTCAAAACTGGCTTATAAATGACTCTGCACGACAGCCTTAACCTAGGAAGAGTATCTATGATAGAGAGTATTCATGACTTAATACATTTAGTTGTTACTTGTTTGTCAGTGTTTAATGGACTCACTAGATGCAAAGGAAAAGCAAGGTTGAGGATTGGTCAAAGTGTATCAGGGGAAGGCTAATTTTAACATAGCCTCAATGAGTGAAAATCTCAAAATGCATATAAATGCTCATCCAAAGTTCCCTATTAAAAAGATATTCTGTACAATCAGTTGGGCAGCATGATGACTCTGTGTGTATCGGTCCTCCACCTTCTCTGTGCCACACAGTGTGCTGTTTACTTTGCTCATGTATAAAGCAGGCATGGTGTAAGATTAGAAGCTATACATAGTGTGGGCAGCATAGATTCCCCCAGTCAAGTCCTTCATTTCCAGCCTTCAATTTCCTCATAACAGCAACCAATCCTGTTCTTGGATGTGGTACTATGCAGAAAGGAAAACTCTTATCCAGACATAAATCCCTGTAGAGCCATTACATTATGTTTGTCCCAGCAACTCATTCTTACAAAATAATTACTTATATAAGTTTGAATTTTGTTTCTCTGGCCTTCATGATTTTTCTAAAATCACCATTTGAGTACATTACACACTATCAATACATTTCACTCTATATTAATTTCAGCCAAAAGAGTCATTTACCAGGCAAAGAAAGGAATCCATGAACTGATATATGTGGGATTCGCAGGTTCAATCCCAACACAGATTGACTAAGGAATTGATAGAACAAGCTATAGACAATTTTTATATGGTACTGCTAGAGAAAGATTACTTTATAAACTGAGTTATTATTTTGAAAATGAGTTATGTGTTTCTAACCAGTTACCAACATACACAGTTTTCTTTCCTATAAGTTACATATAGGTGTTCAGGAATCAAAGAGTAAAATGAGTACCCCTTATCACTAATGATATACTCAAAAATTGCTTCTTGCCTGTTTCAAGAAGAAATTGGTATTGATTTCTTGATTTTTCTGGTCTTGTTGGGTCTGGAAGTTTTAGTGTCCAAGAGGAAACTTGCGGTGCTTGCTCCCAGTTATAGTAGACCGATTCATGTAAGGAAGTCAGATGCAAAATATGACACACAGATGCTTCACCCCAGGAAATTAAAACGCCACATCTGAAGTTTTGAAGAATATAATTCCATGTATCATGTTTAAATGATGTCAAGATAAAAATTAAATTAGTTTAATTGTAAGCTAAATGTAACTGCAGGATAGTTTGTTCAAATGACAGTTATAAACAGTGGTAGGTATGACTTCAACGAGTCTTCACTAAAAAATGTGAAAATAAGACTCAACAGTCATTCTTCGCATGCTTTGTACATTTATTTGAGAAATTAATAAATTCCAGATAAAACCAAGAATTACTGGGACACATACTCTATACAATATAATATTTAGTTTGAATACAATATCTCTGTACATAAGAAATGTAAGTATTTGATTTAATTTATTTTAATTATTTTTCATCAATTAGACAAGAAATATATTATTCTGCACTTACCTTTGTCTTCTTCATTTTAATACCAATACCTTCAGTCATTATATTATACCTGTTATATTATCAACTCAGTTCACTTAAGAAGCAATTTAGCTGTGCATTATGTGATATTACACAATAATACTTGATTTAAGGTATATATAGAGATAGACATAAATATATAATTTTAGTTCAAGTGAGACACAAGTTAACAACATTATAAACAAAGCTACAGAAGCAGCTCCTATAAGCAATGAAGAGTCATGGAAATATTTTAAATAAGTCAACATAAGGTACAATTTACCTTTGGAAATATCATCCTGCCAGTAATGTGGACTCTGAGTAAGAGGGGTATAATGATGGATGCTGTAAAGTACTGTGTAGATTCTAGAATTTTACCCTTTTTACAAATAAGACGAGATGCCTGGGTCAGTAGCAAATAACTTTATTACTCTCGGCAAAAATGAGGGCCCAGAACTTCAAGTTCATTTGTATTGGTTCCCTATGCCCCCTCTTCCCAGCCCGTGTCCCATGAGGTCTACAGAAAACTATTATGGATAGCTGCACACACTGACTTGCATTACAGGAGAGAAATATTGAGCCAGAGAGATTCACAATGTTTATGGTAACTGGGAAAAAGCTAGCTCATCTCTCAAATACAACGTTGAGAAATCGCCTAAGAGTTGTCAGAGCCTTGCAATTTTGGCGTAACTAGCAAAAACATGCAGGCATGCTCAGGACCCCTGGCAGATTATGTCTCTCAGCAGAGTAGGAGGACAGTTGGAACTTACTGGTTTGTTCCTGAACCAGGACAACAATGCTGAGCAGAAGGATAATGAGAACACTGTCAAGAAGACAAATATTAAGACTACGTATTAATATATAAATATTACATATACAATTTACTTAGGGGTATATTTATATAAGCATTTATATTTATATTTTGTATATATAGTAAATACACACATACATAAACATTCATATGTGTGTATGAGTGTGCATGTTCACCTATGTTTAAATCTTGTGTCTTAACATCTCAGATAAAGAAACAGAATTTGAGCTTAAAATCCCTTGAATCTGAAGCTAGTTCTCTTCTGTTCTAAATAGAAAAGTTTTGCAGCGAGTATTAGAAATATGAAAAGAAAGCAAATGTCAATAGTAATTAATGATGAATTGAATATAAACAGTAACAGAAAGTGAGACATTGAGAATTATATTGTCATTAATTTATATTGATAACATTTAACTAAAAAGTTTTTGTTTGTTTTTTTATAAGCATTTATTAAGGATTTTAATTTTGGCCTGTTAAGTTTTTAGATTTCAAAGAGAAAACTGAATGTGTGTGTATTCATTTAATAGGATTTATAGAGCTCAAAACAGCTGACATCACCGAATATTAACATAAAAAAGTCATTAATATATGCTATTGTACTCTGTGATTATTCATCTAATCTTTTATTAGAAAATATGATTCTCTTGAAATCTTATCCTTTTTCATCATTTGCACAGCAAAAACTAACGTTAGAATCTTTTTTCTCTATTACTTTACCCAATTAGCTAAAATTTGCTGGAAAAAAATTAATCAATATTGCAGATTTGTGCCAATAAAAATCATCTCCAACTTCTGCTCGCCTGCCTCACACTCATCCTTAGGCTTACACTTCTATTAGTGCTTGTGCATTTTCCATCCCTGACTCTTCCTGAATGTCATTACCCCTGTGTCTGTCCTACTTATTTAATTCCTATTTGTTTCACTTTTAGCAAATAAATTGAATTTCTATTTTTACAATTAAATTGATATTTTTTTACTTTCTCTAACTTCTATTTTTTTTCATAGGAAATCTTTTCCAAAACTCCAAGATCTTCCTTTTTTGCATTTCTGAAGATGAAGGTGGTTGGGCACGGTGCTTCACGCCTGTAATTCCAGCACTTTGGGAGGCCAAAGGGGGAGGATCACCTGAGGTCAGGAGTTCGAGACCAGCCTAGCCAACATAGCGAAACCCTGTCTCTACTAAAAATACAAAAATTAGCTGGGCATGGTGGGGGGCACCTGTAATCCCAGCCACTAGGGAGTCTGAGGCAGGAGAATCACTTGAACCCAGGAGGCGGAGGTTGCAGTGAGCTGAGACTTCCCCACTGCACTCCAGCCTGGGTGACAGAGTGAGACTGTCTAAAAAAAAAAAGAGAGAGAGAAGCAGCAGCAGCAGCAGCGGAGGAAGAGGAAGAAGGTGTCTTTTCTAATTTTTTAGTTTTATAGGTAAAATCATTTATTTTTGCCCTTGGTCTCATTTCTTCTTGCCTCTTCTAAAACCTTCTTATCAATATCAATTATTTCATCGATTAAGCTATATTGCTATTTTCTTTTCAACTAGAAACTTGCTTACCTTGCTTACTGAGTCAAAAACAATTCCTACATACCCTTTTGTTAACGTTTTCAATTTTTCACCTACACCTCTTGAGAATAATGTTCATTTCCCAGATACAACACTACATAATTTATTTGCTCCTCAACTCAATGCAGTCTGACTGTTGAATTACCAGTCTACTAAAACTGTTCTTCTACGGACATCAATAACATTTTCCCCCACACTGTCCCAATCCTACAATTGCATTTCCGTTATTTTTAACCTCATCACTCTGTAACAGTTATCAATGATGAAAACATTTTCTTGATACTGCCTTCTACTTGACTTTCATGACACCACACATTCTCGATTTATCGTTAACATTTCTGATCATTTCTTCTCTGTCTCTTTCTTGGGCTCTCTTCTCTGACAAGTCTTGGTCCTCTTCTTAATCCACACACTCCCTCTGGGTGATTGAATCTATCACAATGACTTCAAATATGTTTTATATACAGAATTCCCAAGAATATGTTTCAAGCCTGCAGACTGTTTTCTGAGCTTCGAAAACCAAAAGTTTATTGGTTATTTCCTTTTGGATTCTCTATAAAAGCCACAAATTCAGAAGGCCCAAAGATGTCGTATCTTCCTTTCACATCTTCTCTTCCCTCATAAAATCTTATACAGGCCTCATTTCATTTTTTGTCACTGCCTTGCAGTGAGTAGAGCAAGGTAGGAACTTTGGAGTCATCCTTTTCTCTGCTATTTCCTCGCATTCATACCCTCTCTTCTTTGAAGTTCCCAGCCCTTCCACTGTCCTAGTTCAGGCACTCATTTCTTGCTTTAAATCATGCAGCAGCTTCTGAATTAATTTTTGATATACAATCACTGTAATGATAGGTGTCAACTTGACTGGACTGATGGATGCCTGGAAGGCTGGTTCATTCATCCATTTTCATACTGCTATGAAGAAATACCTGAGACTGGGTAATTTACAAAGAAAAAGAGGTTTAATGGACTCACAGTTTTACATGGCTGGCGAGGCCTCACAATCATGGTGGAAGGTGAAGGAGGACAGAAGGCATGTGTTACACGGGCAAGCAAGAAAGCTTGTGCAGGGGAACTCCCCTTTTATAAAACTATCAGATCTTGTGAGACTTGTGTACTATCAGAACAGCATGAGAAAACCCATCCCTATGATTCAATTACCTCCCACCTGGTCCCTCCCACCAAACATGGGGATTATGGGAGTTACAGTTCAAGATGAGGTTTGGTTGGAGACACAGCCAAACCATAACCACTGGTTAAGTGTTGTTTTGGGGTGTGTCTGTGAGGGCTTTGCCAGAGAAGACTGACATTTGAGTCCGTGGACTGGGAGAGACAGACTCACCATTGAGGATGATGTAGGAGGGCACCATCCAATCAGTTGCCAGTGAGGCTGGAACAAAGCTGCTGGAAGAAGGGCTAAGCAGCTTGACTACACTTCCCTTCAGTATTTAAATCCTTGCTACTTTGGCCCCTCATGCCGTGATTCATCAAACCGAACTGCTTGTATTCTTGATTCCCTATTTGTCTCATGACCTCACTACCTCTCTTCTAAGAATGCTTCAATGTTTCCCACCAAGAACAGGATAGGATTCAGACTCTAACACGTCACGGTGAATAGTTAGCCCTCTGACTACGCTTTTCTTTAGAATTTAAATTCCTGCTGCTTTGGCCTCTTATGTCGTGACTCATCAAAATGAGTTGCTTATATATCTTGAGCCCCTCTTTGTCTCATGTGTTTCTCGTAATGGCTCCCTCCTTTTTATTCATTAAGTCCCAGCTCTCATGATTTTGGAAGCAATCTCCAACTTTTTCTTTCTAGTTTGGTTAAAAGTATTTTTCTGTTGTTTGATACCATTCTGAGCCCTTTGCTGTCACTGGTAAAAGCACTTTAAGTGTCCTATATTATTCCACAATTAACTTATCATGTTATCCAGTATCAGATCTGTGGTCACCAATGTGTTGTACACACTCCCACAGAGCACACAGTTATCTATTTGTAGGTGAACAATACATAGAATTTTCTCTTTATTTTGCTTTTGTCTGTTGTTGCCTAGTTCATTTTTGTTTTACTAAAGTGTGTGTAATTTGTTAATATAAGGTACTGTATATATTTTGTAACTAAATTAACATACACAGATTAGAAACACAAGCTCAAAATCTATCTGATAGGAGTATGATATCAATGCATTTTGGAGCCCTCTGCCCTCTTTAACCACATTTTTCATGAGACAAGAGCTGTGATACTTTCAACTTGGTAATCCAATTCCCAGGCTGGAGAGATTTCTGTTATCGAAGCCAGTGTCTCTTAAACTGCTGTCTGTAGGTTACTTGGGAAAGATTTCCCTAATCTCCTGGTTAAAAATTAAACTTTTGGGGCCTTCTGATTTGAAATCTGTGATTGTGTAGATTACATTTTTTTTAACCACCAGTCTAATATCCTTATGATAATGACATTTAAAATCCCTCACTAGTTGTAAACATTCAACACACCCTTATGTGAAAGTAAAAGTTTGAATATGCAGGGGAATTAATATAGCATGACATAGTGCTATGACTGGCTGCACGGGCAGGCTCAGACTGCAGAGGGTCGGGGAGAATTAAACAGCCTAGGAGGTATTAATATTTTCTAAAGTTTCTAAGTGAAACTGTGGTTGAGTTTCTCTGTAGGAGTCAGTGCCTTAGTAAATTATTTTACCTGGTACTCATATAACAGAAAACACATACTGAAATAAAACTTGAAATATTAAAAAATGTGCAATATATATTATAATTAACCATTATTATCCACTCTAAAATCCTCACCCAGGAAAGAATTAGTGAAAGATTTTATGTGGCACACTGCATTTGCTCCTACAGAGATGCAAGGGAAGTTGTCCAATGAAATCTTGCACTTCCAAGAGTCTTCACAGACAAGGTCTTGGATCGATATCACTTGGAGCTACCAATTAATCCCAGGTTGATTAAAATTTAAAATATGGGAGAGAACACAGTGCTAGTGTGACACTAAAATCAATGTCTTTATTGATGTGAAAACAAGGAAAGTGAAGTTGGCATTATTTGCTCCTTCTTTGGACTTTCGTAGAGCAAAAGTTCTTTGCGAGTGCATTATCTCCTCTGATTTTCACATATGTCTCAAAATATGTTCTCCTTGCAGAAATAGATACTTTACAGTCTGAAATAGAGTTTACAATCTGAATTAGAAAGGTAACTTTCAGATGAAGGGTTCAGAGAGCATTCAATATGTTGGATGTTTCTGTTATATGAGTTCAGTATCAGTCATGATCCAACCAAGAAATCAAAACCATCTCAAACATTTAAAACAGAAGGAATTAAAGCTTTCACATTGTTGACATAGGTAATGTACTGGAACATTTTATTTCTTTTGATTTTCGGCATGTATTTTCTTCTATCCATATGTTACTACCATTTAATGTATTTATGTCTTCACCTTCATAAAAAGAAAATAATAGTAATCTTACCCTCTCCTCAAAGAATGGGTACACAAATTCCTATTAGTCTTTGCACTCATCTCAGATCAGAATTCCCTGAGAATGAGCAACCCAGTCCTTCAGGTTGTAACGTGCCTCCTTAAGATTTGGTCAGGTTCTTTAGAGGTAGGAAAACCCAGTACTTCATGCTGGATATGTCTGAGCTCATAGTTTGTCTGCCATTATTGGGTTTCTATGGTCTTCTATCATCCTTTGCTAATGAAAATTGAATTTAAAAAAATTAGGGGATTTAGACATAGTCTCCCGTGTTCTATTGTGTAACAGCAATATAATCTCCACCTGAAGAAATTATAGGGATTAATCTCAGCTGGAAGTGTAATTTTTTTCTTTGCCTATTGGCTTAGTGGTGTAGGGAGCCAAATACATCCTAGTGGTCATGTTTTGTTTTAATTATCTGAGGCCATTTTTGTGTCCTCCACTGGAGGCATTTTGCCCTTGGGAACGTCAAATCAGCAAAGCATCTAGTTTCAGAGATGAAAAGCAATAATGAAAGAGGGTCTATTCTTATTTGGCCCCTTCACTTTGATATAAATACCTCTGCTTCAAACAACAGGCCTTTTTTTTTTTTTTGCTTTCCTAATTGGACCCTGTTGGAAACACTGAGGATGCCCATTCCAACTATAGACTGAGGAAATGGGGAAATAGCCACTAGATGGGAGTGTGTACCCACTGGACCCACTATACACACATTCACACCAAACATCCATTTATCTAATACTCTAAATGGGACTCCAATACGATCAGGGGAACATGGTGACTTTTGTTTTCGTGTCTCCAGGGAAGAGCAGCAATCCAGGGCTTCTGTTTCCTAACCTCTGTGAATTCTGGATATTTTCTTTTCCTCACTAATACCAGGGCTACAACTTCTTTCGGGGAAGGCTTGAAAGGACATTTTTGTGTATACCCAAATAATTATTTAGGGTATCTTCCTCTTCCTCAGCCTCCCTTTCAATTATGGGTCTGCTGTGCGGGGACTAGGTTATGCTAGGGAACCATTTATTTTCAAGAATGATTGCAGAAATTCAAACCAGGTTTCTGATCACGAGACCTAGATTGTTCCCAATTATATAGATAAATTATATTTTAATAGTCTACACATATATTTAATTGCTAAGGACTCATGATCAATTAGGTACTTCCACATATCCCCAATGTTCATCCTGGCAATTGTAACTGGTACATCTCTAAATATTAAATCTTTCATTTGACTTTTCTTGGATCAGAATTTCATAATTTTTCTTTAAACTTGGAATTCCATTTTAATAGCCACATTTCCCACATCAACTCCATCCTTCAGAAAACAGTTACTTCCAGGACTGCTTAAGGGACAGGGTATCACCTTCACTAACATGCAGAACTAGCATTAGGCCCAGTAACCCAATTACTGGGTATATACTCAAAGTAGAATCAATTATTCTACAAAGAAGACATATGCATTTGTATGTTCCTCACAGCACTATTCACAATAACAAAGACATGGAATCAACCTAGGTCTCCATCATTAGTGGTTTGGATAAGAAAATTTGGTGCATATACACTATGAAATACTACATTAAACAAGAATGAAATAATGCATTTTGCAGCAACATGGATACAACTGGAAGCCATAATCCTCAGGAAATTAATGCAGTAACAGAAAACCAAAGACCACATGTTCTCACCTATAAGTGAGAGCTAAACTTCAAGTGCATATGAATGTAAAGGTGGGAACGATAGACACTGGGGACTAGCGAAGGCTGCAAAACTACCTACTGAGTACTATGCTCACTACCTGGATGGTGGTTGTACCCCAAACTTCAGAGTCATAGAATAAACCCCCCATGTAAAAAACCTGCACATGTAACCCCTGAACTTAAAATAAAAGTTGAAATTATTTTTAAAAAAGAAGCAGCCAATCTACTCTGAGGATTTGTATTATCACTACATTGTGGCCATATGATTATCATACCCTCTATTTCATATATTAAAATGTTGCTTTCATCTTAAGTAACTGCAGTTAATAATTTATCTTGTTTTATAATGGGTATCCTAGAAAAAGATTCTGCACAGAGGCCAGTGTATGGGATATTTATCAAGCAGCATCTTTGAGATATACAGCCGTGGGAAGAGGGGAGGGACATTTTGAACAATGAGGCAAGCCCAGTGTAGCCTTAGTCAACTACACAGGGACCTTCAGAATTGTTCCAAATTGGGCTACAATTGCAAAGCCTTTAAATATCTATTTGATTAGTCACTCTATGTCAGCTGCTCGTAGAAATAATGTAACCTTTTGCCCAATAACTCTCTATAGTTGAAGCAATTCATGAAGGAGCTTAGAACTAAAACTATTTTCTAGTCATATCCCTAGGAGGTGAAGCATTTCCTTGAATTGAAGGAGCTCTGGGATGCACATCACAGTATCCACAGTATTGGATTTTCTGCCTGACAGTAGATTATCACTGTGTTCACACTCAAACAAGCAAGAAATTGTATTTCAGAATCCCGTCCTCCATCCCTGTGCTTCCAGCGATGTTCAGGTACTAAGAATGGTATCAAAGTACAACCAGGAACATGAAAACCATTTTATGTATTTGGAATTGCTGGTCATGGGTAATTGAAAAATGGTGTAGTCTAAACACTAGACTAGGAGATAATCACACAGATGATAACTAGAGATCACCACTGCTTCTAGTTTGAAGAAAAAAAAAAGGAGAAGGTTAGTTTGGGAACCATTATCCACTGGAAGATGAACCATAGCAGGCCTGCACACTGGGCACTGGAGGCACAAAGAGGATACTTCCTCAGTAGGTGGTGCTTCCAGAGCTAGAAAGGGAGGAAAATAATCCGAATTCTCTTACCATCCTGACCCCTAATCTCTGCCACAGCCTCTCATTCACAAATGCTGTATATACTAGGGTAGTCTGGGAAACACACACTAAAAGTCCCAACTTACTTCCCTGCATACACAGAAGAGGAAGGCATGCTCTAAAAGCACACTACAAATATATAAAATTATGTAAATGTTAAAGTTGACAATCAATAAAAGTTTGGTTAAATAATTTAAGTGTTTTACAATTCTGCAATCTTTACGTGTGTGTATATATAAATATATATATGCATTAAATATACATGCATGTATTTCAGTTATACTTTAAAAATTGGTTTCCCAAGAGTATATAAATAAAACTCTTATTATTTTGAAACATAGTCAGCATTAATTAAAACATCATCAGAGTTCTGTATTCCACTTGGGATGTAAATGAAGAACTTGGATTGAGTTCAGAAAAGAGATACACAAAATAACTAATGTTGATGTGAATTCTATAAAATTAATCTACATTACTGGATTTATGTATAATGTAGAAATTAACAACCATGGAGATAGTGCATAAGATTTAGTGCAAGAGTTCTATAATTTCTTAGAGAATCTGAAGATAAAGAAGGGACTTACTTTAAAAATTATGTACACTGGCCACAAAGACATATGGCTTCATGGTTTTTAAAAGGTAATCTGTATGAGCTCCTTGTCTTTAGTGAGGTAAAATATTATTCGCATTTTAACAATGAGAGTAAAGAGGTTCAAGAAACGAAATTACTAACTCGAGACCTTGCAGCTAGAAAGTAACAAAGGAGAAGAATGCAGTTCTCCTTCTGAAAGAACTGCTCTGAATGTTATTTATTCTCTTTTAAATATATATGGCTTGTTTACAAATGTGAGTTTTTCCATGCCAAAAAAAATTACAAGAGGATAAAGAGTAACGTGCAAAAATAAGTTAATAAATATTGTTAGTATATATAGTAATAAATGTTGATAACATTTTGTGAAATTTCTGTCACTCATTTTGACCACAAGTACTATAATGTGTCTAGGGTCATAGTCCATATACAGCTTCACATCAACTTTTGCCATTAACAGTATCATGTGCTCTGACTGACCTTAGTAATTGAAGAATTGTCTTAACAGAATTTTAGTAGGTGCATATATTAAGATAATTCATGCTAGCTACTGCCACTGATAAACTGCATAAATCTCTGTGGCTTCACACACTAAAGATTGAGCTCTTTGTTCAGGTTAAGTCTGATGGTGCTCAGCTGGCCCACTGGTGGAGCACCTCTCCTCTGATGCCATCACAGTTGGAGATGAAAGCAAAAGAAGTACGTACTGTTTCTTATCCGACTCAAACCAGGAGTGCCACACATCACTTCTGCTCAGAGGAATTTAGCCAGAAACACTTACATGTCCCCAACTTCTTTCCATGAGAGGCTGGCAAATGTGAGGGAGCGCATTAAGCATTTGATGAGCACTTGCAGTCTTTGCTAGGGCATGACATCCAGTTTTTGGCAATACCAATCATCCTCTTAACTCATATATAATATGCATATGTGTGTATATATATGTAAATATTATATATTACTCTATATCAGTAGATGGATATATATTTGTTTTGAGATATATGTACTAAATATAGTATATAATATACATATAATCCTATTGAAATTTTTAGCTTTTTTGTTATTCTTTATTTTAACTTGCCCACTTCCTCCTTTGCTTCTCCAAATTTCATTCTTCCCAATAAGCTGAAGTACACATTTAACAGTTATAAATCAGATTGGATCACTCTTCTGTTTAGGTTTTCCAGGGTCAACAGGCATGATCTGGTGCCACCTTGCTGATGTGACTCCATCTCCCATTACTCTTCACGTTGCCTTCCATGCTGCAGCTGGATCAACCTTTATTGTGGTCTGGCATGCACTCTGCTAGCTACAGCCTTAAGGATTTGATACTAGTGCTTCTCTTTATTTGATATGTTTATCCTTTGATCATTACATAACTAGCTGTTTTCTCAAATATAGAGTACATTTTCCTCCAAAATTTTATCTACAATCAAACAAAATAATACTCTGTGGCTAACAAGGGACTTGCTATTGCATGATCTTATTGATCTTATTTAAATTCTCTGAATAAGGTTCACCATCTATATATAAATTTTTTTTCAGTTTTGTGATGCCAATTTGCTTAACTCTCTTATGTAGTGATTAATTGTGAAAGGAATGCTCTTAGTCTGCTTTTTTAAGGCTGGTTTTCCTATTTTCTAACTTTGTGGTATTAGATTTGATGCATTATATATGTTTTTTTCCGTTATTGTCCTTGATAATATGAAGATTCAAAAAAATATATAGGTAACCCTAATGGATGTGGGAACCAAGTAGTCCAACTCAGTGGTGAAATACTTTGGAGGAACATAGCCCCAGGCCAAAATAAATATATAAATAAAAACAAAAATTTCAACATTTATTTTCCTTTCCTGAAGAACATTAAAATTGATCTAACTTATCAATCTTAGCAACACTGGCATTAACCCCTCCTTTCCTATTTTCCCCAGCTGTTTTTGCTCTAATGTTTTAACAACCCAAATATCTTTTTTTCATCTTTCATTTCTTATTTATCTACCAGTTTCTTTCTTTGTTCTTCCAATTTTTATGTTCCTGCCTCCTCTGCTGTGACTTCAATTCTGTGCTTTGAAAAATCTAAGAAACTATTTGGGAAAGGCAAATTATTTTTAAAATGTGAACAAAAATGTATTTTGCAGTTAGGTGACATTCTTGGAGTCATTCTCAACATCATTTTTTGTTTGCTTGTTTTCCTTATGCCATACAGAAAATATTTCACAAATCTTGTTGATTTTACTTAAAACATTTATTTGTAACTGAAAACAATTTTAGGCTTACAGAAAAGTTGCAAAAATAGCGTCGTGAGTTCTTATATACTGCTCAATATAGTTCTTCAAATGTGAACATCTAATATTATCATATTGCATTAGTGAAAACTAAAACTTAACATTGGAACTGTAATACTAATTCATTTACAGATTTTATGTGGATTAGACCAGATTTTGCACTAATGTAATTTTTCTCTTACATATCCAATCCAGGGTCTCATTATATTTAGTCATCATATCTCACTGGTCTTCTCAGGTTTATATCTTGTTTTTCTCAATCTTTTCTCTTCGTGTTAATGACTTTTGGAGAGTACTCGTCAGATATGCAATAAAATATTCCTCAATTTGAATTTGATTTTTTTTATGACTAGAGTGAGGTTATGAATTTGGAGGAAGAATCTCACAGAAATGATACATGTTTCCCATTACATCATATTGTGTGTGTGTGAGGAGTGAAGTGCAATAATTTTCAAATAAATCTAGAATCAAATCATTTCATTTCTATCACTATTAGTCCTTTTGTCTGGGCTATTATCTTCTTTCTTCTGAATAATTGTAATCTCCTAATGGTCCCTCCCTGCTTCTTTCTCTTCTCATGTACAATGGATTATCAAAACAGCAGCCAAGAGTTTCCATTTTAAAGCGTTAATCAAATCATGACATCCTGCTACTCAAACTCCTCCAAGAGTTTGTCATTGACTTGAAGTAATATGTGGATAGACGTGACACATATATAACATTATATAGCATACATAGCCACAAATAGGCTATCATTTCATGCATCTCAAAGCTTCACCTCTCCCAGTTCACTGCTGCCACATTGACCTCCTTGTTTTCATAAACGTGTTAAGTCAGCTGCTACTTCAGAGCATGGCATTCACCCTTTTCTTGATCAGAAATGCTTCTACTGCAGAAATAGCCACAGTTTGTGACCTCACCACTTTAGGCCTATGCTGAATGTCATTTTCTGGGTGATATCCTCCATGACTTCTCTATTTAAAATAGTATCTCTCCTCCTACACTCACTATGTACCTTTTCCCACTTTTTTCTTTGATCAGAACACTTACGACCTTTTTAACTTATTTATTATGTGCTTTGTCTGTTTTCTCCGCTAACATGTAAGCTCCATAGGAGTGTGAATTTTTTTGTTAATAAAGATACCTTAATGTGGTATCTTCTGTGCCTGGAATATATAAAAGAGATAGGTGAATAATTCTTACATGAATACATGGCCTGAAAGAGGAGATGTTCAGTGTTTTTCTTTCTTTCCCTAACCTCTGGTCTCTGTTCATCTAATATCTCCTCATCTCAAAAACCTTACAGATGGTTTGATATGTACTCATCCAGGTAAAATTCTCACTGTCTACTTTAATCCAGTAAAAATATGATCTGAAATCGGTCTTAGCCCCTCTGCCTGTCTCTCTGACATTTTATTACTAGAATATATGTGAAACTAAAACCTTAATTGCATAGTGCTCTTTAAAATGTTTTCTCTCTTCTTCTCTAATACTTTTACATCATTCACACACTTCATTGAAGATGTTTGCATATCACAGAATAAAATATGTCACCTCCTATCATCTCTTCCTGTATTATTGCTTCCTTAGAGTTATGGTCTATGAGTTTTTTTTAGTTGGGGGGATGCAGATTAATAATACACGTATCTTAAATATATGGAAACAATACTCCCCCACAATGGTTTCACACTTCAGTATGCTACTGAAGAAGCTTGTGGCTCTATGCAAGATATGTATTTCTAAGCCAAACAGCAGACATAATTCAGGTCTCAATAATGCTTATGAATCTGATTTTTAAAAAATGCTTCCAAGTAATTTTGATGTAAGAGTTTTATTGGTATGTAACTATAATAGGATGAGAGTTGACAGCAAGTTCCAAAAGTAAAGGAACAGTTTCCTACATTTCAGATGCATTTTTGGTCATTTTATTTTACTGCTTGGGTTTATACTTAATATAATTCCTCCAAAATTCAAACAAATTATTTCAGGTGTTGGTAGCATTGTGAATGTTCATTTCATGTGTGCATTGTATTTGTGTATGCAGAAACACCTGTGTTTCTACGTGCTTGTGTGTCTGTGTGTGCTTGTATTTACCGGTATATTTATAAGCATTTGGAAAGAATGTAAAAGATGCTATGTAGGTTTGAATACTAAAATATTTTAATGCAAATGTTACTGGAACACTCAGAAATAAATCTGTTACAGAAAAGTATCTAATCTGTTTTAAAATCATGCTGCATAGACTGTAATTTATTTTAGCATGGTCTTCTTAGTGACAAGAAAGATATTCCTCTTTCTTATGGGCACCTAAATAAATTAAAACCCCAAATATTCTGTTTTTAAGATCATTTTAACCAACAAAAATCTCCCTAATGAAATCGTGTTAGGTTTAATGATATCGTACTGAAAAGTACAATAAACAATAGTAGGTAGAGTGTTCAAAAAGGCTTGGCTTTTTAAATGACCTTACAAATTAAAGCTAATTGACAAAGAAAATGACACTGTATAACCATTAAATATAGTCATCATTTTATTGGTATTTAATCTCAGAATAGTGTGTTGTGGGTAATCTGAGGAAAGCTTGCAATTTTAAAATGGAAGTTGAAGTAATGAGTGTAATGAAAGTGCAAAATAATAAGGACACAGTTGGGCAATTTGTGTTGCCACTTAAAATCCTCATCCTCCCTTCTTTTTTCCAGCACATGCTGAAAGAGCAGGCTGCCAAAGACTAATGCAGAGTCATTCTCATCTGCTCATTTTATTTCTATTGCCAATTATCCTTAATTATTGAAAACTTTTTTTTAGGGTGTAATGGATACTGAAATGTTAGTGTGCTCATTAAACTGAAACTCTACACAGAGCAATCGATCCTGATAAGCACTGGTTTGTTATAGTTCTAAAATTTCAAGTATTCCTTACTCTATTAACTTCAAATTCATACTCCACAAAACATTTACTCAGAATTAATAAGTATTTTTTTAAAGCCAAAGAGGCCTCACAAAATGGCTTAAATGATATAAAATGTAAGAATAATTTAAACTGGCTTGTGTGAAGGACAATCAGTCCAAATTCGGCCTTATATGAAAGCAGCAAACCTTTAGAAAGAAGCAAAATATTTCAGATGTCACCAGGAAATTCTGTGTCAGTACTACCTTACTATAAAAATGTACCCCGTTCGTATTCCAGCAAACTGGCATCAGCTGATAAAAGCTATGACAAATGATAAACTCATACACATATCTTGCATTATGGAAGTGATTTTATTGTAGATGTGACTATGCATGTTTGCCTCTACTTGTACTCAGAACTGAACAAGCATTTTCTAGAATTTCCTTTTCTGTATGGCTTTGAGTTTGCATTAGCCCTAGGAGACATCCTCTCCTTGGCCTTTGAATTACATGCATCAATGCCTCCACCCGGCCACCCACAGCACCAGGTTTGAAGGTGTCAGAACACAGGCCCAATAAGTCCTTGCAGGTTCCAGTTATCCTCGTGGGATCCAGTTTACCCTTGCTCTTCTGCACATTCAGCTTTCCTTTCCAGCTGTCAATCCTGTTGACCTACAGTAACCTCAGGCTCAATACCAGATGCAGAAGCACCATCTTACAGAGAGTGCTACAACATTTCCTACAATTGTGGAAAATCAGAGCCATATAAAGAGTTATTTATGTTAAAAATCAATAGCAGTTTGACTTCACTGTTCAAAGTTTGGCTGATTGACCTGCAACTCCCCCTTTCTCTGGAAACTACTAGAAGATTGCTCTACCAGAATGAGAGAGTAAATGAAAGGAAGACATAGAATCCTTATCTTCGTTTGGGGGCTACACCAAATACCATAAACTGGATAACTTATCAACAGCAGAAATTGGTTTCTCACTGTTCGGGGTCTGGGACATCCAAGATAAAGTGCTGGCAGATTCAGTGTCTGATGAAGGCCCACTTCTTGGTCCTTAGAACCATGCCTTCCCATTTTATCCTCACACGGTGGAAGGGGCACACTAGTTCTCTGGGAATTCATTTATGAGGATACCAATCCCAAAGGGCTCTGTTCTTATGACCTATTCACCATCATACTGCTTATTAGGTTTCAACACATAAACTTGGGGGAAACAAAACCATTCAGACTATAGAAATCCCCAAAACTTGGATCCAATGATAAAGAATTTCATGATATAGATAAAGTGAAATCCCAGAATAATGGCTCTTAAAAATATCCAGATGGCAAATAATATAGTTTGGAATATAAGTGCAATGGATTGTAATACAATAATTCCACGTAAAAGGAATCAGATATATTCTTATGTTGCCGAACACATTTAAGGAAGGATTTTTCTGTATTAACAGAAATACTTGGAATCAATTAAGAATAAGTACCTTTAGAAAGCTAAATAACAAAGTAAAACAAATGGGCAAATATTAAATTATGTACCGTATGTAAAATACGTACACTCCATCCCGACATCCTCAAAGTCTTAACTCACTTCGGCATCAACTCTAAGTCGAAAATCTTATCTAAATATAATCTCTTAAATATAATCTACTAAAATATCTCAAAGCTCATCTAATAAATCATATATATGTTGGCTATTGTGAATTCCAGGTCTGATTAATCCTGGAGCAAAATTTCTCTCCATCTGTGGACCTGTGGAAGATAGAAAACAAGTTATCTGCTTTGAGGATACTATGAAGGGACAGGCATAGGATAAAGATGCCCATTCATAAAGGGAGAAAAATGGAAGAGCTGCTGGTTTAAAGCTAGTTTGTAATCCATCAGAGAATATTCCCCTAGATGTCCTGAGAACAATCTTCTGTAGGTTGATGCTCTGTCCTGTCGGCTTGCTGGGGTGATGGCTCTGTTCTCTTGGCCCACCAGGACTGTGGTTAAGGCCTCTTCATTTATTGCTCTGCTTCAGGAGTAATTTTCTTTCATTTTGTCCTGCCTCTGTCCCTTTCAGCCCAGGCTGGCAATGTTTCTGCTGGCATAAAATTCTCAAAACTCTATTATGAAAAGCAGACTCCCCTGCAATTCATGAGGGTCTAAACCATCAGACAAGAGGGTCCTCCACAGACCATTCCTGAATAACTGCATCTGCATATCTGTCTTCTGCTGAGAAGGTTGGTTGAAAACATGAGTCACACAGCTAACCTCTTTAGCAAAAGTTTGTGTTCTTTCAGCCACACACTTGGCTCTGTCTCCAGATTATTCTACCTGAATAAGCTGAGAATTGTGCAATCATCAAATGCTGGTATCTTTATGTTTAATAATTTATTCTTTAATGTATCTTTTTCTTCTCATGTTTCACTGTTAGCAACAAAGAGAGACCAAGCTGCATATTCTACACTTTGATGGGAAAATTCCTTAGCTAAATGTCCAACTGCAGAGCATACAAGTTCTACCTTCCTCTCAAAAGAAGAAGTCAGTTCAGGTAAGTTATCTGCCATTTTATAACAAGGATTGCTTTTACTCCAGTGTCAATAATAAGTTTCTCATTTTCTTCTGAGACCCCACCCAAAGCACCATTATTTATTTATTTTTATTTTTATTTTTTGAGACAGGGTCTCACTTTATCACCAGGCTGGAGTGCAGTGGCACCATCTCTACTCGCTGAAACCTCTGCCTCCCAGGTTCAAGCAATTCTTGTGCCTCAGCCTCCCAAATAGCTGGGACTACAGGTAAGTACCATGACGCCTGGTATATTTTTGTATTTTTAGTAGAGATGGGGTTTCATCACGTTGGCCAGGCTGATCTTCAACTCCTGACCTCAAGCTATCCACCTACCTCGGCCTCCCAAAGTGCTGGGATTACAGGCGTGAGCCACCACACCTGGTTACAAAGCACCTTTAATGTTCATATTTCTAGCAGCAGTCTGATCATGAAAATATATGTACTTTTTAAGCTGATGGAAGCTTTCTCTACTGCTCTCCTGTTCTTTTTGGGCCTTCAACAGAATTTCCAGTAATATCTATATTTCTATGAATGACATCTTCAAGATGATCTAAATATATTGTATTAAATGTTTCAAAATTCTTCCAGCTGCTACCCATTATCCAATTCCAAAACGATGTCCACAGTTTTAGGTATTTATTAGAGCAGCACCTCACTCCCTGGTACCAAAATTTGAATTGTTGTGCTAGGCTGTCATAATAAAATACCAGAATCTGGGTGGCCAAAATCAAGGACCATACTCTCTCTAGAATCTATAGTGTAGAGTCTTTCCTTACTACTTCCTTGCTTCTGATGGATGCTATCAATCCTTGACACTCCTTGGCTTGCAGCAGCATTACTCTAATCTCTGCCTTTATCAATGGCAATTTCTTTATTTGTCTCTGTGTCCAAATGATCTTCTTTTATAAGGGCACCGGTCATTTGGATTAGGATCATTCTAATTATTTTTTTGATAACATCTGCAGATTTTTTTTAACTAATTAATTTATTTAATTTTTTGAGATGGAGGCTCGCTTTGTCACGCAGGCTGGAGTGCAGTGGTGCAATCTCAGCTCACTGCAAGCTCAGCCTCCCAGGTTCATGCCATTGTCCTGCCTCAGCCTCCCGAGTAGCTGGGACTACAGGCGCCCACCACCACGCCCGGCTAGTTTTTTGTATTTTTAGTGGAGACGGGGTTTCACCGTGTTAGCCAAGATGGTCTTGATCTCCTGACCTCATGATCTGCCTGCCTCGGCCTCCCAAAGTGCTGGGATTACAGGCGTAAACCAACACGCCTGGCCATCTGCAGATTCTATTTCAAAATAAAATCACATTCACAGGTATTGGGGGTAGGATTTCAACAGATCTTGTGTGTGTGTGTACGTGTTTGTGTGTGTGTGCATGCATGTGTGTGTGTGTGTGTGTGTATGTCACAGTTTGACCCATAATAATGTGATAGTTTAGGATAATAATTCAAATTAAATTGAGATACACATGGATTCTAGTACATTTCTGTGACAACTTTCATGCTTGTCTTGGTTTGAATTTCATCCTATGTGAAATGCAGTGGCACAATAGGTGCTATCTCTATTTTATTGTCTTATATTTCTCTTCTCTATATTAAAAATGAATAAAAACCAAAGCTCTATCTACAGGAACACACAATAACAAAGATAGTGAAAATTAAGTCTACCTTGATTCCAGGTCTGTCATGCATTTTCATCTAATGTTTTCTCCAACCTATATAAAGTTTTAATTTTTGTTCTTTTGTTACAAAAACTGAATGCATAAGTAAATGAGAACTTAAAGCATTTCTCAAATATGAGTAAAACCTAGGTCTTTCATCTTAATATGTGGTGGGAATTCTGGAAATCAACTTAGGCTACAGAAGATAGACATATAAAATTATGTATTTTTAAAATCAAAGTGATATAACAAACTGATTTATTTGGTTACTCTTCAATTTCATAGGGACTTTAAAGTAGTTCATGAAAATTATCAGAAACAAATCTGATTTCTTTTTTTTTTTCAATTCACAGGAGCAGTAACTCCCAAAGAATGTAAAATATAGTTTTGTAGGTTGGAGCAGAGAAGGTTGAAATTTATTTTCCTAGCTACAACATCATCAGATTTGAAAATTTCAGAGTTGAATTTGTAAATTATCATGCAATACATGAAGGTCACTCTCAGAGTTAGACAAATGTTATGTCTTCATTTTCTACCCCTGTTTTTATCTTGTTCCTTCTTTTCTTCTTATGCAATTTACTTTCAGCTCCTCCAAAGATTTTTAGGTACTTACTGCTCTAGCTTTGTGTCCTGCTGAGCTAAAACTTTCTCCCAAGTTTATCTCTGCCTGCACTCCTTGTACTCAAGATCAAATTTTACTGTGTATTATCTTGTATCCTTTTTATAATTCTGAAAATGTTGATACTTATGACACTCAAAGAAGACAGATTCAATAGTAGTAATCTTTAACTCAGGACTGGCATTGTTATTCTTTTCATTGCAAGGGAGCATACTAAGGCTTGAAAAATTAAATTAATCATTCAATGAACTTTGTTTTATTCACTCTTGTTTATTAGGCACTGTCTTAAATAATGAGAATAGGAAAAATTAACTTTTTGACAAATGCCATAAATGGTAACAAGTGCATAAAAATGAACTCATCCTTATATTTAGTTCATATCATTTTTTCTTTTTACTTGATTTTTTTAACCATTTCTTTTTACTAGAAAGTAATTGAATCATACCTACTTCAAATGCTTCTCTAATTCTGACTGGTACCTTACCACACTCTCTTTTTTGCAATTGGTTATTCTGGTTTTAAAGGATTTAGAAGTGAGACCATAACATGAGAAATTTCCATTGGAACATTTTCTCAAACTGCGAAACAAAATAAAGCAATTTTAGTGCTTTTCCTATTTTTATTTGATATCTAACTAGAACACATGAAATCCAATCTGCTCATATTTAAATAGCACAGTGTCAATGGGTTATTTCCCAAGAGACACCATACTTAAGGCAACTTTAGCTTCACTTTGAAAGATCAGAAAACCACAATTCTCTTCTTATGGTTTGTAAACATAAGATTTTATATATAGTATGGAATAAAAATGGAGAATTTTAATTTTTCTTTTTAAAAATATGTTTTATTAATGCTATGACTTGACAAACAAAATAATTTCATTTTTCAACTTCAAATGCCCCAAGGTATTTTAAGTGTATTACATTTAGTGTCTATATAAATTATTTTTAAATTTCAGATCATTTTGATGTAATGAGATTCTTTCACAAATCTTTCCTTGGTAATCAAGAGTGGCTGCAATTATTAGTATCTGAATGGCAGAAAACTGATAGTTTTTGATACAATCACTAGAGATGGGTTGTTGCATTTTTAGTAAATATAAACTAATTTTAATATTCAATTAATTATAATTGCAATGTTTTATAACTCATTAGATGACTTCAGAAAATGCTCTTATCTGCCTTTAAATGTGGCATTTATTGACTTTCTGTATGATCCCAAATAAATAATTGAAAAAATAAAGTGTTACTGTGCTCCAACACATTGTTTTGATATTAGAAATTGATCCTATAGCCATATTTTCACATTTATTGAGACACATAAAATTAATGCTTTCATTTTAAGCAATTAAGAGTTGTTCATTTGAATAAGTCAATTCTTTTGCTAGGATCTATTATTTTATATTGTTTTATAGCTAGTTCTATTTCTATGATTTTTTTATTTTCAAACTGTATTATTTGGCATTGAACTTCTTGTTTTCAACTCTTTAAAGGCTAATGGCTTGGTTTTTATTTAAACTCTTTGGGCATCTTGATTTCTGATTTGAGCTCTTTGGATAATTATTTATTCAAATGTTCAATATTTATTCAAGATTACTAAATACTCTGAAACCATTAATTTGTTTATTTCTTAAAAAATGCAAAAATATATGAAGAGATTATAATTGGCATATATACTTAAGTTTGTTTGTATATCTGTTTTTGCTTGAAATATGTTATAAGAAATAAACAATCAATTCTAAAATTTTGTTAAACTTGTAAGTGGTATTTGAAGATTTGAAATTTCTAGATTTTTAAACTTACTTGGACAAATGATGCTCGTAGATCTTTGTTCTTAAATTTTACAATGGGAATAGAAGGGAATAGGGATGGTGGGAGGTTACTAGAACTTTTCTCTGTGAGATATGATTTTAAAGAATGGCACGGGAAATGGATAAAGATGAATCAATTGTATTGCAGTAACAAATACAATAATAAATCTAGGGCAAGTTATGGAGAGCTTTAAACATGCAAATAGATCACTTAGACCTGGTCTACTTTGTGGAGTGGGGAAGACACCTTTGTCTGTCACCTATTTACTTGATCTCATTCCTTATTTACATAAAAATAAATAAAGGAAAATGTCACCAAAATGCATGGAAATAATGAATGAATTTGCTAAAAATCAATGGAAAGTAGAACAAAGGCATGATTGATTGGCATTCAAAACTAAGCAAAAGATAAACTAAAAAATAAATGAATGCTGTAAACCAGATTCAGCAAATTTTTATGTGAAGGCTCAAATAGTAAATGTTTTAGGCCTTCTGGGCCTTATGTTTTTCTGTTACTACTATTCAACTCTGTTATTGTAGTGTGATTGCAGCATTATATAATATGTAAATGAATCAGCATGTTATGTTCTAATAAAACTTGATTTAAAGCCAGCAAGCAAACAAAGAATAGACAGGTTGCAGTCAGGATTTGGTGTGTAGAACACAGTTTGCAGACCTTTGTTTTTTGTAGGCAATAATATCATGCATTCTTTGAACACCAATGCCTAAAGCTACCTTTGAAAATTAATTACTTTAGAAAGATTTAGTGCCTTTTATAAATCTCAGTGGCATATCTTCAAGCTCCAAAATATTTATTCTAAACAATGGAAAATTGACTCATACAATAATTATTACATTTGAAGAATTGGTCTGGAACTGGAAGTTTACTTAGCAAAGACCTAGTCTTTCTATTAAATGGATGAGAAGATGGTAGGTCAATATGCTATTTTCCATGTCAGTGTGCTGAGATGTCATTTATAGTTAAGTGGTTCGACTATCTCATGATTTAACATCTATCTGGTCATAAAACCATACATTTATTTAAGTTAATGAATTTTTTTTATTATTATTATTTTGAGACGGATTCTCCCTCTGTCACCCAGGCTGGAGTGCAGTGGCGCCATCTTGGCTCACTGCAAGCTCTACCTCTCAGGTTCACGCCATTCCCCTGCCTCAGCCTGCCGAGTAGCTGGGACTACAGGCGCCCGCCACTATGCCTGGCTAATTTTTTTGTATTTTTAGTAGAGAAGGGGTTTCACCGTGTTAGCCAGGATGGTCTCGATCTCCTGACCTCGTGATCTGCCGGCCTCGGCCTCCCAAAGTGCTGGGATTACAGGAGTGAGCCAAGGCGCCTGGCTGAATATTCTTTACATATAAAAATGTGCAAAAATATAAAATCGAACTTTTAACTATTTAAATTATATATCGCCTAGTTTGGCGATATGTTTTAAATTCAAGCTTAAAACTAAACTCAGAAAGGTTATGTGGATCAATTATGTATTGCTACAGTTATGGAAAATAAATCATGTGCCTTAAATCAGTAAGTATTCATTCAGTTCACGAGTCTATAGCTTGACAGTTTAGTCTGGGTTCACCTAGACTCCCTCATTTGTCTGATGATGAGGTAGAGTTTGGCACTTTGTGAGATTACCGGGTAGATTTGTCTCCTCCATTTACCTTAGTATTGATCCGGCTATCACTGGAATGCCCTTGTGGTAAAGGCAGAAGAACAAGAAAGCAGATGGAAAGGCAAAGTTACATGATAAATGTCATGAATATAGGGAAAGGTAAAAAATTCAGGGTATTGATTCAATCACGTTTTCAATTAGCGTATGTTGATAAGTAAACGCATATTTTGCAAATTTGCAAACATTACTGTCAAAATACAGTGTAGTTTCAAATTCTTAGAGTCGATCTCTGAATTTATACTAAAATAACAATTTTCTGACCTGAATTGCAGGCTTAATAGAATAATAAATGTAAAGTGGTGTTATATTTCTGGTGAAAGGAATAATTAATTGGAGACTAGAGAAATAAAGAAAATACATTTTAGGTTACAACATTTATTTTATAATTTTAAAGCAAAGTTTCATTATTCACTTAGAATAAGGATGCTTTGCAGACTCAACTCTCTATAGCCCCTTATACTTACTTTCTTTTGAAGTAAAAAATGAGTTTATAATTTATTTTCATTTTCTATTTCATCTTGTTTTATGGCTCATTATTAATGTTAAAAGAAGTCAGGTAAGAAATTTGTGGTGTGTATGAATGATGTTACAAAAATCAAGACACTGTGTGCCATGTTCCTTCACATTTATATTTGATCCTCTATGCTGACAGCTAGAACAATCTGTTTTTGTCTGTACAGTAAGCATATATGATTAAAGCACATGTGGGATAAATTTTCAAGCTACCACTTGGGGTTTTTTAGACTTGCATCTGTCATTAATGTCATTAGAAGCCAAATCGCTAGAATCTTTCCTTACTCTGACATTTTATCCCATATGAAGCACACAAAAGAAGCAACATACTGTTACTATTTTCTGTTTCAATTAAATAGTTTGTATGTGGGTAACATTTGAGTGCTAAAGATGACAGATCCTATTCTCCCAGGTAACAGCATTGCAATTTAACTCATTATACATGAACACTTACATATACACTCTGCTGATTCAAAATTATATGTCTTCAGAAATAAAACCTCTTTTATGCAAATGTCTAATTTATAGATAGTCATTCAAGAATTTCTAACAACTTCTAATGCTTCCACTGGAATCAGAAGCACTTAACATTTCAATTCAAATTATTCTTTTTGTATACTTTGTTTTTAAAATGTCCTTGTAAATGAGATTTTAGATGTGTAATAGAACATTGAACAATGAAACTACTTTTCTCATTTTAATGTTAATAGTAATTGGACATATTACATTATTTTCAGAGTCTAAATTACATACTGAGAATACATGAGTTATTTTGGTTTAGTAGGGTTCCAGTTATTTCACTAACCTTATGTTTTATTACATAATTTAGAATTTGAGTTGCACTCAAATCTCTATCTACATGACCTTAACCATTTGAAGCTTCACTTTACTCATTGGTAAAATGTCAACTTCATTGGTTAGTTTTGAGAATTGAAGGAAGTAATACACATAAAACACTTTACCTTGTATCTGTCACAGAGCTAGCACTCAACACATAGTAATTAATATTATTGTAAATAGTGACTTACTATTATCACATGTTAATTATAAAATTAATATAACTATAACTCCTTTGAAATGTGAAGGACCTTGTGCTATTGAGAAGAAGAAAACAAAAGAGGAAATTGTCAAAGAGATGTCTTTCTCGTTTAGACTATAACTCGTTCCATGTGACCTAAACCACATGAATAATTAACTCAGTTTAGGGAATTTGCAGAAACTATTGCTGAGGATAAATATAATGTTAGAGAACAAATTAAGGCTTGAAGGTGTTTTCTAAGTGGTTTAGATAAGTTACCAATACAAATGATTGTAGGAAAATTGTTAGAATAACTGTAGATAATTATAGCAAAGCAAGAACAGTTTGGAGAGAGCAAATAATCCACTAGTGTCACAGGGCTTAGTAAAATCTTAAGTGTCTAGTTTAATCCCCCTCCTCAATACTACTTGCAAGAAATTCAATAATCTGTCTCTTAAAAATCTCTCCCACCTCATTTTTGTCTGCCTTCTCATTCATTATGCAAACAGTTGAGTTGCTATATTGTTCATATGCATTCATTTATGTTTCTAAAATGATCATTTCTGGTGTTCTACCTGGTAACTGCAAAGCCACTTTAAAGACTCAGTTCCAATCTCATTTATTTTTTAAAGATTTTTCTGACCAGATCCAAAAAATACTAGCCAGTACTTCCTTACGTTTCCTATTGTGTATTAAAATACAGGGCTAACAAATCTGTCAAAGTTTATTACACATACTCAATTAAAAGTAAGTCTATCTCTAACTTGAATTTATAGACTGGAATGTAGAGATTTCTATCAAAATTTGTATGTTAGCTTTAGAGATGAAAAACATATTTTATTAATAAATGATGATTTCTCAATCAATATCTCTGTAATTTCACGAATGAGAACTACTACAGTTGAAAATATCATTAGTTGCAATAATCTAAGAGGTTTGAGGACTACAGTACCATAACCTGACCAGGAGGTTTAAGGTAAGAATATTCAACAAAAGATAGGTGTGCTTACAAGTAAAGCAGTGTTTTGGAAAGATAATAGGCAGTTTTGATTGTCATATAGCAGTACTATTTTAATGAGTTGAGCAAAGGGATAAACTATGTTTAATAATTACGGATTTAATTGAATTAAACACTGGAGCATTTACCTCAATGAGATTAGGAGAGATCAGATCCCTGGACTATCTAATGGGCATACTGCTGGCATTTAATTTATTTCAATTAATATTTATTTAGCTCACTCTGTGCCAAGAAACTTCCAGTCTCTGATCTTGGGCTTTCCTCCCTGATGAGAGAATTTCCAACTGATATAAGAACATATCATGGAGAAAATAAGTCATAGCAATATCTATTATTTTCAATCTTTTTTCTTCTTTTTTTTAAAAAAATCATCTTTATTAATATTTAGTGACATAAAATAAATTCCGTATATTTAGGGTGTACAATGTGGTAAGCTTTGATATTGCCTACACTTACAAAGCCCTCACCAATACCAAGATAATGAATATTTTCATCGCTCCCAAAAGATTCAACATACTCTTTTGTAATTCTGACCTCCTGACCTCACTCTCCCAATTCTTAGGCATTGACCTTTGGCTTTTTGTCACCATAGATTATGCAGTTTGCATTGTCCAGAGTTTTACATGGGTGTAATCACACTTTATGAAATCACTTGTCTGGCCTCTCCCATTCACAGTCATTATTGTGAGATTATCCATGTTCTGGTGTGATGCAGCTCTTGTCTTACATTTTACTTATAAACATGTTATAAACTCCATAATGTATTGTATTTTGTTTAAATAATCAAATATATTTTAAATAATTAATTTAATTTAAATAATTAAATACATTTAATTTATAAGAAAAAATACAAATTTACCCATGTAGTTACCATTTCTGAGACTCTTGGTCCCACCATATGCCATTTTTATTCTACTTAAAGAATGTCCTTTAATATTTCCTGTGTTGGGCTACTTTCAATGTTTGTATATCTTAAAAAGTCTTTAGTTTGCCCCTACATTTAAAATATATGTTGTCTGGTTATAGAATTGTAATTTATATCCTCTTTTATGTCTCCACTGTAAGACATAAAAGTGGATATAAGTTGCTTTAAGTTGCTCTATTGTCTTCTTGATTTGTTTCTGAAAAGAAATATGCAGTAATACTTAAGTCTCTTTCTTTGAAAGTACTATAGCATATCATTTTCCTCCCTTGTTGCTTTTAAGATTTTTCTAAACCATGTATTCGAGGCAATTTGATTATGTGAGGTTGAGGGACCACAGAAACATGAAGTCAAACATGTTGAGCTTCTTGGATCTTGGGATTATTGTTTCTATCAAAACCAAAATTGTTTCAAACGTTTTTCTTTTTCTCAAATTTTTTATTCATATTTTGATTCAGAGGGTAATGTTCAGGTTTGTTACATGGATATATTGCATGATGCTGAGGTTTTGGTTTCTAATGATCCCATTACCAAGAATAACATGGTACCTGGTAGTTTTTCAAACCCTATCCCCGTCTCTGCCTTCTCCCTTCTGGAATCCCTGGGGTGTATTACTCCCATCTTTGTGTCTGTGCAGACCCAATGTTTGGCTCCCACTTATAAGTAAGAGTATTTGGTTTTCTGTTTCAGCATTACTTTGCTAAGGATAAATGACCTCTGGCTGCATTCCATGCTGCTGCAAAGGACATGATTTTGTTATTTTTGATGGTTGCATAGTATTCCACGGTGTATATGTACCACATTTTCTTTATCCGACCCACTGTTGGTAGGCACGTGTCTTGATTCCATGTCTTTAGTATTGAGAATAGTGCTGCAATAAACATATGAATGCAGATATCCTTTTGGAAGACTGATTTATTTTCCTTTGGTGAAGGAAAAGCAATGGAATTGCCGGGTTGAATAGTAGTCCCATTTTAAGTTCTTTGAGTAATCTCTAAACTGCTTTTCACAGGGGCTGAACTAATTTACATTCCCACCAAGAGTGTGTAAGTGTTTCCTTTTCAACACAACTTCTTTAACATTTGTTGTTTTTTGACTTTTTATTAATAACCATACTAATTGGTGTGAGATGGTATCTCATTGTTTTGATTTGCATCTCTCTGATAATTAATGATGTAAGGCATTTTTTCATGTTTGTTGGGTCCTTGTGTATCTTCTTTTGAGAAGTCTCTGTTTATGTCCTTTGCCCAATTTTTAATGGGATTACTTTTTTCTTGTTTATTTGAACATCCTTATAGATTCTGGATATCAGTTATTTATGAGACACAGTCTGTAAATATTTTCTCTTACTCTGGATCTTGTCTGTTTACTCTGTTGATAGTTTCTTTTGCAGAACAAAAGGTCTTTAGATTAATTAGGTCCTATTTGTCCATTTTTGGGGGGTTGCAATTGCTTTTGTGAGCTTCATCATAAATTCTTTACCTAGGCCAATGTCAGAAATTATTCTTGAAGTTTATTTTTGGCTCTGTCTCTTTAAAGACTCCAATTATAATACACACATATTAAATTGTTTTAAGTTATCTTTTAGTTTATTGGTACTCTTCATTATTTGGTGATTCTCTTTTCTTTGTGTTTTATATTTGTTATCTGCAAATTCATTGAAATTTTACCAATAATCTCATTCAATATTTCTCAATTCAGATATTTTATGTTTCTTTATTAGAAGTGGTCATTTTATAGTTCCACTATAACTGCTTAACTTTTTAAATATCTCAGCACAGTTTGAAAAACTATTTAAATGCCTTTGTCTGCTAATTTTAATAACTTATTTCTTAGTTGGCTTTAGTTGTTTAACTTTTCTCTTCTATGGGTCATATTTTATTTATTTATTTATTTATTTATTTATTTATTTATTTATTTATTTATTTTTTGCTTCTTCTCATGCCTACTAGTCTTTGATTAGGTACCAAAAATTGTGAATTTTACATTGTTGGGTGCTGGATATTTTAGTGCTTTTAAATATTTATGACTTTATTTTCATATGCAGCTAAACTACTTAGAAACAGTTTAATCATCTTGATTCTTGCTGTTAAAATTTTTTATATGGGATCAGAGCAGCATTTAGTTCAAAGTAAATTATTCCCCACGATTAAGGCAATACCCTTCTGAGTATTCTACCCAGTATCCTGTGAATTATGATGATTTATCAAACTGATAATAGGCTGGGGGCGGCCGGGTGCAGTGACTCACGCCTGTAATCCCAGCATTTTGGGAGTCAGGTGCAGGAGGATCACTTGAGGTCAGGAGTGCGAGACCAGCCTGGCCAACATGGTAAAACCATATCCCCACTAAAAACTAAAAAAATAAAAAGATAAATAGCCAAGTGTGGTGGCGGGCACCTGTAGTCCCAACTACTCAGGAGACTGAGGCAGGAGAATGGCTTTAACCCAAGAGGCGGAGGTTGCAGTGAGCCGAGATCACACCATCGCACTCCAGCATGGGCACAAGAGTGAAACTCTGTCTCAAAACAAACAAACGAACAAACAAGCAAACAAACAAACCAAAAACCCAGCTGGGGGCATGCACACCTCAGGTAGCTTTTGCTTGGTATCAGGTAGCTCACTCATGTGCCTGTGTTCATCAGTAATCAAATGAACATTCAAGGGATCTCTTTTCAGATTTGAACTTCTCTGTGCAACTCCCTCCTTTCTGGTTTTTTACCCTGCAAATTCTATCTAGGTCTGTTGTCCCAGATTTTCAGTTTTGCTTTATCAACCTAGAAGTCCACTGGGTTCAACATTGGTTTCCTCTCACAATGCTAGAACCCAGAAACAGTCTTAAGACAGTAAACTGAGGTCATAGAGCTCATCTCATTTGTTTCCCCTCTGTCAAGAATTAGTGCCCCTCATTGCCTGATTAGAGGGAGTACTCAGGGTTAGAAGTAGAGAGAAGAGTAAAGGCTGTGTTTACTGTCAGAAGACATGGAATATTATAACCAAGTTCCATATAAGAAATAGGAATAAAGTTGGAAAGAGGATAGGATTCATTTATATTCATTTGTTTACCATTTTTTTCCAAAACTGGGAGAATCTAGACCTTCTTCCTATACAAATGGGATTAATGTAGTAGATAGTGAGTAATTGGTAAAACAAAAGAGAAGATCACTTGATTGACAGTTCTTGAGAACATTTTCAAAGTGGAATTTGGGTACAAGTGGAGAATACGAGTTTCAATAGGAGCAAATAAACTTTATATCCTAAAAAGTACATGCTACACAGGCAGTATGGTATAACAATTTGGAATATGGACTGTCGTTATGTCACATACAGTTATCTGTAAAATGGTGCTAAAAAATAGCAATTATGTCACGGGTTTTTTGTAGAGATTATAATGTCATGAGACATGGAATAATGCAAGCCCAAAGTGAACACAACATAGTACCTAACAAATGTTAGCAGTTTTTATTACTATTTCTCACAACTGGAAAGTCACTTGTGAAATTAGTATCATAGAATAATTACGCAATTTTGAGTGCTTATTTGAGTTTAGCTTCCAGAAATTTACAGAGGCCAATTACAATATTGCCTCAACATTCTCCACCATCTTTAAGTTGTAGATATATAAATGTTGTTACTAGTTTTTTAAAGCCTGCATTTTTGCTTTCCCAGGTAAAGGATTTGAGGAGTTTTATGCAAGGCAGTCATAAATATTCTGGACAATGTAATGCAAGTGGGTGAGATGGAAATGAAACATATTAACACAATGATTGATGGTGAAAACATGATAGAGTTTAGATGTTGAAGGTATTAATCACGTGACAGAACTACTGATTTGAACCTATGTGATCTAGAAGGAAATGATGTAGTCAGAGATTGGAATACCAGTAGCCAGGAAATTTTGGAAGGTTACAATTATTGTTGAGAGTATGACCATGAGAAATTATGACTATGAGAATGGATTGTTGCAAATGAGGAGGCTGACATCAGAGGGGGAAAGGTGCTAAATAAATATAAACATGTATTGAAACATCATAATTTATGATAAAATGAATAGTGAAAAAACTGATGCAGGTTCTAGGAACGTTAATAAATAAGAAGAAAGGGTCCATGGGGGATATTAATAATGATAGCAACAAAGAAGGGTATTAGTAGATAAAAGTAATGGTATAAATGTTAAAGAAAGTTTGTCTTCCTTAGAAAGAAGAAAGAGAAGTGCTTTGGAAATAAATGTAAGTTTCACATATACAGTGAAATTGTAAAAAATGAAATCAAATTTAAAAATTGATACTTTAAAAACTAGATAAACTTATGTCTGGGCCACCTAAATATTTTTCTTACTTTTTGTTAGAATTTTAAGTTATAGTGATGCTAGATGAGAGTTATATAAGGTTGTTGTAAGGAGTAGTGCAATACATGAGAGAGAAGTAATCATATAACATTCCTCCCAAAGTCCCCAGGATATTTTTCTCCAAAGCAGAGGACTTCTAATTGAGAAATATTGCACTAACATAGTTTAAATTATTATGTTATTTTGTAACCATTATTCATTGACCATTGGTTTCATTATGTTGTTGAACCTTCAAAACCATTCTATTTGAAAATTCCATTCAAAACCAATTTTTTTTTTCTAAATTAAATATGTAACTTTATGTAATTTTTTAAAAATCATTTTGGATAGAGTTTTTAAATAGCATACCCCAAAATGATAGTTGCTTTTATTTTTGACAAGGTATAAATTCAAAACTTTATGCTAACTTGTTGAATTGGACTAAAGAAATCAAACCACTATTGAAATTAATTATACTTAGGACCATCTGATGACAGCAAAGTAAAAGTCATTATTCAACTGCTGTTTTCAACTGACAACAAGAATGTGCTAGAATATCTACACAATCATAATTATTTTAAGCCCTTTAGTGAACTAAGATTGCAAAAGAATCTAGTGAACTGAAATCCAGAAAATTACAAGCCTCTCTTTGGAGAGGGGAAACCCACACTGCTTTCATGTTTGGTAGAGCAGCATGAGGAAGGGGTTTAAAATTCCAGGGATCCCCAAACATAAAAGAACCACATGCCAATTCTTTCTCATAGACCGAATGCCTACAAAGCAATTAGTGGCAAGGGAGAGATACTGAAAAATGTTCTCTTTGAAGCACTGGTCCTACTATGATCTGAGACAAGAGTAGATGACCTGGGAAAAAACTTTGCATACTCCCTTCCTAAGCCTGAGAATGAGGCAATGAAGTGCCTTCACTGGAGGAATGGCAGCAGAACTGAGAGAAATCCCTTCTGAGTTGTAGATTGCTGGGATTGCTATAGTCTTAAGCCAGGATGAAATAACTCAAAGAAATAATTCAGCTATTACCCACTGAATAAATCAGTGTCTACCTACCCTCTAGGAGGGCAGGCAGATCAGAGTTTTGACACTGGTGAAGAGGTACAAAGACCTCCATGAAGTCTGGGGCTATGGAAGACACCTGTGACAAAATATCCAAGCTCTAGGATTCCAATCCTTGCTTTAAAAATTTCTATGGTCCTGTTCTCAAAGATAGTGAAGCCTGTCATGTTTCAATGTAACAAAAGAAAACAAATAAACAAAACCAGACTGGGAATGACGACTGAGTACCCAGGCTCAACAAGACACACTAATGACCTGACAGCAAATAAAGAAGTGCACCTTTATCTGTGCATAAACATTATTTACCTCAGTCTTTAGTGTTATTTTACTGCAAGATCTAACATTTAATAAAAATTATAAGACACAATGTAACCCATCATCATATTATTAAAAGCAATAATCAATTAAAAAGGGCTCAGTTGACCAAGATTTTGGAATTATACCAAAAATGTTTTAATACTTTTTATTATGTATTTACTTTTATTTTGAGGCTCATTGCTGTTAAAAGGAGTTACTATAAATAAAAAGCATTACCAACAAATGAAGCAATAGGTAATTATAGATTCATTTCATGACAAAAAATGAGGAAAAATCTCTACCAAGTGTTTAGGTTACTCTCTATATGCTGCAATACATGACTTCTTATCTCTATTTTCTACAAATATATTATGTGTATAAAACATATAATTTCCTCCTGACCTTCATGATTGGTGGTTTTGCAACTTTGTGCATCTCTCAACTTGTGTCAGGGATCATGGCCCAGTTGGCTAGTATACCAAATGGTCAGGAGAGCAGCAGCATAAAATGTTGTTCCCACCACCATTAGAAACTGGAAAGAGTGAGCTCTTCCTAGATGCTTCTTTTTGAGCACACATCCATTTATCAGAAACTACACTACGTGCTGTCCTTTAATGGGAATTGTTAGTTTAATTGAGGCTGAGAAGAATTGTGTAAAGGCAGAGGAATTGTTCATCACTAATAGTCTCTCTGAGTTTACCAAGGATTAAGGTGAGAACATTATTCATTGTACATGCATCTCCTACACTACTAGGCAAGACCATGTCAGAAGCTAGAAGTATTATAATAACCTATATAAAATGCTAACATCAATTATTCGACTTACAAGAACAGAAATTTTATATGTGTAACCTGAAAATCTAACGGTAATGCAAAATCAGACTGGATATCAGATGATAAATTTGGGCAGTCTCAGTGTAACCAAGCAAACAATTGTCCTAATTAACCTCTATATTTAGATGGATAGATACGGATTTATAATGAAAGCAGCCACATTTCGCATTTATGAAATAATGAAAGCATCACTATGCATTATTTTTATTACAAGATACGTATTTTTTGAATACATTGTAAAACCCAAGTAATAAATCTGACCTGTTTATTTTGAAAAGATAACTAATGTGACATAGTAAATACAAGCAAATATACAGATTCCATCGAAGGGTTTTTGAAGAGTCTCAATAGAGATCCTTGAACTCACCTTCCAAAGGAGTCTTGGAAGGTTAAAAAACATATACTGAGGCTGGAGTCATAAAGCTTAAATTTGACTATTACATACATAAGATGTAAATTATAAATGTGTAATATGATATTTTTAGATGTATTTAAATGATATAGTACAAATCATGGCTGAAATATTTGAAGGCAAGCATGTGTGTAATGAAATTATTTTAAAGCTTAGTGAGGTAATTCAGTAAGTGATCAAGCATAGTACTTATAATAAATCATAAATTGTTGTTATATAAAAATTAACAATATAGTCTATATTCTGTAATAACAGCTTAACATTCATTTTGGAAAAAAAATTACTCTTTTTTCCAAAGAAAACTCTGTAACTGAGAATTCATAAATTCTCCTTAACCTATATAATATCTCAGTGACAATAAAGTAGGATGTGCAAACACATCATGAAATGTTTTACTTAAACTTACACTGCATCTATAAATTTTTATTAAAGATTCAAAGCACAAAATATCAACAATGATGAGAGTTATTCTCTCATTCATTCAGCTTTGAGCTTTGTTTTATTCCAAGTCCTCTGATACGGTGTCTAGGCTCCCCACCCTTTTAAAATTGAAAATAAAATATGTCGATTTCATTTGTAGAGGGAAAACAAGAAATTCTTGTTAACATAAACTCAGAACATGAGATGACAAATTATGGTATCCTCAGCTTAAATAAAGAATTTACACAGTCAACATCAAATTGTAACAGTTAAGAAGAGAAATGAATAGCAATTTTGAACTAATTATACTTCAACTAGATGTATTTCTAGTAATAATTACATGTAATATATAACACATATTGCATTTACATGTACTATATAACATATGCCATATGATGTATATTACTTTGACATAATTTAAACAATTAGAAATTAAAGGTCAGAGATATAACAAACCATAATGTTTTGGAAGAAAAATAGCCTTATTAAGCTCATTATAATTGAACTATGAGCATATCTAGCAGGACATTTAAATGTGTGTGTGTGTATATATATATGTATACACATACTTTTATACAAATATATATCAGCAAGGAACACTCTGTGACTGGAGAACATGAGTTAGCATATAAAGGACAGCCAAGTATCCTAGTGGTGAAACATATGTAGAAAGCTCCCTAAGACTTTTTTGCATATAAAAGTATAAAGCATGTCAATTTCCACAGTCATTTTAAATTTTTGTTATTACAAACAATGATCTTCTCATTTAGATATGTTGATCAACCTATCAAATTGAGTGAAGAATGACAAAATCATTTTCACTGGTAGAAAGTTTGACTAATTGACTTTCTAGTTTTCCTATATTTTTAGTTTTATAGCTATTTTTAGTAGATGAATATAATTATCACATAGTTAACTTATACAGCACAACTTTATATTAACACAGATTAATATGCTTGTGGCTAAAGTAGTCAAGAATAGTATAGACATAACTTCTTCCTGAAATGAATATTATATTTACACAGTCCATGTGCATATAACAACTGTCAAAACAAAATCAAATTACAATAATTTGAGCTTACAAGCTATGTGACATTGAGTAAGTTATTTAAACTTAGTCGAATTAATCAAAACAAAGAAACTGTTTTATTCTAATACTGCAGAGGAAGAAATCTGCTTTTGGTCCTTAAAGACATTTGTTTACCCTAGATTTCATTCAACAATATTTCAAAAGCTTAAGACAGCACTCAACTAGGGAGTCTTGTGATACTAATATGTAATATAAGCCATCACATATTATGTCATCCAAAAGCAATACAATAAAAGTTTGACAGTTTGACATATTCTGAATTGACCATAAAGATATGCTTTAAAATGGACAGTTTTGTTCGTGGAAATGTATAAAACTCAGACCCCTACTTACTGGTTTTGGGGGAAGACATGGTGTCAGCCCTGTGAGGGGAGGAACAGAGAGAAGAGAACTAATATGCCATGTACTCTCCCAATTTACTTGTTAACCTAATTTTCTTGCAGGAAGCGTCCTAATCCTAGTAAAGAAGCAAGCCTGTTTTCTTCATTATAAGGAAAAAAGAGTAGGTATTTGGGTGTCTAGGAGTTGGGATTTCTGTTCCCCTCAGGGAAGCAATAAAGTTATAAAATAGAATAAAAGTGCCTGATATTCATTTGGGTGGATTCCTGTGCATGTAGATTGGGCATGGAATCATTATTACCTGCTTGTTTATAGTAAATATGGGAACATGAATGCTCTGGCTTGGGTTGGCCAGGCTAATACCTAAAAACATTACAGCATGTCATTTAGACATGTTTTGCAATTAGCAGAAGAAACATCTAAATGAATTTTTTTTGTAGCAGCAGACTGAGGATAAGAAAGGTTGGGGCTAGGAAATATTCTGTTTCTCAAATAAAAGAGTAGTAATCGACTTTTTAAATAATTGCCATTATTATACTGATATGATTAAATTAATTTTAAATAAATTAATGCAGACTTATGTTATTTTGAAAATTGAGCAAAGTTTGGATAAATTTTCTTAAATTGATAGGAGACAGAAAAATAAATTGGCATAGACTATATCTATCATAATCCCCTAAACTCGAGTTGAAATTTCCTACATTAACTTTTAAAAATTATTAATCTCAGTATTTGATTTAAAGCACAGTGGTCTCTCCTTTTTCTGTTTAATTGTTTGTATATGTGTGTCTGTATGAAATTTATAATTGTATATTGCATATACAAATATATATGATTATAATTATATATTGTGTATATATAATTATATATAATATATTTATGTATAATTATGTATTTATTTATATATAATTATAGATTTATTTATATATTTAAATATACTAAAAGTGTATATAAATATGTATTTATGTATTTGTTTAGTGTACATAAATATAATTATATATAAATGCATACATATTTAAATTGTACAGAAATATATATAATTATATATTTAGATACACACATATACTATATGCATATGTATATAAATAATTAACCAGAAAAAGGAGAGACCACAGTGCTTTAAATCAACTGTTGAGATTCATAATTTTTAAAAGTTAATGTAACAAATTTCAATAAGATATAGACACACATACACACATATAATTATATATATTATATATGTAATTTTATATATGCATACACATGTATATATATATACACACATATATATGTGTATATATATAAAATCAGACTCAATTTTTTTTCCAGTTACATCTTAAACGTTATCTACTATAAAGTCAAAATCAGCCTACATGACATTTAACTCAGCATCCCAACTGCCAATTCAGATGCATTTCTTCATACCATTATTATTTTATTGTTAAAATCATAAAAATTTATTATTTTAGTATTATATTTATTTTTTATTTAATTTAGATAATGCATAGTTCTCAGTTAGAAGCCATATTATCACCTCCAGAAATGCCATTGTTCCTAATGAGAGCCTAATTAGAGCTTAATTTTTCAAGTTTTAATTTTGATTATTAGTTTTTCAACCTTTCTAATACATTCTAATTTTGTTTATGTTAAGCAGTCTCTGTTGCTACCACTGCTGCTGCTGCTCCTCCTCTTCCTCGTCTTTCTCCTCCTCTTCCTGCTGTCCTCCTCCTCCTCCTCCTTTTTCTTCTTTTCAATGAAAGAACTTATTTTTATTCCTGACAGAAGTTAGTGAATATACTAAGATCCAGTTTGTTTATTTTAAAGACTTGTTCTACATTATTCATGCATAAACAGTAAAGATTGAAATACTTAGCGTATTATGCCATGTGTTCTACTATTTGGACTTAACCTACCTCTTACTTAGATTATGTCTCCTGCCTGTCCAGTTCTATGTATAGTTCTATGTATAGTGAGTTATCTGGGATACTCACAATTCCCTGAAAACACGCTATCTAGTAATGCTTTCATGTCTTATCTCATGCTTTCCATATATGTGAAAATACACATATACATATGTGTATGTGTATGTGTTTGTGTGTGTGTGTGTATAAAATATTGTCCCCCAATAGTGCTTTGCCAAATTCAATTCTTATTCTGGACCCAAGTTTAACTTTACCACAATGCCTTCAACAACCAAAAAGAATTAACATGAATCCATAATGTTTATTTATGCCTGTAATAAGCATTTTCTTATTCTATGTTGGCTATACTTATTCCTACTTGAATACTTTCTACCTCAGAACAGGAATAATTCCTATGTCATTTTTTATCCCCTGCCATTGCTACAATAATGCTTTACACATAATAGAGACTAAATTATTGGTCTTTTGAATTGAATATTGAAATTATATAACCATACTAAGGTTAGTTGTTTCTTTCCTTTTTAGACAATATGCATTATTAATAATAATTACTATTATTATAATTGAAAAAAAACTCAGGCAGATGGTAATTATTTTCATAGTTCATCGTTCTGCCAGTCAAATTTCAAGTGAAATAATTGCCTCCCTTGGGCCTCCAGTAAACTAGAGGATGTAATATATATAATAATAATGAGATATTTTAATAATGATTCAGAAACATTAAAGTGTGGAAATAGTAGTTTGGGTTCACATTCCAAAACTGAAGAGTGCTATTATATAATTAGTAATGCTAGATAGAGTATACATTTTTACAAAATCAATCACAAACTGTTCAAATTATTGCTTTTAAGCTTCACTGCACTAGATGTTGCAGATATGTTTTTCTATATTTCTTTAGTACGTGCATAAGGATTTATTAAAAGGGAAACACATTTCTCAGTGATATACTCTGTATAATATATAAGAATGTTTCAAGGTTGGATTAAAATTTGTAAAAATTGTAGAAATTTATAATTTACAAAGGATTTATAAAAATAAAACTTTTAAGGCAGAAGACACTATAGAGTTCATCCAATTCAATCCCCTTCCCTTACAAACTAAGGAACTGAAGATAGGGAAGTAACATGATTCTTTCATTCTCTTAGGAAGCTATCATATTTCTGGTTTTTTGGTTTTTTTTTTTTTTTTTTGAGGTTAAGTTTATAAATACTCCTGATATCAATTATCTGTAATGGCCTACATGAAGAGAAATAAATACTTTAGTAATATGGAAAAAGGTATGCTAAGTAGTCTAAGAAGGAATAGTAAACTGTTGTTTATGTTTGGATGAAAGTAATAGGTGAGAAAAGTTGTAGGTTACACCGCAAAGGAATCTCCCGATTTGTTGTTTTTGTTGCTATTGTTGGTTTTTAGGGTAGCAGTGTAATCACGTGAGTTTTAATTTTAAAGCAAAATAGTGCTAGCCCCTATACTTGTTCAGTAAATAAATAGTTAATTCCAATCAGAGAAAGATAACAAAAAGGCTACTAAGAAAAAAAAAAATTGAAAATAAAATGTTTTGGGAAAGGGGATAAACGTAGCAAGGATTTAAAAAAGATTTATATCCTTGAATTTCAGGAAGGGCTTAAATACACTTGCCACAGTCTCCTAATATGATCTTTGGTCATCTTTGGTCACAGAAACAGCTTATTTCTAACACGACAGTGGGTCTTGATGCCCCACTTTGCCAAACAGTATTTAATGTAATTCTTCCTAAGTTTAGAAAAAATATATACTTATTTAACATGAAGCAAAATCTATCGTTTACTACCTTACAAACTTTGCTACTTTAATAGCTGATCAAACACACAAGTGAAATGCTGTGATTTAATGTCAAAGTAGTGGACTCAAAATTCCCCAAACTTGACTGCTCTTTTATAATTAGCGACAGAAGGGCAGCCCAGCATCTTATACAACACTACAAAATTATTTCTTTAATCAATAAATGAAATACTGATGTCTCCCATGAAAATGCCAAGCCAAGAGCTCACTGGTGTAAATAATATTAGCCATGGCCTACTAAACTTTTTGATTTAAATGACTGAAAGTCACTGAAATTTCTCCTCTTGCAATTAGTATTTTAAAATGTGCTTTAAGCACATCAAGTACATCATAAAATATTTCATGCTGTTCCTTGAAAATAAATGAGTTGTCTTCAAAATAATCTCAGAAAAAATTCATGTGTTTAAAGAAATGTCTTTTATTATTTCTGGTAACGTTTACTATTATTTTCCAATACTAAAGACAATTCTTTTAACTAGCTTTTTGACAATTCAGATAATAAAAGAGTAATTTGAGTAGAAAGTAATAAAATAAAAAAACTGTAATTCAAGACATTCAGGAAAGTGGAAAGTATAATTAAATATTCAGTTTTCTAATTACTAGTACATATACTGTAAAAGTCTATTATTTGGCCCTTTTAAGAATTTGTACAAAAATACAAGTAGTTTTGAAGAACAATGGAGAAACATTTCTCGGTGAGAAGAAATCCAGGTCTAAAGTGACTGTATGTTTTGCAAATCTTCTGCATACAGTCAATCAATGTCTGAGTTGTTACTGGTTTAAAACTGGAATTGATTTTAAATTACAAACAAGGCTCTTTATAACAATGATTCTAGGAGAAAACTTACCTTTGCGGCCAAACGATATTTTTGATATTGATGGTAACAACACAAGACTTTGGTGCTAGAAAACAAGAACAACAGTGTCTACTTTCCCCAAGAAGGTTATATAAAGTGTTCATGGTTTCCTTTGCCATATCCAACAACAACAAAGTAACTTGCAAAGAATATTAATAATATTAACAAATGAGTGAATGAATGAATAATTGTTGGAATATAAAGTTGTATAAGTTCTGTTTCTTTTATTTTGAGACGGAGTCTGCTCTTGTCGCCCAGGCTGGAGTGCAGTGTTGCAATCTTGGCTCACTGCAATGTCCGCCTCCCAAGTTCAAGCGATTCTCCTGCCTTAGCCTCCCAAATAGCTGGGACTACAGGCGCCCACCACCATGCCCAGGCAATTTTTTGTATTTTTAGTAGTGACAGGGTTTCATCGTGTTAGCCAGGATGGTCTTGATCTCCTTACCTCCTGATCTGCCCGCCTCGGCCTCCCAAAGTGCTGGGATTATAGGCGTGATCCACCGCGGGTGGCCCTCTTTATTTATTTATTTATTTTTTATTTTTTAAGACAGGATCTCATTTTGTCACTCAGGCTGGAATGCAGAGGTGCCATCATAGCTCACTGCAACCTCAAATGCCTGACTCAAGCCATCCTGCCACCTCACTCTCTTGAGTAGCTGAGACTAGAGGAAAATGCCACCACACCGGGATATATATATATATTTAATATTTGGCATGTTTATATGTATTTATTTAAAACTTTCATTTTAGGGTCAGGGTGAGGGTTTGTAACATAGGTAAATGCATATCACGGGGGTTTGTAGTACAGATAATTTCATCACATAGGTATTAAGCCCACTACCCAATAGTTATCTTTTCTGCTTCTCTCCGTCCTCCCACTCTCCTTCTTCAAGCAGACCCTAGTGTCTGTGATTCCCTTCTTTGTGTTCATGAGTTTTCATCAATTAGCTCCCACTTGTAAGTGACTTCTAATTTCTGGACTTCAGAAGTGTGAGAAAATAAGTGTGGTGTTTCAAGACACCAGATTTTCAGAATTTATTACTGTGGCCACAGAAAACTAATACAAGAGTTTACTTTTTTTTTTTTTTTAAGTAGTCTTTGCTTACCCTGTTCCCCCTCTGATTTTACTAATTCAGCATTTCCCTACACTTAAGTAAATTTTCACTTCTCGTTTTATTTCTTGTTCCCGTTTTCTTCTTCTACTACTACTGCTACTACTAATACTGCTACTACTACTGTTACTATTACTACCACCACCACAGAAAATATAGATTATGCTGAGCATTTATTGGGAGCTTACTATATGGAAGGCACTGCTCTAACCCAATTTATTCAACTTTTAAAGCATTGGCTGTGCGACCTGTGGTTGGGCATTGTCATGAAAAATTGGGTCCTTTCTGTTGACCAATGTCGGCTGCTGGCATTGCAGTTTTTGGTGCATCTCATTGATTTTTTGAGCATACTTCTCAGATGTAATGGTTTTGCTGGGATTCAGAAAGCTGTAGTAGATCAGATAGGCAGCAGACTGCCAGTGACCACACCCTTTTTCTGGTGCAAATTTGTCTTTGGGAAGTGCTTTGGAGCTTCTTCTCAATCCAGTCACTGAGCTGGTTGTCACCAGTTGTTGTATAAAATCCATTTTCATCACACATCAGAATCCAATTGAGAAATTAGAAGTCACTTTTTTGGGGGGTAAAGTCAAGATGTCAGCAGGGCTTAGCCCTTCTGGAATCTCTAGGGAGAAAATTGCTTGCTGTTTCTGGCTTCTGGCGGGTACTGGAAATCCGCGGCTTCTTGCCTGCCACATCACTGTCATCTCTATGTCTCACAACGCATTGCTTTCTCATCTTCTGTAGTCAGATCTTCCATTCCTCCCTCTTATGAGGATACACTTGTTACATTTACAGCCCACATGGATAATCCAGATAATCCTTCCACGCCAAGATCTTTAACTTCATCAAAGTCCTTTTTGTCATATAAGGTAGCATTCACAGGTTCCAGGAATTAGGATGTGGATATATTTGGAGGTCAAGCTTTATTTTCAAGTTCTTCCCAATCAATATTTTATTTTTAAAACTTCAAGAAGCATAATTCAAAACAAATCAAGGCTTTGTGTGCGTGTGTGTCATTTTTCTGACATTGAAAAAAGTGGGAATTATACAGTTGAGATGTTTATTATCAGTGTAAAATGTAGTAAAATCCATTATAACAAATATTTTATGTGTCAGTGTTTTGCTTCTGTAATTATATGATGGACTAGCGCATGTCATAACAGAAAAATGTTTCATGCATGTATCCATATTCAAATAGAAATAATAATACAGTTTGTTTTGCCTGAGATAAGGTGGTATACTAGATTTATAAAGCATTATTAAAGAAACTAAACAAAATCTCATTTATTTCTAATTTACCGAATATCAATTAAAATCTGTGAAAAATTTTGCCAGGTTCTCCAATTTACCTGGAGCTCTCTGGGTACTCAGAAGATGTTTTATGAATGCCATCCTGAATGTTTTCTGTTTGTTCACTTGTATTTACATTAAATTGATGCAAACACGAGTGTGTGTGTGTGTGTGTGTGTCGTTTGTGTGTAACAGTTTTAATGTAACTTTTTAAATTTATCAAGTATAAATTATATAAATGCATATTTTTTCTCTATTTCAAAAGTTTAAATTTTGCAGTTTATCATGTCAGTTATAATTTTTGAATATAAGAGCATAATGATCATTCCTTTCAGACTACCTTTTGGCTTTAATAGAATAAAATTTGTAATATAATTTTCTCCAACAAATATTTGTTATTACTTCATCAAAAGTAACATTCACAGGTTTTAGGGAATTTTAAGACACGACACTCTGGAAATCTTGTAGTCTCATACTAATGACTCATTCTTACTATTATTATCAAGTACATTAATACAAAAAAAGTACAATAATTATCTAGTAAACACTGAATGGATTAAACAAAAAGTCAAATATTAAATTAGTCAAGAATTATTTAAATTTAGTATCTTATACAAAACACAACTATTTCAAAGAATGTTACTTCTTAAACCATATTTACGGATCTATTTTACTATGTTTCTCCTTTTTGAGGCTTCTGAATACAAGGAATAGTAAACCACAATTTGAACATTTCACTGTAGACGGTATGATCCAAATTTCATTCTTATTGTCTGTAGTGTTGACTCTCATTTTCTAAAAAGTCCTAAATTTAAAAACAAAAAGCCTTTGTTATAAAAGCGTAGGGAAGTGTGAATCTTTTGATATAGATTCCTCACATGTTCATTAATTCAATTAGGCAGACTAGGCAATGATGATGTGTGAAAAGAACAATGAATACAGAATAAGAATAAAATATGCTGCAAACTAGGCTATGCTATGTGCTAGGTTTGCAAGCTTGAGAGAAATTACTTAAGGCCAGTTTTCTTATATTTAAAATGTGCCTAAAAATAATTGCTTCAATAATTGTTAAAAGAATTAGATGAAATAACCATAAAATCCTCAGCACAATGATTGAGACAGTGAGATCACTTTAATATGTTCCTGATTAGTCTTTATGCAAGCTTTTGGGTCCTTCTTGTGTTCTTAGAAGGATATTAATTATATGAGAAAAACAAACAAACAAAGTAGAAAATGTTATTTATTGCCCTAAATAAATTTTCAACCAATTTAGGGAGATAATATATATACATATATATACACACATACACATTTGTTATTATATACAAATATATAAATATATATACACATATATATACACAAACATAATATGTATACATATATACACATAATATGTATACATATATACATACAAATTTGTTATATACAAATATACACAGTTATACATATATTCGTGTGTGTGTGTGTGTGTGTGCATACCCTTAACTGCTAGCCACTTGTCTAAGCAATTTATATATAGAGGCTAGAGTAAATGATTTCATTGTAATAAAATTGTATTGGGTAGTTTTTTTAATCCTCGTTTCACAGATCCGAGATTAAGTCATGTAGACTAGCATTAAGCATAAAACATTATCACAGGCCTAAAATACATCACTTTGTGTTAAAATTAAGAAACCATATAGAGAAGTCTGAGGAGGTGAGGAGTTCCTAGAATGGTGAAATTAGAATCCAAGTCTGGAAAGGTATGTAAATGAAGAGTGTTTTCTAAATAATATGAATAATAACAATTTGATAGATGACATTTTTTCTTAACTTTCCTATTGCAACCATCAATTCCCAATTCCTAGTCAATTCAACATAAAAGGTAAAAGTCCAGGTAAATGTCTACATTTTGTCACTTCAAAGCATTTTTCTAAATCCTAGTGTATTTTCTGGTGAGCTGGGTCAAAATTCATAGAGAAGTTATATTGCTTGAGATACATGCTAAGTAGTCCTCTTCAACTTCTAACCTTAAACACACATGGAAACAGATAAAGGGGAATAGGCAGAAGATTTGCATCTTATGCATATTCTTTAACATAGTTCCTTTTAACAGCTCTAAAATAACATTTTGACACAAGTATTAAGACTCTGAGGAGGGCCAGGAGCAGTGACTCATGCCTATAATCCCAGTGCTTTGGGAAGTCAAAGAAGGAGGATCTCTGGAGGCCATGAGTTCAAGACCAGCCTGGGCAACATAGTGAAATCTGTTTTCACAAAATAAATAAACAAATAAATAAATTAGCCAGATGTGGTGGCTTATGCCTGTAATCCTAGCATTCTGGGAGGCTGAGGCAAGAGGATCACTTGAGTCCAGGAGTTTAAGATAAGTCCAGCCCACATAGCAAGACCCCACCTCTACCAAAAATAAAAAAATAAAAAAAAAATAGCCAGGCATGGTGGCACATGCCTGTAGTTCCAGCCATATGGGAGACTGAGACAGGAGGATCTCAGTGGGGAATATATAACCAAATCAGAGTTCAAAACCAAATTGTGTAGGCAGTGGGGAAAGACTTTTAAATGTAGTTTCCTCTATCAGTTGACAACTGACTCCCTGCCTCCATACCATTTGAAATAAATGGGAAGCTACTGAATTTTCCTAATATTGAACAATCTAATTTTCAATAAAATTAGACAGTTTATTGTATATTCAGCAGTGGGAATTAATAAGTGATTTCTTACATCCCCAAATGCATGTATTTTTTAATAAAGAGAAATATGCTAAGATAAAAATTATAACAGGCCTAAAATACGTCACTTTGTGCTAAAATTGAGAAACTAACTAGAAAATCTGAGGTGAAAAGTTTCTAGAAGGTAAAGAATGTGTCATTTATTTTTGTTACACTATAGTTCCTCAGAGTTCCACAATTATTATTTGTTAAATAAAAAGACAATAGTGTTATGCAATATTATTTTTGTTTTGTATTGTTAGTGCAAAAAGAATCCACTTGCCACTTTGATTTTGGTCAGGAAAATAATTTTCCCTAACACGAGTGCAATTTGAAATGTATCCATAAGAAAATATTTCCATGGAATGGGAATGCAATAAAACCCTAAGAACTTGAAATGCTGTTGTAAATTATATTGCACTTCAGTCACATTCACATGTTTAATAACTGATTAAAGAGGGTTTGGCCTTCTTTCTGTGAAACATGCCATTATTGATGTCTCTGAAGGATTTTGCACTCAATATTTGTTGATATCAAAAATTCAAAAAATTGTATTCATACCAGCATAAGGCTTAGTACCATATTGCAGATTTGTTTGCTCCCTTATCACTAACAAACAACAGAATCATTCATTTTCAAGAATGTTATCAGTTTTATTCCATACATATATATTTATGAAACTAAAATAAACCCTAGGAATATGAGAAGAGGCCCAGTCTGGCCCGATTATATGTTAGTCTTATCAAAGAGTGAATGTCACACAAAGGCCCTGTCAACTTGAAAAAGCTAAGCTATGGTTAGCAGAGTTCATTGCCTTCAACATATAATTCACTTTCTAAGATTATAAGATTTCCACACTGTTTTAAACTTATGACAAAAAATACGATTTACAAATTATTTCCAGTATTTGCTTTTAAAAACAAAATCCTATTTTAATTTAAGTGACATCATTCACATCTCTAATATGATAGATACATCTGGCCTGATGAGACTTGCAAGTCTAAGGTTAGAAAATTTCAAATTAAATACTGCTCGAATTAATGAATATATAAGACAAATGATTACAAATTACAAAAAGTATGTTAATATAGGAGTTCAGGAAAAGATTGTCTAAGTAACTTATTTAAGGAGGACAAATTATATTCCAAAGATTATATAAATATCAGGCTGCAAATCCAAGAGTGGAAGATTTATGTAACATTCACTAGACTCCACTATTATATGATTTTGTCAACAAAACCTAATTTACTTTATTTCAACTTTTCAATACTTTATGGATTTATTATAGAGACAGATTATACTAAACTTGAATAAATTAGATACATATTGATATAATTTATTATTTGACATTTGGGCATAAACTCAAAACCATATCAAAGCTCAATTGCTTAAGAGGAGTAATAAATAGAAAAAACTTAAAGGTAGCTGGAACAAAATACAAATTATATGCAGTGTTACAAAGATAAGAATGACAGTAGGTTATTAGCTAGCCATGGTGCAAACTAGAAGACAATGCAGTGAAATTTTTCAAGTATTGAAAGAAAAATTCTGTCAACTTAGAATTCTATGCATAGATAAACTGAAGACTTTTTTTAAATGAACAAAAGCTGATAGAATTTAACTACTAGCAGACATGCAGTACAAAAAATCTTAAAGGGTTTTCTTCAAGAAAACAATTTTGAAAATTAAGAAAAGGGCGAAAGATTTGTTTTGTTTTGCATTTAAAATAATCTATTTAAGAGATAATGGGGACTTCTGAGGAGCTGGAGACAAAGGCAGCTGCTTAGCTCCCTTCTTTCACTGTCTTCCAAAAACAAAATAGGAAGAGAAAAGAAAACAACACATATTCCACACCCTTGACATAATTGAAATATGACAAAACATCAAGTTAACTGTAAGTTTTTTTAAAAAAAAATCAGTGCACAATTTCTTATGCTATTCTCCCATCTCCTCTCAGTTATAGGAAATCAGAACTGGAAAGCTAGCAATAGACTATAGGCTAAATCTAAAACAACTGCAAAATGATGAAGTCCATCATAATTCTGAAAATAGTGAACAAGGGCCCTAAATGATTAGACTATGGACTACAGGAGAAGGACTTAAAAGTACATGAACTTTGAAGAAGTAGTTGCCAAGATTAATTTATTTGGGGGGAGTTAATAAAGGTAGAAGGAAAAGGACAAATACTTTTTGGCAATTGGGAGGTGAATAGGAAAAGAAGTACAAGGGGGGGGGGGGGGCATTGAGTGTCCTACAAAACAATGTTGGCCAATAACAGAGATGGTGGGTAACATTGTCTTGTTACTGATATTAATGGCAATGCCACTAAGGTTTCCTGCATTAGGCTATGGAACTAAGTTATATACTCCTGCTTCATCCACACCCCACCCCACTGTTGGAAGGAAAGAAGCACTAATAGACTTGAGTTGATCTAAAACCATGGATGAAATGACAAAGTCTATTATAATTCTCAAAATACTAAAAATGTATCCTGATTGTCAGACCTCGGGCTACAGAGAGAGAGAGAGAGAGAGAGAGAGAGAGGAAGGGCAGGGAAAGGGAGGAAATAAGAGGAAGAGAAAGAGAAAGGAAGAGAGGAAGAAAAGAACAGAAAACTATAGATATATATCTCTCATGAATTTAGACGCAAAGATAGTTTTAAAAATGTTAGCAAGAATCTGGAAATACATTAATTGGAAAATTCTTTATGATCAAATGTGGTTTCTCCAATATATGCAAGATAACTTGAACATTTGACAATCAACCCTGACTTCACACCAAGTTAAAAAAATAGCTTTACCTGGTTTATAAACCTAAATGTAAAATTTAAAACAATAAATATTCAAAAATAGATGTTAAAGAAAATATTTTTCCCTTAAG